>NC_070612.1:31799863-32426000 GCF_027172205.1 Podarcis raffonei
CAGAACTGGGGCTATTTAGTTTTCCAAGTCCCACTCCCTTAAGTCTATTCACTTCAATCACTGGTGCTCCCCAGAGAGAGCATGACAGATTCTGCCTTCTTATTTAAGTTTTTGTAAGATCCTGGTTGACCAATAAGACTACAACCCTTGCATTGAATATTGTCCTAAAGGACACTGGCCCTAGTTCAGCTCTAACTTCATGCGGCCAGTTGCTCCAGATGGAACTGCACAATCCCACTCATGTTAAAAGTTTAATTGAGTGAGTTCAGTGGTGTTGGTGTTGGGTGCAGTAATCAGGATACTTCAGTACACAAATTCCCTTTCTGGTGCAGGGTAGCTTTATTTAGAAGCTTTGCTTTTGTCTAATCCTGTGAACTCTTTGAACTCAGCTCCTGTTCTAAATTTACCCAGCCCTGCACTGAACCAACTGCTTGTTTGATGCATCAATGGGTGGAGGTTCTTTTATGCAGCTGCATGCATCAATTTCCTGCACTCTGTAATTTGTACAGCTGGGCAAATAGATAAGAAAGGGTGATATTATGCAGCATTAGTCATACTCCGAGTAGACCCATTGAAATCAATGGAGTTTAGTCCATGGCTTTCCATAGCTCTGCTCTGAGTACAACTAATCCTGGCTATCACCCAAAGATTTTAGCATGAATGCAGCTATCCCCTTCCCTTCAACCCTTCTTCCTCTACTATCTCGCCTGGCAGCAGGACGCTCCCACTCTTGTCTGGCTGACAGGAACTGAGCAGATCCTCCTTCCAGCTGCTGATTACAGAGTCCCACTCAAGGTCTCATTTATATGTGCATGTTTGTGGGAAGTGGAGATGACCTTCATCTGTTGAGTGTCCTTCTGCAGTGCTGGATCACCTCCAGAGTCCCATCTCTGACTCTTCTGCAGGTGTATCGTGGCTTCCCACAGGGTCGAGAACCTACAATTCATTTTATTAAAAGTCATTTTTTAAATAAATCATCTTTTTTGTTGTCAAAAATCTGTACCACTCAAAACAATTACTTTCCCTATAATGAGGGAGATATTTAAGAGCGACCTTCATCTTAATAATTATATTTATACATCTTTTCAGTATTTTGTTGTACATTAATAATATGCATTGGCTCTACTGAAAGGCTCCTTGTTCTTTTCCTTGGTTGAAATCCAATTTGCGCTAAGTCACTTGCTCACTGCCAAGGATAACAATCTGTAGGCTAGAGACAGGAAGCTAACGGGGTCTTACTCTTCAAATTGCCTTTCTTTTCTAACAAAGCTTTCTCTCATCCGTTTTGAATAAGATTGCCATTTCTCCCTCCTATTTCTGTTTCCCTATATTCCTGTCACAATGCCGGTTAGTTATACCCATTTACAAATGTAATAATGGTTAAAGCTTTTCTTTTATATGCTTTTGGAACATCAGGGAGGGGTGGAGCAGTTAAGCAAAAAATGGCATACTTTGGGTTAAAAGTATGAAACTTGGCATACTTATACATGGATCCATATTAAACTTTTTGAAATAAATTGATCTCAGTAGGCACTGTCCTTTGGGTGCCTAGAACAGTGGCAAATATGTACTTCTGTCTTGTACAGCTAAGTCTGAGATAATGCACCTTGGTTTAGAAGTATGAAACGTGGGAATGAGGACAATGTATACTCCGATTTTCTAAGTTTTATTCTACTCTACTTTTTAAAATACCTGCTTTACAATTCAAGGACTCTGCAGCGACACTCCCAGCCTGTAGGTGTCACTGCTATCTCTACACCGCAGCCTCCATACTCGTAAGGACCACCCACTCCCAACACCCCTCAACCACACGCCCTTTTCTCCTCAGCAGCCCTTGCAAATCCCAATTATTCCCAGGAATGTGGGCATAGAATTACAGTCTAAGTGGCATTTAATGGCTGTTAGTGTACCCTGACTGCTGAAATACAGAGATAGCACTGAGGTCTTCTAGCCATTGATTAATTGCTGGGGGAAATCATCTTTCTGGTGTTGAAATGTGAAATTTTACAGTGCTATGGAAGTTTGTAGGATGCAATTCCTCTTGACATTGAGACAGGTCCTGAAGCAGAGTCAAAAAGAGTCATGTACTTAGCACTCGCATTTGCACTCGCAAATCATTTTCAAAGCACTATCTTGTTGCAACTCTACAAGAAGCCCTGTCCTAATTGTGAGCGAGAGCCTGGAGGTAAGGTGGATACTTGAGGGTGGCTTAGTCAATGTCAGGCTGGAGATGCAGGACCATGGATAGCTCCAAGTTGGTTTGGCAAGGTATGAGGCTTTTTAGCCCACTTTTGCCAGATTAGCCCTTCATAGCCCCACCCCATTCCTGAAGAATGGAATGTCTTAACAGAGTAGTTTCTTGGCCTGGAGCCTAGCATTCTGTTGTCTCAGTCATCTCCTACCTTGTGCATTGCCTGTGCTGGCAAACAAACCCTGGAGAGGATAGGAAGGTAGTCCATAGCTAATTCCAAAGTTTAACTATGAACTTCATTTCTAGTATTATGAAAGTATGAAAGAGGGGGAAATTATTGCCTACTTTCTCCACGTCATGCACAATTGTATTGAGATTTCTGGCTCAGGAAGTGCCGTTTCTGAGGGTTCTGGTTCAGGTATCTCCAGCTTAAAAGTATCTGAGTGAATAGGCTCTGATTTAGGCTTGGTGTTTAGGCCTAAATATGGATTCAGCACTTTTTTGGCTTATCCTGCTGATCTTCCCGATCGTGATAGTCATTGAGTACTGTTCTCAACCACTGGATGAGCTGTTTCCATCTGCGCCCCCCCCCACTTTGTCTTACTTCGTGGTAAGTTTTTGGAGACTAGGATGTGCTAGCAGGTGGGGTGTGAGAGAGTGAGTGAGGGCAGAATTGGGGACTCTCTTCTGCACCTGATCTGGACTGCAAAAGTCAAGAAGGGTTACTCATCTTTGGTTTACTTCAAGGTAGGCTTCACACCTTGGGGACTTAGACGAGCTAGCAGATGGACCAAGGTGGAGTCTTTATCCTGCAGATACTTGAACTGTAGCCTTGCTCCTGAATGGGGTTTGGAACAGGTGTAATTTTAAGCAGTCTTAAATGAAGCTGGTGTACATTAAACTGGCTTCCCATAGTTAGGATTGCGCCTTACTACAGTATATTGTTCTTGGAATCCTTTGTAAACTTCTGGTCACCACACAACAAAAATGATAGCATAGAAAAATGCCAACAAAATCAAGGGGCTGCAGCAACACTGCAGGCACTCTGAGGAAACAGAGTTTAATTTACACCACCCTTTTTGCTTGTTTAAATTCTGCCAGGTTCCCAGGTCACATGACTAAGCTAAACAGAGTTAGGATACAGTGTCAGTCTCCCTGCCTACTCCTGCTATACCCTTGAAATTCCCCTTTTTGGGGACTTACACTGGCTGATCCCAAGATCAACCACACCCTCACTCACTCATTCTGGTGGATCTTGGTTGAGGTTTAGGATTTCACTCTGTTTAAGAAAATAAAGTGTAGAAAGGTATATGATATCGTGCAACAATTGAAATACTGGGTACAGATTGCCACACCTCAAAATGATATTACATAATTATTGCTCTAATTTTTGTTGTTGACCACTTTGGACTCACTGAGGAAAGGCAGGGTGTAAACATTTTAAATAAATAGCTCACAGGACAGTGACACCAGGTTGTCTGCAACATGGCATTATTAAAGTTCAAGTTGCCTTTGCAGAATAAGTTGCTTTTTATTTTATTCATTTATTTCCTCACATGCACTGCATAGCTCAATACAAAGTATCTTGCGGTATCAGTCCGACGAGGCAGCTGGGCTCCCAACCAACATACCCAGCGGCTGGAGATTAAAATAACTACAGCAACCAGACGTCCCTCCATTTTTAGCTGTGTGATGTCGACAGGAAAAGGGTTCCTTGAAGCAGAGATTCCACATTAAAACAAACCAGGTTTTCTGCAGCCAAGGTTCAAAAACTGACTGAAAAAGCCTTTTTACAGCCAAGGCCTCCCCTGCCCTCAGGAAGGATTTTCTTCTTCTTCTCTTTGCAGAGGGCACTGACAGATAATGCAGAGCACACTCTCATAATCTGCATGGGATCCTTTAATTTGCTCCATCTGTGCTTCTCAGGGTTTCTAGATAATTCCTATACTCAAGGAAGATAGCTGTGGTGTTTCTTTTTTTAATTTACATTTTGAGAAGGATCGCATCACATTTTCACTTGTATCAAACAGTAAGTTTTGGAAGAAAAGAAATTATTTTCAATCACCAACTCCTCCAGATTCTGAATGTTGAACACGGGGAGGGAACACTTTGAGGACCAAACTCCATATTGCCTTATAGGTTTCCCTCTGAGGGCTGCGTACCAGTGGTGGGTAAGATGAGAAACAAACGTGAGTGGGGTATTGAATGTAACTCTTACCTTCACACAACAGACTATATTAAGGTTACCAGATGTCCCCATTTCCCGGTGACAGTCCCCAGATTTACAAATCAGTCCCCATACAGAATCCATTGAAGTTGAAAAGTGCCCCCAGATTCACTGAAAAAAATCTGGTAACCTTAGACTATATTCCAGGCATGCAACAGTCAGGGTCTCCATCTTCCATGCAGGTAATCAAGAGGCATTATCACAGTGAAGGACACATTCCAGCTAGCAGAAAGCATTCAAGGTGTTTGTGGTCTGAGGACAGTATTCAGGATGAAACAGAGAAGCTTGGATCCTGAGTCTGAGGTTCCTTACCCATGGTCAAAAAAACCTGTTTTGAAGCTCTGACCAACGGTGCATTGAGTACTCATTGAACTCTACAGTCCAGACCCTATTTTTTTCCTCAAAATCAAATTTTAAAGGAAAGTAGGCAGGAGAGATCTATGGTTTATTTAAACTTGTGTCACAAAACTACACATCAAATGCCACTCCATCCTTGGGTCCTCATATATTGTTGGATTACAACCCCCATAATCCGATGTGTGTGTGTGTGTGTGTGTGTCCGTCCAACAATATCCGAGAACCAAGGATGGGAAATGATGCTCTACCCAAGGCATAGACAAAGTCCGGCCCTCCAGATGTTTTGAGACTACATTTCCCATCATCCCTGACCACTGGTCCTGTTAGCTAGGGATGATGGGAGTTGTAGTTCCAAAATATCTGGCAGGCTGGAGTTTGCCTATACCTGCTCTCCCCTTTCTCACAGCATTTCAAAATAATGTCTCACGGCTGTGTCTGCCTGGCTTATCATTGTTTCAAAATTACAGTTAGCTCTTGGCCTCGTCTTTTGCTGTAGAGAGTCTAAATAATAAAGACATGTCCATAGATGCTGAATTTAAATTTTGGGCTATAAATGAATGTAGAGTCAAATTCACTTTTGCAGATCCAAATAATCACTTGCTGTCCCAAATGGGTGAGCTGTTGCCAATTGCTCTCAATGTCAGCAATGTTTTATTATACTTTAAAATTTTGTAGTGAGGCAAATGGAGCATATGGGAAGCTGGGGTATAAATGTTTTAATAAACCATCTTCCTGTTAGCTCAGTAAGTGCTGCAGATCAAGCGCTCTGGAGAAATTGGTTTACAGTTCTGGACCTTGCAAACCATGAAAATGACAAGAGTGGGCTGTCACTGTAAAACAGGGTAAACTTCTTGGGTTCAAAGGAGGTCACACTTTTATATGGTGACCTCTCTACAGTTCTGAAAATAAAGTTAATTGTACAATTTTTAGGGGGAAGTCACAGCCAATGTCTTGTATCTAGACTAAGTTGGTGACACTAAGTTTAAAACCAATGGGAATTAAGTAATGACTAAATTGATTTCAGTGGAACTTAAGTGCAACCAACTTGCATATAAACTATACATTTAAAGTACATGACTATTGGGAAATATAGTTAGTTAAGGGTGCTGGGAATTGTAGTTCTGCTAGGGGTAAACTACAGTTACAAGAATTCTTTGGGAGACGCCATGCACTTTAAATGTAGAGAGGGATATACAGGCATCTGGAAGCAACCCCCATTGATCTAGGGTTGCACTATTTCAAAAAGTGAAAATCCGGACATAAAAGTTGAGCTTTTTTTTAGTTTTGGAAATTCCGAATGTATGACAACCCTACATTGATCTTAGTGGAACTTCTCAATAAATGCTTATAGGAATGCCCGGTTTGTCTGGATCTCACCCAGTAGCTTGGATCCTAAGTTGATCATCCATGTAAAATGAGGGCGTGATTGCTATAACTCATCACTTCTCATAATATTCCAAAGAGTTTCCCAAACACAGCAGTAGGTTTTCAGTGGAGGATGGGACTGCAAAGGTAAGGAGGAGATAGGAAAGCACAATTCCAGCCCATTAAATCTGTTCCAACTCATGGAAGCGAAGCTGGGATCCAAGTCATTGGCAAGAAGATACTATCAATAAATAGAAAAGTTTCACACAAAGTCCGCCCATCCATCCATCCATCCACCCACCCACCCACCCACCCACCCAACCCAGCCAACCAACCCACCCATCTATCCATCCATCCCAGAGCCGGCCCACCAATGAGGTAGGGTAAAAACCTGCCTCAGGCAGTAGAAGCACAAGAGGCGGTGTCCTGCCCGCCCCACTGCTTCAACCCCTGGCAGAGCACCACCCCTCTTTCTGGTACATGACATTGCTGTTCATCTTCACAGCCTTGGAGTGGAGAAGACGAGTGGCATCACCTTGTGGAACACTCCAGCTCTCACCGGGTTCTGCGAGAATTGGATGCTTCTGTGTGCAGCATTGTTGCTTGTCTTCCCCACCTCGGGGCAGAGAAGTCAAGTGGTAGTGCCTTGTGGAATGCCCTGGCTCTTCCCAAGTTCTGTAAGAGGGGTGCATTCTGGTGGCAGCAGAAGTGATGGGGGAGGGGCTTGGCAGCAAGGGAGGCAGGGAGTAGCACCTTCCTATTTTGCCTCAGGTGGCGAAACGGGATGGGCCACCCCATATCCATAAATCCATTCCTAGATAAATAGATAGATGTTAATGTTATATATGGTGTTTTTTTAATTGTATAATGTATTTATGTTTAAGTTTTTTATGCAAGTTGCTTCAATACCTTTTAGATAATAATAATAATAATAATAATAATAATAATAATAATAATAATAATAATATTTTTTCATTATTTATACCCTGCCCATCTGGCTGGGTTTCCCCAGCCACTCTGGGCGGCTTCCAACTGAATATTAAAAATAATACAGCATCAGACATTAAAAACTTCCCTAAACAGGGCCGCCTTCAGTTGTCTTTTAAAAGTAAAATAGTTGTTTCTTGCCTTGACATCTGCTGGAAGGGCATTCCATAGGCAGGCGCCAAGTGACCAATAATTCTAAATAATAATAGTAATAATAATAATAATAGTAATAGTAATAATAGATAATATATATTTTACTTACTTATTAGATGATACATTTCAATGATGTGACAATGAAATAGTGCTATAACATGCCCCACTTGATATGCCCATGGGTGTTTACAATGGAAAACATACTAGTACTTTAGGTAGTATACAGTTCCTTGGAAATGCCACTGCTTTGGAATTCACAGATTTCAGTTTGCCAGTCAAGGCGTGGGAATAATAGAGTTTCCCTGACATTTTAAATTAGCAGCAGATGACCCAGATCTGACTCCTTACAATGTCCTTCCAGAGTCCAATTCTGTATGATGACGAGCGCTGACCTTTGCATGAACAATCTCCATTTTCTCACTCCTCATGTCTGTTCCTCCAGGCAAAAAAAACAATATCTCAATGTACGACTGTAATTTTGCTGCAGAGGAGACAGCTGAACCGTCATCTTGTTTTCTGTTCTGAGAATTTCTTCCCTGCACATGCTATTAATTTGTGGATTTAATATACAATATTCTTATTGCATGGTGGTCTTTGAGCCATGCAACTCCTGAATCCATGACTTTTTTTTTAACCAACACACTGGTTTGAAGACATTTATTTGAAGGTAATTTTACTTGCAACTGGTGGAGTAGGTAACACTTCTGTTCACATTCAGAATTGGGTTGTACTTAGTGCTGCCTCAAAACATGGAACCAATGGAAGCCTATGGAAGATTAAATTATTTTAAGTGTCTAGGTGGAGAAAAACCAACAGGTCAGTCACGTTTATGTTCATGAAATTATTATCAGTACTTATTGTTTAGGTTTAGGAAATAACTTCTTAGAGAACTTGATCAGAAAGAATCATAAAGGTAATGTGGAAGAGACAACAAGAACTGAAAGGAAAGATATGAAGATGAGCACTACAAAAGGGGCCACCAATGGATTAAAATAGAAAAATAATAATTAGGGTCCATAATCATAATGAGGGCATTATGATCACTCTTTTTACAAAGTGATTTTAATAAATGCTTCTAAAAAAGTAACAGGTGCCTTTCTGTCACAGCTGCTTCCCTCTAGTCCTTGGGCATGAAGACATCTTCTTCTCTAAAAATGGAACAACTGTAGTTGGTACAAAACTTAGTTCTTTCAGTTCAAAATATAATGTGAAACTGGCCTGATCCAATTTCAGGCGCTGCTACAAATTTTGTATGCCTATTGAGTGATATCCGGTGTTAGTCTTACTCAGAGTAGGCTCAATGAAATTGATTTTAATGGGTCTACTCTGAGTAAGGCTTAGATGTCACCATTTGCTTTTAAAAGCATCACACACACACACACACACACACACACACACACACACACACAGAGGGATATGGCCAAGTAGAAACAGAAAATTAAAAATAATAATGGTAAAGAAATGAGAGGAAATTTAAATGCAACGATGTTTTGTTGTAAACTCTCTTCTGCAGCGGTTAACAGTGTGAGGTGAAAACCTGGCAGCCAAAAAGGTGGTGCAATATATAGAGATTCATTTGGCAGTTTGCCAAGAAACAACTAGGTTGTTACGATTTCAAAAGAGGTACTTTCCCCCATTATGACAGGTAACAGAAGAATCTGGCTTTATGTGGGACAGGAAAACAGTCAGATTGGTTTCCTCTAGTGAACGTTCTATTTGAAATGTTTGGTTCTCATTGATAGCTCCCTTCTGAACACTGTGAGAATTGGGCCTTTTAGTGTCATGGCACATAGCCTTTGGAATTCCCTCCCCTTCAATATTGTTTCTGTTGTATATTTGACAGCTACCAAAGACCTTCCTCTTCCAAGAATACTTTTAAGTACCGTAGATCTCTCCCCCAGTCTGCAGCTGCATTGGAATTATTTTTAGGTATTGTAACTCTTTAATCATTTGTGTGCCTTGGGATCCTTTGGGAGGAAAGTCGACATATAAATTTCGTAAATAATAAAATATGTTAATTCCTATTCTTTTGATTTTTATACTGCCCCTCCTCTAAGGAGCTGAGAATAGTATACATAGTCCTGCCAATTTATTCTCACATCAATCCTGGGAGGTAGGTTAGACTGAGAGATAGTTACTGCCCACAAACAGCCAGTGAGCTTCATAGTTGAGTGGTGATTTGAACCCACGTTTCCTTTCTTCCTTCTTCATAGCACTGGACCAAACCCCTCCTTCCCCCCTGTTCTATGTAATTAAAAGCTATTGTTTCAGGCACAATCTGTATCGTATTTTGCTAACCTATATGATGTTTGTCTCTTCACGGACTTGATTGTTCTAAAGAAATAAGACATATTTCTACATAGCTGAGGCCGTTATTTGAAATGCAGACCAAAAACGAATATAAAAAGGAACATAAATAAAAACTCTATTTTATGTATGTATCATATAAACAGTAAAAATATTTACATTACTTAATTTTATGTGAATCTGTTCCCAGATGAGAATGGAAAACTAGATTCCCATCTTAGTTGTAAACCATCTTCACGATTTTGAATGAATGTATCCCCCGGGGTGTGATAAATAAAATCCAGTAGACTGAAGCCAAGATAAACTTCTCAAAATTGAAACCTTTCACATTGTTGGAAGCATCGTTTCATGGATTTTCCAAAAAGTGTTAGGGAGTAACACTGGAGATGTTTGATTAACCCTTATGTTACAACTGTAAATTGTCTTATCTGTGGTATTTTGCTGCCTGAGGTTAAGGGCAAGAAGGTGCCCACATCTGCAGATATGGAAACCGTTTGGACAAAACAAGTGACTCTAACTTCAACATAGGCAACGGGACAGTTTCTTCTACAGCACCTTACAGCAGTGAATTCACAGAGCTGATGGCCAATATGGAATGGGAGGGAGTTGCAAAGGGTAGGTAAAGGTAAAGGGACCCCTGACCATTAGGTCCAGTCGTGGACGACTCTGGGGTTGTGGCGCTCATGCCACACTAAAGGACTGATTCATATATCATATGTGGTGGACCTCCTGATAAGATGGTGTCTGCAGGATGCCCTCTCCGGCAAAGTGCAGTGATTAGCTGGGTATGCAAGGGTTCAGTTGAAAAACCACTTTTGTCTATAAAAAGGAAAAGATGTCTCCGTTTCTAGGATTGCTAATTCATATTATAGCAAAGTATATGAGGAAAAGGTTGGTGAGGATTATTTCTTTTAGTGTGGCCATTGAAATTGTAACCTGAATTGTGGCCAAAGACATCCCAGATAGCTTCAAAAGAAGGTGCATTAAACTCAGCCCTTAATCTGGGACATCTTACAAAAACCCTCTTAGTGCTGGGGTGGTCTCTAAATTTTCTTGGCAGTATTGGCTTCATAAGACAAATTCCAATAAAGAAAAAAACGTTCTCAAAACTGATAAATGGAAGCCAATGAAAACAACAGAAAAAGCTTAAAGTGCTGTATCTAGTCTAAGAACTTTGTTCTCTTTTGGAGCTTGTCATACCTTGAGTTTCTTTTTCACTGGATCAAAAAGAGTGGGACTGCAAGTGAGCATAGCATGTTCCCTTCTCTGTGTAGCACCAGAGCCAGGCCACCTGGCCTCACAATGCTGACTTTGGTGTTCTCACAATCTCTTAACTCAGTATGTGGCCTAGTTTTCTCTCAGCTAATTCAAAGTTGTGGCCGAATGTTCAAAGCAACTTTATTAAGCACATAGAGGGCTAAAAATATTGCTTCAGTTGCAAGAATGTATTTGCGTGGGGGCATGATTCTTATTTTTTCTGTTTATCATTTTCTTCTCATAAATTCTCTGATGTGATTTAATGGAAAAAATCACAATAAAAACTATATCTATCTATCTATCATCTATCTATCATCTAATTGGAAATAATTCCATCTATAAAAACAATTCCATATATATATAAACAATTATAGACAATTTCAAATTTAGTGTAGATACAGGCTGGGGTATGGGTCCCCAAGTAAAAGGCTTGTTGAAAAAGGAAGTTCTTCAGTAGGCTCCAAAATTACTAAATAGAGTTGACGTCTGTCTGATATGTAAAGGGAGGACATTCCAAAGGGCATGTGCTACCACACTAAAGATCCTGTTCCTATATTTTATGGAATGGACCTCCTGATAAGGTGGTATTTGAGGAGGTCCTCTCCTGCAGAGCAGCGGCGTAGCGTGGGTTGTCAGCACCTGGGGCAAGGCAAGTAATTTGCGCCCCCTAACCTGTGGATTTGCGCCCCCTAACCCTACAAATCTATGCCTATGAATGATGGTCCCTCTCTCTCTCTCTTTCTCATATTCCAATTGATTCCCATTTCCGCCGATCGATCCCCGAAGCTCTCACCCAGCGAAATTCGTGCGTAATTACGCTTCGCCATCCCTAATCCTGCCGCTTCCACCAGGAAATCATGACGGTGCGTTTCTCCTCTCCAAACTTTCCCCGGCCCTTTGCCGGCCGGCGCAGCCCTTTTGGCTACGAGCTCCCTCCTTCTCTGCCCGCTTCCGACCCCACCTCCCCGTCCAGCCTCCCTACTTCCTGAAAAAAGGCACCGGCGCCGAGCAGGACACCCCCGCGGCCATCGGAGAGAGGCGGGGCCGAGGGAGGCAAGCCAATGGGCGAGACGAGGGTAGGTGGCCACGGGGGCGGGCGCTGCCGCAGTCCTCGGGTGGGCAAGGTAGGAGCAGGCGGAGGCTGGCCGGCCGCTCTGACAATAGGGGCGGGCCGAGGGCACGACGCGGCTGGGCCCTCTGGACTTGCGCCCCCCCCAGATGTTGCGCCCGGTGCGGCCGGCACCCCTGGCACCCCCCACGCTACGCCACTGCTGCAGAGTGCAGTGATGGAGTGAGTATGCAAAGGGTGAGATGATACTTTAGGTATCCTGGTCCCAAGCTTTTATAGGGTTCTGTATGCTAAAATAAATATTTAGCTCTCTAGTAATTATTTGAGTAGTGTCATGACATGGTGGTAGTGGTCTGCCCCAGTTCAGCTGTTGCATTTTACACTAGCTGCAGCTTCAGGGTCAACCTCAATGTCAACCTCACACAGAGATTCTTCAGCTCCTCTTCCTGCTTCTGGTATCTTTTCCACTTCATTGGAAGAATGAAGACTTATATGTAAAAACATATATAACAATGTAATGCTTCCTAAGGATGAACCCCATTAAGTTCCTAATCTTCAAAATACTTCTACCAGTGTTGATTTACTGAAACTAATGGCACGCATCTCTAATAGCATGGATAAAAGATGGAAGATGGAAGTGTCACATTCCTCCCCCTCATCACATCTGGGCTGCTGTACCTTTAATAAATTTATGTCTGGCAGACATTTTGCAGATGAAACTTCTACATGATCACTGTGCCTTTTTTCTCGAAGAGCTGCTCCTGTTTAGTTTCTGTCTGCCAGGCAAAAAACCTTAGGGAAAAGTTGACAACTGTGACTGCCAGGTCAATATTAGTGGTGGTTTTTAATAAAAAGTTGTGGAGTTGAACTGCCACCCGAACAAAGAGTGATGAAGTATTTTATGGTGCAAACACCACGTCTTTCCAGATTATCAGTAGCACAGATTATGGCAGGTAACCGCAAAATAATCCCACAGTGACTGTGAATCAAATTACAGTAAGGCAAGGGAAAAAAGCTGATTCATATTTTCATTTGGATGGACTTTAGTGAAAGAATTTACTTCTGGTGGGACTGTTTCAGTGGTAAAACACCACTTCCTGTAAATGTCTATACTTCCATCTGGGTTGTGTTAGGATGGAAAAAGGGTTTTCCTCTGTATCCTGCTAGCAACTCTTTCAACAGTAGACCTTAAAATATAATAAGTATTCTTTCTCCACATGTTCCAGTAAAATATTATTATGGCTGTTCTTTAGTCTAGTTATATTTAAGGCTGTTACCAACTTTCCCCATTAAAACAGGGGGGAAAGGTTTATGTACTGTTATGAATAGAGAGCTATTCTAAGGGCTCAGCAAGACTTTCAGTGGCAGACAAGGGGCCTACTGCTTCTCCCCTGTGAACTCCTCCTCACAACAAGCTGCTTTCCCCTATGATGCAACAAACATGAGTGATAGGACAGAGGTAGGCTGGGGTTCAGCAGCACTTGCAGCTTCACAGTGGCAAATGTTCCCTTCCTCCAAACCCTTCTTGCCTCTTATCTCCATGGCTGCTGATGAATGTCTAGCTTGCTGTTGAGTATGAGGGGAATGCTCTTGAGTATGACTTTTTTTGGGTATGGGATTAGATTGTTTTAGGTGTAATCTTTGCTGTCTACTGTGTTGTTTCTTCAGCTTGGAAACTGCCTAGTGGATAGTAATATAGAAAGGTGGTATACAAATTAAAAGTGAAGCAAAATGAAAAATAAGTGGTAATACATTTTCAGAAAAACCTCCTGTATTCTACCCACAATTAAGTATACCTAACTGGACTGTGTCCAAACTGCAGAAGGCTTCAGATGTTCAGATAGTATGGTAACAGAAAGTTTCTTTGGCCCTTTTGTAGAATATCAGCAGAGTAGATAGGTCCAAGATTTTCTGCTTCTGGTCCTTAATTGTCTCCTTAGCTTTGAGAACTGGCACTTGGGATTTGGGAAACCCTAAGTCAGAATCAGGTTTAGGAGGACTCTCTGAAGCTCTGCTCCACACAGTCTACTCTCTCGCCATCGGTGTTTACACAGTTTTTATTGGCAATGCTTTAACAGCACATATTTTCTTTGAACTTTACATCAGATAACAGGGTAGGTTATACTCAGAGCAAACCAAACCATTAGAGCCTGTAATAAATAATTATGAAACCACTGGGGCTGAGAGATTTATCACAAAAGGAGGTAATATTTGTCAAGAAACTTTAAATTATGACCTGGCATGTTAGCATGGGTATAGAAATAAAGTCTGAAGTTTAAGAAAAAAAATCATTACAAACACAGGACATGTTGAAGCAAATTGAAACTGGCTAAAGTATTATTTTATTATTTATATCAATTTATTCTGGGGTTCTTGTCTTTAGTTAGCTATCTTGCCAGACTAGCTTGCAATAAAAGCTTGTGAAAGCCTGCAAATGTAGATAATTAACAAAGAAACACTGAAAAACAGGCAGGCAGATAAAAACAATTCAATGCAGCACAACTTAGAAATCTGAAACAGACAACAGTACCAACTATCTCAGAGTCCCCTGTTAAACATGAAGGTCTTCAACAGGTAATGGGGGAATGCATGAGCTGACCCTTCTTGCATTTTATTTTCTAGCTTTTCTTGAGTCAATGCATTAGCTTGCTTGTGTTGATGGTCATAGCCTCTCTGTGACATTTATCCCACCTTGTGACTTGTGACTATTTCTGATAATTTATATTAAATTGGGTTGTACAGTCCTGCTGGACTAGAATAAAGATCTACCTCAACCTGCACCAACCTTACGTGCTCCAGATGTTTTGGATGGCAATTCCCATTGTCCCAGGGGTCTATTTTGTTCAGTGTTCAAGGAATTGGTGTTGAGTCTTCTTCTGGATGGAGCTGCACTCTGCTCCATCATTTGAGGCTCAAGTGGCTTCAGGGAGCAAGGAGTGCTTACTTCCAGCTCCTCCTTGCCATGATGCTCTTCCTGGAAAGCAGGAGAGATAGCACCTAGGTGACCCTTGATGCCATAGTTAGTAGTAGAGTCCAGAGTAACTAACAGATTGAGGTTGAAATCTGACAAGACAGAAGTACTGTTTTGGGGAGACAGGGGGCAGGCTGGTGTGGAGGACTCCCTGGTCCTGAATGGGGTAACTGTGCCCCTGAAGGACCAGGTGCGCAGCCTGGGAGTCATTTTGGACTCACAGCTGTCTATGGAGGCGCAGGTCAATTCTGTGTCCAGGGCAGCTATCTCCCAGCTCCATCTGGTACGCAGGCTGAGACCCTACCTGCCCACAGACTGTCTCACCAGAGTGCTGCATGCTCTAGTTCAGGAATGTCCAACACGTTGATCACGATCTACTGTTTGATCTCTGCGAGTATTTGGTAGATTGTGGTTGATCGCTGACTCCCTTCCGACCTCGACCCCTCTCCCTGCGCCGACCTCTATTGTTGCAGAAAGGAAGCCAGAGTTTAGAAATGGAGGCTGGCCAGCGATCGTAAGGTTAGTGGCTGCTTCTCTTCCTCCCTCCCTCAGAAGAGCTGTCAACAACTTTGACCTGAACCCCTAAAAAAGTGGGTAGATCACTGCCAGATTTTAATTTTGAAAGTAGATCGCAGTCTTTCAAGAGTTGGCCACCCCTGCTCTAGTTATCTCCCGCTTGGACTACTGCAATGCGCTCTGCGTGGGGCTACCTTTGAAGGTGACCCAGAAACTACAACTAATCCAGAATGCGGCAGCTAGACTGGTGACTGGGAGTGGCTGCTGAGACCATATTACACCGGTCCTGAAAGACCTACATTGGCTCCCAGCACGTTTCCGAGCACAATTCAAAGTGTTGGTGCTGACTTTTAAATCCCTAAACGACCTCAGCCCAGTATACCTGAAGGAGCGTCTCCACCCCCTTCGTTCTACCCAGATACTGAGGTCCAGCTCCAAGGGCCTTCTGGCGGTTCCCTTACTGTGAGAAGTGAAGATGCAGGGAACCAGATGGAGGGGTCTTCTCGGTAGTGGCGCACGCCCTGTGGAATGCCCTCCCACCAGATGTCAAGGAAGTAAATAACTATCTGACTTTTAGAAGACGTCTGAAGGCAGCTCTGTTTAGGGAAGTTTTTAATGTCTGATGTTTTATTGTGCTTTTAATCTGTTGGGAGCCGCCCAGAGTGGCTGAGGAAACCCAGCCAGATGGGTGGGGTATAAATATTATTATGATTATTATTACTATGCCATGTATGCTATTTTCCATGTGTCTTGCAGAAAGCAGTTGCACTACCCCTTTTCCTTTTCTCGCCTTCAAAATGTCTCCTGTAAAGAAGACAGCATGATGTGATGTCATGGCATTGCATTGCATCATAAGTTATCACGCTTCTGCAACAAGTGTCAGCCAATCAGAAACCCACAAATGATGGTGTAACCTCAAATGTTTTTGATTTATTTGACGTTCATAGGAGATAGAGAAATAAGCAATACTCAAACGTTGATTTCAGCAGCAGCTACACAGCCTTTGTTAACACTGAGTTTCAGCCCAGTTAGGAAAGTTTCCACATATGTTCTCCTGCCCTCCCACTGCTACTGTATAACAGACATCTTCTGGGAAAGCCAGTACAAATCTCTTCTGCATTGACTCATGGTTTTGTAGATCCATGTGTTACCTTCTAAATACCTTGTGTTTTTATTAAACTGCTTCTTAAAACACAGTGCTTTCAGACTCCTGTCCAAGTTAATTTCATCTGTACTTCATGTAATTGTTAATGTAGCTAATAATGCCCTGCCAGATACGAGATTGAGATTTACCAGATATTGAAGGCATATGGCTGAAATCTGTCTTCCATTGTGCCTATAACAACCAGTTAACTGGTGATTTTTTACATCTGCCTATAGTTTAAGCAGTTAAACACTTGAGGACTTTTAATTAAGAATAAAGAGCGGTTAAATTCAACTTGCTTAATTTCAAGTCCACCTGATAATAATGACTTTGAAAGTTCATCTGGGCAGTATCAAACCCTTGAGTTTATTGGAAGGATGACTATTATAGGCAGAATCAAAGGAAGTTGTAGTGCATTACTAAGAGTCCATTTTCGGAAATCAGTATATAGCAGTATACAGTCAGCTAAATTGAGAGTAAATAATGTCCTGACTGAGAATTGCAAAATAACTAAAGGAATGAGACAAGGCTGCCCGTTGTCACTCTTTTTATTTTTGTTTCAATCAGTTCTGGTGATTGGCAAGTCAGATTGTTTCAATGTATGGCAAAAGGTTATTTCTAAACATATCTGGCAAGGGAAAAACCCAAGAATAAAATGTAAAATATTGATAGATGCAAAAGAGAGAGGAGGTTTTTCCCTGTCAGATATGAGATTATATTATGAAGCATCTTGTCTTTGTTGGTTGAAGGAATGGATGACATTGGAGAATCCACATATCTTAGATTTAGAAGGTCATGATAATATTTTTGGTTGGCACACCTATTTGTGGTATGAAAAGGTGAAAGCACACAAAGGATTTACAAATCACATAATTAGGAAAAAGTTGTATAGAGTATGGGATAAATACTGTTTCCAAAACCTTGCAATGGTAAATCTAGCTGCTAACAGCAGATAACTAATTAAATATTTGTTTTTGTAGCCAATATTTTAGCTGTCCTAAGCATTCATAGTCTCTAAGGATGGAATTGGGGGAATAATTTCAGGGAAGCAGAGTCTGACTGACCATTAAGAGAAACTCCCCAGTGTTCTACCATGTTTCTGTGAAATGTGTTTCACAGTGAAACACACGACTTCAGGAGGTGGTGTGTATTCAGTGTGCTTTCACTGGAGACATTTGAGAGGAGAATGGGTGGGCATTTGACAAGGATGCTGCAGTTTTAAGATGCCAACACAGAGGTGGGGGCTGGACAAAATGGCCTTAAAGTTCGTTTTGAACTCTACATGATATAATGACATGAACTCCTTGGAGGCAAAAGCTACTCCTACTGCCTTCACACACAGTTTGGTTCCTGAGGAGGAGCCAAAGTCTCTTTTAACTGAATACTTGCAAGGTCAAGGCAGTCCCCAAAGCAGTAAAAGCGGGCTTAGATATCAAGGACTATAAAGGATGTGCTGTTATGCTATAGAAGAGCAAAGTAATTTAGATTAGAGGGCTGATATAAAGCTCCTGTAACATACCTACCTTTATTCATGAAATAGAGCAGGAGTAGGCAACCTAAGGCCCAGGGGCCAGATGCGGCCCAATTGCCTTCTTAATCCGGCCTACGGGCGGTCCAGGAATTAGCATGTTTTTACATGAGTAGAATGTGTCCTTTTACTTAAAATGCATCTCTGGGTTACCCCATTTGTGGGGCATAGGAATTCGTTCATTTCCCCCCTCCCCAAAATATAGTCTGGCCCACCACATGGTCTAAGGGACGGTGGACCAGCCCATGGCTGAAAAAGGTTGCTAACCCCTGAAATAAAGGTAAAGGGACCCCTGACCATTAGGTCCAGTCGTGACCGACTCTGGGGTTGAGGCACTCATCTCGCTTTATTGGCCGAGGGAGCTGGCGTACAGCTTCTGGGTCATGTGGCCAGCATGACTAAGCCGCTTCTGGCGAACCAGAGCAGCGCATGGAAACGCCGTTTACCTTCCCACCAGAGCGGTACCTATTTATCTGCTTGCACTTTGACGTGCTTTTGAATTGCTAGGTTGGCAGGAGCAGGGACTGAGCAATGGGAGCTCACCCCATCACAGGGATTCGAACCGCCGACCTTCTGATTGGCAAGTCCTAGGCTCTGTGATTTAACCCACAGCACCATTCGCGTCCCTGAAATAGACCCCTGAAATAGAGGATAGGAAAAGTGGTGAATTCATTTGTAAACTGGTTTCATTAAAAGGCCCTTAAGTGGAGGGGGAGCAGGGAAGTGACAGCTTGACCTGAGGTCCATAGGTTACCAGCAGTCCACATGGTAAGAGGTCTCTGAGTTAACAAGGAGCAGCTGTTGCTGTGACTTGCACAGAGCTTCCCCTCCTTTGGTGAAAGCAAACAGAATTATCTTCTATGTTCATGTGAAACTTTTAGAGTTCACAAATTATGCCAGAACTTTGATACAGCAGTCCATTTGACTAGGTTACAGTGAGCTGACTGACACTGGAAAATTAAAGAACTGTGGAAATGTTTGGCAAAAGAAGGCATACAGAAATTGGCATGGACAGCAAAGAAGATATAGACTTTATTTATTTTTTAAAACCAGTCTCTGTCAGCTGCTCTAGTTTCTTGTTGATTACATCAGTGCTGAAACTTAAGGTAAGCAGAGGGACTTATAACTAACCATCACAATCTGCAAGAAGAACACAAATTCAAGTGCAGATACAGATCCCATCAAATTTCCCATCCCTTCTACCACATAACTGATATGTACACTCCTGTGAATATTTACTGTGTGGAGTGCTTTCGAATTTGGAATCGTTTAAAATATTTTGTCTGAATTCTCATTATTTCTCTACTTTAAGTAGCGATGCCTTAATATGTAGGCTCTTCATTTTGAGCATCTACTAGCTTGCATACTTAATTGAATTAATTGACCTGTCCAGGTTGAGAAAAATAAACATCTCAATGAACCACCCTGTTCTAGTTACCACAGCCCCAAGTTAGAGACAAATGAGAACTTGATGAAGGATATGTGACAGGAGCCCATTCTGCACTCTTCATCTTGACTGCAACTGGCCTATATCATGGCAGAGGCAACTGGAGATTGACAGTATCATCAATAAATCAACAGACCTAAAGTTATGAATGTCAACTAAAACACGACTCTAACTTTTGATATGTGAATAGATGCATATTTCAGCCTTACACATGGTTCAGTCTCACTAGAGTTTATGTTACGTGAGATCAAAAAGAAACATGCACCCTTTCGAGAGGAAAGAATAGGGACAAGTTTATTGTTTTAATTTCTTTTCAGGCAAAAAATCCTCCTTTGTACTGCTTTTTGTAATAAGCTAAGTGCTTGCTATCATGAAAAGTGCACGACATATGTCTTTCATTTATCAAAACAGAAGGGGTGCTGAAAAGAGTGATATTTCTGGTTTCCCTGAAGCAGCAAAGTTTTGTAAATAAACAGTAGTGGATATTCTGCACTCTGCCCAAGAGACCTGAGGATGGGAACCTGCTATTGATCCTGCAGACATGGGGCTCAAGCTTTGGTCTCTCAGGATATCTCTAATTCTGGCTCCTTTGTATACACCACTATGAGAAAGGGCTCATTTTCTTTCCCACTTGTTATGGGCAGGCAACAAAGTTTGGATTTTCATTACTTCTAGATGACTTGCACAAGTAGCTGCAGAAAGGGACCAGAAGGATCTGGATATTAAATTTAATAATAATAATAATAATAATGATGATGATGATGATGATGTAATTTAAGATCCAGATCCTTCTGATTCAAATCTCAATGTGATAATAATAATAATAATAATAATAATAATAATAATAATATGTTTCTGAGCACAATTCAAAGTGTTGGTTGCCCTTTAAAGCCCTAAATGGCCTCGGCCCAGTATACCTGAAGGACCGTCTCCACCCCCATCGTTATACCCAGACACTGAGATCCAGCACCGAGGGCCTTCTGATGGTTCTCTCACTGCGAGAAGCCAAGTTACAGGGAACCAGGCAGAGGGCCTTCTCGGTAGTGGCTTCCGCCCTGTGGGAAGCCCTCCCTTCAGATGTCAAAGAGATAAACAACTATCTGACGTTTAGAAGACATCTGAAGGCAGCCCTGAGAGCTTTTAATGACTGATGTTTTAATGCATGGGTAGGCAAACTAAGGCCTGGGGGGCTGGATGTGGCCCAATTGCCTTCTAAATCCGGCCCGTGGACGGTCCGGAAATCAGCGTGTTTTTACATTAGTAAAATGCATTTCTGGGTAATTTGTGGGGCATAGGAATTCGTTCATATTTCCCCCCCAAAATATAGTCCGGCCCCCCACAAGGTCTGAGGGACAGTGGACCGGCTGCCTGCTGAAAAAGTTTGCTGACCCCTGTTTTAATGTCTTTTTAATCTTTGTTGGAAGCCGCCCAGAGTGGCGATGATGATGATGAATTGGATTGTTCAGTCACACTCCAGTCCATTTTAAAATCACATAAAATGTTCTCAAGAAGCTGCTCAAATGATATGGCAATCATGATGAGTATTTAACTTCTCCCAACTTATCTACTGTTCCCTTTGTAAAACAGATAAAGATTGAAGGATCAGGCAGTTTTTGCATTTAAAAATTCTTGCACTAAAATTCAAAGACACAAATCTTCAACCATTTTCTGGAAACCTTCCTCTGCACATTTCAAAATGAGAGTAGAAGAATGTAACATTGGAAGTAGGCTTTAATAATCTGGGCCAGGATTTCC
The DNA here is from genome assembly GCF_027172205.1 of Podarcis raffonei. Classification (NCBI taxonomy): domain Eukaryota; kingdom Metazoa; phylum Chordata; class Lepidosauria; order Squamata; family Lacertidae; genus Podarcis; species Podarcis raffonei. Next base: position 31,821,138 of record NC_070612.1, read on the forward strand.
AAATGCATAACCCAAGTGCAGGGGATGCAGAACCAGTGATCTGTTGTTGCTGGACTACATCTCCCATCATCCTTGAACATTTGCCATGTTGGCTGGGCTGATGGGAGTTGAAGTCCAGCAATATTTGGAGGCCCACAGGTTCCCCATCCCTGCCTTTGCATTTTGATACATGGACAAGAGCTTTCCTGATTTGTTTCTCTAATTGCAGCTTTTCTGATGGTTGGTCCAGAGATGCAATGGGATTGTGGGCCTGAAAAGCTCTACTGCATGCATGGAAATATAATGTTCAGATCTTCAGAACCTGTCCTTATTCAGAAGTTATTGCCCTTGAATGGACCCTCATAACTACATTTGGATAGATTTTTTTTTTAAAAAAAATATTTTCTGTTTGTGAACTCTTTCCCTGGACAAATGTGTTACTTCATTTCTTTCCCTTGCTGCATGCTATCTGAAAGCACAGATCTGGATCTGCCAACAAGTTGTATATACAATACAGGAGAACAAATAACATGTTATCTGCAGGGTGCTTAAAAAAACCCCAGACTCTGTGTTGGTGTCCCTTAGGACTACATTATGGATAGAATAATATATAATGATTTTTCTCCAGCTCATAGGACATTAAAGCAGAATCTTTTAGGTTCCCATATCTAATGGACCATAACCACCTCCCCTCTTGTTAAAAAACCTTTTGTTTATGTTTGTTAGCTTCAGCTGTTTTCAGTTGCTACTTTCTCTACTTTCTCTGTTTTCACTTCATTGTAGTAGACAGCATTGTTACAAACATAGGAATCTGTCCTATACTATGCCAGACCACACAGGGCCAATAAACTTAGCATTTTCAGTACATTGAGTGGCAGTGGCCCTTCAAGGTTTCAGACTGGGGACCCCCCCAACCCTACTGGGAGATGCTGGTGACTGAAGCTGAGAATCAGAAGATCTATCCCTCAGCTCTGATTCTTCCCCATGTTGACCAATGCTGTTGATACTCACAGTTTGCTTGTCTTTGAAACAGGATGTGAGAAAATATTTGTAGAAAGTTGACCATGTAGATTCTATTATGCTACCTTTAAAAATATTACTTCTTGGTGAATTTGTCCTTGGAGCCCAAGTTTGTCTCGTTAAACTTTTGCTGGAGCTGTTATTGACCTGTTTTACCCTGTTAGTTTTAAAAGAATGCATTATTCCACACATTTTTGTATTCATTTCCCCACAATACATATTTTTCAGTGCACCTTCTTGATAAAATACACATTTTATATGCATTTTTACTTCAATATATGTTTTCTTGCACATGCTTTTTATGCACCAGAACTGTACTGCAAAACCTGGAGAAAGGCACAATCCATTTGGCAGCTGTGTCCCAATCCACAAGCAAGTTCTGGACTGTTGAGTTAGGTCAGTCTGCTGTGAAAAGCATTCTGCTGTGGTGAATTCTTCATTGCTATGGGAGAGATTTTAGGCTATAGGTGCCCATAGAACTGAATGCTGATACGGGGCGAAGCGTCATGTCACAGGAAATAGGACAAGGAAAGGTGGTGTGTGTGTGTGTGTGTGTGTGTGTGTGTGTGTGTGTATAAAATGAAAGCTGCACAATATTAGCTCCCTGAGATAATTTACACAAATCCACTGACTGTAATCCTACCAATTAAACTGCATTACCCAAACTGGATGAAGTAGCATCTGCAGCTGGAGCCACCATCTGGATTTATGGGCAAAATTCCAGTTTATTGTCCTTGCACTGCAACAAATTGTCTATGAGAGATTAATCAATTCTAGTGATTTGCTGGTGCATGCAGAACCAGAACACTTTCAAAATAGGAAAAAAAAAAGACTTTTAAATACAGTGATACCTTGGGTTACAAACACCTCGGGTTACAGACTTCGCTAACCCAGAAGTAGTACCTCAGGTTAAGAACTTTGCCCCAGAATGAGAACAAAAATCACGTGGCGGCGGCGTGGGAGGCCCCATTAGCTAAAGTGGTACTCTGGTTAATAACAGTTTCAGGTTAAGAACGGACCTCCGGAACGAATTAAGCTTAACCAGAGGTACCACTGTATCCACATTATTCATGTTTTAATAGAATGGAGTTTCTAGATCCTAAGTACATGGCAGATACAGGATTTGTACTTCCCAGCTTCCAGTCCATTCCTGCAGGTAGTGCACTATACCACACCACACTAGCTCTTATGTTTCATAACAAATATTGTCCTGGGTCCTGGGATTCCAAGTCTAGAGTCTGGCCCAGTGTTATTATCAGAGGCATACCTAGACAGCCCTGTGCTCTTGGCAAGGAGCTGTCCTGGTGCCCCCTCCATCACTTGTGCCCTAGGCAAATGTCTCCAAAGCCGGGAGAGACCAGAAATTCATAAAGATTGCTTTTCATTGCCTTTTGTGCGCCACTAGTTATTTCCTCTGCAGTCATTGGGGTCAGGTCTGCTGTGCTCCACCTCCCCTTCTCCTCCTCCATTGGTCCTTCCATCTGCCTGTTGTCCTGCCTCCCTTCCCTCCTCTTGCAGCTTTCTTTCTTTCTTTCTTTCTTTCTTTCTTTCTTTCTTTCTTTCTTTCTTTCTTTCCTTCCTTCCTTCCTTCCTTCCTTCCTTCCTTCCTTCCTTCCTTCCTTTTCCCTCCTCTTGCAACTCTTGTCTGCTCTCTCTGTCTTTTCCCCCTCTGAGCACAACTGGGCACTCCACTGCTGGCCAACTGAGGGGGGGCCCTGTAGGGTTACTGCGACGGCCCATGCTGTCACCCAGAGGAACCTGAATGCACTTGCCATCAGGAGCAGCTGCTCAGGGAGTACAGGAACCTGCTATGCAAATGCTCAGAGTCTGAGTGGAACTCACTTCACAGCTTCCAAACAATCTACAATCACCCTATACAAGCATGGCAACAGAACATTCTGATGAATTTATTTATTAAGCTGTAGGAATGTCTATTTTTTTTAAAAAATATGCTTTTTATTAGTTTTCTTACTTAACAAACACACACAATAAGTTAACCAAAATAATAAGATAATAACTTTTTTTTCAATTCCTCATATATAATATCCCAAAAATTCTTACTTTTTTTGCAACTCCACCACATATGAAACATTGTCCCTTCTGCCTGTTTACACCTCCAGCAAGTATTAGATCTCATTTTATACATTTTGGATAATTTGTTGGGAGTTATATACCACCTGTAGAACATCTTCAAAAGATTTTCCTTTCGTGTATAACAGGCCGTAAATTTCCATTCTTTCTTCCATAATCTTTCCTATGCCTATAGTTGGATATTTTTTACCAAAATCTTTTGCCCATTTAATCATTACTTCTGTCACCTCTATGTCTATTTTTTAATTATATTTTGCTGTTTCAGTTGCATAAGATGTAATTTACATAAGAAGCTGACATTTTGGATGTTCAGTTGATGTAGAAAGGGGAGCTTGCAGCAGCAATCCCTGTCCTTGTGACATATGTGTGTTCCTTTTCAACCTCAGCCCTACACATACACATACCTGCATGGAACAGTTATGGAATGATCCAAAATGGTCTTACATGCCCATAGAAGTATAGGGGTTCAAGTGCAGACCTTAACTCTTTATCCTAATCAATGTTGGAAGTGATGTGGCAATAGAGGAACATATGATTTACATATTTGCTGGTCATGCCTGTAGGTAATCCAACGAAGGGCAAGGATCCTGAACTATATCAAATTCACTATTGGAAGGCAACCCATTTACAGTATTCTGTAAAATTAAGTTTAAAAGGATGTCAGCTGTCTGAATTTGCATACGACTCACACTTGTAAAATCTTCTTAGTGTCACTCACATAATACTCTCAGCAAACTAAGGCCTTGGTAAAAGAAATGTATTCTCTAAGCAGCTTTACCACATTTACATAAACATGGGAATTAGCTGAGCTTTCGTGTGAGTTCCAGCTACCATATCTACCCAGCACGGTTGCCTGTGAGTCCAGTCCCTATAAATATAAAGTTTGGCTTAAAATAGTGAGGCTAAAGAATAAAAATAAGTTAAAATAAAATGAAACAAACAAGTATTTCTATTGTGATGGCTAATTTGGTTGTTGACTTGCATACATAAACTTTTTATTTACATTTCCTTTTCATGAGATTATTACAAGAGGTGGAGGCGGTCTAGCATCTGATTGCTATTTATTTTGTTTGTAGACTTCCTTTGACTTTTTTTAAAGGACCAGACAGAGAAAAGATCTATGAAAGTCTGTTAGTCATTAATATAACCTTTATATTGGGTGGTAGAGTCAGACTATACCAGTGAAGCAGACTGTACCATGTTGCAGCACCATCTTTAATATCTCCCCAAGAACAACACATAGGCCAGTTTGTTCTTTGCTGTGCTAAATATCTACTATTGGAGACTTTTTGTTTTTTAAAAAAGCAGGAATAAAATTTAACATGTGATTTCTCTAACTACATCCTATCACCTCATGTGTAAACCAGATAGTCAATTATACATATCAACTGATGAAGGCAGTCAACAATAACAACAACAGAGATGGCTCAGTTATCTTGCCCGCTTGTGAACTACAGTACTTAGGTGGAAACTATTGTTAATGAATGAAATTCATTATTGAATGAAAGCAAAGAGGGGTAAAAAGTACCTAAGTTTAAACCACCGCATCTAAATATTAGGACACCCCCCCACACCATTACAGAAACAATTTGAAATAGCTCTGTATTTAAATGCCTGGAAGTGGTTTTCTTCTAAAACCAGCAGAGCATCAAACAATGAATTCATTTAGCAGGCTCTACCCAAAACTGTATTCCCTTGTGGAGTAAAGGATGTATGTATTACAGTTGAGCAGTTTGCTTCTAGCTGGTAGGTAAGAAATGAAGTCTGTTTCTCACATTTGGCCTGGTAACCCCTGCCAAAAAGAAACCACAACTGCTACATGCTGAAATTTATAATGTAGCTTTCCTAGACTGAATTCTAGGATTTAAACCTCAGGATATCTGTAGTAGCAGCTTCTGAAAACCCAAACAATTTAGGCTCCTCCCCTAATCTTTAGTCACCACCCACTATGCCCTCTAGAAATCATAATAATATAATAATATTTTTATATTTTAAAATTGCATTGATTGCATTGCTGAATACCTGCATCAGGTTGCGGAAGACTGTATTGTATCACACAGTAGCAGGGGGGAATCTAAAGCCAGTGGGAATAATTAGGTCTTCTAAACTTCTCAGTTGGATCTATGAGGCAGTTTTAGCCAAGGTACACACACTTGTGAGACAGGTAAAGACACAGATCCCTGCCAAGCCCTCTGCCTTTGTCCCCATGGCTTGATTTCAGACTGCCTGGGCAAAGGAAAATGCATACCCTCCAGCATTTCTCCAATGAAAACAGGGTGTCCTACTTCATAACAACAACAACAACAACAACAACAACAACAACAACAACAACAACATTATTTATACCTGCCCATCTGACTAGGTTGCCCCAGCCACTCTGGGCATCTTCCAACATATATAAAAACATAATAAAACATCAATCATTAAAAAAACTTCCCTATATATAGGACTGCCTTCAGGTGTCTTCTAAAGGTTGTACAGTGGTACCTCGGGTTACATACGCTTCAGGTTACATATGCTTCAGGTTACAGACTCCGCCAACTCAGAAATAGTACCTCGGGTTAAGAACTTTGCTTCAGGAGGAGAACAGAAATTGTGCTCTGGCGGCGCAGCAGCAGCAGGAGGCCCCATTAGCTAAAGTGGTTCTTCAGGTTAAGAACAATTTCAGGGTAAGAACGGACCTCCGGAACGAATTAAGTACTTAACCAGAGGTACTACTGTATAGTTATTTATCTCCTTGGTTCGGGTGTCACATAGCTCTATACCCTCCAACATTTATCTGATGAAAATGGGGACATCCTAAGGAAAAGTGGGACATTCCAGGATCAAATCAGAAACTGGGACAGCTTCTGTAAATCTGGGACTGTCCCTGGAAAATAGGGACACTAGGAGGGTCTAAAAATGGGTTGCATTACATCATTATATATGATGTCATGCATATCATATGTCAGCTGATTGACCTGCCCATCTGTCAAAGTCAGCCCACTGACAGCTTTGGGAGGTAAGATTCTGGGAGACGTACAAACCAGCTCCTATTTTCCTACTCTGTCATGCTGGTTCTAAATGTGAAAAGGTACTCTGATATTAGGGTTGCAAGGTCCTTGCCTGGAAATAATGCTTCTGTCATTAACAGTGCAATTCTACGCATGGTCAGCCAGAGGTAATTCCTTGAGTTCAGTGGGACTTGCAGTCCAGTCCTAACCATGTCTACTCACAGAAGCAAGGCCTGATGAATTCATTGGCTTTACTTGTGGGTAGGTGGGGTTAGAATTGCAGCCTTACTCCCAGATACAACTGCAGCCTAAATGTTTGAAAGCACCAAGAAAGGTACAGCGGCTGCTTCTTTCCCCATATTTCTCTCTTCCTCCTTGGCCTGCTGAGGCCTGCGGGGATTAAATTTTGCCCGGCAACGAGCAAAGGGAAGCATGGACCATCTGCTTACATTGACATCTGCTTGCATTTGGTGACTTGGGGCATTTAAAAGAATAGGCACTGCCTCTAGGCAGGGTTCCATTGGGCACCATCTGGAACAAAGAACCCATGACTCTTATAGCACATTATTAACTTTCAACTAAACTTTCCTGAAGAAGCTTTCTCCTGGATTACAAAGATAAACAAAGCCTAATCAAAGATTCCATAACTTCTGTTATAGCCAAGCACAAATCTGATGAGAGAAGCAAAATATGAACTACCTCATGTTAGGAGTAGGCTAAGGAACTGGATGACAGCTGAAACACTTCTGGCGTTTTGGGTGGGAGTCTAGAATTCTCACCATATGGAATGGGCCACAATCCCATGTAGTAAAATGGAATAACTAGATAGAAATATAAACGAATGTAAGACCCAAAGCTGCTTCAAATCCAATCAGACCTTCTTAAAATAAAAAAACCCTATGCAAAACCACATATTTTCCTTTACATACCAGTAATCTTTATTTGCTTTTGGGTCTTTAGATACTACAGTTTTCCACGAACCAGTCTATTAATGACTTTGAGATTATTTCAGGCTATCTTTTCTCCATATTTGATTTCCATAATATTGAAGATTATCCCCATGATATCACCCTAACTTAAGGTATGTTTTAGTAGTGGGTAGTGATATTAGTGCCTCTTTCATTCTGCAGTAACTTTAGTCTTGTTCTCATTAAATATATTGGATGAAGGCACCTAGAAGGAAGAACGGGACTGTGGCAGCAGGGCCAGCAACACAAGCTCTCCATTTACACACTTCTCTCTTGGCACAATTATAACAGGGTTTTCAATAGCAAGATGAAGGCCCTATGCATGCACAGCTGTGCATACACAGAACCCATGCAGACAATCAACAGAAGAGGCATATATCAGCCAATGGGGGCACTTCATGCTTTGGGACCAGGGGGTGGGGAGCAGGCAGGGCCAGGGCTGGTGCACGTCCCAAGGGTGTGGCAGGGGCGTGGCGCGTGTCCTGGGGGTGTGGCATGATGCCTGTGGGGGTGTGATGCCCAGCGCGGGTGGGGGAGCAGCCACGATGGCACCCCACCGGGATCACACTGCCGGGGGTGATGCTCTCCCCCCGCACTTCTCTTCCTCCACCAGTGATATCAGCCCTTTAATTGAATTCACTCATGATGCATATACTCTGAAAATAGGGTTTTTGACCCTTCATACATGAGCATGTTGTCTTTCCCCACAGGGCACATGAATGGCTGGGCCCTAAGCAAACAACTTTGCAATATTTCCTGGGATGTAAAACTAATTAAGTAGCTCATTTTGATACATGAAACCGAGAAATTACTTGGAAAACTGCAGTTCGGGAGTGTGGAAATCCCAGGAGAATTCTGACTGGGAGGGGAGAGCCACAGGAAAAATGAGAACATTCTTTTGTATTTGAGCAGGGCGTCTTTGCATTTCCAAGTGCTAATCTTCAGTTTTCCTCTGTCTAGCCTAGAAAGGAAACAGGGCTACTGTCTGTGCAGAAGATATATTTGCACCTTTGCTCACTTTTTCTGATTTACATATTACATATTTCTTAGGAAAGAAGCATAAAACATCCTCCCACCATGCAAAGAATCCCCCAGCGATTAAAGATAAATGCAGGCGCTCTGAAAGATCTGCTGTGGAATAAGTATGATTGATACACCAAGGAACCCACAGATCAGATCTGATGGAGCCCATAATGTGCAGCTCTGAAAGGATAATAACCATAAACTCCCCCACCCAGTTATATAAATATGCACATTGACAGAGAGACATGCAAAAGCTTTTGAGCTACACCACTTGTTCTACTGACTAGGATAATGTACAGAAAGGAGACAGCTGGGTAAGCAGCTGCTTTAGCATACTGTTTGCAATAGACTCAGTATGCCAGGAATTAATAGACAGTGGCTTAGCTGATAAAACTCTTGCTCAGGATTGAAATATTGACATCCTCATATGTGTGCAAGTATGCTGAACATCAGCATACCTTTTTGATGTGATTGCTCAGTGGGAAACATTAATTGAAACTTTGGGTATGTGAAGGATCCTGTACTACAAAGTCCAGATTTAACTCATGTGGCTCCTAGAGAATGACAGGGTGGGGATTTCAGCCAGTATAGGAAGCAGCATCTGTAAAGGGAAGCCGCATATTGCATGGAGTTTTCTACAACAGTCCTCCATGCAGACTTTGCTACTGTTTTCCCCAGTTGTATGATGGGCAATCATTGTGGGATGAGAACCTTTGCTGTATTTTGCTGGTTTTGTTACTGTGTCGAAGGATGAGTCAAATCATGACCCTGCTCATCTCCCACGGGGTCCTCTGTTGTGTGTTCACAATGGCTGCAACTATAAAATGCTAAGCAGTATAACCTAGACTGGGTCTATATTGACCCGTTTAACGTTATTAGAAGAAGAAGAGTTTGGATTTGATATCCCTCTTTATCACTACCCAAAGGAGTCTCAAAGCGGCTAATATTCTCCTTTCCCTTCCTCCCCCACAACTAATACTCTGTGAGGTGAGTGGGGCTGAGAGACTTCAAAGAAGTGTGACTGGCCCAAGGTCACCCAGCAGCTGCATGTGGAGGAGCGGAGACGTGAACCCGGTTCCCCAGATTACGAGTCTACCGCTCTTAACTACTACACCACACTGGCTAAAATTAGAATGATATTAGATATATCGTTCTAAAACATTGCAGGGCATACTTGTAATTCAAGGTGTTTATTACCTTTGTTATTCTCCCCATCAAAACACTGTCTCCCTACTGCTGGCTGCTCTGCAGTGCCTTCTGCTTTCCTTAATGTTAAAAACCATGAGTGCAGATCCGCCCCGAATGGAAATTGATGTTTGGTTCTGAAAGGCCACACATGGGCAACACACAAAAAGGCTACAGCCATCCCTGAAGCTGTGAAGGTACCATATTTTCGCTCTATAAGACACACTTTCCCCCTCCAAAAATTAAGGGGAAATGTGTGTGTGTCTTATAGAGCGAATGCAGGCTCCATGGCTTCAGCAATAGCAACGCGAAGCCTCCGAAGCGCAGTGGGAGTGCTCCTGCCGCACTCTGGAGGCTTTGCGTTGGTTTTGCTGAAGCCAGGAGAGCGAGAGGGGTTGGTGCGCACCGATCCCTCTTGCTCTCCTGGCTTTGCTTCGCTGGAGAGGCGCTGTGCAGCTTTCCCTCTCTGCGCAGCGCTCCTTCAGCGAAGCGGGAAGAGAAATGGAAGGAGCTCTGTTTCTCCTGCCGCTTCACTGAAGGGGCGCTGCGCAGAGAGGGAGGTAATTTTTTTTTCTTGTTCCCCCCCTCTAAAACAAGGTGCGTCCTATGGTCTGGTGAGTCCTATAGAGCGAAAAATACGGTAAATACTTTACTGCGGATGATACTTCCCTTTGACTTGAGGAGGAATGGCTGTGGGAGACCTCCCACCAAAGGTGAAGAAGCAGGGGACCAAGCTCTTAGTATGGCCAATATTGATATTTACAGTGGGAGTACTTCTGCTGCCCCTGTGGATCCTGCCACCCAAGGCAGGCACCTCACCTTGCCTCATGGGTTGTCCAGCCCTGCCAGGAATTGAATCTGGGATTTCCTCCCCCCCCCATGTAAATCAATTCCTGGTGGGTAACACCCCTCTCCCCCAAGGTAAGCGAAGGGAAACCAGATTTGTGTTACGGGTACTTTTGGGTAAGGGTTTCAGGGGAGCATTTCATGTCCCACAAGCCTTCAAATCCATTTAGCGCTAACAACAACACCAGTTTTTCTAACCCTACATTGACCTTATTTACTTTTATCCATCTCCCATAAATTCAAAGCCTTTCAAATGAAAAGAGAACCAGTTAAGAATTGCCAGCTTTAATTCAGTTTCACCTAACTTGCCAGGTAGAGCTACTACAATAACTTACGTTCAGGGACCTGCTTTATCCAAATTTTCCCCAAGTAGCAATTTGTTCAGGAACAAACTGAAATGACTTTGAGAATTTTAAAAAATGTTGTCTGTATTCTGTCTGTAAAACTGTGATCCATCTTCCTAATTAAAGCAAGTTGAATGGTTTCCCTAAATAATGGAGGTGACAAATTCTCCAACGCTGCCTAAATACAGTAAATTGGTGTGCAAATGAATTAGCCACCCGCCTCTGAACTTAATGTGAATCCACCTATTTTAAAAAATAGAGTGTTTTGACATTAACTTCTACACTCTCCTTGAAATGCCAGATGAATTCAAATGAAGCTAGGTCCCAACTACTCAGCAGTTTACCTATTTGCAAAACTAAATAAGGCCTGTAGATATATATGTGTTTGCTGACTCCCACCCTTCAGCTATTGACATTGAAACATCTATACTTCACAGCAGATTTATTTTTCTCAAAACACCCCCTACCTCCAAAGGATGGTTGTCCTGGCCACTCTTACTGTTCTTCAGCAAAAACTGGAAACGGGTCAGGATTGATGACTCGGTCAATTTTGCTTCTCTAATTTTCACATTTTTTTCAATCTTAAATTAATTTCTCCACAGTTCTTCAACCATCTGTGATGTGCTTTTGTTTTTGATTTGAAATCCTCATGGGAATTCATCAGAATCAAATTTCTTCTAATAAACACAGGGCTGTATTCAGCTATCGTGACCCAGTAATGGGACTTTCTCCCCCGCTCCTTCCCTCGTTCTCACCAAATTCAGTCCAGAAGGCTGAGGGAACCCACAGAACAGCAAGGAGGGAGAGGAGGGAGAATATTATGTTTCCCAAGGAGAAATCCTTGCACTGACAAAAAGATTTAGCACTACGTTGGACTCCACCCATATTTTTTCTATGCAGTTTTCACTGATGTACACATTTTTTGCAATGTTCCCTAATATAATGCATTTTTGTATGTTATTTTCACTGATTTATGCATTTTTACAGATATCTTCCCTGAATATATATACATTTTTGTACATATTATTTGGTTAGAGAACTTGATTAGCGTACAGTATTGGTTTGAGAAGTGTTACTGTTAGCTAGCATGGTCAAAGGTCAAGGATTATGATATCTGTAGTCCAAAACAGCTGTAGGGCACCAGGTTGGGGAAGACTAGTCTAGGTCAAATGCAACCACTATGAGATTTTTAATTCTTTCACTTTTGGGCATGACCCCATTTAATATTAAAGCTCTATAATATGAAAGAAATTCGGAAGTCAAAATGTAATCCCATCAGTAGCTAAACATATTAGGAAATCAAATTAGAGGACACAGCATCCCCAGTAAGGCTAATTAAATGAAATAGTTTGTTCAAATAAACACTCAGTTTAATTTGTGACAGAATGTATATCGTTTTACCTCCTGTTTACATGAAATGGTACTCTATTGATTGGTGTTTTCCTAATGTGGTGCTCAATGAGTTGCTGCCTCACTGCTCTGAAGATCTGTTCTGCAGAACAAAATAGAACCATGCTGTTCTGCTTACTCTCAAATGTGAAATTTAATCCTCTCGTTGATAAATTATGACATGGCAAAAGAAGGGAAAAAAAAAAAGATTCCAGAACAGAGGATTATAAAAGTATAATCTATGGCACCATGTAAAAATAGCATGCTGCATCAAACATTCAATATAAAATTAAATACAGTAATAGCAGTGCCATCATTTTCTAAACATCTACATTTGTTTAGAACATTATAACAAGAATACTAAACAAAGACTGGAGCGCAGTGTGGTAGACAATTACTTTTATAACAACATAATCACCCATAATCCCTCCTTATTCACTATAAACTATAGTTAACACATTTTTCAATGGGCATATTCTGGAACAGGTAATTTGCTGGCAAAACATATGAAACTGTATTGTACATTTAGCCCTATTGTCTACCCAGCCAGCATTGACAAGATTAAGATGCCGTAGCTATCCAAGTCTTAGTGAGAGGTGTTTTTAAAGCCGGAACTCGCTGGAACTCAGTTCCAGCACCTTTCAGGTGGGCACCATTGCCACTTTAAGAGAACAAAGGTGATTTCATGGTGAGTTCCAACACCCCTTTTTCTAGAAAAACAGCACTACTATCTAAGAAGCTTTAACTCATGAGGTGGGCAATCTGTGGCTCTCAGATGTTGTTGGACTCCAACTTCCATCAATCCTAGCCAGCACGGTTTGTGGTCAAGGATGATAGGAATTGCAGTCTGACACTCCCCACCCTTGCTCTCTCTACATCTTCCGGAGGCTAAATCTGTGAATGAAGCCTTAAGTGTGCAAAATGTGTACTCTGCTACTGAGCTACAGCTTTTGGTCTCCAATTTACAGAGCGAAAGTTGTCAGAATGGTGTACTTCCTTGCTTAGATTTTGAGCAATGAGCTAATGCTGAAGAAACACTGAATGAGTCAGAGAGAGAGAGAGAGAGAGAGAGAGAGAGAGAGGGAATCGCTTAGAGCTTAGTGTGATGTTGGTGGCAATGTCATAGTGTGCCCCATATTGAAATTTCACTCTTAAAGGCAGTGTGAAGTTTCTCATGCTCTAAATCTTATTTGTCCATTCAGGACCCAAGAATGCACTGTCTGTTTCCATAAAGCACTAGAGGGCAGGCTAGCCTATACTTGTTCTTTACTAGGGAGTAAAATAAACTATGCATTGGCTAGGTCATTAGTTGTGCAATGGGAAAGGGGGAAACAGCACAGTAAGTGATAAGAATGAGGCCAACAATTGCAAAACACTTTATAATATTTTCCTTTGGGGCTACTAACATTTAAGCCAAAATGTAGCTAGCTACTAGACTAATTCAGCACTGACAAGAATCAATCCTTTTGTCTCTGTGTGTTGGGCAGAATCTGTTCAATATGAACAGCTGATGATTTAGGAATGGGCTGCATGACAATGAGGAGGTGACTTTCTTTGTCATTGGCTCATACAGCTGACTTCGAACAGCTCAGTTATCTGCACTGCATGTAAGCTGAAGATGCCACTGAGGAAAGGGAAAGCTTTGCCCTCTTCTCAGACTACATGTGATTCAGGAGCAGCTTTTATTTGGAACAAATTACTGGTTTTCCACATTACAGCGGTACCTCGGGTTAAGAACTTAATTCGTTCTGGAGGTCCGTTCTTAACCTGAAACTGTTCTTAACCTGAGGCACCGCTTTAGCTAATGGGGCCTCCCACTGCTGCCGACCAATTTCTGTTCTCATCCTGAAGCAAAATTCTTAACCCGAGGTACTATTTCTGGGTTAGCAGAGTCTGTAACCTGAAGCGTCTGCAACCCAAGGTACCACTGTAATGTTAATAACAATTTAATGGGTTCATGAACTAGGTTTACATGCCAAAACACACTAATCCCTAAGAAGCTTGGACCTTTGCCTGGCAATCACAATTCTGTCAAAGCCAGCTTCAGATGTCACATGGAATAGTATGTAAAATTAAGGGACATCCCTGATATGACATACTTGCTTCTCAGCAAATGCTGGAGGCAGTTGGTGGTGTGCTGATTTGAGTGTGTGAATGAAACAGGTGTAATATAACTATGGAGAAGGAGAATAGCTCATCGTTAAAGCCTTTGCATGCAGAAGGTTGCAGGTTCAATCTTTGACACCTCAAGGTAGTGTTAGGAATGCACTTTTTAATGCTACACATCATTAACTTAAGGCACTAACTATGGCATGAAGATTGCTTTACAAAACGATTAGAGAAATCCATGGAAGTTGAATTTCAGTAACTAATCTTGGTTGCTACAATGCAATCTCATGTATGTGTCTACTCAATAATAAGTGTAATGGAATTCAGGGAAACTAGAATTGTGCACACACAATGCATTTAAAATATATTCTCCCAGAGGAATCCTGGAAAATTTAGTTTGCCCCTCACAGAGCTACAGTTCCCAGCATGCTTATACTTTATACTACAGTTCCCAAGATTCTTTGTGTGTAGGTGGTGTGTGCACAGACTTACACTCAGGATTGCAACCTAAATGACCAAGGCAGAATTCCTTCTGTTGTCAATGTTCAGGAGTTGTGATGGTGTCATTGCTTATGCAGGCAAACATAGCTCCATCCAAGGGTGCTATTAACAGGCTTGGAGGAACCCAAAGGAATTGCAGAAGTACAACCAATCTTTAGGAAGTGGGCCGAGAAAAAACTGCCCAGTGAACATGGAGTGAACTCAGTGGCCATGAAATGATGGCTGGGAAATGGAAAAGTGTTGAGAGGTGGAGGAGAGGGGAGGAATGCAGCTGCAGTGCTGGAATCCTAAGCAGAGCATCTTGGCTACATTGCACTGTACATTTCCCTCCACATAAGAGCGCAAGAGCCTGCTGAAGTAGGCATCCTGTTCTCAGTGGCTAAGCAGGTACCTGTTATGTACTGAAGTTCTCACCCTGGGCCAGCAGGGGGATACTGTAGATAGTTTTCACTCAGGTCCACATATGCAAATAAGGGATTGAAAGTGACGTTCAGTGATTGGATAGCTACAGAAAATGGTTACTGTTGCGTTCTAGTGGAGCGCTATATAAGCAGGCTGGCTGAACCCTTCAGTTCAGTTCTGTTCTGGCCTGTGAATAAACAAGAGCTGTTTGAAGAATCGCTGTGTCGTTTGATATGTTCATATTTCTTAAAAACTTCTAGGTGCTGTAGAAAACTAAATGTTTAAGCCCACAGGCTCAAAGCATAATTGCATTGGGCAGGAAAGAGAGGGGAGGTAAACAAATAAATTATGTTCATGCACAGAGTGGCAAATATACATCTTCCATCAGTTAAGTGTATGAAGCAGCCTCGTTAATTGATTATGCAGAAAGCAAACTGGACTAGCAGGTCATTTTATCTTAATTGAATGACTTGGTCCTATTTCCCCCTGTTAACGTCTAGTTCCTTTTGTGTGTGTTTATATATAGGTTCTGCATTTTCCAGGCTGAAATAGGAAGGATTCATGGCACAGAGCCATTTAATGGGGCTTAAAAAGTGGCCTGAATAAACTAGCTGTGTAATTGGAGCTTACGTATCAGTCGTGATTTCAGCTTATAAGAGCCATTTTCTAGTTCCCATTCCTCTCCTGCCTGCTTGAGTTTTTTCCCCCCTCGGGTGTCAACAAATCAAACATGTAACACTCTTCCCCCTGTCTCGAGTAATCTTCAGAATACTGTGCTTGCAAATGAATTCATTTTATGTGCATGAGAAGGAAACCACAGCCATAAAAGTGGAGGGGTGAGGAGAGAGATTTCTTAAGCTGTTCTGTCTAGCCCTCATTCAATGTGGGAGATTTTCCTGTGCTTGGAACATGGTGAGAATTCCTTCCATCACCTCTCAGCCAGGAAAGGAGGCTGCTCCTCTGTTTGTCAGAGGAATGGGAAATACTGGTGGTCCATGGGAAAAAGAGGTTTGGGAGCCACAGGTCTAATCCCTACACTAGGTGTGGGGAACCTTTGACCCTTCAGATGATGCTGAACTATAACTCCCATTAGCCCCAGCAAGCCAGGGGTGATGGGCATTGTAGTTCAGCAACATTTGGAGGACCAATAATTCCCCACACTTGCCCTACACCACACAGGATCTATATTCCCTGGTATATAGACCAGAGCCATATCTTCTCATTTCTCTGCCTGGAATCCAGTTGGGCTCCCAGGGTTATGTCTCTTTCCCTTGAACTGGAACCATGGTAAAGATGGTTGTAGAGTTTCAAGTTCTTGAAATGCTCACTGATCAGATAGACTGCTGCTGCTGCTCCGAAGATGTTGACTGAAGAACTAAAGCCTATTGCTAAGCCCTTGAGCAAATTGATAACTAGTTTTTCATATACCATCTTGAAAGTGTGCTGTGATGCTACAAATCTAATAAAGTACATTGAATGCTGGATCAGGACCTGGAAGACCAGGGTTGAAAATCCCCACATAGCCACGATGGGGACCTTGGACCAGCCACCATCTCTCAGCCCAACCTACTTTACAGGATTGTTGTGAGGGGAAACTGAGGAGGTGGAAAAACATTTTTGATACCTTGAATTCTAGGTTCTCCATAAGTGAGATATAAGTTCAGTGGTACCTCGGGTTAAATACTTAATTCATTCTGGTGGTCTGTTCTTAACCTGAAACTGTTCTTAACCTGAGGTACCAGTTTAGCTAATGGGGCCTCTCGCTGCCGCCGTGCCACTGCTGCACAATTTCTGTTTTCATTCTGAAGCAAAGTTCTTAACCCGAGGTACTATTTCTGGGTTAGCGGAGTCTGTAACCTGAAGCGTATGTAACCTGAAGCGTATGTAACCCAAGGTACCACTGTAGAGCAATTAATTAATATAATAAACAAATAAACATTCTTTTAGTAACTGCCAATAATGTGCTCACATGATCTTTGATTCCCATTTTATCCCATATAAAGTTATATTTATACACTCTTAATTCTTGGTAATCATGCAAAGATACCCTATTATGCATAATGTTTGAAGGTGGCAATGGAAAGATGCTAGTCATGTTTGTGATAACATTCCGAGAGATAATTTGGTCTCATCGGCCTGGCTAACACTAAGGCTTTATCAGGTGCGTTGGTGGAATGACTACAATGTTTATGATGTCTCAAGGCAAACATCAGCAAGCACTGAATTAAACATTAGACTTGGTGTTAGTCTGCAGACATGGGAGGAAAGTTACACTGTATCAGGGTCATATTGCTCATAACCTTTTTCATACGAGCCCTGTGTGTTCAACTACATTTAAGACAGGCCAGTGCCAGTTAAAGCATAAAATCGTTAGAACACTAAAATATGGTATTGATATCCAGTCCCACTCATCATTAAGATTTTAAGCACATGCTGAATTTTCATGGCATGGTATATTTACACACATTACTAAACAAATTATGACCAAAGCTGAAGTACTGCAGAAAATGGGTTTGAAGTCTAGTATTTTAACAAAAGGATGCTAAAGAAGTTACAGAGCATTAGAATTTACAACAACCAAAAGGGCTATCAAAATGGCCACATTGTAGTCAAATAGATAGATAGATGATAGATGATAGATGATGATAGATAGATGATAGATGATAGATGATAGATAGATAGATAGATAGATGATAGATAGATAGATAGATATAGATAGACAGACAGACAGAAAGATTCCTGCATGGTAGGGGGTTGGACTACACTGACCCTTGTGGAACCTTCCAACTGTACAATTTCTTCACCGCCTCTATTGCATCTGCAGAAAACAGCAGCAGGAGACTTTTTCAGGTGGTTCACAATTTAGCGGAACCACCTGCAACATCGGGGCCCAGTATGGGCCACATGTTCTCCTGCAATGATTTTGCAAAGTTTTTTGCAGATAAAATCGCTCAGATTCGGGAAGAAGTAGACTCCACCGTGGGAGCAGGGCCGGGGCGGGAGAGTGCTAGAGTTCTGTCTAGTCAAGTTGAGTGGGATCAATTCCAATCTGTTACCTCCGAGGATGTGGTCAGGCTGCTTGGACGAGTGAAACCAACCACCTGTCTCCTGGATCCTTGCCCATCCTGGCTTATAAAAGCTAGCCGGGAAGGACTGGGCGATGGGCTTCGTGGGGTGGTGAATGCTTCCCTCCGTGAGGGAGCCTTCCCAGACCCGCTGAAAGAGGCGGTTATTAAACCGCTTCTTAAAAAACCATCTTTAGATGCGGCCACGATGGCCAACTATCGCCCAGTCTCAAATCTTCCATTCTTGGGCAAGGTGATTGAGCGAGCGGTTGCCGAACAACTCCAGGCACGCCTGGAAGAAGCGGACCATTTGGATCCCTTCCAGTCGGGATTCAGGCCTCATCATGGGACTGAAACTGCCTTGGTCGCACTGGTTGATGATCTCCGGCGGGCTAGAGACAAAGGTGAGAGCTGTTTCCTAGTTCTGCTGGATCTCTCAGCGGCGTTTGATACCATCAACCATAACATCCTTCTGGACCGTCTTGAGGGGCTGGGAGCTGGGGGCACTGTCATACAGTGGTTCCGCTCCTTCCTCCTGGGCTGTGTTCAGAAAGTGGTGGTGGGGGATGAGTGTTCAGACCCCTGGGCTCTCACTTGTGGGGTGCCTCAGGGTTCTGTCCTCTCCCCCATGCTTTTCAACATTTACATGCAGCCGCTGGGAGAGATCATCAGGAGGTTTGGGCTGGGTGTTCATCAGTATGCGGATGATACCCAGCTCTACCTCTCTTTTAAATCAGAACCAGTGAGGGCGGTGAAGGTCCTGTGTGAGTGTCTGGAGGCGGTTGGAGGATGGATGGCGGCTAACAGATTGAGGTTGAATCCTGACAAGACAGAAGTACTGTTTTTGGGGGACAGGAGGCAGGCAGGTGTGGAGGATTCCCTGGTCCTGAATGGGGTAACTGTGCCCCTGAAGGACCAGGTGCGCAGCCTGGGAGTCATTTTGGACTCACAGCTGTCCATGGAGGCACAGGTCAAATCTGTGTCCAGGGCAGCTGTTTACCAGCTCCATCTGGTACGTAGGCTGAGACCCTATCTGCCTGCGGACTGTCTCGCCAGAGTGGTGCATGCTCTGGTTATCTCCCGCTTGGATTACTGCAATGCGCTCTACGTGGGGCTACCTTTGAAGGTGACTCGGAAACTACAACTAATCCAGAATGCAGCAGCTAGACTGGTGACTGGGGGCGGCCGCCGAGACCATATAACACCGGTCTTGAAAGACCTACATTGGCTCCCAGTACGTTTCCGAGCACAATTCAAAGTGTTGGTGCTGACCTTTAAAGCCCTAAACGGCCTCGGTCCAGTATACCTGAAGGAGCGTCTCCACCCCCATCATTCTGCCTGGACGCTGAGGTCCAGCGCCGAGGGCCTTCTGGCGGTTCCCTCATTGCGAGAAGCAAAGCTACAGGGAACCAGGCAGAGGGCCTTCTCGGTAGTGGCGCCCGCCCTGTGGAATGCCCTTCCAGCAGATGTCAAAGAGATAAACAACTACCTGACATTCAGAAGACATCTTAAGGCAGCCATGTTCAGGGAAGTTTTTAACGTGTGATATTTTACTGTATTTTTGGTTTTTATGGAAGCCGCCTAGAGTGGCTGGGGAGGCCCAGCCAGATGGGCGGGGTATAAATAATAAATTATTATTATTATTATTATTATTATTATTATTATTATTATTATGTTTCTATGAAAAATCTGAAATGTTACCATGTCAGAGAAAATGCATGAGATATAGGCTTAAATGACAAAACACACCCACACACCTGGGCCTCTGCTGACTCACAGAAGCCAAGAATTAATCTCTTACTAGCTATAATCCTCAATGTTCATTCATTCCCTTCTAGTGAGACATGGATTGGACCCTTCATGTCAACAGCACAGCAGACAGCTCCTAAGCCTCTTAAATTAAAAATATATTTGTCGAATAATATCTTGACTGGATAATTTATTTTTACTAAAATGAGATGTAATCCATGAACTCTCTTCAGGGCAAAGCCAGATAGCCTTGTTTTGGATTCTGGGTTTTGAATGTTGGAATGAATCCTGATCTCTAGATCCTGTGCAAGCATTTTGTTTTGGACTTCCCTTTAAAAATGAAATGAAAAACCGGTGCAAAGGACATTTCATAGGGCTTATTTAATGGAAGTTTCCTTAGCTGTCTTTCACGAAAGGTAGTAAAATTGTTCCAGTAAAAATTGCTGGAGTATTGGCATCTTACAGCACAACTCTATACATTTCAAATCAGACAAAAGCTCAACTGAGTTCAGTAGGATTTATTTCCAGGCACATGTGTATAGGAGGGGTGGGGAAACTTAGCTCTGGGGCTGAACTTGGTCCTCGGAATCCTCTCCAGGCCACACACCTCATGGACCTTGCTTCACAACCTGTTTTTCCCTGACTGGAATGTGTCCTGGAACTCTGATAGTGCCCCTGGACCGGTGTTTCCCAAAGTTTTTAGACTACAACTCCCTTCATTGCTAGCTAGCAAGACCAGGGGCCAGGAATAACGGAAATTGTAGTCCAAAAACAGCTAGAGATTCAAGTGTGGGAAACATTGATCTGGATGGAGGATAGAGGGTGATCTGTGTGAAGAAACCCATCTACAAAGGAAACACTCACACTTGCTGTTCTGCCTATTTTTGCCTCGGGCTCTGCCCACCACCGACAAGTGACCCTCAGAAGGTTGCCCAGATTGTGGCCCTCAGTCTGGAAAAGGTTCCTCACCCCTAGTGTACAGGAGAGTCACCTAGGACTCTATTCACAGTCTAAAGCAGGCTTCCTCAACTTCGGCCCTCCAGATGTTTTTGGCCTACAACTCCCATGATCCCTAGCTAGCAGGACCAGTGGTCAGGGATGATGGGAATTGTAGTCCCAAAACATCTGGAGGGCTGAGGTTGAGGAAGCCTGTTCTAAAGCCAAGGACCAGGCAGAGAATCTACCCATTTGCAATTTCTTTACAACTGAGAAACAAAAGGGTATTTGTTTGTTTTATTCCCTTTCCCCACTCTCTTGGGTCTTATCTGGACTGACATGTGGATAAATACAATGTGAAGCTATGGCCATGTGGGAATCCTGCATGAAGGTTAGGGATGGGTCAATCAGTCAGATTCTGGTTTCTCTGAGTTTCTCATTTCTCCAGCCAGTCCTTCCCATTTCCCAATCAGTTTGCATTAAAAAAAATATAAAAATAAAAAAGTTCTCATGAAAATACAACAGTGTAAATTTATCCCAATATACACATTTTTGCAAAACAGTTTTTCATAATACAATTTTTAGATGTTATATTCACCCATATACGTGACTTCATGCTCACGTTACCCTCACATCATTACTTGGCTGTAGGATTCAGAGAAGTGTGAACGTTGGAGGATGGCTGCATTTTGGTTCATGTATTGTTTTGGAAAGTGTGAATTACATAGGTTCACCTTTAAAGGTGAACTGAATCAAATTTCTCCCCTACCCTGAAGGTTAAAGCAGTGAACTGTCAGAATGCATTTACTAATTCATATCCTGAAAAAAACATTCAATTTTCAAGTAGGAGATATACATGAATTGACATTTTACATAAAACTTAGCCAAAGTAAAATGATATTGCTATACTATCTTGCTGCAGGCTCTCCTGCAGGGAAAAGAGCTTATGTCTGTATGTCGTTTGATGATTTCAGTAACATGAGGAGTTGTATTTCATTTACTAAATACCCTATCTTCCCCCCCTCCCCTTCTTCGAGAACTGAAATCCGGCAGAACTTGAAAGGATATTAGAGTACAGAAAATACCATATGAAGGCATGACTTAAAATTTCCTCAGCTGTGGTATGATTTGATTGTAGCCCCCATTATCCTTGACCTTTGACCCTGCTGGCTGGGGCTGATGGGAGCTCGTACCCAAGAACATATAGGTTCCTCATCCCTGACACAAAAGCTTGGATTGCCTCTTGAGAAAACTGTTGAGTGGTAGACCTCACAAGCGACATGCATGTAACAGCTGGGTGAAATTTTTCGTTCCTCTTCTAGAGTAATCAAAGGATGAAGAAACTCTATTATAGCTCTTTATTTTCATACTCATAGCTTTATAAAAAAAACAGATGAAGACCTAAGATTTATTATATGCTCCTGTTATTTATCATTTCAGGCAGATACAAATCCTCTTAATTCTAGCAAACTAAAGAACAGCTCCTAAAGGGAGCTTAGAATGCATTTGAAGCAGCCCTGCCTCCCACTTTTACCTACTGTTTCGAAAGTTCCTTTATTTTAAGCGCCATCTCTGAGTTTATAGGCTGAATGGAATCCTCTGTTTATGACCCTCTGAATGTTTTTCTGTATAAATCCGCTAAGTGACTAAAAGCCTGTGGTGGATGCCTCATGCTTCACCTTCTTGCATTTTCCCTCTTTCCATTCTCAAGGCTCTTAGACGAGACATGTGGTATACAAGGTTCAAGATCTGCAAAATGAAAAGGGAGGCCTGTTTAGATTATTTATTCCTTGCTTCCTTACCACCAGCTGCCTCCCTACTCCTGCTTTCCCCTCCAGAACAAATTCATTGCAGAGGAAGCCGACTGAATCTCCTACCTTCTTGGAAATAGGATTGTTGTGGAGTTAATTGTAGCTTTCATCAGAATAAAGCTGCCAGATGTGAGGTGCAAGCAGGGCACACCACTGCCTCAGAGAATATGGTAAATCAGAGAAAGAGTGTGTGTGTGTATGTGTTGTTTTGCTCAGTTATAAATTAAAACACCTGTACTTCCCAGCTCAAGCACTCTCTGTACTTGCTTTCATTTATGTAAGCTGGCACAGAGGAATAACTGGTGCAACTAAATACCTTTCTTCCATCAATTCTTAGCACGGTGTTATGCAAGTGTCAGAGCTTTGAGGATGCTGCAATGGCTGTGGTCTCACATGAGCTGAGTCTGTGCTGGCCAACCAAGACATTTTGCTGCCTGAGGCAGAGCTGAAAATCCCTCCCACCCCAAAGTCAAAGTAAGTGCATACCACCTAAGGCTAGCCAAGTTATTTTGGCACCTGGGTTAGAAAATCCCAGAAATACCTTTCCCTTGCAGTCAAAGCTAATAAGAATTTAAAAAAAAGCTACTTGTGTTAATTATGGTTACTTTCCGCCATTTAATGACACTCAATATCACCTTCCTGAAGTGGTTACCTCACTCTGCTTAATAGCAGGGCCACTCCAGAGCCAGACAGAAGGCAGAGGTTGAGAAAGTGGAGCTACAGTGGTAGAGGCTGAAGACTGCTCTTGGTGCTGGCTTCTTCTGGCTTGATGGGGAAGCTAATAACAGGAATGATTCCTGCCCATTTTCCTTTGTGACACCTCTTTCCCTTTCTTTCAGCTGCCTACTATTACTAGTGCCTCTTCAACATGGATGGAAAGGAGACAGAAAAAGAAATAAAATTGTGTGTGTGTGTCTCTGCATATTTTTTGAATATTATATAGGGAGCTGCCCAGAGTGGCTGGGGATACCCAGCCAGATAGGCAGTGTATAAATTTATTTATTTATTTATTTATTTATTGGTGACTGTTGCAATTCTAAGCACACATTGTGTGGATAGAATTCCTACTGAATAAAGTGGGATTTCTGAGCAGACATACCAACAGTTGCACTCTAAGGCTGCAATTCAGTCTACAGTCACCTAGGAGTAATCCCTACTGTACACTGGTTTATGTGCCTCTGAATAAATGTGTGCAGGAAAATGCATATTGAGGGTATGGTAAAAAGTAAATTCCCAGTCTTGAAAGATTGGAAACTGTGTCTGTAAAGAAGTAAAAAAAAAACATTTTATTTAAAAAATGTGACAGGAACAGTGTTGTTACCCAGTTTTGGATAAAGGCAGATTGTAAGTTCTGTTGCACAAGTGGAAGTTGTTCTGCTTGTGCAATGACTTTGTTTAACACAACCGACACTTTAACATAAAAAGGGCATTGACAGGATGGAAAGGCAACAAAGATGGAATGAAGTTCATGGTTGTTAATGGGTCTCTATACATTACATTTCTGAACAGAATGCTTTCCTGTCCTGAAACAACTTCCAGGTGGATGCTGTCTTTCCCAAACCCTCTGTGCCATTTCATTATCGCTGAAAAAGCTGTGTAGGAACTTGCTCATAAGTTGCTTTAGATCTTGGGTAATCCAGGTGTGAAAGCCACCGAAGGAGTTGTGACCTGATGCTGATGTGCTATTGAAAAATGTGGAAGCTGACCAAACCTAGAAGACATTTCAAGCCTAGGGAGCAAGTTGATGGAGCGACCTTCCTAAAACCTACCCTTTGATAAATAAAGCCCAGTAGCTCAGGGCCAAATAATACTGTTGTTACATTGTGAACACGTGTAACACTCTCACAATTTTTTTGTGTGTGGTCCTAATGAAAAGAAGGTGTGAGAGACTGTGAACTGGAGTTGATGAGCAGGGGCAGAGCTTGCATGCCCCCCTGACTGATTTTCTGCTAAAAATCAGTCTTTCCCAAGCTGCTTTTGCACCCATGGTGGTGAAAAGGCCAAAGATGAAAATATATGCAAATGTGAAACCTGACAACTTTTCCCTTAAAAGGAAGGGAGACTATAACATTCTGCTGCTGTGTAATATCTTGGTTTCTTCCTTTAGGTGAGTCATTAACAATGGATCCTATACGGTACATTCTTACTCAGAATTAAGTGTCATTCAGTTCAATGGGACTTGCATCTAGGTAAGGGAGCATATGGGATTGCAGTCTAAATAAATAAGTGGGTGGAAGCACCTGCTTTCCCAAAATGGGGTACAACTGTAAGAGGTGTAAACCTTATAGACGAACTGATAAATGTTTAGTTGGGAGCAAGAATGGGAAAAGAAAAGGTGTTGGCTGGCTTGCTGTGCTTTTTCTGTGCCTGGTACTGTTTTATAAAACTACAAATGATGCTGTTATAATGCTTCTCAGCTTAGCTATCTTGCACTGGGGCAGCAGGGAATTCACACATTCAGCAAGATCTGGGCAAGCCTCGAGTGTGAAAAATCTGATACATTCAAGCACTGTGAGCAATGCTATCACTGGCAACATAAATAATGCAGCATTCATTGCTGGGTTGCTTGTCATTTGGTGTGTTTGCCGTGTGTATATTATAGGCCATGTTAAAAAAAATGTACATCTGAGGGTGCAGAGAAATATAATCTTAATTGGTCTGTTGGTAAAAACTGATTTAAACATGGCCAGAATTCTGTGCTATATAAACAGAGTTGGGTTTTTAAAAGTTCTCACAGTTAAATGGCCAAGTTAAACAAGATCCTACTGTATGTTGGCTTCTCAGCAGAAACATGAAGAAATAAATGAAGCGAAAAAGGGAAAATGCCTTAGTTTTCTGCTTATTGGGATTGTGCTCTACAATAATAATCTGCACATACAGACATTCTTTTTCATCATTTGTTGTCAACATGGGTGTGAATAAAACCATAAAAGCATAACATTTCCAATCCCTGGTGCCTGCATAACATCAGCCAGCAATGGTGGTGTGCCAGTTTTCCTTTCCAACTCATGTATGGCTACGGTGATCTGCGCACTGGGGCTTTTTCAAATATAGGGATAGAGTGATTTGTGCATAAGAGTATAATAAGAGCCATATCAGACCCATCAAGTTCAGCATCCTGCTCTCATGGTAGCCAACAAGATGCCTATGGGAAGCCTGTGCCTTCCAGCAACTGCTATTCAGATGAATGCTGCCTCCAACAGTGTACGGGGAACATAGCCATTGTGGCTAGTAGCCACTCGTACATCTTGTACAAGTGAATTCCACAGTTTAGCTAGGCCAGGGTGTACCCCCTTTTTGCCTGTTTTGGATCAACCTTCAGCTTCATTGGCTGGTCCAGGCTTCTAGTATTATGAGAGAGGGATGCAGTTATGCAGGATGCTAACACACAACACTTGGATGCTGGGTGGCCACACATGACTTGAAGATTATGTGCTAACTCATAGTTCTCAAGTCTACAGTGTAACAGACCTTGGGCTATATGACTCCCAGCCAAAGCATGCGAAGGTGGGGTGTGTGGAATGGCAGCAATGTCCTCTTGGTGGTATGGTAGCACTCACCATGATGCAAATGGCGGTTGGGCAAGGTGACAATGAAGTTGCAGGGGCTCCGGGCTGGTGGCAGTGGCCCACAACTGTGTGATTATCTGCTAGATTGCTGCTGGAGCTCCAGCAGCTTTGCCTCATCCCTTTCTTGACAAGGGGCAAGACCACCCCCAGCAGAGGATGCTCCCTCTCCTTTCACTGCTGATGGCTCAAATAACTGCAGTCTATTGAGAACATTGCTTCATGGGCATCTCTAAAACTATGGCTGACCAAAGCCACTGGTTTAGCATACATGTGCAGCTGGGCTTGCCCAGATTGGGCAATCCATATGGACAGGGTTTCAGTTTGGTGCTGGAAAACAAGAGACAAACAATTTCCTTCCCAATTATGTGGAAATAATGTTGTATCTTGTTGAAGATGTTTTCCCACATCTTGGTTGTGTCAAATGTCAGGCTGAAGTGAACAGGTGTTTCTCCAGTGCTTTGGGCTGGTACTTTGCCCTTTACTTATTATTGCATGCTTATCTTCCTTGAACTAAATTTTGGTTTGGGACATGGTTAATAACTAGGTTTCATGCCAGAAATTGTGTGCAATTGAAGAATCATATGAAACGTGAACCAGTCCAAAACTACATTTTTTTTGCCAAATTCCTGCATAAAGCCTGACAACATATTAACAATTAGTGTTTGAAGTCCACTGACTACAATTCTCTCTCTATTTTTTAATGTGCCCATCTGTATCCACCTGCTGGGTTTCTTCTGTCATCATTTCAATTATTGTTGAAATGTAATCTTGCAGAGCTGGGTTGGCTATCTCAGGGCTTTCCAGATGTCGTTGGACTCAGCCCTCATCAGCCCCAGCCAGCATGGCCAGTGGTCAGAGATGATGGTGGAAGTTACACCTACATCATCTAGGTAAAGGTAAAGGGACCCCTGACAGTTAAGTCCAGTCTTGAACGACTCTGGGGTTGCGACGCTCATCTCGCTTTACTGGCTGAGGGAGCCAGCGTTTGTCCGCAGACAGCTTCCGGGTCATGTGGCCAGCATGACTTAGCTGCTTCTGGCGAACCAGAGCGGCACACAGAAACGTCGTTTACCTTCCCGCTGGAGTGGTACCTATTTATCTACTTGCACTTTGATGTGCTAGAGGGTCGCAAATTCATCACTCTTGTGCTAGATCACCCAATATAAGGCTTTAACCATCCTCTTAAGCAGTGGTGTCTAAACTTTTTTCAAAGAGGGTCAGATTTGATGAAGTGAGGACCGGCCAAAGTTGTTGAGCTTACTTGTTGGGTTTAACTTACATTTACGCTTAGGTGTTGAGACAGAAGGGAACAATGACTGTGGTCAAACTTCATAGAAACAAGCTCTCCATTATTATTGGCATCTCCTTTCCTGGGCTGCTTCAAATCCTGAGACTCTACAGCAGCCTTTGTCAACCTGTTGCCCTAGATGATGGAGACTACAACATGCAGCAGCAGCAACAGATAGCATGAGAACTGAGGCATGATTTGATGAAGTGAACGTGCCAGCACTTAGGCGAAGGGTGAAACAGATCTTCTAGACTGCAGCTGAGGGATCCCCGCCCCCTCCTGCTTGTACACAAGGAGGAGTGGGATTGGGGCTGCTCTGATGGGATCCCTGTCCCCTCCTGCTTGCATGCAAGTAGGAGTTGGGATTGGGGCTCCTCCAATGGGAAGGGAGGCATCACACTACCTAACTGAGACATCCCTGTCTCCTCCTGCTTGCATGCAAGTAGGATTGGGATCGGGGTTGCTCTGATGGGGAGGCTCCGTGCTGCCTAACTGAGAGATCCCTACAATGACTGTTTTAGCAAACTCTTCAGCATATCTTTCGGGTGGTTTACCCTTTGTGGCCCTTTCAGATCTGCATACTATACACAAGTCTTCCATGCGAGGGGAGGCCTGGGTAGGCAGGAGGCCTGGGCATCGTCTTATATACCTGCTGGGATTGACAAGGCATCTGACCCTCACCTGAATCTCATACCTCTCTCGTAGCTGCTTCTGATTAGTTTTCATTTAACTCTTGGGGAAAATAATTAGCATCACACGTCATGTGCATAGAAGTTGCTGAACCAATTAACCAACTAGAAGGATTACTGTTAATAGCTCCAGTTTTCCTATAACTTGATATTGCTGGATAGTTTTGATGAACTGCAAAAGCATTTTTAGTTTGCCTTCTGTTGCCACCCTGGAACTTTTCTCTATTAGTGCCACTTTGCTTTGTATGATTTCTTGCAAATGAAGGAAAAGAACTTTTCTGCTTGTATATGTTGATAATATAATTTTGGTTACTGAGGACAAAAAAGATTGTACAAAAACAAGATTGGGTGCCGGCCTGGCCAGGACATAGGTGTCCTGACTGTGACAAAGGTGACCTGTGTGCTTGCTTGCTTGATTAACAGCTGTTGGGAACTTCAATGTCCCTGCTCTCCCTTCTTATGGTCTTTGTACTGGACCTGGAGACTCCAACAGAGAGCATTTCATGTCAAGAAGGAGGGCAAGTGGGCACCCTATCAAATGACAGGGCAGGAGCTACACAGAGCAGGGCCTTTTCACTGGTGGTGCCCATTGTATGCCTTGCTCTTCCCAGACCTGCTCTCTTTTGGCCTGTATTTTGGAGCTTTATAATTTAGGAAGACTTTGGAAGAACTGGTTGACAAGTCTTATCAGTCGCTGACGTATGAGAGGACTTTATTTGCTGCTATTCTGGGCTTCTGGTGCACCAGGGTTTACACCAGCGTAATTGTTGGCCATGATGCCAGAACGTATACAATTTACGAGCTTTCTCCATTATCTGCACAGCAGGGGGTGTTTAGTCAACAGTGCAAAGGCTGAGATGAAGCATTCCCCGCTGATTACCTGCTTTCAGCAATAGGGGTCACTGTACCCAATTGGTTAGCTGTCAGATTTTAGAGCTCCCCATTGGTTGCTCTTAGGTAATTCACAAAACACAGAGTCCATTCATAAAACACAGTGTTCATTCATAAAGCAGTAACATAAATCTCCATTGCTACATATTGGGTTAGCAATTTTGGGAGAGGGGAGACTGCCTGCTAGGGAGTGGGTGGGCTGGCGAGGCCCCCTAGATTTAGAGGCCCTAGGCTTCAGCCTACTTAGCCTATACATAAATCTGGCACTGGGTCAAGGCGGCGGCTGCCCCTCTGCCACTGCCATTGCTGCAGCATCAGCGTCCCGAACATGTACTGTAGTATTTATTTGTTTGTTTGTTTAGCCATGCCCCCCTGGCTGACCAGATTGGTCGACCCAAGGAATGACACAGCTGGGGACTCCCCAATGGTGTGGCGGCTAGTCACGTCGCCCACACAGCTCATGATGAGCCCGCAAAAAGGAAATGGCTTTGGTGGGCAGGCACTCGGGGGCCGCAGGAGATTAC
Source organism: Podarcis raffonei (assembly GCF_027172205.1). Taxonomy (NCBI): domain Eukaryota; kingdom Metazoa; phylum Chordata; class Lepidosauria; order Squamata; family Lacertidae; genus Podarcis; species Podarcis raffonei. Next base: position 31,850,510 of record NC_070612.1, read on the forward strand.
TTTTTCAAAATTGCCTGGGGGGCCATTTGAAATCAGTCCAGGGGCTGCAAGTGGCTGGACTTTGGACACACCTGCTTAAGCATACCCCACCCCACCCCGCTTTTGTTTTGGTAAGCTAAGTGATCTCCTTTTGAAGAATTCAGCAGTAGAGATTTATTGCTTAAACCTCATAACCATACACACCACAGGCTTTCCATGGAAACCAAAAGTCTGAGGACTACCAGAGGGAAATAAATATCTGTATGTATTTATTATTCAGTTGGTTCGCTGTTGTACCTTAAAAACAATTAGAAAAGATGTAGAAAGAACATATGTAAGAATGAGGGGAGAGATGCAACTGCTGTCAAAAAAAGCATCTATGCATCTAGTTCTTATAATATCTAATGCAGGGATAGGAGAACCTGTGGTCCTCCAAATGTTTCTGGACTACAACTCCCATCATCCTTGTCCATTGGCCATTGGCCATGCTGGTTGGGGGTGATGGGAATTGCTTTTCCTTAAACAGCTTCTCTACAGAAGCATAAGTACTAAATGGCATAAAGAAGTAAATAAGCAAGCCAGGTGGCAGGGATGCTCTGCTCAGCTCAATGCCTATGACATGTAATTCTGCCCTCAGAGCACGCTGGGAGTTGCAAACATTCCTGCATACTGTTTGCTAGATGTTCATGTAATCAGCCAAAAACAGGACAAAGGAAGAAAATTGGATAGGCACACTGGGCATCTCCGAAGCATGTGAAGTGTGTTGCTATCAGTGGGAAAGATTTGTGCATATGCTAAAATGTGTCAGTTAAATGGCCATATTGTGTCCTCTTTCAATGAATATTCTGGAGAGAACCTTCAGTGCAATTAATTACACTTACCCTTTCTCTCTTTCATTCTTGAAGATTTGAGTTGACTTTAATTAGTCTCCCTCTGTTTGCTCATGAGCACTTAAAAAAATAATAATTAAGGGTTTTTTTATAGTCAGGTTTTCCCGAGTTCTCACAGTTCTACTTACTAACAAAACAGATCAAGTTGCATATATACCAGGCGAGACAGAGCGTTATTTAGCTGTAGCAGGAAGGGAAGGTAAAGGGACAGAGTTGATATTTGTTTCACTTCTGACACTTTCCCATTGCTTTTGCAATGTAAATAGCCTGTCCTGTTTGCATTACCATTTTAATTATGCCTCTTCAATTTCTTCTCTTCTCCAGCTTAGTTTTTTCCTGATGCTGTTCAAAAGACAAAAGTTCTCCAGTCCATCGTCTTAGTTCATTGTTTTGATCCAGTTCAGCAGCGATATTCCTCAGTAATCATTACATTCTGCTTTATTTCCTTTCTTATGAAAAGGGGAAATTAATGTCACACCCCATACAGTACTTTGTTCTCTTTTTAGAAGTCCATGAGGAAGTCCTCCTGCACAAATTTTCCTGAAATGTATTTGAGCTGTGTCAGAGTGTTATGTGATTTTGGACAGATCCCATTCATAGGAGTGTCCCAGTAGATCATACTCCATTGCATTAGTGCAGTGAAAATCATTGACTGATGAACCATCGAAGAGTGGTATTTTAAAGGCTAACAAATGTTATGACAGCATAGGCTTTCATAGACTAGTGTCCTCTGTGCATATTTTGAATACATTTCAACTCTGATTGAATTGTTACTATCTGCACCTCTTGCATTTCATTGCTCTGACTCCAAAATTTACAACCCTTTAAAATAATCTGTATATACCTGCAATTGGGAGTTATAATTCTTTTTTTTAAAAAGAAATATTTATTAAGGTTTTACAAAAACATGAATACAAAAATACATTAAAAAAAATACAACATACAAAAAACAAAACAAAAAGTAAGAGAAAATTTAAAAACAAAACCGTTTTTCATAGCTTTAAACTCCTTTGCTTGATTCTTGGACCTCCTCACACCTCCCCTTTTTGTATTCCCATTTACATAATCAAATCAGCAAATCCTTGCCCTCTTTCATTTATTGTAACTCTGTATCTTAACATTTTTTAACTCTATATTTTCATCCATTTATCAATTCATTTTTGCATATTCTTATTAACTTTGTTGCTAATGCCACTTATTTTCAATCCAACATCATTTTAACATTCATTAATTTTACAATATTTCTGCAGATAGTCTTTAAATTTCTTCCAGTCTTCTTCCACCAACTCTTCTCCCAGGTCTCGGATTCTGCCAGTCATTTCCGCCAATTCCATCACCTTCATCTGCCACTCTTCCAGGGTGGGTAAATCTTGTGTCTTCCAATACTTTGCAATAAGTACTCTTGCTGCTGTTGTTGCATACATGAAGAAAGTATCCTTCTTTGGCACCAATTGGCCAACTATGCCCGAAATATTGAGAGTTATAATTCATGCATCTGATGAAGGGCATTGAAACTTGTGAAAGCTTATGCCATAGGAAAATTTGTTAGTCTTTTGAGATGCTAAAATACTTTTGTTGTTTTTGCTGGAACATACATCGCTGTCACTTGATAGTTGAATGTCTGCTGATAAATTTTATTTACATCTGGTAATATTTTATTATCTATTGATTACATTGCCTTTCCTCCATGGAGTTTGAGGTAGCTTCCATGGTTTTTGTTCTCCCCATCATATCCTCACAACAACCCCGGCACAACTGTGGCGACTGGCACAAAGGCACTCAGTCAGCTTCATGGCTGAGAGGGGATTTGAACCCTGGTCTCTCAGGTACTAGTCTGACACTCAGGGCTTTTCTTCAGCTGGAACTCACTAGAACTCACCTCTCAGGTGGGCACCATTGCTATTATAAGAGAACAAGGGAGGTGTTCATGGTGAGTTCCAGTACCTCTTTTTCTAGAAAAATAGCACTGCTGACACGATATTCACTATACTTCACTGGCTCTCTAAATTTTAATTTCGAGACTCCAGTATCACAGTGAAGGTGTTACAGCTTTTATAGACAAGATCTGTCTTTTACATGAGGGTGGGAAAAATTCTGTCACCCCATGTGAGGCTCAAACTCACAACCTTCAGATTATGAGACTGGCACCTTGCCCATTGTGCTATGCATTTCACAATTCTTTATGTTTTTCTGCCATAATTACATTTCATTGTTCACGAACAACCTGAAGTTTCACTTCACACTTTTGTGTAATCTTCTGGTGTGTCTTATTACCTACATCAGATAACCCCCTCCCCCACTTCTGATCTGAGAATTCCGCTTTTCCACTTCATTACAATCTTAATTAAACCAGTACTACTTCAGTTGCTTTGCGCTGTGCTCAAATACAGACAACTCCCCGTTTGTGCGGGGGTTGTGTTCCTTGCCCCCACTCAAGTTGGTGGAGTGTGCTTAAGCCTGCCCCATCCCACTCCCATTTCGCCCCTTTTTCCAGCCACTTCCGGGTCTGCGGTGTTGAGTGTGCGTGTAGTAACGCATCAATCAGACATGTGTAAAATGATCCCTGCCTATTCTTCTTTGGCCCTCCTGTTGAAAAATTACGCTCTTTATTTATTATGCCATTAACTGCTGTACAGGCCGAGACTTTCCTTGTGTGGCATCCTTTCTTCAAGAATGGGACTTTGGAACTTTTAATTTTGTTTGCATCTTGTATTGTGCTACAGAATGGCAGAACTTGACTGCACAGAAAACAAGACATTCTTCATTCATATTGGTAACTAGGGGCCAAAGCAGATGACAGATGACATGCTTGAGTGTTGTTAATGTGTCAGTCTTTTCTTGTTGCCATAGCAGGTACAGGAGATGATCAAGATCTGAACTGCAGGAGTGGACATGCCCCTTTCCCTCCAGCCATGATATTGATGACAATGCAAGCTCCCCCACACTCGGAGGACAACCAGCAGCTTCAGCATGGGCTAATTTTCTTGGGACTACATCAAAGGGATGTCAGGAGTCTGTGTGTGTCTGCTTGATGTGGTGAGTCACTGAACTGTAGTTATCATCCTTCTCAGTGAAGAACCTTCCGGACTGGTTCTGCCCAATCTGGCACACCATTGTCTCCTTTTGGACAGAAAGGAGTATAAAGAGCAACTTGTGCAGCTAAACAACAGCTTCTTGAGCTGTGGTGTGTTGCTGTATTATTGGTTGTTCTTTGGTCCTGACTCTCAGGTGGTCCTCTGCTCCTGATTTATTCTTCTGTCCTGCCTCCTGGATTGTTCTTTGGTCCAGCTTCCTAGTTTGTCTGTCTCAAATCCCCTGTATCAGGGTGCCAGTGCTGGTATGTGGAGCACTCAGATTCTGATGATGCACCAGCTGAATTGAAATTTCAGCCTTCACGACATAGGAAAACGGCCAAGTAAACAGCTATTTTCGTGGAGGAGGGTCAAGCTATTGACTGATATGCATGAAATTTCATATATAGCTATATAATCCCTAGTGTAGTAAGATAAGACCGTTGGAGCAGGCATTTTCCAAAAAAAGTTTTTTATGAACTGCCCTAGTAGGGCAGTAATTGTTCCTTGATAATTTGTCACCCCCCTCCATGATGGCACCTGGGGCGACCCACCCCCCGCCTCCCCTTCCTACGCCCCTGACTGCACAGGTTTCATAGGATGATGTCATCTATATGTATTCATCGACTGAATATCAGCAACTCTTTTCATAAGTAGGCTACAGTTCTAATAATCTCACCATGGAACATTTAGAAATAACATTTACTCTTCTACTTTCCTCTCCTTCAGAATAAATGGTATATCCTCCCCAAGGAGGGGATGTATCCAGAATTGCATCCAGAATTGCAGTGAGCTTTGACAAAGAGGTGTAACGTGGGAATACTTGCCACAGCTGCAGTATGAAAAGAAGTAATGAAAAAATACTTCACTTAGCAAAAGCCAGTGGTATTGAAACCCCAGATTTTTTACGCTTTAGTGTGTGACAATCCCACTCCCATTTTAAAAGCACAGTGTAGTCCTAAACTTTATGCAAAAGTTAGATTGCTGTATTTAAAGAATGAACTAGTCTTTTATAACCAGGTGTTTTAAACTTTAAGCCATCCCCCTTTTCTAAAGAGTGGGAGAACATTGTTATGATAACAGCATATTTATCTTTCATCTGTCAGCAATTAGTTTACAAAGCTAATTCTCTGACTGTGAGCCAGGTTGCAAGGGAAAACCTTTGTTGCAGTGTGTTTTCAGATTGCTGTTAATCCACTCCCACCGATTGATCATTGCCCATATGGACTGTTACCAAAGTGGGATTATCTACAAGGCTGATAGAGGAAGCCAGAGAGATATCTGGTTTATTTCTGGCTTTCTTCAAAGGAAGTACAGAATGAATTAATAGGGTCAGAATCCCCCCCCATATATATTTCTGGGTGTCTCATTGTCTGCCTACCGCTTGAAAAAGAACCATTCATTTTCTAAGTAATTAGCACATACGGACATCAGTCATTTCTGTTTAAACTTTGGTAAAGAAGGCCATACAAGAGATGACATCATTTTCCTCCATATGTTTCTCAAATGGTCCTCATTAGATTGGGTAGAGAATAGATGGGCTAGAAAGGGATGAGTGGAGTGCCAAATAATGTAGATTGAGAAGCCTGATTTTGAAAACAAAAGTGACACATTTCTACCTTTCTGGATCAACAAAAATCTTTATTGATTATTTTTTTTAATGTCAAAGTTCTCATAGTTGGGGATAGTGTATCTCAACTTGTACAGTTGTAGTGTCTTATTCATCCTTTAGCGTTAAAGATGTTGCCACCATTTTAGTTGCCCACACTGGTGATATCAGCCATAGTAGGAGTGATGTAACTTTGGCAGTAGGAATAGACATGAAGATGTATACATAGAATCATAGACATGTAGAGTTGGAAGGGACCATCTAGTCCAATCCCCTGCAATGCAGGGAACTTTTGCCCACTGTGGGTCTTGAAACCACAACTCTGAGATTAACAGACTCATGCTCTACCAACTGAGCTATGCCAGCAACCCATGTGAGTTGGAATGGTTTAGGACCAAACACTGAGGCAATGGCAATCGTGCTACTGAATGAAACATATAAAAGTTGTCTAAGTCTCCATTGATTCTATGGAAATTACTGCTGAATGGTTCTGTGAAAACTCATGCTACTTTTGTTTGAACTGTGTGAAGAATCATAGGTAATACCATTCAACAGAAATGCTGGTTCCCTTGGCATCAAGAATGCTGAGAATGGATGACTTTAAAGCCACTATTTCAAATGCAGTGGTAAACTCTTACAGCTTCAGAAAGCAGAAGAAATGTGGAGGGAAGGGGGCAGATTATAAATGCACAAAAAGCAAGGGATAGATAAACAAAGAGTTCACTATACAAATGTCAAAGCTCACTAGCTGCTAATCTAGAAAACATCTGTTTATAGCCATGGGTATTCTGATTTCCATAAAGCTGTTTTTACATCTCTGACTTCAATCACCCTTGCCTCACTAAATTAACAGAATAAATAAATAAATGCAGATTCATCAGTGCCGCTCTTATGCTAGTAGGAGGGTCCTATTTAGTGATCTAGGATAGGCCTCTTAATATAGGAAAGTATTCTCTAACTCCATAGTTGGCTCTATTGTCACAGAGGAATTGGCAGTACAGTGGTACCTCTGGATGTGAACCGAATCCGTTCCGGAGCCCTGTTCGCATCCTGAAGTGAACGCAACCCGCATCCGCGGGTCGCGATTCGCCGCTTCTGCGCATGATGTTGTTTTGAGCGTCTGCGCATGCGCGAATGGCGAAACCCGGAAGTAACGCGATCCATTACTTCCGGGTTGCCGAGGAGCGCAACCCGAAAATATTCATCCCGAAGCATATTTAACCCGAGGTATGGCTGTAATGACGCGGGTGGCGCTGTGGGTAAAAGCCTCAGCGCCTAGGGCTTGCCGATCGAAAGGTCGGCGGTTCGAATCCCCGCGGCGGGGTGCGCTCCCGTTGCTCGGTCCCAGCGCCTGCCAACCTAGCAGTTCGAAAGCACTCCTGGGTGCAAGTAGATAAATAGGGACCGCTTACTAGCAGGAAGGTAAACGGCGTTTTCGTGTGCGGCTCTGGCTTGCCAGAGCAGCGATGTCACGCTGGCCACGTGACCTGGAAGTGTCTCTGGACAGCGCTGGCCCCCGGCCTCTTGAGTGAGATGGGCGCACAACCCTAGAGTCTGTCAAGATTGGCCCGTACGGGCAGGGGTACCTTTACCTTTACCTTATGGCTGTAATGAATTCTTCCTTTGTATTTACAGCAATCTAACTTACACGACCAGAGAGGAATCCCAGAACAAAAATATTCTCATGCTTCTTCATACAATCATTGAATTGTAAAGTTGGAAGGGACACCAAGGGTCATCTAGTCCAACCCCCACACTGATACCAGAAGATGGTGAGGCTGTGGTAGAGGGGGGAATGACTTGAAACAATGGGAGACAGAGCAGTAAGGAGCAGCTCACAACCTTCCTTGCATTCTCTTTCTAATGTAAGGAATGGAAAGCCACAGTCACTTAATTTAGGATGATAGCAGGCATCTGGAGGAATGTACATGGCTCGGCTAGTGCTCAATCATTTACCTTTAAAGTACCAATTTTAAAAAAATGATTGACATTCATGTGCACATCTGTGAATATTCATAACTTTGCATAAACATAAACACACAATGTCGATGCTGGGATAGAAGCATGTGGGAATGACAACAGTCAAGAAGGTAAGAAAGGAAATGGGATCCACGATGAATAGAAAGCAACAGATAGTTTCACAAAACAGCATGTGTGTGTGTGAGTCTATACATGTGTGCATGTATATACATGCATGTGTGCACACACGCACAGATATACAGATATATCTCAAACACATGGGAAGTGGTGATTTAATGACATAAATCCTCAGGTGAGCTTAGAAGAGAGTACTTGTATTACCACTTACTCTTTGCACAATCAAGCAAAAGAATAGTTTCTATAAAATGAGAATACATTTCTTAGAAAAGTAAAACCATTTTTGTGAAGTGCGGGTAAGAAATGTTACAAATCAAATCAAATCTGGATAAACTCAGGAATTTTGACTGGGCAATTTAAAAATAAAATAAGCACAGCAGAAACACTTCTAGGGATGCATTGGAAGGTTGAATAGAGTGTGCTGTTTCATATACTGCAACGCCTGAAAATCATAGAATGGTAGAGTTGAATCTCTCCTAATTTCATGATAAACTTTTTTTTTTCAAAAGCAAACCCATTGTTTGAATCTATTACAATGGGTCGACGGAGAATTAGAATGAATGCTAGGAGAAATATGAGCCAAATGGGCTTCGTGGTTTGAACTAAAATGGATAAAATGAAATATATATTGGTAAGCATTTCATGTTTATAGAAGCTGCATGTATTATATATGTCCTGCATACTACATCTGTTTCAAGAAAGCCTTTAATCAAAAGCATGTGATACAGGAGAAATGATCAGCGAATCGAATTCCCATCCCTGCCTCTGGAGTTCGCAAGTGCATCCCTTGTTCCACCACATTAATATTTATTATGCCAATGGGGAAGCTAAGACACTGGGATCTGTTTGCAATTACCAAATTAAAATGCAATTAACCAGTCACAGAGAACAAACAGTGTTTCCTTTAAAATATTTTAAAGAGGTAGAACTGAGGATGAGTATAAAATTTCCTGGCCTAGGATGTTTTTACTTATGGAGGTTTCCTATGAAATATTGTGAAGGCCGACTTTTTTTCCTTTTTCCTTTTAAAAGATCCCTAAGCCAGAAACCCATTTAAACCAAACAATGCTCTTTTTTTAAAAAAAAATGGCTGGTGCAACAAAAAGATTTGTTTAGAACATTGTATACCTGGTGGGAACTTCTCTGTAGTTATGTCTGCAGACCTTCTTCTCTGTCAAACAACAGTTACAAGTGTGTATAAATCAGATGCATTCTCCCTTCTCTGAATGGGCTGCTTTTGACAGCATCCGCTTGACAGCTTCCTCCTGGAGGAATAAACACTGAAGGCTTTGTAAGCATCTATTTACAAGTAGGACCGGCAATGTGGACTGCTCCTGTTCAGGATATGAGCCAGCCAGCCCAGCCATCTTTCAGGCTATTTTATTCCACACACCACTGCTGCATTATGGCACTGAGCATACCCTCCAACATTTCTCCTATGAAAATAGAAAAGGGACCCCTGACCATTAGGTCTAGTCGTGGCCGACTCTGGGGTTGCGGCGCTCATCTTGCTTTACTGACCGAGGGAGTCAGCGTACAGCTTCTGGGTCATGTGGCCAGCATCACTAAGCCGCTTCTGGCGAACCAGAGCAGCGCATGGAAACGCCATTTACCGTCCTGCCGGAGTGGTACCTATTTATTAAATTGCACTTTGATGTGCTTTCGAACTGCTAGGTTGGCAGGAGCAGGGACAGAGCAACGGGAGCTCACCCCGTCGCAGGGAATTTGAACCGCCGACCTTCTGATCGGCAAGTCCTAGGCTCTGTGGTTTAACCCACGTCCAATTCAAGAACAACAACAATAACATTATACCTGACTGGGCAGCTTCCACCATATAAAAAATATAATGAAACATTAAAAATGAAAAAACATCCCTATACAGGGCTGCCTCCAGGTGTCTTTTAAAGGTTTGCTGCCATATGTCTGCAATTTCCCAGACATAACTGTCAAATTTTGGGGGGGAGATTCTGCAAAAAAGCTGAACAACTCTTGCGTCCGGATTTTCACTTTTTGAAACATGGCAACCCTAAACGTATCTCATTGGCATAGGGGTCGCATAACTCCATACCCTCCAACATTTCTCCAAGGAAAATAGGGACATTCTAAGGAAAAGCAGGACATTCTGGGATCAAATCAGAAACTGGAACGGTTTCTCTAAATCTGGGACGGTTTCTCTAAATCTGAAACTTGAAGGGTCTGAGTGTTTAGTATAGTATAATAATAATAATAATAATAATAATAATAATAATAATAATAATATATTATATATACCCCACCCATCTGGCTGGGTTTCCCCAGCCACTCTGGGCGGCCTCCACAGAGACCAAAAATACACTAAGATGTCACACATTAAAAACTTCCCTGAACACTAATATATTTTCCCCTTCCACTCATAGTTCTTTGGGTCCAAACATTTATAAACTGAACTTTTATGAATTTATTTTTTGTGTGGCAGAATGAAAGTTCTCCCCAACTGAGTGCCCTTGGTTCCACCAAAGGAGTTATCTGCCTGACACGAAAGAGAGGGAATTCTGCACAGGTCTGAATGATTTCCTTATATTCCCAGCTTTGGAATGGAAACTTCCTGCTATGGGGAAAGACTTGGAACAGTTCTGCTTGCATGTCCAGTCCCGAAACAACATCTCTGGTGATCTTTCCTCAATTTATCTTTCTGATGGAATTCACAGCTTTTGGAGTCAATTGAGTCACAGTGGTTGGTATGGTTAGCAGCCAGTTTTACTCCGGAACAGAAGGTTAAGGCTACAAGCCTAAACACTAGGGATCAAGCCCCATTGAGCACACAGTGGGACTTACTTCTGTTGCAGTGTAGGTTCTTTGTCTTATTCCAAGCAAGACAGGCATAGCTATAAGTTTTAAACGGGTTCCTTTACTTAAGATAATCATCCATTACATGCTGCAAACAGAAGCAAGCAAGGGAAGAGGAAACTGAAACTAAGCTCACAACCCAGGAAAGCCACCCAGCCTCCTCTCCCAGATACATTAACCCCTTAGCGACATTTTCTTCTCAATGCAGTAAGTATTAATTCAAGGCTGCTGCCTATTCCAGCAACTTCTGAGTGAACATGTACAGATTGTGCTGTAACTCTGCTTTCAGTTTTGAAGCAAACTATGTATGATTTAGCACCATGCATTCCTTTACTCACAGTTTTTTTTATATTAACCATAACAATTTAATTGACATCAGTGGGCTCTAAAATTGCTTAATATTTATGTATTGTCATGTTGGACATAGTAGGGATGGGAACTCTTCAGAAGTCGTTGAACTCCAACTCCTATCATCTCCAACCAAGCATGGACACTGGTCAGAGAGGACACTAGTCATAGTCAGGCCAGCTGCCATGATCTACACAGTGGAATGGTTGTGGACTCTCCTTCCTTGGAGGTCTTCAAGCAGAGGTTGGAGGGTCATCTGTCATGGATGCTTTCGTTGAGGGTTGCCATATCTTGAAGAGCAAAAAAGAGGACAGCCCGAGCCACTGCCAGCCTGAGCCAAGGAAAAAGGCACACGGGTGCAGGAATGTAGGGCCACTGCTGCGCCCGCGTGCCTCTTCTCCCAGCTTGGGCTGGCAGTGGCTGCAGTGTACAGAGCAGCCTATGCCCAAGCTGCCTGTGCCTGCACCTAATGCACAGAGAATGCAAGGAGAATGCAGGCGGAGGCGAGGCTACCATTGATGAGATCAGGTGTATTATTAGCCCAAATTGTGATTCTGCAATAATTTAGTAGAACGAAATACTCTCTGCTGGCAATGCTTTGGAAGCACCTTGTTTGTTTAATACACTGTGCTTTAAATCTTGATTTCCCACTGTCTACTCCCTTTTTGGTCATATTATGTCTGAGACAACAGGAGGGGAAGCCTAGTTCAGCGCCTGTTGGACATGGTCCAATTACTGTACTTGGGGATCTGATTAATGGTTTCCTGAAGGAAAAGCAAAACTCCAGCCCACCAAAAGCTAAGTATTATAGAAGTAGCACTTTAGGATTACACACTGTCTGTTCTTGAGTGTTGCTGAGAATTTTGTTTTCTCTGTCTCTTGGTGTGAAGAAAGCACAAGGGAGAAGTTTGAAAGTGGTAGTCTTAATGCTGCAATTTGCTTTGTCCAAGAGCTTTAAAAGACTGCATTGAATATTAGATGCTGCAAGCACTCTTTGGTGAGGCATTGGAAACATTATGAACTATAATACTTTCATACTGCAAGGTTAGCCAACATAGTACCCTCCAAATGCTGTTGGACTCCAACTCCCATCATCCCTAATCATTGGCCATGCTAGCTCAGGTGATAGAGGTTGTTGTCCAACAGCATAAGGTGGACCACAGGTTCCCCATGACTGTCTTAAGTCATTTACTTCATCCAGGAAGCTGCCTTACACTGTATCAGACCATTAGTCTACTTAACTTGCTAGGTATTGTCTAAACCAGTAATGAGGATACCTTGGCCCTCCAGTAGCTGTGGTACTCTGCATCCCATCAGCCCTAGCTAGCATGGCTAATGGTCAAAGATGATGGAAGTTGGAGTCCAACAACATCTGGACAGAGACAGGTTCTGCATCCCATCTACACTGACCTGCACCAGCTTTCCAGAGGTCCTTTCCTGTCCTTCCTTGAGATATTAGGTTTGAGCATGGGACCTTCTGCATGTGCTTTGTCACTGAGCTAGGTCACCCAGACCTATATAACTTGCCCTGTTCAACTGAATATCAAGTTATATTGAACTCATATACACTGAAATATATCACATACAGGATAACATTTAACATTCTTTTGATAAACATGCACTCACGTTGCTATGGGGAATTGATATAGAAATGCTGTGACTGAATACATTTGTGCTTGCCAAATCTGATTGCTCCATAATTAATAACAATGTGCTAAATCTCAGCTTGAGACTATGGTATATTTTCTTCCAGACACAATTGATTGAGCTACCAATGTTTCAACTACCAATGAACACTCAAGTCTTCTCCCCCACCCCGGTCTTCCTATTATGTTGCACTAATCTTGTGTCTTCCACTGAATTCTCTTCTGCTTTGCTGTTACTAGCAAGCTTAAGGATTGGTGAGGCTTAATGGTTAGTGATGCCTGCTGGTGCAGCGGGGAACTGACCCAGGTAACGTGGCCCTTGGCAGGCATATTCCCCATCACTGGCTGTGCGGCCATTCAGCAAGGTGGCTGGGGGCGCAGTGGCAAGGCCCAGAGACACCAGGTGGCAGGCAGGGCAGTACGGGGATCCCTGTGTGGGGGCCCCTGACTCAACCCCCTTAAACTCATGCACACAGGACTACACTCCCCCTGATGCAGGGGCCAGGCTGGTTTATGTGGGAAGAGGCAACCCTTGAGGTACTGGGGTCCTGAGCTGCATAAGGTTTTATAGGTCAAAACCGGTACTTGCGGGGGGTGGGGAAGGCTGTCATATCAGAAAACTGGTTAGGGTACAAAAGAAGTAAAACACAGAAAATCATGGCCAGCGCAGAGAATTGTGGATGAGCTCTAATTCTTTTTGGCATTTTGCCTCTCTCTCTCTCTCTCTCTCTCTCTCTCTCTCTCTCTCTCTCTCTGTGTGTGTGTGTGGTGTGTGTGTGTGTGTGTGTGTGTATTGCCCTAAAACTGAAACATTTTCTTTAATGAAAAAGGTTTGTTCTTTCTTGTGCACTCCACTGCCTTATATTGGACCCTTGACATTCTGGGTCTCTTTGACCTAAGGTTGAAACAGCACACAGCTAGATAATGGAGTTGGCTTAAAACAGTAGGGGGGAAACAGCCAAGAAAGAGAAGAGAATATTAGTATTGCTTTAATAGCTTCTCTATTCATACATTCAAACTGCAGAAACATAGGTGAACATTAATGTTACTCTTGGGCCATGAATGAACATTTTTTTCAGGTGATTTTCATTCTCAGCGTACTGGAATGTAATCAGCTCTTTAGCAAGGCATTTCCTTAGCCATTTATTTCTGCTAGACCTGGGAACGAAGCATTGCTTAAATGGGTTATTGGCTGGCATCCTTAGGTAATGGAAAAGGAGTGTGCGTGCATTTTCTGTGGAGAGGATGGCCACAACAATTACTTCCTCTGTGGCGAGGCATCTTTAGTATAAGCCAACTGCATTCTGCCTCTCTTGCTTGCTGATTGAATTATCAGCCTCCCAGATGAGATAGCCTTCAGCGTGTCCAGAGAGAAAGCATTACATTGTTTTATAAACCAGTAAAATCAGCACTTTCCAAACAGAGAGTGATAAATTGTCAGACCTGTAAGTGATTTGACCTTGATCTCTTAGCCAAAAGTTATGGGAACGGCACCAACGCGGCATCTTCAAGCACCCATGTTACAAAGTGCCATTCCTAAAACAATTAACTGCCTACTGCAATGACATGTTTCCCATTTCTCCCCTCCTGTTCCATTATGTGTCCTCCCAGTGAAAGAAAACACGGCTGTTCCTCCTCCTCCTCCTCCTGTCAAGGCAAATGACTACAAGAAACATATTTCACTTCAGATGAAACAAAGGCCTCTCCCTCCTGGCCAAAGTGTAAGATGTCATTGAAATAAACTTTCATAGAATCGCTAAACTGTTCTGCTGTAAATGAGTGGTTCTTGATGCAGCTAGCGATCAACAAACTCACTTCCTAATTAAGTGCAGGAGCATAATGAGGAACAGGGCTTCCTTTGTTTAGCTAGCTTGTGTGAACTACGGCCACAATTCCCCAGACTCTCCTAACTCCTTCATTCAAAACTTGTAATTGGAACATAAGGAACCAGGTACTACAACAGCAAATGGTTTGACAGTGGCTCCATTCACTGCCAGCCAGATGTGAGACACTTTCAAAGGGGCTGAATGACTCATATATTGCCTGGTGTTGTATGACACCATAATCTCTGGTTTTCAGACCTACCATCAATAGGCACTGTCATCTTTAATGCAATCTAATGAGGCATTAAGATTTACAGAAAGGACAGACAATTCAAACTGAATCACCAGGAGAACAGGCCAGTGAGCAAGCAGGTTGGCAATTCATTGCTTCAGTTTGCACAAACAATATGCTTTGAGCAAGGGATGGAGGTTTTCTTCTCCTGAACGAGGGATGGCAGGAAAGGACAGCTATGCCTTTGGTTTTTGACTGGTGAGTTGGGTCTCACTACTGAGTTGTGGCCTGATCTAAGAGGGGTTATAGCAACAGTGCTGTCACCATACAAAAATAGGGTACAAAATTAAGAAATGTATTCCTAAAATGCATGTTTGGTTTAAAAGTGGGACCCAGATACTGATGGGGAAGAAATTCAGTTCAGTTCATATGGTGAACCTAACTAATTCACACTTTCCAGAACAATATGTGTACTGAAACACAGTCATCCTTTGAAATTTGCAGTTCTCTGAATTTTGTAACACAGTTCTCTAGCAAAGCAATGCACACTGGGGTAAAGTGCCTATAAAAATACACATATTAGTGAAAATAACATGCACAAGTGCATTATATAAGGCAAAATTGCTTTGCAAAAATGTATGTATTAGACAAAATTGCATACAAGGTATGTATAGGTGGAGAAATTCACACTAAAATGCGGCTGAATTTTCATGGAGACTTGTTAATTTTTTTAAATATGCAAACTAATGTGCAGAGCTCATCTTAAGAGTGGAAAAATGAGAAGCTAAGGAAAACTTAAACTGAAAGATTTGAGCATCCTTAGTGCCAGGTCTGAAAACATGGTAGGCTACTGAGCTAAAAGATACCTTAAAAATATGATACAGTTCAAGCAATACATTTTCAGCCACAGTTGTAAGCAGAGCTTTTGAGTACAAAGCAAAGCCTGGCAAGGTCCAGAGACATCTCTCAGATTGTGCTGGGCATTACCTGGTGTTCTTCAAAGTCTCCAGCACACCAAAGCAGTGGTGACTTTGCTGCCCTTTTTGAGCACATGAGGCCACTTGAGGCAGGATGTGACACACACCTGCTCTGCTATTTCTAGAATGAACCCAGAACTGTATGGAAGTCAGCAAGTTCTGGGTTTCTTATGGAATTGCTTCCACCCTTACCCTACGTGCTGATTGGCGATAGGAAGCGAAGGAGGTAAACTTATAGTTCTTACTGGTGTTCAGTTGCATCTAGTCTCTGAGAACACACAGCCCTATTCCCCACTTGCAAACAAAACTTTTCTGCTCTCATTGCAATGGCAGAAGCTCACCTTTGTCTGTAGAGAAGTCATTCTGTGTGCCAGATCAGCTGAGTCTGAATCATCTAGTGCCCCTATAAGGTAGGTGCTGACAGGCAGTAGCAGAGTGAAAAATGTGGTTATTGCCATGTTAACAAGTCTCTCCATAAATCTATCCTAAAAAGGGAGCTCTTAGATGAGGTGTGGAAATTAGCAAGTGTGGAAAAGGAGAGCTGTAAAGATGGAACTGTAAAATAAAACACATACACAACAATATTAAACACACACTCTTTTTGTTAACATCAAAATCCATAAAAGCATTAGATTTGCAGATTCATCTAAGGAAACTTCTGAAATTCCCTCCCCTTGCATATGACATCTTCATTAGTAGGGTTCTGTTGTTGTCCTAAGACCTATCTTTTCACTCAGGCCATTGGGACATTGAGATTAATTGCTTGAAGAGACTGACAGGAATTAGAAGTGTCCCATTTGCTGCAGTGAAATAGTTGTGTGTAACTGTTTGGTTGCATCAGTTGTTTTGATTTTCATTTTATAATTGTTTTCTTTGTTTAAATATGAATACGGCATGCCACCTTGTGATTCTAATGGAATCTGATGAAGGTGATCTAGAAATATAGCAAATGAATGAATGAAATGAATACATGTTAGAAATATAACCAGAGTGGAAAACATTGTGGATGTGCTGTGAGTGGCACAGGAGAGGGACAAACCTATGCTGATCCCTAATTATCCCTTGCTTGACATACATGTCCTCTACCCTAGTAGGAAACTTGACCACAATAAGATGGGGTGTAATTCTCCCCCCCCCCGTTGACTCCAGTGGGAGGGAACAGGATAAAAGCTGAATCACTCCTCTGTGGAGTTACTGTTTGCAGGCCATGGACAGCTCAGCCTGGGGGTATTCCTGACTTTGGGGTTGCTTGATTTTCTTATTGTCTTCACAACTAAACTGCTTTTTTCAGAATGTCTTCGTTAAACAGGACATTTGGGGGTTGTCTGTAATGCACCTTGTCTGAAGCCTTATGAGACAGCCTCCAGGCCAAATCTCTAATCTCATGAGGCTGCTATGCTTCAGTATCATTATGTGAGGGGAACCAACCTCCTTCCTATAGGCATTGTGGTTCAATTGTAAAGAGGTGGGTGCTGTGTTCGTGTTTCCATACAAACAAGGTAAATACTGCCTTTTGTGGTAATACGAGCACTAGAATCACAGGGTTGTGCCATTTAGAAACATTTCGTGTTTTTTTCAGATTGATGGCCTGAAGAATTCTAGTGACGTGATCCTCTCCCTGAACAGACATTAATCATATCAAATAATGTTTTTGTTTTGTTCTATTTTCCATGCGGTCTTCAGTTTCACCTCAATAAACCACTTTGGAAGATGATAGAGAAATGCACATTTGATGTTATACAAGTTAAACAATGTTCACATAATGCCCATGGGCCTTTGAGAAAGAAAAAGGAAAATGTCACATAATGCAAGGGATGTGATTCATTTGAGCACAGCCAAGAGGAATAAAATTAGATTATTATTTTTTAAAAACCCCCCTCTGTTAAATATTAGCATAAACTGATTAATTCCACAGATCAAATAAATTGAAAGCAGAGCCACATTCAGAAATGTATGTTTTATATATGCTTTCTAAACCACAATAAAAAGATTGCAGTTAGCGCAGCCAGGTAAAAAATATGACAAGAATAAAGTCATCTTCTATCATTCTATAGGATTATACTGACTGATTTTTTCTGGCATAATTTTTATCTCTGCTGACATGGCTTTGTTAGGTTAAACAGAAATAATCTTGAAATGTCTGATGTTGGTAGGAATGAAATTCAGGTTTAAAATATTTATTACAACTCATCATCTGATTTGGGAAACTAATGTGTACCTCCTTATTTCAAAATGAAATTTAGCTCTGCTTACATGGGAATAAGGTTGCTACTTACGAGACAAATCAAGAACCAGAGTGGATTGATAGGTAGAATTTTAAATCTGCCCCTGAGAGAAATATGAGATGTGATTTTTTGCACTGGCTTTATGAAAGCTAAACATCCTGATCCAGCAAAAGACACCCTCACAGACAAGCAGCCTTAACCAAGTGTTCCTGCTGCTGCTGCTGCATATCTGAGTGTGTCTGAAGATGTGGACCCATTGTGCAGCAGCTAAGGAAAAGACAAAATCCATGCTAGGGGTCATTAGGAAAGGAACAAAAAAGAAAACTGCTGGTTTTATAATGCCATTATACGACTCTATGGTGCAACCACAATTGTAACACTGTCTACAGTTCTGGTTGCCTGGACTCAAAGAGGAGGTTGCAGAGGTGGAAAAGATATGGAAAAGGGCAACCAGAATGAAAGGTGGTGCAGCAGTTCCCCTTTAAGGAAAAGTTGGAGCATTTGGGGCAGTGGCGTAGTGTGGGTTGCAGAGCCCAGGGCTGTGTGGAGGGGGGGAGGGAAATGGATGGAGTATGCATGTGCATTGAACTGCCTAATGGTGTCTGTATCACTCAGAAGACTGCAGCTGCAGAGATAAGGAAAGAAGAGTTGTTCCATTGTCTGAAGAGGCCAATTCCTGGTTTGCACGGAGAAGCCGTTTTCAACAGAGCCCGGCAAGGGAAGCATGCAGCTGTACTGAGGCAAACCAATGCCTTCTAACAATTTTGTGCCTGGCGCAACTGCCCCGTGACACCCTCCCCCATGCTACATCACTGATTTGGGGCTTTTTTGTTTAGAGAAAAGGTAAGTAAGAGGTGACACAATAGAAGCCTACACAACTACAATCATACCTCATGTTATGTTTGCTTCAGGTTGCTCGTTTTCAGGTTGCGTCCCGCGGCGACCCAGAAGTACCAGAAAGGGTTACTTCTGGGTTTCGCCGCTTGCACATGTGCAGACCCACAAAATGACGTCACACGCATGCGCTGAAGCGGCAAATCGCGACCCACAGGTCAGATGCGGGTTGCGTTCCTTTCAGGTTGTGAACGGGGCTCCGGAACGGATCCCGTTTGCAACCAGAGGTACCACTGTATGGTATGGAGAAAGCGGAAAGGGAAAAGTTTTTCTCCCTCTCTTATAACACTAGAACTCATGGACATACAATGAAGCTGAATGCTGGAAGATTCAGGACAGATCCAGGTTAAGTGCTTATTTACAGAGTGACTACCGTATTTTTTCACTCTATAAGACGCACTTCCCCCTCCTAAAACGTAAGGGGAAATGTGTGTGCGTCTTATGGAGTGAATGCAGGCGGGAGGCTCTGCTCAGCGCTCCCTTTAAAGAGCCGTGTGGAGTGTATGTGGAGCTCTTGGGGGCTTTTCCCCGAGGAGGAAGAAGGGCAGCCCGTCAGTCCCTTCTCCCTCCTCAGGGAAAAGCCCCCAAGAGCCGCACACATGCTCCGCACACTCTTTAAAGGGAGCGCAGCTCTTGGGGGAGCCTTCCTCCTGCTGCTCAGCAATCCCGCTTGCTGTATTGGCTTCTGGCTTAGCTGTGCGAAGCCTCTTGAGGGCAGAGGGAGCCTTCATCCCACTGCCCTGAAGAGGCTTCACACGGCTATCCCAGAAGCCAGAACAGCAAGAGGCTATCCCAGAAGCCAGATCCCTCTTGCTGTTCTGGCTTCTAGGATTAGGAATATTTTTTTCCTTGTTTTCCTCCTCCAAAAACTAGGCGTGACTTATGGTCTGGTGCGTCTTATGGAGCGAAAAATATGGTAGTTAAAACCTAGGAACTTGTTTCCACAGGAGCCAGTGATGACCACCTACTTGGATGGCTTTAAAAGAGGATTAGACCAATTCATGGAAGATAAGGATCTCAATGGCTACTAGTTGGCTATGCTCTGCCTCCAAGATCAGAAGGCAGTATGGCTCTGAATACCAGCTGCTGGAAACTGCAGGAGGGAAGAGCGCTGTTATGATCAGGTGCTGCTTGCATGCTCACCACAGGCACCAGGTTGGCTACTGTGAGACCAGGATGCTGAACTAGATGGGCCATTGGCCAGCAGGGGTCTTCTTATGTTCTTCCATGTTTTCAGTCCCTGCATATCGCTCTCACTCTCTATTACAGTGTCACTCAAATAAATTTTAGTTGATTAATGGTGTGAATTTTAATTGTCCAGTCAATGAAATCTGCAAACATTTGCATATTAATAAACAACAAAGATTTTCATATGAATAAACAGTAACATTTGCATATGAATAAGCAACAAAAAGTTGTTTTTAGAAGCAGAAAGCATTCATTCTTTGTTTCTGGGTGACACACGCTATGTGCTTGCTCTAGGCACACATGGAATTATTCCATCTGAGAGAAGATATATACACATGCATACACACTTCTCTCACATGGAAGAGAAAGCTGTTTATAGTGTCAGCATTTACTTAGGGATGAGTTTCACTTATGCAGCGTATTTTATCTTTCTCACTTTCAACACAAAGCTAACCTTGCCTACTCAGAAGAAAGTCCTATTGAATTCAGTGGATATTACTTTCAGGTAAGCGGGGGTTCAAACTTCAGCCTTTTCTGTTTAAGATACACACCAGAATGGCTAGATAGGCCACTGCTTCCCACCATGTGCACATGAGGATGCAAGCATGTGTTTGTTACCACACATAAAGTGTGAAATTCCCATTAATGCAGGCAGAAAGATATTAAATATTGTGCTTTATCCAATCACTTGTGGAGGCACAGCTGGTTTCAGTCACATTTATGAGCAAATGTCTAAATCATGTTTTACATCTATTAGACTAAATAGGAAAGAAATTTTTGGAATCAAATCAATGATGCGAAATATAAATGATATGTGTAGGAATGTAAATTATATGCAGCAGTGCAGGGGTGGTAAGAATAAGTAACAACAGCTGTGAAAGAATGAGAGGAAGAGAAGTGAACTCATTTGGGAGCACTGTAGTTGGGACTTGAGGTGCCAGCACATTAACAGTGTAAGACTACTTATAGGGTGGAAGCTCTGAATGGCTTTATTGACTGCCATATTCTCACCCTTAGTGCTGCGGGCTGCTGCGGGCAAGGGTGTAGTTGTGGTGTCAGGGTGCAATGAGAGGCAGAGAGGAGGCCTACAGACCCTCCAAGTGTCCCTATTTTCCAGGGACGTCCCTGATTTAGAGAAGCCGTCCTGGTTTCTGATTTGATCTTGGAATGTCCTGCTTTTCCTTAGGACGTCCCTATTTTCATTGGGGAAATGTTGGAGGGTATGGATTTATCCAACCCCTGAGCCGTCTGAAGGCAATCCTGTATAGGGAAGGTTTTTTTAATGTTTAATGTTCTATCATGTTTTTATATATGTTGGAATCTGCCCAGAGTGTCTGGGGCAACCCAGTAAGATGTGTGGGGCATAAATAGTAAAATTATCATTATGGAATGGGACATCCCTATTTCCATCGGAGAAATGTTGGAGGGTATGGGCCTGGATGTAGGGGTGGGGCAGCAGGGCATGTTGTCTACAGTAGCAAATCATCCCAGGCTCCCATTGCATTTATTAATGAAACATCTGCCATGGCCAGTTGGCTGCTGTTTTATTTTGCATTGCATTTAAAAAAAAAATACTGTACTAATAGGTAAAAAAAAGGTAAAAGGCCCCTGGTAGTTAACTCCAGTCAAAGGCAACTATGGGGTACGGTGCTCATCTCACTTCAGGCCGAGGGATCCAACGTTTGTCTACAGACAGCTTTCCGGGTCATGTGGCCAGCATGACTAAACTGCTTCTGGTGCAATGGAACACCGTGACGGAAGCCAGAGCACACAGAAACACCATTTGCTTACTAGTACCTTGGGATTTCAAATGAAGGGCATGATATATGAAGTGAATGTGTGGTTCTGTCCTTGTAGGTTAAAAATACGGCTCCTGCCATGAAGACTCAGCAGTTTGTTATCGAAACTGATGCAATGACTTGAAGAAGTCTGAGATAAACAGCTGTACTTGGATATACATTGTATATAATGGCAGCCAGGGGTAGGGACTGGGAGCCTAAATGAACACACTTCTTTCCAGAATTAGAGGCTGAATTTAATCATAGGCTAAAGTGTGGTACAGAAGAAAAAGGCTGAATTGATTTTATGATAAGTAACTCTTGACTAGGATGTTGGTGGCACTGTGGGTTAAACCACAGAGCCTAGGACTTGCCGATCAGAAGGTCGGCAGTTCGAATCCCTGCGATGGGGTGAGCTCCTGTTGCTCGGTCCCTGCTCCTGCCAACCTAACAGTTCGAAAGCACGTCAAAGTGCAAGTAGATAAATAGGTACCGCTCTGGCGGGAAGGTAAACGGCGTTTCCGTGTGCTGCTCTGGTTCGCCAGAAGCGGCTTAGTCATGCTGGCCACATGACCTGGAAGCTGTACGCCGGCTCCCTCGGCCAATAAAACGAGATGAGCGCCGCAACCCCAGAGTCGGTCACGACTGGACCTAATGGTCAGGGGTCCCTTTACCTTTACCTTTAACTCTTGACTACATAAGATTTCTGCAGACATGACATGTAAAATTTTATTTCAGATATTGCAGTTTTCTTTTATTTCCAGCTATAACCCTATTACTCTTTTTTTTTATGGTGTGGCCATATTCATGGCTTTTCATTTCTATTAGTTAGAATGGAGACTTCAGATGCTGTACCAATATGTTGATACTTAATCATACTAACAATTTCTAGTGCTAAGCCAATGTGTTGATACTTAAATCATAGGAAGGAAAACAATAATCCATCCATCACTAGTGGGTCCCAGGGCAGGTTACAGCAATATAAAATACAACATTAAAATAAGCATTAAAAATCCTGTTCATAATATTACTTGATTACATTAAGTTTAAAATGCAAGATTGTACAACCCTTCCTTCAATTAAAAAAACGATTTCTATTATTTTTATTGTGCATTACATGAAGAAATAATTTGAAGGTGATCTTCCTTTTTTTTCTTTTAGTTTTCTGAATCGTGCTGAATTCTGCAGATCTCATGCATTGCTTCACTCTGTCAGTAACCACTATTACCAAGGTCATTCCATCTTTGCAAAATAATCTTTTGATCTGTATTGAGACTAAACAGGTATTTTCTCTGTTTACTTTTGGAAGCACTGAACATTAAAAAGCTAACCCTGGGGAATAAAATATTAAAGAAGCTTGCTTTGTGCGCTGAAGTCTAGCCTTTGGAAGACATTGGCAACAAATCTTGTAGAAATATTGCTCTATTACCTTAGGTCCCTGGTGGCAAAATGCAATCTTGAACACTGATCAGAATTTAACAGTATTTATGAAAGAGAGTAAGGCAAGAGCTACAAGCACCCTGAATGCATCTGGAATCATTTTGCCTCTGTCTGAGAACCCCAACAAGAACAGTTGAGATCTGAATTTGCACTGCCTGGTTATTTCATGTCTTGTAAAAAGCTTTATTACTGGGTCCAAACAAGCCAAGTTTAGATTATTTTTTCATGACTCACAATTTCCATGACAAATGAAAATTTACTACTGAGTTGAAAAGTTAATCCTGATATACACATATCCAGCACTGAAGCTCAGGGCAGGGGGAACCTCTCTAGCCACCGGTTTAAGTAAGTCAATGGAAATGGAGTGGGTAGGGCGGGGGGAAACCTTCGTAATACCTCTGAAATAGGCCAAATGCAGTTCAAATTAAATGAAAGTAAACAAGATGCTTGCTCAACCTGCTGAGAGCCGACATATGCAGGAAGTTATTCATGAAGCATGCCACACATCAAAAGCTGGGGCTGCCATGTGCCATTATTTACAGAGGACGAGCCTCTTTCTGAAGTACTCCTAGTTTAAAGGGCTGCCTGGTCCAAGCCTGGTTTAAAGATAGAGAACTATAAGATGGGAGAGCAGGAGACACCTTGAAGTTGCCCATCAACAGCATTTCGACGGCACTCGGAGCAGACACACAGGTCATCTTACCCACTATGGTGAGGTGTATTGCCTTTCTACAGTGGTACCTCGGGTTAAGTATTTAATTTGTTCTGGAGGTCCGTTCTTAACCTGAAACTGTTCTTAACCTGAAGCACCACTTTAGCTAATGGGGCCTCCCGCTGCGCCGCCAGAGCACGATTTCTGTTCTCATCCTGAAGCAAAGTTCTTAACCTGAAGCACTATTTCTGGGTTAGTGGAGTCTGTAACCTGAAGCGTATGTAACCTGAAGCGTATGTAACCTGAGGTACCACTGTATTTCAATTTTAGTTCTAAATTTGCCTCTTGAGCACACAATGAGCACATGCAAATTCTATGCAAACCTGTGCCATCTTTTGCCCATTACAGTCATACCTCGGGTTGAATGTGCTTTGAGATGAGCGTGTTCGAGTTGTGCTCCGTGGCAACCTGGAAGTAAGGGAGCGCATTACTTCTGGGTTTTGCCGTTTGCGCATGCGCAGAAGTGCCAAAATGTGACCGGCAGACGCACGGACACAGGCTACGTTTGCTTCTAGATGCGAACGGGGCTCTAGAATGGATCCCGTTTGCATCTAGAGGTACCACTGTATTCTGCTGATACATTTGCTCTTTTTGGCAATGCATAAGTGCCCATCCTACGTCAAGGGGTGGAGACAGAGGGAGCAAGATCCCCAGAGTGGCTTAACAATCAATCCTTCAACTGTTGCTATTTTCCAGGGACCATCCCGGATTTACAGAAGCCATCCCGGTTTCTGATTGGATCCCGGAATGTCTCACTTTCCCTTAGGATGTCCCTATTTTTATCAAAGAAATGTTGGAGGATATGGTAGGATGTCCCTATTTTCATTGGTTATGGAGTTCTGTGACCCCCAAGCCAAGGAGATAAGTAACTATACAACCTTTAGAAGACATCTGAAGGCAGCCCTGTATAGGGAAGTTTTTTCAGGTTCAATGTTTCATTATGTTTTTATATACGTTAGAAGCTGCCCAGAGTGGCTGGGGCAACCCAGTCAGATAGGTGAGGAATAATAATAATAATAATAATAATAATAATAATAATAATAATAGAATAAGATATTCTTATTTTCATTGGATAAATGTTGGACGGTATGTATTTCCAGGAAAACCTTGGGACTGAACTCTGGGAGAGGCATGGGAGTGTCCTCATAACTCTCAGCACCCTTAATAAACTACAGCTCCCACAATCATTGGGGGAAGCCATGTGTTTAAAGTGGTGCTGTGGTGCTTTAAATGCATGGTGTGAATGTGGTCACAGTTAGATGCATTCATTTTGCAGGTAAACCATATGCTATGGAAAAATATAAATCAATGTGTCACAGGATCATGGCATTTTGCATCAGCAGAAGATACTTGGGGAAGGGTCGTAGCTCAGTGCAAAATGTCCCAGGTATGCTCCCTGGCTTGTTCTCTTTGTCAATGGAGTTTTCTTGGCAGGGATACTGGAGTGGCTTGCCGGTTCCTGCTCCAGGTGGATCACGTTTAGTCAAAACTCTCCACTATGACCTGTCCATCTTGGGTGGCCCTACACGGCATAGCTCATAGCTTCTCTGAGTTATTTAAGCCCCTTCACCACAGCAAGGCAGTGATCCATGAAGGAGACAAGGCAGTGATCCATGAAGGAGATTTTACTTTCTTGGGTTCCATGATCACTGCAGATGGTGACAGCAGTCACGAAATTAAAAGACGCCTGTTTCTTGGGAGAAAATTGATGCCAAACCTAGACAGCATCTTAAAAAGCAGAAACATCACCTTGCCAACAAAGGTCCGTATAGTTAAAGCTATGGTTTTCCCAGTAGTAATGTATGGAAGTGAGAGCTGGAGCATAAAGAAGGCTGATCACCGAAGAATTGATGCTTTTGAATTATGGTGCTGGAGGAGACTCTTGAGAGTCCCATGGACTGCAAGAAGATCAAACCCATCCATTCCGAAGGAAATCAGCCCTGAGTGCTCACTGGAAGGATACATCCTGAAGCTGAGGCTCCAATATTTTGGTCACCTCATGAGAAGAGAAGTTTCCCTGGGAAAGACCCTGATGTTGGGAAAGATTGATGGCACAAGGAGAGGGGACGACAGAGGACGAGATGGTTGGACAGTGTTCTTGAAGCTACCAGCATGAGTTTGACCAAACTGCGGGGGGCAGTGGAACACAAGGAGCGCCTGGCGTGCTCTGGTCCACGGGGTCATGAAGAGTCAGACACGACTAAATAACTAAACAACAATAATATGCTCCCTGGCATCTCCAGGTATGGCTGGGAATATCCCCTGTCAGAAACTTTGGAGAGCTGCTGCCAGGCCGTGTGGACAATATGGAGCTAGACAGCCTGACATTGCCAAAGGCAGCTTCCTATGTGACTAATTATCATTTTTTCCCCTTTGAAAAAAAACATTGATCACTCTACCCAGCTGACCTTTTTATCCCACATATCACAGTCCTGTGTGTATTGATGTATAGAAGGCCAAGGATCAGCAAAGACTTGAAAGTGGGTAAGCAGTGGGCTTATTTATTCTTCCCTCTTTTCTCTGGAGATGGATTTCAAAAGTGGGAAATAAAACCACGGCATTCACATCTAGCCCAGTGAACAGACAGATGTTCCTCCTGCAGTAAAAATAAGCAGCAACCGCCTGGTGAATGTTAGTCTGCAATGAGATACATTTATAGATCAGATGTGCTTCGATGCACAAGAATAAAGAATAGGGGCTTAAATGCTTGTATTTTGTGAAACAGTTGTGACTATGAACAAGCGTGAATCTAGTGCAGCATTCAGAATTAAACTCTGGATATCTTCTAGCAAGCCTAATTTCTTTGGCGTTTCTCATGATTAGCCACCTCACACTTTCTCTTCCTTAAAGATTTCCCTTAGCAGTGTTGCCTGCAAAATAAAAATAAAAATTCTGTAGTTGTATATAAACTGGCAAACAGGCACAGAAAATGAACAAAACCTTGAGAATATATGCTGATGAATCAGTCTAATTCATTCTCCAAATATACAGTATAGGGAAGATTTAATTTGCAATAGAAAAAGGTCAACAAACCCGGAGAACACCCACTGAACTCTTAAAGGCTTTTAGTATAAACTGAGTCCGTCCAGCAATTTTGAATCCACTTGAGGACTCTTATTCCCCCTACCAACCAGATGCACTCAATGGGCCCCTCAAAAACAGTTCTTCCAAATCTGATAAACAAATCCAGCTATTTCAAAGATGTCCAGCAACACTATCAAAATCTTCTTGTCCCTCAGCTTCAAATTGTGTAACGTGAAAGTGTAGCTTTCTCAAACAAAATCCATATTTATATGAATCTTGGATACCTCTACAAGGAAATAAGGACATTTTTGAGTGTTTTATTTTCTTCTATGTATGTCTGGCACCTGACAGACATATGTCAGTTCAAATAAGCAACCAACCCTACCAAGTCTACAATTATGTTTTCCTGCTCACTTTGAATGTGTGAGGTCAAAAAAGCACCATTATTTGATGGAGTATATTTGTAAGCAGTTAAGCTAACACACACACACACACACACACACACACACACACACACACACACCTGCAGCAGTATCAACTTTTTATAGAAAAAAAATGCCACTGGGGTAAGTAGAATATCCAGTCCTAAGAAAAAGACAGTGTACATTTTTGTTTTTATATCAGCTTCTGGTATGGGAAGCTGCACGAATGGCAGTAAGACCACACTCTGTTTTGTCTTGTTGCTGCAGACAGCTCTTGTGTGGTAGAATTGCCACCTGGACAGTGGGAATTACTGTTGGGAAATGTATATTTATTTGCATTCTGCCTCAAGTTTCCTCCTTGTCAGGAACAGTGCATAATATGTTTGTAAAACTGGGAATTGCTACAGACTCAGCCTGGAACACAAAAGACTTCACATGAAGCAAAGACTTACTCTCCAGCAGCCCTGATTTCCTCAAGGAGGGCTCTGATTTTCACAGCACTGCTCCAGGCTCTGAGAATTTTAAAGAAGCAACTGAGTGGCAGAACCTTGGGACGAAATGCCTTCATTTAAAGAGCCTGATTATTTTTTTAAAGCAATAGGTTTTGTGGCAGCACACCTACCCCATAAATTGAGCTAAAACTGAAGGATTGAGAACAGTCACATGAAAAGCTGTCTGCCAAAAGTTGTATGTCAACCTCTGAATTTTTTTTTACCTCACGGAGATGCAAACGACAAAGAAGAGC
Organism: Podarcis raffonei; assembly: GCF_027172205.1. Taxonomy (NCBI): domain Eukaryota; kingdom Metazoa; phylum Chordata; class Lepidosauria; order Squamata; family Lacertidae; genus Podarcis; species Podarcis raffonei. The sequence continues at coordinate 31,878,436 of NC_070612.1, forward strand.
TGGGCGTCTGGGCCTGCCATGGCCTGTTTTAAATGCCCTGGGAGTGAAGCTGAGGGAAGCCTGATTGTTCCCTCAAGTCCGACCCCAGAGAGCCCAGCCCGGCCATGCCAGCCTGCCATTGACCAATTGTGTGACAGGCTGGCACAGAACAGGATTTTCCGTGAGCTGAAGCTTGCCATCTGGCAGGAATCAGACCCTGATGCCCATCCCTGCATCGTTAGTGGGAGGGGAGGCACTGGCCATCCCGCAAAGCTGCTGCACCCCTAAAGGAGGGTAAGCGGACATCTATAACTTGCAGTCACATAACCAGCTGCTCTGCATAAGCCAGTATGCTGAACTATGGCTCAGTGAGACTTCACGCTTCCGGATAAGAGTTTCTCTGCACCTCCCTGATCCTTCCCATGACAGTGCTAAACTAAGTCAAAGCTTGGCTTATCATGTCATCCGAACTAGGAATTGTGCTTAGTGAGGAGAGGCTTAATCACAAGACTGGGTTTGGGTAAGATACTAAGCCAAGCCTTAGCTTAGCTCCATGCAGCTGGTCAGTAAAAAGTGTTCAGAAATAACATCCTAAATGGGGAGGGTGACACCAAGCAGCCCAATGAAGACTGAGCATGCTCAGTTGCTTCAGAATGCTGACTGGAAAATGGTGGGCAGAAAACTGGAAGGGAGAGCAGTGGAATGGAGTATTCTGCAAATGCAGTTTGAACATTACCGTATTTTTCGCTCTATAACACTCACCAGACCATAGCACGCACGTAGTTTTTAGATGAGGAAAACAAGAAAAAAAAAATTCTAAACGAAATAGTGGATATATGATTTTTGTGGTTCATGCTGTGGCCACAGACATGTGATCTGATAGTGAGTTTGGAGTAGCCCAATGCAAAAATCCTGAGGATCCATGTGGATCCATGCTTTGTAACCATGGAGGAGGGAAGGAAGGGGAACCATGGATCCTCTGCTCACGACTGCAGCAGATCCACCCCGCCACCCGCAGGCATTCGCTCCATAACACGCACAGACATTTCTCCTTACTTTCTAGGAGGAAAAAAGTGAGTGTTATGGTGCAAAAAATATGGTATATAGGTGAACTCCACACTGCAGTATCTTGTTGCAGGTTTCACTTGTGTGGTATAACACCCACCAGTAAGGATGTTGGATAAATTATCCAAATTCACATTTATGCAAAAATTCAGGGTATTTTGGAACAAACCCCACTTCCAATCTTATAACCTCTACATAAAAAGGTCCCTGTGGTGCAATGGGTCAGTGTGTCTGGCTCTTAATCAGAAGGTTGGTGGTTCAAGCCCATCCAGGGACAGCTGTGGGCAGGGGGTTGGACTAGTTGACTCTCGGTGTCTCTTCCAACTCTACAGTTCTATGATTCTGTGAAATTTACAAGTGGTTCTTTAAATATATTTTTAAAAAGGTAGGCAGCCCACCTGAAATGTGTGGAGAGTTGGGAAGTAGTTGACCAAATTACACTACAAAGCAGAGATAAGTACACCTGGAGACTCCAATGAAAAGAAGAAATTTTACTGGAGGGGTGAAAAAAACCTAGACTCTCCTTGCTTTGGGGTACATCTCTGTCTTTCCCCAGGCCTAATATTCTTCACTGCAAATGGTATTTTGCTCGACAGAATCTTAGGAAAGGATGGAAATATCATAAAGGTTTAGTTCCTCTGCTGGTTTCTTGCCTTTTGTACAATACTGGCTTTGCAGATGGAAAATAGCATCAGAAATTTATTTTGACTTGAAACTGCTTCTGCTTTTTAATAACTTGAATTGTTGTAGTAGGTTTTTTATTTAAAAAATCAGCATAATTATTTTCTTTGATCATTCTAATTGCAACTGTCTGCTTCTGAAATTTTGTTTTTCCACAATCATCTGTAATGAATGAAGGACACTGGCAAATAGCTTCTGGGAGCAGAGGAGGAGTTGGAATGTTTGGCCCTTCTCAGAATTGTAGCATAGCTTGAATTTTAAATAATTGCAGGCCCATATAGAGCAGAGGGGATCCAAAATTGCTAAATCCCAGGAGCTGTGCTACCTGGCACAACATGTACCCCCAATAATATAATTAACTATAATGGTTAATTAACTACTGCAGATAATGTTTTCTATTACCCTACAATTTCACTTTGTTTTTCACACTCCATGTTGTCTACTCGACTTGGGATTCTTGTATCCTCTACACAATAACCCAGTCCAGACATTTATTAGTCCAGCAAGAGTCTTTCATTGTACAGAAGACATCTCATAGGACTTAACTTGGATGCTCCATATGAATACTTGATTCATAAAGACTTCCCACATTTCTTTGAGGGAAACATATTTTGCAAACTAGATATCTATGTGATTGGTCACCGATTGCTCACCTTGACAGTTGTAAATAGTTACTGATGTTTGAGCCATTGAAGGAGCCACACCCAGCACAGGTCCCTCTAACATACGGCGTGTGGGCTGACAAGTGTACACAGGGGCGCCAGCTCCTGGGGGCTGAGCCCTTTTGGGCCTCCCAATATTTTGGGGGTGGGGGTTGCCTCCCATGTTCAAAAAACATGGAGGTGAAGCATGGAGCTGAGAACAGCTCAGCTTCAGTGGCTGGCTCCTTGTCCTGCTGGGGAGGGGAGGAGGGTTGAAGCAGCCTCCCACCAGTGGTGGCGCCAGGAATGTTTAGTTGGTGATAAATCACAGTGCTGAAAAGCAAGCATCACTCAGCCCTAAATGAACTGCCTTGCATATTTTTATTAATTTATAGTTAATAACACAATGGAGAACGTTCTCCATTGCCTAATTAAATGCAAAAGTAGTTTCTCAACCTCTCCCTTTGGGTATAACTTATATTAATCGCCTTTACAAATTGGCTTGTGTATTTGATTAGTTTTTAGTCAATAGCATTTAATAGGAAATATTGGTTCAAAGCAAATGTATTTTTTTTTTGCAACAACCTATTAGGGTTGCCCTTGCTTGTAATGTAATCCTTCTGAGTAACCTTTAAATCCTACATGCAATTAAATCCTACATTTTTAATTTTAAAAAGCTATGGGCTAGTTTGTATTTAGCATAAGGTGGTCCCTGTATTCCTGTGCTCCTATGTTCCACATGGCTTTAGAGGAGAACAAGGGGTTAACAATTAACGTTTAGTGTGCCTATGGAAGCAGTAGCTTTGGAAATCTCCTCTGCTGAACATTCCCCAGCCCTGCCTGCACTGCAGCCTGATAACAATTCCATGCTGTTGGAGGGCTCCTGGGTGAAATTGTACCTGATTCATAAATTGTCCACGCATTGCGGGTGACACAAATGTATATTCCAAACCAGGTACATTTGAGATTGAATACCATCATTTATTAACGTGTGTGCAGTATTGTGAAATACAGCAAACTGGCTCATTTCTGCTACTGGCATTGCATGCCTTGCGGATTGATTCTGACGACACACTGAAGGCTAAGAAGAAGAGAAACTGCACACCGAGGTCTATTTTCACAATGAGTGTATCATGGGAGCAACAATTTTTATCTTTTTTGTGGGAAAGGAGCCCATTTTTCCCACATCACAGTTCTCATTCTGGTAGACCAATTTTAGGAACGTTTTTTTCCATTTACGTATGTTGCCTGCTACAGTAGTATCCAAAGAACCAACCCTAAGGCACATTTATTTAATATATTACATTTTTATCCAGCCTGCCTTGCACCATGTTACGCAAGGCACTCACTTTATTTACTATTTATTTATTTTTAAAAATTCTATTTCATTAAAAAAAATCAGAGAAGTTTACAATAGTTATACATAAAATATAAACCATGTGAAACTTTTAAAACCAGCTGTTACGGAAATATGTATTATTAATTGCCTACATAAGCCGGATGAAACAGAAAAGTTGACATCATGCAGAAGCTGCTGAATCTCTACTGGCTGAGTATGTCACAAGACTGGGCCAATGACACAAAAAGCTTGGTTTCTTATTGCTATCAAATGGGCCTTGCCATCTTGGCAATAATGCTCCAATAATGCACCAATAATGCTCCTGCAGAGAGATCACCTATCACCAACAGCAGCTGGTTGGACACAACATAAAACATCAGGTGTAGCTTAGGGACCTATTTCTGGGTTCTCTGCCATGTAAGTCTTGACAGGTGGTTACCAGAATTTTGTTGGTATCTGACACTGGAACTTCCACCTAAGCAATGTTTGTCAGGACTCCCCGTTATTACTACCTCTTAAGTACCTGGCAAAAGCCATCCTGGTCTCAGAAGCTTGTGATTTTATTTATTTTATTTGCATATAGATAGAGAGGAAAATATACAGGCTTCCCCCCCCCCCACTTGTGCGCAACCAAATCAACCTTGACCTCATATACACGCAGTGCCAGGAAATCATTAAATATTTCAATACTAACCAGAAATGGTGGGAAAGAGCAGGAAGATCCTCGTGGCTCATGAGGAGATCCTTTACAGAGTCTGAAGTCCATAAAAAAAGACTTCAAGGGCTCCAAAATGGCGCATAGGAGCTCTCAATGCTGCCATGCTACCCCACTCAACAGCTGTTGGGCAGGAAGCTATAATTTTCACAGGTTCACCACTTTCTGCAGGCTCCCCACTTACATACATTTCACTTATGCACATGGGAGCTCGGAAAGTAACTCCCTCGTAAGTGGGGAGTCGTCTGTGTATATCTATCTATCTATCTATCTATCTATCTATCTATCTATCTATCTATCATCTATCCATTTATCTATCTATCATCTATCTATCTCTATCTATCTCTATCTATCTCTATCTATCTCTATCTATCTATCATCTATCTATCTATCTATCTATCTATCTATCTATCTATCTGCTGGCAACATTAAGGGGAAATATCATAGGGAGCTTCTGGCTCAATATTGTCTACACAGACTGGCAGCAGCTCTCCGAGGTTTTCGGCAGGGTTATCTCCTGGCCCTTCTGCATGCAAAGCACATGCTCTACTGCTGAGCTTTGGCCCTTCCGCAACTAATCCCTCTCCCTAATCTGGAAACCATTATATTATGGCGTTACTATATTGTCATGGTGAACAGCGTAAAATCAATACATAAAACAAGGACAAATTAATGGAACAGATCAATATATCAGCATAGCTTTCCTGAGGAAAGGCCTGGTTTTAATGTCATTTAGATTGGTTTCGTTCTCTCCTGCCCACTCCCACCCACAAAATAAGTACTGATTCTCTTGATTTCTAACCAAGACAAAATGGGAGCAGGAGTCTGAGTTTTTAGGCTTGGCAACAGCCCCGTCCAGTGGCGTAGCGTGGGTTGTCAGCACCCAGGGCAAGGCAAGTAATTTGCGCCCCCTAACCCGTGGATTTGTGCCCCCTAACCCGTGGATTTGCGCCCCCTAACCCTAACCCCCAGATGTTGCGCCCGGTGCGGCCAGCCCCCCCTGCACCCCCCACGCTACGCCACTGGCCCCGTCCATCTATAAAAATCAAAAAGCTGAATGTGTGTTATTTCTGAGAAAAGATGAAGGCATTGCTCATCTCTGTTGTGAAGGAAAATATTGAAATTTCTGCAAAGCTGAAGGAAACTTTGGTAAAGGTTGAAGTTAAAAAAAGAAACCCCCTACAGACAATAAACTATTTTTCCAATTAGCTCTTTGCCTCATACTTGTCCTAATTCTGAGCTGGGAATGAGCACCAGAGGAATACTCCTTGTGCAAAGGTCAAGAGGACCCAATGTTGCAAATTAGATTCTCAAACTCAGAGGAGGAAAAATGCCTAGAGGTGACTCAGGCATTTTGCTACAGCCATAACCTCCACAATGACCCAGACATGCTAGAGGTGCTGCTGGCAGCATTGGTACTTTCCTCTCTCTCTCTCTCTCTCTCTCTCTCTCTCTCTCTCTCTCCCTTTAAAAAACAGCTAGCAACTCTGTCCTTCACATTCTCTCTCTCAGTAATGAGTAGCTCTGAACTGGACTGCGTCAACTATCATGGGATAATGAAATGACGCTCAGATTCTGAAGTTCCTTTTCTGCGATGCTGATAGACATGTGGCCAAACTAGAGGTGAAGTGGGAGACCTATGAGTAGCAGGTGGTGAAGTGATAGAGGCACCATCCTGGCATTGGTGGCGCTGCTACTTCCTCTGAAAGAATGGGGTGAGGTCAGAACACAGAGCATTCTCACTTGGAAGATGGAGAGATGTCTGTCTATCTGCGTGCGTGTAAAAGTAAAATGGACATTTATTTCTGTACCCAACTTTTTCTCTGGCCCAGCAAGTGACCCTCAGAAGTTGCCCAGAAGAAAATGCAACCCTTGGGCTGACTATGATTCCCCACTCCTTAAATACTGTAACAGGATAAGAGTACTGAATAATCAAAACATCACTATGAATAGATAGCTATAGATTTAATTTCTATTTAATTTATCCATAAATATAAACAATTTGTTCTGTTCTATCTTGTTGTGTTTTTGACTTGTTTAAAATGACTGTCAGAGCTTATTATTATTATTAGTATTATTACAAAGTTCACAAAACCATTGAAAGGTTTGAAAACTAGGATCTAGCTGATGTTTGGTTTATCTCTGCAGCATCCAGCATTTCTATCTTGCTTCTGAAGGGATCTGCCTGCCTGCGGGTGCCCTAGCCTCCTTCTGCTTCTTTCTCTGGTGTATCCCCAGGGTGCTCTTCACTAGAAAGAGAATCCACAACAAAGTAGTTCAGAAGCTGACGGGTGGGTTGCCTCTGCCCCAGTGACCCCGTTTCTGATTTCCATCTCCTCTCCTCTCTTCCCTGTTGTTCTTGTTGCTTCAGCTGCTGCTGACTTTCATCTCGCAGAATCCACCGTCTTCAACCAGGGCCTGAATACCATTTCCCTCCGGGGCTGATGTCAGCATTCCTGCAGTCGGCATGCAGAGTCTTGCTAAGTAGTACTTAAAGTGTGTGTTTAGATACTGTATCTTCCTTTGGCTGTTTTTGGTCCTAAGGACAGGCCTCTTTTTTTGTCAGAAGAAGGATTCACTTTAATGTCATCCCTGCAAGTGCATTGATTGATGTTTCCTTAAACACATTTGTAGTTTCTGCCGCCTAAGTAGCAGCAGCCGTGCTAGCCTGATTTTTTTTGCAAGCATGATTTTCAATGCACGTTTTTCTGCATTCATTTTCTTTCACCCTAGCTTCAAAATCCTCCCTTTTGAAGATTTATTCTCTTGGTAAAATGAGCTGTGTGCTTTCCGCCGACTCCAGAACCATTAGTTCACACTGCTGAATTTCTCCATATGATTTACATGGGAGCAAAGACACGTGGAAAAAGGGTAGTGTGAACTGATTGGTACACAGTGAGCTGCCGTGCATGTCTGTGGTCAGGCAGCATTTTCCACCAGCAGCCACAATCTCCAAGACAGATGTAGGGTGTATATTGGCAACCAATTTTCAACAGGCAGTTGTGTACCTGTAAACATAGCCACATATAGAAATTTAATGGTATCAGCTAGGAATGGTTGGTCGTGTTGCATCTCCCCTTCTCCTCAGATTTACCTTGAAATTTAGCTGGGGGCAGGCAGGGGCAGAGAGAAATAGACTCATTTCTTGAATCAATCCCAGGAAGCTCCCCTCCCTTGTCTTTCCCGCCTGAAGTAATCCATATTCACAAACAAAAGCATTCTAGAAATGACTAAAGCCTCCTTAGGAAGCTTCTCCTACACTTTGACGGTCTTTCGTTTAGCAGTCGTAATCATCTGATAACTGAATGACACCTGAAGCAACAGTTCATTGCAACCTGTGATTTATTGTCACAATCCTCAGATGCCTACAGTGTGTTTTTATAGGAAAAGTCAATGCTATAAAATGCCATTTTAGAATTTGCTGAGCAGAGGCAAGTTATATTTGAGTGTATGTGTGCTTGTGTGTGCTAGATTGTTGCATTCTGTACAATAAGTAATTTCTGGTTGCAGATTTGATTGGGTAGCATTCTTAAATCACAATTTATTTTCTAGATAAGCACTGTTTACATTAATCAGAGCACACTACCTAGAAGGCTGTAACTCTGGTTTGTGATGTGAGGGTGCTTTTTGCCCTAGGGAATAAGAGTTCTCAAATAGCAATGCAACGTGAGCTGGCCTAATAGAGAGTTCCTGTGCTATAGAAATCAACGGCTATTATTCAATCAAGTTAATAAACCTCATTCGCTGATTGGAGAGCTGTCATCTGGAGATACTGATATTGAATGAATGGGATAATTTATACTTCCTTCAGGAAGACAGAAAAAGGAAATAACATCCTTTCAGAACAGAATCACAAATTTCACTTTCCCCTGAGAAAACCCAGTGCAATCATTATTATTTTTTCATTTCATTGTCTAAAGAATTTCCCATCAATCTAGGGGAGAGGCATGGATAGTCCAGATCATCATATCAAGGCCTTCTGGGGCAAGAGTTAATCCAAGAAAGTACTGGCAGAGGGATACTGTCAGGGAGGTGTGTAGGAGAAAGTACAGTATGGCTTACAAAATAAGACCATACAATATACGACTCTGTTCCATTTGCTTCAAGAAGAACACCATGTGGCAGCATCCTTCTAATCCTCTGCAGTGCTTTTCTTCTGGTGGTACTCAATAAATGATACATAGTGCCAGAACCCTTTCCCCCTCTCAAATCTTGCAGTAACGTAAATGGAGGTTGGGGAGAGCAACTGTGACTTAAAGGGGGATTGTGAAAAGCAGGAGGCTGAGGCAGAGACAGCAAGAAAATGGAGGTCCTTGTTTGGGGCGGTAATTGCTCTCAGTCAAGAGGTTGCACTGTTCCCCTCTGGCTGCCCTGCAATGCATGCTCTCGCCCTGGGTGTGCTGCTGCCATGTCACCAGGTGTGGGGCGAGAGTGAGCACTGCTTCCCTTTCATCTGTGCTTCTCTTTCCATGTCTGTGGGGCAGGGGTGGGGAAAGGGAGGGAGGGAAAGAAGGAGAGAAGGGGCAGGAGTCAGCAGCTTCTGCTGCTAGGCCCGCCATCCTCCACTATGGGGATGGGGCAAACTGTAGAGGCGAGTTCAGATGTTGTGGCTGGTTGCAGGAAGGAGAAGAGAGTGTGAAGAGCAGATGGAGCAATGTATGGGGCAGAGGCGCATCTTGAAATCAGCACTTGCATATTTCATGCAAATACATTTCTTTTTCTTTTTTCTGATGGTGCCTTTCCTCTCTTTTGGTGCTGTGTAACTGGCTGTCCTCACTGCAACAAGGAGTGCAGGAAACGTAAAGGCAGGATGAATCCACAACGTCCTTCTCCATCTCTCCATTGTCTCAATTTTAATGAGAGCCGTACAAAACAATGTGATTGTTCATGGAACCTTAGGAGCCATGCTTGTAAAAATGCCCAATAGCTCTGGCAAATACTGTCAGGATGGCTCAAAGTTCATTCATAAGGATAACACAGCCTCACAAAAGAACTGTTCGCTCAGCTGCTCCTTGAGTTGACCTTGCAGGCAGGCTTCTTTCTCTTGTGTGTGTGTGTGTGTGGCTTGCGGCTTCTGCTAGAACACTTTAAAGTCTGACTCTTTACCTTGACATCCAATTCCCACTGGAAACAAGATCTGGGTTTCTCTTACTGATCTAAGCTGGAGAGATCGTTGCAGTGGCAGGGCAATGTGCTGAGAGAAGGTCAACCCTGCAAGGAGAGAAAGGAATAGATCCACTGACTGAGAAAGCAAATAAAAGACTTTTTATGCACCGTTTGCTGTATAGTTTTGTGTCTCTGTGTGTTTAAAACTATATGTAGTAGGGATTATGGCAGGCAATCACATGAGCACTTTAGTCAAAGCATTTTTTTCCCTGGCCACCAAAGTATGTCTTTCATTATTAAAGGAGAGGAATGTTCAGTGCACTTAGAAGGACATTGGGCTAGTTCAGTGCATGTCAGCACTTGCAGCTTACTATAATGAAATACTTTCTTATAGGCTGTGGTGTAATCTCTGGAAGGATATTTTGATTGTTCCTTTCATAATGTTATGGAAGGCATTTCAGTTTGGGTAATTAAAATGATAGATGGAAAGTGCACAAACACATTCACCATTTTTTATTTTCTTTTTGCACGAACGAGGTCAGTTTGCTAAGTGCTATCTGTCCTTTCACCGGTTTACTATGTTACTTTCTCCCCTATTGTCTATTACAAAATAAATCCTGTCTCAGCTGCATCTTTTTTCCATCAGCAAAATGCAACATTGGCTATTGTGAAACCCAATCAACCCAGTGGCTGCTATCTAAGCCCTGTGTGCACCTGTGAACATCTTGTATCTCTTCCATTCCAGCATGTGGAGCACCTTGTGTCTAAGGAACTGTGCTGGGATCAATATTTACGATACTACTTTGCTACCATTTATCTTATAGTCTGGGGCTGTAGTCATATGACCCTAAGGGGGTTCCATTTATTATAATGGGCTGGAGCACCATTTTATTTCTAGTTCTCTCAGTTTATGTCCCATGTTATTTCTGCAATAAACATTGTTTGGTTAGCCGGCTTCTAAAGTGAGTATGCGTTTTATTTATATATAAAAATATGCTCCTAGATAAAAGGATCATTATGGTGAACATAATATGGTAATGTCAAAGCCTTAAAATACTACGGTTGCAGTAAGTAAGCAAGGCTTGCAAAAGCAATTTCATATAGATCAGAGCCAGTATAAAATTTTAGTACTGGGGGTCTATGAGCCTATAGAGCAGGAATCTCTAGATGTTGTTGGACTGCAACTCCCATCACTCCTGACCACTGACAAGGCTGGCTGGTGAGAGCTGGAATGCAGCAACATCTGGAGGGTTCCACATTAATTATTTTCATAATTGATCCTTGATTGTTTCCACAATTCATAATTCACAATTCGTTTATTTCATATGCATGAAATAATAGCTTACTTTGATTATTCATTTCATTCTAGTTTTTGTGGAAGAATGGGAAAACCTATTTTTTTCAGTATGTTAACATCGAGCTATCTGATGAGAAGTACGGCTGCTTGGTTCTTAATTCCCAAATTTTCAATTGTGAGCTTTGATAATTAAAACAGACTAAATAGAATCTCTCTACTGAAGAGATAGCCTTGACCATGGCTATTTTAAGGGGGGGGGATCACATTTCTATAGTACAGATAATAATCCCCTTTCATGGATGTGATAGCTTTTGTGTTATCATGAAAGAAATGCTTGAATGTTACATTTGTTCACATTTAGACATGGGATCAGAATCCAATGTCATTTGTCACACTCTGTGCTGTGGCCTGAATGGCACACTAAGATGGCAGTGAAAAGTGATTTCTTGGCTTAAAAAAAAAGCCATTGTCAACATGACGGAGCAATTGCAAGGCAAGGCAAGACTTCTAGTGTACTGTATTAGGGATATTTGTGATAATTGGTCATGCCAACACGAAAATATTGTGCTGGACTGAATATTTTAAATTCTTTCCTGAGAAGATTTGAAGATGTGACCTGCTCCCTTAAGAAATTAGAAATGATAGCTGTTATAATCTTGGATAAATAAGTTTTGTTCTTCAGCATTAATGCATTAAGGCATTTGTGAGGAAGTCCATAAAGAATGGGCAAGTTGAACCCCTCTCATAACTTCATAACTTGGGGGAAATGACTGAGAAGGCACTCTACATGGTCCCAAGCAGATGGAGAACAGAAACGGGTGGAAAGAGGGTATCTGCCAATGGCCTTCCTAAGTAAGAGTGTTCACGCAGGGGAAGGCAGTCCTTCAGATAATGCCAGAAGAGACCTTCAGTACTGTGTACAAAGTCCCATTAGTAGGCTTCTCTTCAAAAAATATTGTGGGCAGAACCCGATGATCTTGTTGTACAATTAACAACAAAAGTCTGGCCTCCCTTACAATATAAGGCATGCTCAACATGAAGGCCGTTACCAATTATAAGGGCAATTCAGCTGAGGGTCCTAAAGGACATTCAAAACCTTCATGTGAAAAAAACAACAGCTCAGAAATGCTGTGCCTGCTGCTGTTGTTTTAGAGCAGAAATAACAAACAGCAAGGGGTTTGCAAGATCAAAGACTTCAGAGGGGTAATTAGAAAAAATTGAAAATTGCTTCTTATTAAAAGAAATTCACCAAAAAGGAGCAAAAATTAAAATTGTTTCCATTTCATCAGGAAAAGATTACTCTTATCATATTGTCGACCAAAAAAGGGACTTGATTGCATTTGTCTGTGGCATAATGGAGTTACTCTGATAACAGGCGGCAAGAGGGAAGAACACAGACTAGACAGAAAGTGTCTGCCTGCTTTTTCATTAGAAAGTCACTCGTGGGAGCATTCTGTTCACTACAGGCAAAGAATTATGGGATTAGGTTGATTTGCTGCACTTTTCCTTTAGTCTCCATGTGGTATCCATATGGAATAGCAAAAAGAGATGCGCTTCAGAGCACACGGACACCAGCTAGTTCCCATTAGGGGTGTATTTTGTTTTCACCGACGTGGCTCATGGGCCTGAGAAATCACAAAGGATCTGAGGGAGCCTAAATACAGCCCCTGTTGTGAATAAGGATGCACAACCTTATCTTTTGGGGGCCTTTACACAGAAAATTTGCTTCTCACTTAATTTTCCCCTCTCTTAGATGTCATGCTTTTTCTTTTATACTTAACTCGCATTCATATTGTAATAAGAAGCATCTGTCAGCACTGAAAATAAGTGGCATTAGCAACAAAGTTAATGAGAATATGCAAAAATGAATTGATAATGGATGAAAATATAGAGTTATAATATGTTAAGATATAGAGTTAAGATAAATGAAAGAGGGTAAGGATTTGCTGATTTGATTATTTAAAGGGGAATACAAAAAGGGGAGGTGTGAGGAGGTCAAGGAAACAAGCTTATGAGTTTAAAGTTACAAAAAAAGGATTTGTTTTTAATTCTTTTTTATATATCTGTTTTTTGTATTTTTATTTTTATTTTTATTTTTTATTTTTTATGTATTTTTGTATGTTTTCTTTTTTTATCTTTTTCTTTTCCTATGTTTTTTTTTTTGTATTCTGTAAACCTATGTTTTTGTAAAATTTCAATAATTTTTTTTTTTAAAAAGAAGCATCTGTCAGCAGATCAGGTCTTTCATGACATGCTCGTCTTTGTTATCACATGAGTAGACTACCATAATATTCATTTTTGGTGGTGCTAATTATGGGGAGAGCACCCCAACACTGGCCAGCATGCTAGGAAGAATGGGCAATTTTGTAATGTTGCTGTAAGGTAAAGGTAAAGATACCCCTGCCCGTACGGGCCAGTCTTGCCAGACTCTAGGGTTGTGCGCCCATCTCACTCTATAGGCTGGGGGGCCAGCGCTGTCCGCAGACACTTCCGGGTCATGTGGCCAGCGTGACAAGCTGCATCTGGCGAGCCAGCGCAGCACACGGAACGCCGTTTACCTTCCCGCTAGTAAGCGGTCCCTATTTATCTACTTGCACCCGGGGGTGCTTTCGAACTGCTAGGTTGGCAGGCGCTGGGACCGAGCAACGGGAGCGCACCCCGCCGCGGGGATTCGAACCGCCGACCTTTCGATCGGCAAGTCCTAGGCGCTGAGGCTTTAACCCACAGCGCCACTCGCGTCCCACAGTGCTGTAGCATCTGTTCAAATGGAGTTCCCCGAGGCTAATGAACAGTGTTTGAAACCACAACCACCCCTCAATAAAACAAAATTCAAGTCATTATTATTAAAACTTTACTACATATTTTAGAAAGCTGTTCATCTTAAAATATCAAAGTTTTGCACAATGGTTCCTGAGATCAAGGAGCAGATTTTCACAGTGTTTGGGTACAATTGGACGCCATTTTGCATCAAGACAAAGTATCTTTCAACTTTGCACTGATTTTAAGCACCGATTTCAAAACTGTACTGCTTTTTTTTTGTTTCTTTAATTTCTTGAGCAGCCTTGAAGACAAGGCTGTTCGTTTGACTTTTTTACACATTTAAATCAAGTTTTGAATTTGCATACTCCATAAGCAAAAGGGCTTCATGCTTCCCACATTTCAGATTTTGATAGTGCAACTCAGATGCAATAGTGTCAAAACCAGAAGTTTTATAGTATGGAAAAATATGATTGGCTTAATTTTTATGAATTTCACATGTCACTTCTAATTAAAATTTTGAATTTTGTTATTATTATCATCACCATGCTGTTGCTGTTGTTATTTTACTATATAGATGTATATTTACCTGCCTTTTACCATGAGGACCCAGAGCAGCTTTCAACCATCTAAAAATACAATATTAACACTGTTAAAATAAATCACCATCAAGAGAACAGATTGGGTCTAAAATAAATTTCTCATGCATCAGAGGCCAGAACAAAGGTGAATTTTCAGCAAATGACAAAAACTACATAATGAAGACCCCACAGGGATACCTATGGGAAGGAAATCCCATAGCTTAGGGGCTGCCCCAGAGAAAACCCTCTGCTGGGGCTGGTGGCACAACCGAGTGGGTCCCTCTGCTGATCTTAGGACCTGAGAGCATCTGTAGAGAAAGAAGTTGTAGTTCAGCTTTCTGGGACCTATATTATTTAAAGCATTAAATACTAATTTGAGCACATTTAACTGAATCCATAAACAAACTGGCAACCCCTGCAGCTGCTTTAAAACAATAGTTATGGAAGTTCTAAATGGAAACCCAGTCAGTAATCTGGCTGCTGCAAATGCAGATCCAAATGGTTCCTTAATCAACAGCTGAGTGAAAGATGTTTTGAATGAAGAAAGGATTCAACTATTTCGTTTGACAGTACGCTTTCAAAGTTTCCCCATTTTCTCAAAGAAATGTGATCTCTGGTAGTAATTGACTCAGAGAACAACTGACAATGTCGATTAATATCTGTCTGATATATCCAAATGGTTCTTACTTCTCAGTGAGTGTAAAGTGGGGTAGCATTTTGGTTCTCATTGATCGGAGGTCAATGGCAGTGTGTGTCAAAGTGACAATTTCCAGTGTTATGTAGCCGATGGACATTGGCACTGCTCAGATGAGCGGCAGCACTTTCTGAATATAATCATTGTAGTGTTGCAGATAGTTTCCTTTTGTGGAAGTATAAACAATGCAACTGGTACAGAGCTACTGAATCTACAATCTTGGACATTCTCTTGAAAATTCTGTATCTTTATCAAGAGTTTATTTTTAGTTTATATTCATGGATTCCTTGTATATGGTTAAGGGAGAAATGACTGTTGTGCATAGATAACTCTCTCTCTCTCTTTTAAAAAAGGTCCTATGAATAGCGCTTGAGCATATCAAAGTGCTTCATTATTTGTCCTTCCTTGATGATGGCAGGGACAGAATTCCAGCTTTCTTTGCAGCTGTGTGTATGTAGAACAAGCCAATAGACATGTCTGCCCCTTCCTGCAAAGTTCAAACATGAATACCCATAATATCATGTCACTAAGTTCTTCCGCCAAAAGCAATGGCTCATTCTATTCCACCTGCTAGTTTAAAAATGTCATTATTTGTATTTCACACTACAGCTGATATTTTAATCCTCAATTTGAGCAGATGTGCTGTATTCATATAGAAAAGGCAGTGAACTCATTTAATTAACACCAGATTTGCACAATGCTGCGTGTACTTCACCGTGGTGTCAGCTAGAATGCAATTATGAAGATGGGATTCTGATGTAGATACACCCACCCCCACAATGTAAAGCACATGCACAGCTCAATCTGAGGCAACCTTCCTTGGGAATAAAGTTCTCTGAGTTCAGTGGGAGTTACTTCCAGGTAGATGTGCATGCAATTTCAGCCTTAGTGCTATATCCAGTGCTATTTTTCTAGAAAAAGAGGTGCCGGAACTCACCATAAACGAGTTCTGGCTGAAAAAAATCCCTGGCTATATCCAATGACACTCTGAGCCCATGTCAACAGTGCTTTTCAATCTGGCTTTCAGCTGATTCTGTGTATGATTCATCTTCTTCTTTTGTTGTTTAATTTTGATGTTTCATGCTCTGAAACAACAAATGAATATGTGATGAGCATATGCTTCATTGCCCTACTGTACCACCCTCAGATTATTTGACATATTCACAGACACCTCTGCTCTCTAAGAAGCTGATCAGAAGAAATGTGTGTTGTTATTCCCTCTCTCATTCAACATGGATCAATTCCCCCAGCTTTTAAACAGCTCTAATTTTTACCCTTGTGTATGGATGGGGGAGAAATCAAAATAAGTTTGATTTTAAAGGCAAATCTGCCTAATCTGCACTTTTCAAAACAACCTGAGGACCAAAACACAGAATTTCTGACACCTCCAAATTTTGAAATGCTCTTCTCTAGCCAAGTAATGTGTACAAAATTGCCAAGAATAAAGTGTGCATGAAAATGCATATAGTGGTAAAAATAACATACAAAAGTGTACTATATTAGGGGACACTGAACTTCAGTGTTTCGCTTCCAGGGGGCACTCAGGGGTATGCAGTACTGGCACTTTTGTTTTGTTAAAAAGGTGTGACACTTACTGTAACAATTTCATGGTGAGTACCGGCACCCATTTTTCTAGAAAAAAGCACTGCTGAAAAAAGGAGGAACTGAAAGAAACCAAAATTGACAGATTCACCCATCTGCCACCCATTTGTGACATGGTTATATAATATGGTCTATAGGGCCTCTTAATGAGCTCATTCATTTCAGGTAAATCCAATGGCCAGCCTAGCTGCACCATAGATAGGTAGATAGATATAATCTAGCTTTTCACTTTCTGGATAACTTCCATGTTAGTAACCCTCTTTGCATTTGTCTGCACAGAGGAGAAATGATTCCCACCCCCTGTCTTGGCATAAAGCCACTTTGGATGACTGCCCGTTACTAAGTAAAGAGACTAAAGTGGATCTTTCAAACTTACATTTAAATACTATTTTAGTTGCATGTGGATGAGATCACCTCCTAAGTTAATAACTAACAGGAATGACGGTTTAGACTGCTTGCTGAAAAAAGAAAACAAAGGGAGATTAAAGACACTTCAGGATCTGGATGGTTGCACTGAACTTCACAGAATTTCACATTTTAATCTGGTGCAGTGAAAAAGTCAGGCAGCATGACGGCATGATACATTATTGTGCTTGAATATGGAATCCCTTTAAGATGGATAAGGAAATGAAGGTACAAAACGAATGACATTTTGTCCTTATCATATGGCTCCAGGCTCCGCAATGTGTTCTATGGGTGATGCTGCCCCAGGAGACAGGAACTAAATAATAATAATAATAATAATAATAATAATAATAATAATATATAAAAAAATTATTTATACCCCGCCCTCCCCAGCCAAGACCGGGCTCAGGGTGGCTAACAACCAATAATAAAAACAAGTTGATTAAAATACAATTAAATGCAATTAAAATACAGTCATACCTCGGGTTACAGACGCTTCAGGTTGCACGTTTTCGGGATACGGATGCGCCGAAACCTGGAAGTACCGGGTTACTTTCGGGTTTTGGCGCTCGCGCATGCGCAGAAACACTAAATCACCCTTTGCACATGTGCAGAAGCACCGAATCACAACCCAATTGTGCGCAGACACAGCGCTGTGGGTTGCGGACGCTGTGGGTTGTGAACATGCCTCCCACATGGATCACGTTTGCAACCCAAGTGTCCACTATAATGTTCTATATCTGACCAAGGATCACCTTGAAGATCAGCGGACCAAAATAATTATTATCAAGGCCATAGTCATTACAACGTAACGACCATTGATTTGGGGCCGCTTACCGTATTTCAAACTGGGCTTTGGTCAGACGACTTGAGCTAAACGAAAATCACTCCTCTGAGGTTGCAGCCTTATTCAGAAGCTGTGAAAAGAAGGGCAGGGCTTATTCAGCTATGTCTGGAGGTGGGGAGAGGATGTCAAGGCCAGGGGTACAGACTTGTAGGTGCTCCCCAAGTGTCAGGGACTCGATGGATGGGGAAGAGTGGTGGGCACCGCCTGCCTAAGAGCCCCCCAGGGATGACACAGAAGATGACTTAGACCCCAAATTGTGGTGGTGGGACACTGGGGAACAGTCTGGGGAAGGGACAAGATGGGAGGTGCTTGAAGCAAGAGGCTTGTACAATCAAGGGGGGTCCAGAAGAAGGAGGCCCTTCTAGGACAGGGCTGGAGGATGAGAGTCTTAGTGTCTTAGTGTCAGTGAAGACCCAGACAGAGACGAATCAGAGATTGTCTCAATGAAAGCAGCTTCCTAAGCGCCTATGTTCCCATTTATTTTTAGGAACAAGCCCCAAGTCAGCTACATTAAACAATAAAAGTGAGGCATTTTTTCTTTCACATAAAAAATTGCAGCTACTTCTCCCAGAACAATTACAAATGGAGCTAATCCAGTTCAGGCTGCATCACAAGATACTCATAATTCACTCTACAGAGATTGTTTTGCCAACCAGTTAAATCTTGTGAGAAAATATTCTATGTTCTTCTTTTCGAGTCCCCAGAGAAAGATTTGCCTAGAATTTAGTCGGGGTAGCGTTAATGTCTCAATATTGTATATGCATGCCATTTGTGGTTTTTCAAGAAAACAACTGGTTCCGAAAACTCAATAAACTGGCCTTGAACGCTGATGAATTTGTGGTTGTTCTTGCCATTTATAGGGTTAGGCTATGCTCAAATATGCAAGCCCAACACATTTTTCTGCCTGAGACAAAAGAAAAGATGGCACCCCGTATTCCACCTATATAACCCAACTAGACTGAAAGTCAGAACACAAAAACAACCTGCTGTATCACAGACAAGTGTCCCATCTAGTACAGCATCCTGTGCTCAACCAGATGTTGATGGCAAGCCCACAAGCAGTACAGTACAACAGCACTCTCCCTGCCTGTGGTTTTCCGCAGCTGGCTTTCAGAAGCCTACTGCCTTTGACAGTGGAGGTAGAACATCGCTGTCCGAATTAGCAGCCACTGACAGAGCCTTATCTGAATCCATGAATTTATCTAATCCTCTTTTAAAATTAGTGGCCACCACTAACTCTTAACCAATAACACAGGATGGCCATATGCTGTGTGAAGAAATACTTTTTGGGTCTGTCTTGAATTTTTCAATGTTCAGCTTTGCTGGATGTCCACAGGTTCTAGTATTATGAGCGAGGGATAAAAGCTTTTCTCTATTCACTTTCTCAATGGCATACTTTTTGAAATATACTCAGAGTGCCCCTTCAGCCGTTCCATTATTATTTTGTAAGGAACAGTAGCGACGTCTTTAGGCGCAAGGAGAGCCCGGGCAATTTCGAATGTCTCCTCTCCGCAGACGCTGAAGAATATCGCCCTCTTCTTGGCATCGTTGGTGACCCCTTTGGCTTCTAGGAGGAAGGTGAAACAGGAGGTGTACACTTCCCAGTCTCTGGATGCTGGGTTGAACGGTGAGAAGCTGCTGTCAGTTGCCATTCTGAGTTCCTTGGGTCCCGGAGCTGAAGCCTGGATACACGGTGCGAGGCAGCGGTGCGGCAGGTGGCGGTGCTGCGGTGCTGTGTGTGGCGGTCAGCTCAGTGGGATCCCATAATCATCACCAGTGAAATATACTCGGAGTCAAGTGTGGATTTCATGTTCTTTATTCAGCTCATAGTAACGAGGAATGGAAGTTTCCCCAAAACGTCTGCTTTATATACATTATTTACACAATGGGCCCCACGTGACTGGCTAATTCTGGGATTCTCCTGTAGGCCAATCAGGTTGTGGATTCACTTCCACCTGGAGCTGGATTCAGTGGCGTAGCGTGGGTTGTCAGCACCCGGGGCAAGGCAAGTAATTTGCGCCCCCTAACCCGTGGATTTTGCGCCCCCAAACCCGTGGAGCGCGCCCCCCCAGATGTTGCCCCCGGTGTGGCCGGCCCCCCCTGCACCCCCCACGCTACGCCACTGTAGCACAGAACACCATCCCTAATCCTGCAACTGCAAAAAGTTCTGCAACACAGCACAACAGACCATGCAAAAGGATCGTTGTTGATGCTTTTATTAAAAAAATGTAAACAACAGCCATCTTTATTTACACTATGAGCTAACTGTCTGAGATGGGTAAAACCAACCCCAAAGGGCCCTTACAAACAGTAGATTATGCTACATTTCCCTTGTTTAAATCCACAATGTTTTGGTTTTTTTAAATGCACTCTACCTCCCCACCCTTATACCCTTTCCACCCAATACGGTAGACGTACACCTGATGCCTTTGTCACACATTACATGCACCCAACCCCTTCCCTGCAGACAGCTAGATTTCCCTTGCAATAAACGTGGGTGGGTAGGTAGGGGGGTGGGGGGGACAGTTATGCAGCGGGGGTGGTATGCGGCGGTTCTCCCGTCCAGTTTGGCAGGGCAGTCAGATGTGCAAGCCTGCCTTGCAATGGAGTCGGTGCCCCGTCCCTCCAGCCTTGTGCTGGGAAGGCACTCTGCGTATGCCCCGATGCCCCCTTCCCCTTTCTTAACCACCCATTCTCTTCCTACCCAGAGCTGGAATTCGGGGTTACAAGCAAGTGGGGGCGCAAGCGAGCCCGCCTCCCGCGCAACTTCCAAGAGGTCGCCCTACGAAGCCCCTCTGGAACGCAGCCCGGAGACTAGAGCAATGAACGACGACCCCGCCGGCCCAGGCAGGCAGCAGCTTTGACGGCGCTTTTCCCGCCCAGCGATGCCGACGCACCTTGAGGCTCCCCCGGGCGGCCGCGTGGCCCTTGCCCGGCCCGGCGTGCTCCGCTGGTGGCGGCGGGCTGCCGCTGCCTCCCGCTCCTCCGCCGCCCGCCTCCACCTCGTCGGCGTCGTCGTCCCCCTCCACGTCGACCACCACGTCTTCCTCTTCGTCCTCCTCCTCGAGGGCAGCCGCCGAGCCCTCCCACCGGGGCGGCCTCCACGAGTTGTCGAGCTTGGGCAACAGCTGCGCGGCCGATGGCGAGGTGCTAAGGCGCCGGCTCCCCAGGCTGGAGCGCTTGGCCAGGCGCCGCGCTTGCATGGCTGGCCGTGCCCAGCTCGCGGGAAACAGAAGCAGTGGTGGAGACGACGACCCCCCAGCCCAACCAAGCCTCGATTGCTTGTCCCTTCCCTCTGGACTCGCGCCCCCCCAGATGTTGCGCCCGGTGCGGCTGGCACCCCTGGCACCCCCCACGCTACGCCACTGGCTGGATTGGGTGGCTCCTGCGGACCAATCAGACTGCTGCATTCTGGATCCTATTGTTCTAGGACCAATCAGACTGCTGCATTCTGAATCCTATTGTTCTAGGACCAATCAGACTGCTGCATTCTGAATCCTATTGTTCTAGGACCAATCAGACTGCTGCATTTTGGATCCTATTCAACTCAGTACATAACACTTTTAGATATTTTTATGGTGTCACCTCTTATTTGCCTTTTCTATAAACTTCTCTAACGTAGTACAGGCATAGGTTGGAGTCAGTAAGCCATGGTACACCTCTTGTTATGGGACAGCACCAGCTTCAGCTCAATCCTGAAGAAATGATGCTGACCCATGAGAAGAGCTTTCAATCAGACAGTTTGGTTTCTAATTAGCTGTCTTAGAAAGGCTCATTTTAGAAATTAAGCATTGCACATTTTAAAGATGGACTCAAATTAATGCCTGATTTTTCACCAGCATTTCCCCAGTGAGAATGAAAGGAATTTTACTCACTGCAGATTCCTGTTGCATTGGTGGCTAAGTTTTGCTTGGAGAACATGAGTACCAAACACCCTCACCCCAAGATACCTGTTATTTTTTTTCTTTTGCAATTAATTAATTGTTTTATTTAAAAATGGTTTTATGGAAGAACTCTGTTAGGGAATTTAAAGGATGGGAAGAAGGCATGGCAGAAAGAGTGTGAGTAAGGCTGTAGGTATAGTACAGTGGGAAAGTGGATCAAAAGAAAGTGAAAGCAGAGGAATGTTGAATGAAATGTCATAGGTGCATAAGAAGTTGGTTTATGCCAAGTTAGACCACCAGTCCATCTAGCTTAGTACTGCCTACTCTCCAGGGTTTGGGGCAGGAATATGTCCAAGCTCTACCTGAAATGCTGGGAATTGAACTTGGGAGATACTGTACCATCAGGTGGAACACCCTCCCCTCAGGTGTCAAAGAGATAAACAACTACCTGACATTTAGAAGACATCTGAAGGCAGCCCTGTTCAGAAAGTTTTTAATGTATGACATGTTAATGTATTTTTAATCTTTGTTGGAAGCCGCCCAGAGTGGGCATACAAATAAATAATAATAATAATAATAATAATAATAATAATAATAATAATAATAGTAGTTGTTGTTGTTGTTGTTGTTGTTGTTGTTGTTGTTGTTGTTGTTGTTGTTGTTATATACCACTGAGCCACAGTCTTTCTCCTTAAAGGAGACATTTTTCTGGAATATTATCAGTGCTTTAGGAGCTGTCTGTGTAGTCCTCTTGGGTCATCAGAAGGTGGTTGCTAGTCCTAGTGTAAATGCACAGACCAGTGTCTGCAACAAGGCATATTGTTATAGTTAAAACCAAATGGCCTTTGGGTTGATAGCTACCATATGTTGCAAGTTTGCCTTTCTGACCAAGAACATCTTCCAAGACCAATAGTTACTTTGTGGTGCAACAGCTTGTGGAAAAGGAAGATTATTGTTTTTTGGTTTTGTTATGGAGGCCAATAGATTTTGCCCTGAGCTCCAAAGGGATTTTTTAACAATGTGCAGTTTTACTTTCCCCTTATTCAAGTCACATGCTGGAATCATAGAATCAGTGCTTCCCCCAGGGGGTACTCAAGGATACGCGGTACTGGCACCTCTCTCTTTCATTGTAAAAAAGTGGCACTTACTGTAACAACTTCATGAGGAGTACTGGCACCTATTTTTCTAAAAGAAGAAAAAACCCCACACTGCATAGAATCATAGAATTGTCAAATTGGAAGGGACTGTTTGTGATGTTCCTCAGTTTCATAATTTGGGTGGTGCTGAAAACAGCCCTGTCCCATAACTTGGAAACTACAAGCTTTCTATGGTCTCAGTCAAAGAGATTTTGGATATTTCCACCAGTCCAAAGGGAGAATTGACAGGAGAATTGACAGATATAATCTGGGGCCTCCATCCTATAGATCCAAGCTAATGGACTTGCATCAATAGCTCCCAAGAAGGTGCCCATTCACATAACTGTCTCTGTGCAATTATTTCTGGCCCGGGAGTCTGCCAGTACTCTACATGTTCCCAAGATGTGGATCACATGGTGCATATATGAACTAGGACAAACTCCACTGAAAGCAATGACACATGCTTGTTGCAACAACTTTCTTCCAGTGCTTTTAGGGGGACGAAGTCAACTAACTTTAGCAGGAATGAGGCCATAATATGTTTATGAGTAATAAGCCTGGGTGTATATCATTCTGAGGAATAATGGACAATAGTTTTAGAATGGCTTGCTCCTAAATAGAAAGTACCCCAGGGAAGCTGGCACTGACAGCAAGCATTCATAGGAATAATTTGCCATGCCAACAGATTCGTTGAGCACTTGATTTTAACATGCAAAATGTGACTAAGTAGGAAAGGCTGCCTTGGACTCTTCTTCATTCCCAGCTGCTTGTCACTTTTCATTTCTTGTTCCTTCAAAACTGAGGAGGCCCCTCAGAACCACAACACAAGATAGCCCAGCCAATTCCTGTAAAAGTTTCAAGAAAACCAGTATAAATTGCTTATTGTGTTACTGGGTTTATACAATATGTGTTTATTTAAAACTTGTAACAGCTTCCAGCTTTCGACATGCAAATTCCAGGGAGATAATAAGAAACTGATCTTCACATCTAAATGTCACCTTTTACTGTGCACATCATTGTATATAAACACAGGGTGGGAAAGAATATTACGCTCTGCCATTAAGGGGAGAGCATGGCTGTAATGCTTAAAACTGGATGCTTTCCTGCAAAATTCATTTCCTTCCCCTGCATGATCCTTTGACCCTGCTGAGTGAAGTAATGTGTTCCTTAGGCTAGGATCTAGTTCGCGGAAGGAGGAGGTACCACTTTTTAAGGCCAACTGCTAATTAAAAATTGCAGCCTGATTTTCTACTCCTAAACAGGCTTAGAAATATTCTACCACAGTAAGAGCACTTAGAAATTCTTGTCTGATTCTGAGAAGCTTCAGAAACATTGAACGACTTATCCACAGAATTCATTCATTCATTCATATTTTAAAGTTACTAGTAAACATTTGTCATAGGCATGATTCTGGAGGTGTCTTCACAGAAACAGAAGTTCTCAGGATTATTATTAATTTATTAATTTATTATTTATACCCCACCCATCTGGCTGGAGAAAGTGTAACTCCACTTCTTCTGAGCTGCATTAAAGTGCATTTTGTGCTACAACTGGCTCTTTTCTTGATGGGGAAACGGGGATGGCACACTCGCCATTCAAGCACTGATCCTAGCTCTGTGACAGCTGCTTTTCTGTGATGTACTCCCCACATGACTCCTTCCAAGGGAGGCCCAAGACATTCTGTTGCCTAAGGCACAGGACAATATGGCACTCCAACCCATTCCACATACAGAATCTGATCATACTGGTAGCTGGGACAGCCATGCCCTCACAGTGCACACCTCAGGCATTAGGCTAACTGGGAGGGATGGGAGGGACTGCAGCCATCTCCAGCATTTGCCACCTGAGGTGGCCACCTCACTCTGTTTAATGGTAGGCTTGGGTTCTCACCTGTTCTGTGGAATAACACTCCTTTCAAGCTAGGACAGGTGTCCACTACATGCACTTTCCAGAAAGGTATTTTTGTTCTGACAAGTTCACCCTGATGCATAAATGATTCTTTGCAATGTCCATTCTGTATGGGTTTTCTTTTGTTTTAAATGTATATGGTGGGCGTGGGTGTGACATTTTTTAAACTGTTTTTGCCATTTTTAATGGTACATTGCCATGAAACAATTGTACAGAAGGCAATTGACAACAATACTACTATTACAAACAGTATGTTTTGCACAGGCTGGTGGAAGGTGTTTTTATCACAAACACTGGCTTAAAAAAATGATCACTACTTCATTATTTACTTGCAAAAGCTGTTCCATTTGCCTTTTGACTTTATATATTGGTATAGAGTAGACTGAGTTCCTCAAGCACCATTTTCATCTTCCCCTCCTGCAGCCCTCTGCACACCCTCAAAATCTGGAGGGCTGGGGGACCCACTGGAGAAGGGTTTTTTTGGGTGTGTGTGTGTCTGTATTGGGCTGCAGGGGGGAGAAGAGGCTGTCACAACTGCATCGCTTGAGCAGAAGTCTTCATGCACCGTGTTTGAGACTATCTCTTATAAATCCACAAATCAGTTGTTGATTTCCTATCACTGTGGGCAATGCACTGAAAGATTTAAGTAGGGGAAAAAACTTCTTAAGGCTTATTTAAGAGGCACGGAACCTCGGGGTAAAAAAATAATCAATAAAGGCATAAATAAACCTTGGAAGTCAAGCTGCAGAAGGGACTTTTCATTCACAGCACGTCAGGAACTGTTCAGGTATCCGCTAGCACCACCACACACAGTGCTTTGCGGCTTTGCTTCCTTGCAATGTCGTATCAATGGCAGCTCTCCAATCTCCCCTGAGCCTGTTATTATCCCCGCTGTATTCCTCCATAACACAGTGTGAGGTTCTTTCCCTTGCAACATGATTTCCCATGCCATTCATAGACCTTGGGTAGGTTCCAAGGGTTTCCTAATCAATCTGCCATTGAAAGCTGTCAGATCTCATTTTCATTCCTAGCAGCTCAGATGACTATGCATTTAATATCTGCCGCATGGTAAACTTTCTCTCCCTTGTTCTTGTTTAGTGCTTCCTTTGTCTTGCGGCATTTCTCCTCCACTTCTTTTCTGGCCCCTTCCCATATAATCCCTTCTAGAACTGTGTTAGAATAACTGAGAATATTTTCAAATAAACAAAAAGACCCACCACGCCATTAGTACGATATTTATTTAGTGCCAACAGGGTTTTAAAATGTGAAATGTTTTGTCTCCTTGAGGTTTAGTGCAATGGTTTCTGAAAGCCTTTATTAGGAGTATCTGCCCAAGGAACCAATTTATTCAGCGATGAATAGTATTGTGCCATTTTTGACCGGGAAATTCATTTCCACAATTAATTTAAAACATGTTTACTCTTTATACTAAATTCTTAAGAAAGCACACCTTGGCACATTTTAAAAAAACCAACAACCTGAAGTACAAATAGTACAAGTAAACAATTAAATCTGGATGGGTCTTCTCATTCACAACATGGTAGCAGCTTTGCTAGTATTCTTTAGAACAGGGGCAATGAAATTTTGCAGGCCAAGAACCACATTAACTTGTTTGAAAGCAGCTGGGAGCCACATTCCAGCAATGGGTGGGAGCAGACCTGCACTCTCAACTCCCATACAATTGCATGCACAAAGAGAAAAGCTATTTCCTACAGAAACAGAGCATGTATTAGTAATTACACTCAAGTGCCATCTTTCATTTTCCTAACACATTTTAAAAGTTTTAAAATAGCTGTCTGATACCTTTTATCTGTCCTGATTGTGCAAAAGGAAAAAATAATCCCAGCAGATGAATGCCAACAAGTCTAATGCGCATCTGAACTGCTTGCCCTGCCTTACAGCTATTTAAAGCCTCAAACTACAAAATGCAATTGCACTCCCGCCCCCAATTGCATGCATGCAATTGCAAAAAGCATGGAGACAAATTTTTGCACTTTCCTCTCTGTTTTGACCTTCTTGCAGCAGGTCTTGAAGAAGAAGGAGCTGCAACTTGACACTTTGCACATCAAAACCTTTTCCTCTCTCTGCTGAACAGCTGGTGGCCAGGAGGGGACCCAGAGGGCTGGGTGAAATTCATCTGTGGTCTGCATCCAGCCTGCAGGCCAGGGATTTCCCTGCCGGAAGGTTAAATTGTCAGCATCCACTGCTAGTCCTGGGATCCATTCCACCATCTTTTTTCCAGTACCACTAGTTCAAACTGTGTAGAAAATAAATTCCTTCAGAAGGGAAACCAAAGCAGCTAACAATGTAAAATTAAGAGGAGACTGACAGTGATAAATACATATAACAATTTAACCAGAGAGGCAGTAACAATAAACATCAGCTAGCTAAAAAAACAAAAACACAGTCCAGGAGAAACGCAGCAATAATACAATACCTCTGGACAGCAGAGAAATCACTTCAACATGTCAGGAACTTGCTGGACTAAGAAAAAGGAGGCCTCCCTGGACAGAGAGCCCCAAGCCCTGTACACAACTACTGAGAAGCCTTTCTCCTGTATTAAATATGTCTCTGATACTGATAGGGCACAATGGAGGTTCCATCCTGCAGATCTTCATCCATGATCAGGTTTATATTACTGAAAGTCGCCCTTCAGGTAAACAAGTTCTTAGCCATTTAGAACTTTGAACTGGGCTTGGAAACTAAATTGGCAGCCCATATTTTAGTAGGTATTGTTTTTGTTTTAAATTTGGTTGGTTGCATTTTTGTGTGTGTGGTATACACCTCCCCCCCACAACATACCTGGTATCTGTATTGTTAATGGGTGGGTTATACATATTTTTAAACAAATTAAACTGAGATGTAATGAGACCACATGTGACTATGGTTCTACACCATGGGAGAGCTTGTGAACAGGATCTCGTCTTCAGATCCTGCGTACAACATGTGGACAGCAGAGGACGTAGGGCAACATGGACATGATAGCAGAGGGGGCAGTGAGCTTGGCTCCGTTCCCCCTTCTCACAGTGTTGTTTGAAGGAATAACACTCAAACAGGGCTAATGCGTCATTACAAACCAAGCCAAAGTCAAGATGCTTTAAATGCCATGTTCAATTGTAAGCCTAGGCATTTGGTAAAACCTATATGATACTGAACCACAGTTCAGCATGAATCCAAATTCCCAGTTGTGGTATGATACACCCTTGCTTCTTGACCTGCATTTTGAAATGTTCAACCACTTAACAAAAAGGCAACAGTTGTAGAGACATCTCCTTTTATGTACTTGATTGTAGGATGTGTTTCCCAGCCTTAAAGCCTAATAATCATTGTTGTAGGATCATCTCCAGTTCCCCAAAGAGACTCAAATAAAGAGTGGTTCACTAAATCAGAGGGGCTGATTAAATGTATTGACTGGGACTATCCAGTGTGAGCTTGGTACAATATGTCCTGGCTCTAGTCCTTTTGTGTTTCTTTCCTGGTTGACTGATACTGGCAAAAACAAATGCTTTTCAGAATTATGTTTGTTTATCCCCTTTCTTCATATGCACAAAAAACTATCTGCAAGCTGTCAACATGTACTCCAAAATGTTATAGTATAACCCAGTACATACACACACAACTCATTCTAAAATGAGTCTGCTTTTTGATGGAACAGACTTTTAGTTATAATATCAGTTAGCAGGAGAGCTGAATAACAGCATGGTCAGCACATAGTGCAGAATCATGCACATAATGCAGAATTGCCTATCATGGCAAATATTGCGTTTTATTTGATGCAGGGCCAACCAATATTTAGATTTGGGTGGGCAGAGGATGAATCCAAGCAGCAGGGTTACACAGATTCATGGTCTTTATCCTTGCCTTGCATAGTTGCATCAAAAACTACTCTTTCACTCAGGAAGCGTGCAGGTTTCAACTGGGTGATAGACAAATCTCCCAATTTCAGTTTTTCTCCATTTCACATTTTTTCCAGTCTTAAGATCAGTACACCATATTTCCACATCAGCTTGCGATTTGTTTGTTTTTTAAGTCCTCAGGAAAATTTGTCAGCGTTTTAGTGAAAATTTATCCCAATACCCACCTTTTTCTATGGAATTGTGACTGATATATACATTTCTCCCCCAAAATGATTTCCCTTAATACAATGCATTTTTGTTTGTGATTTCCTAATATCTGCTTTTTAATAAACACTTTCTCTTCATGTACAAAAAAATTTAACAATTTTTTTGTTGGTTAGCCTCATTGCAAAATTCTGAACGAATTTTGAAGGATGTCTGTGCTGTGGTCTGTGTATTGTTTCAGGATGTGCAAATTAGGTAAGTCCACGTTATAATTCATGCCAAACTGAATTTATCCCCAGTTTATCAAATAAAACATAATTCAGTGTATAGCTTAGAGAAACATACATTAAGGAAAGACACATTAAAAGCCCAGAATCTTAAGACGACCTAGGCAGAAGACAGAAACCATTGTTCACTATATCCATAGAGGACCAGGAATGGGGCAATGTGTTTTAAGCCACCTGACAAAAGATTTAATATAAGTAGGGGCATATCTTTAGGAGGGGGCAATATTGAGTGGCAACATGGCATGTGCTACATCAGTGCATCATGTGACTTGGTGCACACCATGTCAGTGCATTGCACAACGTGGTGTATGGCATGAGACGCTGGCCCCTCAATAGCAGGGGCAAGCAGCTACTCCTGAAGATATGTATTACCAAAAACAAAGAAAGACATGCCTTTCACATATGATTGTATTTATCCTGCAGAATAAAGGTGGAAGGAATTTGGAGAAGGGTCATAGCTCGGTGGTATGTCATCTGCTTTGCATGCAGAAGGTTCTAGGTTCAATCTGTGGCATCTCCAGGGAGGACTGAGGGAGACCTTTTCCTGAAATTCTGGAGAGCAGCTGCCAGTACACAGTACTGAACGGGATGGGCCAATGGTCTGACTCAGTAAAAGGCAGCTTTCTCTGTTCCTAATTTGGAACTATACAGTTGTTTTGTTCCAGTTTATGTTTTGAAATGGCCCACCAGTTGATCATTTCCATGTGTTTTCAGTCTTACTAGAGGGCAGCTCTAGAGGCCTTTGCTAAGGTTATCAGCACAAACTAGATCATTTGAATCACCTTTGTTTGAAATTCCTTTTGCTGACAACTAAATGTGTGTGATGAAATGTAAGGTGGCAGTATCTGGGTATGCAGATTGTGATATCGGCTGGGGCTTGGAGAAGAAAATTGGAAAGCAAAACATGCACCATCTATTGATTAGATGAATGTCCGCTCACCCATTGCCACAAAATATCTTTGCCTAGCAATACTTTCTTGCCTGCTTTTCTGATTGAATCTCGGTGTTGGTGGTATTCGACTAAGTTTCACTCCATGTAGACCCACTAAAATTAATGAACATGACTAAGTTAGGCCCATTAATTTCAATAGGTCTGAGTAAAACTTAGTTGAACACCATCCCATATGATTTCCATTAAGATAATAGTCTCTCTAGCGCTACTGAGAGGAAGGAGTTGTGTAACTAGAAATGCCTTAATTTGTTTGATTTAGAACAGTGCTGGGGAAGCTTTGGTTCTCCAGATGTTATTGGACAACGCCCATCATCCCTGACCATTGGCCGTGCTGGCTGGGGCTGATGGAAGCCAGACTCCAGCAACATCTGGAAGGCCACAAGTTCCCCATCCCTTACTTAGAAAATACTAAAAAACATTTCTATGACCTGGAACCCTATTTCCGGAACATGGACCCTGGAGGAGCTGCCAGCTCCAAAGGAATGGTGAATCATCAGCTAAGCCAGCTGTCACTGTGATGATGGATGCCAAGTGTCCCAAAGAAACTAATTTTAAGTACAGGTGATTATTTGTTACAGTCAGAGATGTTTGCTTCCCTTTTTTAAGGGCTATCAGTTCTAATCACGTTGCTATAGCATGACAGCTAGTTAATTTTATGAAGAGAGGGCAAGTGGGTTTTTCTTAAGGGAGTCTAGCAGAGCTGAATCCTCTCCAATGGATCATGTAGATGCCCCCTGACAGAAAAAAATAAATCAAATAATCAGTTATGGTAGTGTGTGTGAAAGCGAGGGGGGAATGCTGTTCCCAGGGAGCTTTCCGAATCTGCTATTGGTAAACTGCTGCTGACAGTTCTTTCCAACTCCTAGACTCTGGCTTTCTTTTTCGCACATTGTTTCACTTTATTTTATATGCCATTTCCCCCTGCCCCTGGCTATTTGGAAATGGGCAAGCGCCAGAAGGGGTGTGGGAAAAACAACTGCTGTATCGTATGAAGTCAAGGCGAAAGCCGCAGTGCATTCTACCAAAAGTCCTGCTTTCCACTCTAACACAGTTTAGCCCTGCCGAAGATCCTACAATATTGCCTTGCAGAAACTTCTTGGAAAGATCAGGCCAGAGCTCTCCAAGGTAATCAAAGAGAAAACACAATTTTGGCATGCGCTTAAGACGCAGAATGAAGAACTTAAGGAAAGCATAGGGAATGCTCCCAGTTTTTTAAAAAAACAAAATTTACACAATGTGCACAAACGTCTACACAATATTAAGAGAATTCTGTAAAGTTATAAAGGAACATCTCTGGGGTATCCCAAGCCTTAAAGCATAAGAAAACTTCAGCAGTGAGAGAAGGGTCAATGCTTATTAAAGAAAAAACTATAGACATGACAAATGTCAAAGGTGCTTGTCTTTACAAGCCAAAGCCCTGTCATTATGATGGGTGGATTGTGTCAAGCGAGTGTATAGGAGGGACCTTTTGGTGCAAAATTGTATGCATTTTGTATTTTTTTCCTGTATTCATGTAAGTAGTCTTGCTGTATAGTAACAAATCAATTAATAGCAATGGGAATGACAGACCACTGTGAAAGATCTAGGGTGGGGAAACTTTCCCTACTGACGTAGCCCCTATTTGTATAAAAGAATTACAATAGGCTGCTAACACTGGCTAAACCTACCTTTAAAAGTTCAGTAAATGGTCTAGCTTTTGACCAAACTGCGGGAGGCAGTCGAAGACAGGAGTGCCTGGTGTACTCTGGTCCATGGGGTCACAAAGAGTCGGACATGTCTAAATGACTAAACAACAACAACAACAAATGGTCTAGCTGCTTATAGGCTTCAATCTAAGCCCTACTGACAAGAACTCCTCCCTCCAGCCCAGCTTGGGGGTAGGGGAAGAAAGATGCTTTGGATGTACTTCCCCAAAGCCCCAAATGCCAGATCCTACAGAACTTTGTTACCTATCCTTAGAACACAACCATGCAGTTTTAGCACATGGATGATGTTGATGAGAAATTCTTTTTTTAAACCCATGAAACCAAATGTCTAAGCATTTTTTTTGAAAAAGATATTAGTTTGAGAAAAGGAGGGTGGAGGAAGGCAAAAATCACACAGGGGTACTTGTGGTACTCACTGGCATGCTGGGGTACTGGCTCCCAACACCTGAGTCACTGCTACTTACTGGGAGATGAAGGGACAAAGCATTGGGGAGGCCAGTGTGGGGCAAATGCATAGTGGAGTCCATCTGGCACTCCTGCCATGTGTTTGCACTGCCCTGACCTTCCGGCCACTTCTCCTTTCTCCTGGATCCTTGCCCATCCTGGCTTATAAAAGCTAGCCGGGAAGGACTGGGCGATGGGCTTCGTGGGGTGGTGAATGCTTCCCTCCATGAGGGAGCCTTCCCAGACCCGCTGAAAGAGGCGGTTATTAAACCGCTTCTTAAAAAACCATCTTTAGATGCGGCCACGATGGCCAACTATCGCCCAGTCTCAAATTTTCCATTCTTGGGCAAGGTGATTGAGCGAGCGGTTGCCGAACAACTCCAGGCACGCCTGGAAGAAGCGGACCATTTGGATCCCTTCCAGTCGGGATTCAGGCCTCATCATGGGACTGAAACTGCCTTGGTCGCACTGGTTGATGATCTCCGGCGGGCTAGGGACAAAGGTGAGAGCTGTTTCCTAGTTCTGCTGGATCTCTCAGCGGCGTTTGATACCATCGACCATAACATCCTTCTGGACTGTCTTGAGGGGCTGGGAGCTGGGGGCACTGTCATACAGTGGTTCCGCTCCTTCCTCCTGGGCCGTGTTCAGAAAGTGGTGGGGGGGATGAGTGTTCAGACCCCTGGGCTCTCACTTGTGGGGTGCCTCAGGGTTCTGTCCTCTCCGCCATGCTTTTCAACATTTACATGCAGCCGCTGGGAGAGATCATCAGGAGGTTTGGGCTGGGTGTTCATCAGTATGCGGATGATACCCAGCTCTACCTGTCTTTTAAATCAGAACCAGTGAGGGCGGTGAAGGTCCTGTGTGAGTGTCTGGAGGCGGTTGGAGGATGGATGGTGGCTAACAGATTGAGGTTGAATCCTGACAAGACAGAAGTACTGTTTTTGGGGGACAGGAGGCGGGCAGGTGTGGAGGATTCCCTGGTCCTGAATGGGGTAACTGTGCCCCTGAAGGACCAGGTGCGCAGCCTGGGAGTCATTTTGGACTCACAGCTGTCCATGGAGGCACAGGTCAAATCTGTGTCCAGGGCAGCTGTTTACCAGCTCCATCTGGTACGTAGGCTGAGACCCTATCTGCCTGCGGACTGTCTCGCCAGAGTGGTGCATGCTCTGGTTATCTCCCGCTTGGACTACTGCAATGCGCTCTATGTGGGGCTACCTTTGAAGGTGACTCGGAAACTACAACTAATCCAGAATGCAGCAGCTAGACTGGTGACGGGGGCGGCCGCCGAGTCCATATAACACCGGTCTTGAAAGACCTACATTGGCTCCCAGTACGTTTCCGAGCACAATTCAAAGTGTTGGTGCTGACCTTTAAAGCCCTAAACGGCCTCGGTCCAGTATACCTGAAGGAGCGTCTCCACCCCCATCATTCTGCCCGGACACTGAGGTCCAGCGCCGAGGGCCTTCTGGCGGTTCCCTCATTGCGAGAAGCAAAGCTACAGGGAACCAGGCAGAGGGCCTTCTCGGTAGTGGTGCCCGCCCTGTGGAACGCCCTTCCAGCAGATGTCAAAGAGATAAACAACTACCTGACATTCAGAAGACATCCTAAGGCAGCCCTGTTCAGGGAAGTTTTTAACGTGTGATATTTTACTGTATTTTTGGTTTTTATGGAAGCCGCCCAGAGTGGCTGGGGAGGCCCAGCCAGATGGGCGGGGTATAAATAATAAATTATTATTATTATTATTATTATTATTATTATTATTATTATTCTCCCCTCTCCCTCTGAGTAAGCCGCTGTGACTCAGCTGTTGGGAGGTTAGGTAACTGCCACACAATGCTGTCCACTACTGGAGGCTTGCAAATGAAATCAAAAAGAAAAAACTAATGTAGCTAGGTTCAAATTATCTCTTGAGAAGTGTCCTGAGTATCCTTGGAGAAGTGAGGTTCTGAGAGAAAGCATCTTGGGTTATCACCTGACTGGATGTTCCAAGAGACTGAGAGTGAATCTTCACATTTCTATGGGTATCCAAGAGCAAAAAGAGCAGGACCCTTTTTGGAGATGGGGAGTTTTGTCCATAGTGAGATATGCGCCATCTCTCATTGCAGTGGTCTCTGTGGCCAATCGGAAACATATTTTAGAGCATGAATAGGCAAAATAAGGCCCAGGGGCCAGATCCAGCCCAATCGCCTTCTAAATCCAGCCCGCGGACGGTCCGGGAATCACGTGTTTTTACATTAGTAGAATGTGTCCTTTTATTTAAAATACATCTCTGGGTTATTTGTGGGGCATAGGAATTTGTTCATTCCCCCCAAAAAATATAGTCCGGCCCCCCACAAGGTCTGAGGGACCTTTCAGCCTCCTGCTGAAAAAGTTTGCTGACCCCTGTTTTAGAAGGTAGATCTGCCTTCATAATGACTCTTCATTAACATTATAAAATTCTGACTCATTTTTCGGGGGGGGGGAGATTAAGCTAGGAGTTCATCACAACCACATCCTCTGCTTCCTTCTTATTGTTCAGAATTGAATAACTTTGAATTTTGCTTTTTCTCAATATGCTTTAGGGCTACTTTTCTTTCTAGCTGTGACAAAACTGGGTGATTCTCCAATAGTCCAATGGGCTGGTATAGCATTAGGTTTTTAAAAGCAT
Organism: Podarcis raffonei; assembly: GCF_027172205.1. Taxonomy (NCBI): domain Eukaryota; kingdom Metazoa; phylum Chordata; class Lepidosauria; order Squamata; family Lacertidae; genus Podarcis; species Podarcis raffonei. The sequence goes on from NC_070612.1 coordinate 31,913,170, forward strand.
ATAGCAATTGATCCGTGAACATTTTTAATAAGTCAGCATTTAATAATTCACATCCAAAAACAGCATTCCATTTCAAATAGTGTATGTGTGTGTATAAATTTACATTTTACAAAAAAAATTAGCCAAAGTAAAACGATATTGCTGCAGGCTTTTCTACTGAGAAAAAGGCTTATATCTATGCATCATTTGTTGATTTCAGTAACCTGAGTTGTATTTCATGTACTAAATATAAACCAACTTTTCCTGATATACAATATAAAAATTATATAAAAATCTCCTTTTCACAGGTACTGAACTCCAGCAGAACTTGGAAGGAAAATGGAGTCACTGGCTTAAGTTTGTAGAGCCAAGAGTAGAGAAAATACCATACACATAATGATTGAATTTGTTCCCAGGGGGGCATTTATTGCAGAGTATCATTGACAAACACAGATGGTTTATGAAGGCACTGAGAGTGTTCATAAAGAAATATAGGTCTTTAAGTTACTAGTCTTCCCCTAAAAAATAACCAAGCAAAGAGAAGATAGTTTCAAATAAACATGTGCTTCTAACACTGTATTCATGTACAGTGCAACCTTATACCTGTCTACTCAGAAGTAAGTCCCATTGAGTTCAGCATGTATAGGTTTGCATCCTCAAACACCTGCTTGTTTTTGACATATATGAAATAAAACAGCCTGGGAGGACTAGGGAACTGTTTTGCTGGGAGGCACTTACCAATAGTGAATTTAGAGGGCTCTTGCAGAACAACATTACTACATCACTTTAATAGATTGTTGGGTTTTCTCTTCCGTGGGCATCTGCATGAAACATGTTGGGTGATTCAGCTGCACTAAATTTCCTGAAGCAACAACCACTACTCAACCCATCCATAAAACTGACTACTTGATAGTTGTCAAAATAAAAAAATAATAAAATAATTGTCCAGTAGCACCTTAGAGACCAACTAAGTTTGTTCTGGTTATATAATAATAATAATAATTTATTATTTATACCCCGCTCATCTGGCTGAGCTTCCCCAGCCACTCTGGGTCGCTCCCAATCAAGTGTTAAAAACAGTACAGTGTTAAATATTAAAAACTTCCCTGAACAGGGCTGCCTTCAGATGTCTTTTAAAGATAGGATAGCAGCTTATTTCCTTCACATCTGAAGGGAGGGTGTTCCACAGGGTGGGCGCCACTACCTAGAAGGCCCTCTGTCTGGTTCCCTGTAACCTCACTTCTCGCAATGAGGGAACCGCCAGAAGGCCCTCGGCGCTGGATCTCAGTGTGCATGCACACTTCTTCAGATATGAAGAATGCACACGGAAGCCCAGAACAAACTTAGTTGGTCTCTAAGGTGCTACTGGACTTTAAAAAAAATAAATTTATTTCGACTGTGTCAGACCAACATGGCTACCTACCTGAATCTTGATAGCTTGTCAGTTACTGACTTACCACTTACTGACTTTTTTTGTTTTGACTTACCACAGAATGTGTTCAGATTTTCATTTTTGGGCTAGGGATTTGTAACTTTTTTCTTTCTTATTATGGCAACAAAAACTTAGGGAAAAAAACAATTCCATACCCTCTATCAGAATACTACCACTCACCACTACTACATGCATGTCTTCTGTAATATTTGAAGGAGTGATTGCACAATATGTTCCAGGCAGGGTGGAGGGAAGCTCTGAATTTGAAATAACTTGGAAGAAAGGAAGACGCTGACTGAGGCAGAGGCGTTTGACACAAACTTTTTAAAGTGGCATCACAGTGCTTTAAATGTGTGGCGTGAATGTGTCCTTCATCTTCAAACTGAACTTACGAACTTGGAATGGAGGAGTCCTTTAAACAGAGGACTGCCCTCTAGCCCTTCAACTACAGGGCTGTGCTCTGTTGGACACATGGCCATTATAAGCCAGTAAAAGGGTCAGGCCCTATCTGCCTTCCCTCCTTGAAATTATTTCAGCACTTATCTCACTGCTAGACTGTCACCCTTAGCTGATCCCTCATCCTGGGATTCCCTGAGTTGGGAGAGTTCGCCCATTGCAGAATACTTATTTGCTGTTTTTTTTAAAGAAACATTGTATTTGTGCTCATTTTAGGTGTTTTGGATCCATTTCCAGACAAAATGAAATCTGCTGTCATAAAACATTCTAGAATTTTCCTCTCAAAAGCTTCTAAAAGATTTAACAATAAAGGAGGCAGCCAAAGAGGCAGACCACTTGGAAGAGGGTCTTGTGTAACATAGGCTTAAGTTTCAGTCAACCGAAACCCTTTGCTTTATACTGCAAATGACTTTTATTTTGTATAAATGTACAGGAGAATAAAGAAGAGAAGGTTTTAAAGCAGACACTGGAACAATATCTGACTTAAAGAAAGTGCACTTAAAAATGCCCTAATAATGAATGATCTAATATCATACCACACACACTGTGAGAAAGACAAAAACTTCCAGCAAAGTCCATTATATTCTTTCTGTATATGTTTCCAATTTCTAGACATTGTAGGAAATGAGGATCAGTTGATAAAAAATATAGCTGTACACCAACCGAATGTAAATATGATTTACTTCCTAATGCATACTAAAGAGACTCAGCAGTTTTGCTAGAAAGCCTGTTGGCCATATGAAGCCAAACAAATGCAAGATGTTGACAACCATCTGATTCATGCAAAGGTTCACCCTGGATGGAAAATTATGATGCAGACATTGTCAAAGAGCGATACCTTTATTAGATGAACTGGTAGGGCCTTTTTGCTTCAACACTCTACCCCAAGTATTGCTTGCTTCTGCTGAGCTGTAGATCTCTCCTTCCTTCTCTCTAATCAAGATGCAGCATCCAACATGCCCTGAGAGAAAGACTAAGGAAACTCCGTAGGGAGAAATAAGAAACAAGGAAAAAGGTCCAGAGGCAGAGAGGAGGTCATTTGTCAGCACAGCTTGCCTGTTACCTTTTGACCACTAATGAGAACATCACAGAAACTCCCAGCGCAACACAGTGGTTTCCCAGCTGCTGTAGACAACTGCTCTGTGTTTTGTTCCTCGCACATTACATTAACTGGCAAACCTTCTTTGCCTCATCTCTCTCCAGAAGCCATACATTGCAATTTCCTGCGTTGCTGCTCACAAAAGTTAACGTGGGGTTTTGCAGGACAAAGGGATCCTCCGCAGCAAAGGCTGTGGGTTAGGGAGGGAGATTGTTGGAAAGAGATCCCATTAGGAGGACATGGTGAGGCTTTGAACCTTTGCCAGGGCAGACAGGGCTGGCAAAAGGGAAGGCAATTAGAATTGTTGTTCTGGCAAGATGGTTTTGTTATTAAGCGGCTGCTTACTGCCTTTGGAAAGCCTCATCTGTTCAGGGGAGAGGATTAATGTATCCAAGGAAGGTCGCACCATGTAAGGAAGATGGCTGTGGACATCAAGGCCTTTGTGGTAAGGCTTGACAAAGAAGGAAGGAAGCCAAGCTCAGGTGGGCCCCTCTTCTGACAGAAGGACCAATATGGACATGTATTTATCCCCAATAGGGTATTAATGGGAAGGTGTCCGGGACCTCCATCTTGAAGGACATGGAAAATAGCAAGACACTCACAAGTCTGGAGTGTCTCAAATGTGAGGAAGCTATCTAAAGCAGCCTTTCTCAACATTGAGTTCCCAGAAGTTGTTTGACTATGACTCCCATCATCCTTGAATACTACTCCTACTAGCTTTGGATGATGGGACTTGCAGTCCAACAACATCTGAGGACCCAAGGTTAAGAAAGGCTAGTCTAGAGTAATGAGGCAACCAGCAAAGTTTTAGGAGGAACACACACTCATCTAGTCCTCTATGCAAGAACATGCTTCCTGCCCCCACAGCCTTCCCTTAGCCTTTCTTGTTACAGACTAGCTTTCATTGCTTATCACTGACCTTGCACTGTGGTCAATTATTGTGGTGCCTTGGTGTTCCCCGAGCCAATCAGAGAAGGCCCAATATATTTTGCTGCCTGAGGTGAAGGGCAAGATGGCACCCTTTCATTGTGCATAACAGAAGCCAACTGGGCTGGCAAGCAGGGATGAGATGAAAATGTGATTCTGTTTGCATTTAAAAGTGATCCTTTCTGGGTGACCTTGAACCAGTCACTTTCTCTTAGTCTACCCTACTGCACAGCATGGCTGTGAACAAAAAATGGAATGGGGAAACTATGCAAATGTTCTTTGCAAGACAAGTAAGATGTTAGTGCAGTAGTAGTGTGGTGGTAGTAAATATAAAGGAGAGGTCTATTGCCACTATCCCCTGCTTGTGGGCTTCCCATAGGCATGTGGATGACCACTATGGAAACCAGATGCTAGATTAGATGGAACTTTTAAGCAGGGGTCTTTGGGGGGGGGGGAGGGACTGCAACTCAATAGCAGAGTATTTTGCATGCAAAAGGTCCCAGCTTCAATCCTTGGTGCCTTCAGGTAACAAAAGATTGCCTAGCAGGTGATTTGAAAGGGAGTCAGAGTAGAATGGGCTACATGGATCAGTAGTTTGACCTGGTATAAGTCCACTTCTTGTGCTCTTAAGCACAAGTCTCAGAAGGAGGCATGCCATCTTTGCCCTCTGCGCCATTAAGGAACACTTTCCTACCTTTAGTAAAATATTTCCACGCTGGGGAACAGCTTCCTCTGCTGAACTTTTGAATTTTAAAAGCTCACAAGACTCAACACTAGTACTTTAGAGCCCTACTACTTTAAGCATTTTAGGAGATCTGAGTAATGTATCTCATTGCAAACAAGATGAGATATGGAAGGTGAACTTCAGACAATAGAGGGCAGTGAACAGAACAGGAAGCAAGGAACTTCCCGTTACTGCCCCTCAGTCCAATTTATGGTCAGTCCTTATGTAGACCTGACATGGTCACAAACATTGCACATTGCAGGCATCCCATGTGCATGCTAATTTGACCACTGTACCCATAAAGGAAATTGTTTCCACAACTATGATACTTTTTTGAACTAAAGATGTTGGCTGTTTGCAGTATGGTAACGCTGCAGAGAGCTTGCTGGGGAGACCATGCATTAAAAAGAAAGGACTCAAAAATAACTTAAACTAGGTTTTAATAAGAAAAACAAAAACTCCTTTTACACTAAGTACATTAACAACCAAACCAGACCCAACCACCAACCCATCCCCCAGGGTAATGGGAGAGCTAGGTGCTGCTCCTTATATACTACACCCAAATGCTGACACACCTTAATCAAATACAACTCAGCAGCACCTGCTGTGTTTCACAGCTGCAAAGCTGGGTCTCGTTATCTTGCTCTGGCCCTTGCTCTGGCCCCTTAAAGACATACACATCGAGTGGAACAATGATGAACCTTTACATTTAAAGAAACCATTCAACATTTCCCCTGCGGTTCATCATTGTGGAACAAAAACATAAAGCATACTTTGTACATGTTTTTCATGTGTAACCTTTGGAAGTGCTTTTGTAAAAATGTCTGCAATTTGCTTATCACCTGGAACATATTCAAATACAATCATTTTGTCAGCAATTAGTTTCTTTACAAACTGCAAACGTAACCTTAAGACTCTAGTGCGCTGCGTATTGGTCTCTGAACACAGGATAGCAAGTCCGCTCTGGGAATCAAGGTAAACTTTTACTGGTAGTGTTACTTGCATCTGTAGGTCTGCAAATACTTGCAGATACCATTCTACATCACGAGTGGCCTGAACGCATGCACATAATTCACTCTCTGTTGTGGAGAGACAAATAATGGTTTGTGTCTGGGACTTCCATTCAAATGGACAACCATTATAACAAAACACCATACCAGACACACCCCTGCAATTATTTTGTTCCACTGCATGAGATGCATCGCAGAAAATTTCAAAACCTTTGTCAATACAAGTTGTAAACTGCAACCTATAATGTTTGGTGTGTTTAAGGTAATTTTTGAACATCATTGTAGCTTTTTGGCTCAAAAACTGCCTTATTGGCATACACAGTATTAAAATGTTCATCTGCAAAACGTTGTGGCTTCTGTCTCTTTCTATCTGAACGTCTCAGTCCGGAAGGAGAGTCAGACTCCTCAGACTTAATGGGACTAAGTGAACCACTAGTTTCAGGTTGTAAATCATTGTCAGATTGAAGAGATGCCTGTAGGCTAAGCTCACGATCAGAAAACTCAAGAGAATCTAACCTCCCCTCGGGTGCCTGTGACTTTAAATCATCAAACAAATCAGATTCAACAGACTTTTTGTCTTTTTCCATTAATTCAGAAGCACCATTTCCTGCTGCTGCTGCTTCTTCCTCTTCTTCCTCCTCAGTATTATCTATACCATCAGTATCTTGGAAGACAGCAACTCCATTCCAATTTACAGTTTGTATCATGCTTCTGGTAATATGAAATTTGCCAGTTGCTGGTATGTAAATTCTGTACGCCCCCTGCTGGTAGCCCATTAATTTTCCCTGGACACTACGTTCACCCAATTTCTGCTTAGCAGGATAATGCATAATTACATCTGAACCCCAAATGCGTAGGTATTTCAGATTAGGGCGTTTTTTAAACAGCTTCTCATAGGGGGTGACATCTAAACCAGAATGATAACTGCGATTTCTAACATAACAAAACGCATTAAGCGCTTCAGCCCAAAAGTCTTTGGGCAGATTAGCATCGTGCAGATATGTTTTAACCCCTGCCTGTAGGTCACGCTGCACAACTTCAACAAGCCCATTTTGCCAGGGACTTCGGGGGCAAGATAACTCATGAGTAGTCCCCTGCGCTTCCAGGAATTTCTCAAAATCCTCAGAAACAAATTCCCCGCCCCGGTCAGAAAACAGGTTCTTAATTGGTTTGTTAAAGTGCGTTTTTACCCAGTTGCAAAAAACTTTGTACTTCTCAAATGCTTGGGACTTCTCAGCTATTGCATAAGTCCAACAATATCTACTATACTGGTCTATCAGAGTAAGCCAGTACTTAGAACCTCCTAATGATGGTGGGAGTGGCCCAACTAAATCACAATGTACACGCTCAAATGGCTCAGTTACTTTCCTATCTGAGCACCTACCCTTGCGTGCAACCTTAATCTTATTCTTGCAACAGGATAGACATTGCATAAAGAATTTACATGGTTTTAAGTTGAGGCCATTAACAATATTCTTTGTCTTAATTACATCAGCAAAATTCAGGTGTCCTAGAATTCTGTGCGCCTCATGGACACACCCGGAATGTGGCCTTACATTCCTCAACCCCTGGCTTGACTGTGCTGCTCTGCAATTTATAGGCGATTGGGAGTAGGTGCGAAAATACAGTCTATATAAACCATCAGATTCCCGGGCATATAATAGACGTTTGTTCCCATCGAAAAACTCACACATTGACTTTAAGAAACGCACAGTTATGCCTTGACGAGCAAAGCACCTTACTGACAATAAATTGTCCACTGACGGGCAGTAAATGCAGTTCGCTATTGTAATGTTTAAAGAGTCAAGTTTAACAGTACCCCTGCCAAGCGACTGCAAGACTTGTGAATTGGCTAAATGTACATTACCAATTTCCTCTTCGAAAGAAATAAACAAGCTTCGATCGTTGCAAATATGCTGAGATGCTCCTGAGTCCACAACAAAAGACTTCCACTTGGCACATTTAAGTCTTTTACGATCTGTTGTCCTAGCATGGAAAACTCGCGGCTCATTTCTGTCTCTACTATACGATGTCGGCTGCTGGGCTGACAACCGTGACTGACGAACAGAAACAGGCTTGGGAGTACTTTGCTTTCTTTTGGATCTGCAGTCCTTTGCAAAATGTCCTTGCTTATTGCAGAACCAACAACGCTTTGCAGCTTTAAATGCAGTTGTATCACCACAGGTTTGCATATGGCGTTCCTCATTACTTCTGGAAATAGGAGTGCTTATGGCACAAGCCTCCCTTCTATCCAACTCGCCCATTAATCTTGCCGTCACCCCTTCCACAGTTAATTGTGCTGGTGGAACGGCAGATATCTGGCTAGCTATACCATCAAAGTCCTCATTAAGGGAACATAGAATGATAAAAACATACTGAATATCAGGTATCTCCATGTCCCTTCGAATTAATTCGCAGCGTATTGCCTCCAGACGTCTCAAGTGTGCTGCCAAATCACCACCAGGCTGCAACTTCGTCTGGTACAACTGCTTGAAAAACGTCAATGCAGATGCTGACTCTTTTCTAACATGCACTGCTGCAAGACTGTCCCACATTTCTTTGGCAGTTTTCTTATTTCTTATATAGACTACTTGCTGGTCGCTGACTGCCAAATTAATTATCGCCCTGGCTTTTGCATCTCCTTTCGACCAAGCATTAGTCACAGGGTCAGGAGGGTCATCAGTTACATAGGTCCATACTTCTCTAGAGGTCAAAAGCGCCTCCACCCGAAAAGACCATAAACTATAGTTCTCATCTGTTAGCTGTGGGAAGACCAGAGCCTTCTCAGCTTCAGGAACCCGGTCAACCATTCTGGAACTCTTCCAGACCCACAGAACTACACTAACAGGAGAAGGAGTTTTCAAACCTTTCTCAGAGTCCAAAAATATGCAGTCATCCACTCAGCAGCTGGGCCCATAACCAAAGATGTTGGCTGTTTGCAGTATGGTAACGCTGCAGAGAGCTTGCTGGGGAGACCATGCATTAAAAAGAAAGGACTCAAAAATAACTTAAACTAGGTTTTAATAAGAAAAACAAAAACTCCTTTTACACTAAGTACATTAACAACCAAACCAGACCCAACCACCAACCCATCCCCCAGGGTAATGGGAGAGCTAGGTGCTGCTCCTTATATACTACACCCAAATGCTGACACACCTTAATCAAATACAACTCAGCAGCACCTGCTGTGTTTCACAGCTGCAAAGCTGGGTCTCGTTATCTTGCTCTGGCCCTTGCTCTGGCCCCTTAAAGACATACACATCGAGTGGAACAATGATGAACCTTTACATTTAAAGAAACCATTCAACATAAATATGTGATTGGACCTACTCTGGACCATCACTCAATCCATAATTCTCCAGCTCACAAGTTTAGGGCTATAATCCTAAATATGCTTACTTTAGTGTAAGCCCCATTAACCACCATAGGACTTTCTTCTTAATAAATGCGCATAGGATTGCCTTGTTAGAGGAGCATCTTATTCCTGGCCCTTTCTGCTCCATTTGGTGTCTCATGTTTTTTGAAATGGCTTTCTGGCTGGCTTCCCCTGCATTTTCATCAATGAAGGTCATGTTTCCATGACCTCATCTCTTTCTACCTTGAGCTTATATATATATATGAAGCACTCCACACCTGCACCCAGCAGGAGCAAGGCCCTTGATTCTCTATTCTCCAAGCCCCTAATGGCTGTTGTAGCAGCCAACTGTGATGTTACAAACACAGAATTACAAGAAGTCACCTGGTGAGGGAATAAGCAGCTGGAGCAGATGAAATCTTCACTACAGAGTATCTCGTGGAGCCAGAAAAAACTGGAAAAAGAAACAGGGAATAGTTGTAATCAATGCATTTGACAAGCTGCTCACTAGGATAACTTCCTGAAATGCAGCCAAACATTTTAATGTTTGTGTTATATCATGGGGAAAGCAATTATACAGTCATTGAGTCAGACTATTAAGCTTCCAGGTAAAACAGCTGCTCTGTCTTTCCTTAAATGGTTCTTTCTTCAGCTGTACTCCATTAATGTGGAGGAATATGGAGCAGATGCCTTCATACAATTGTTCTTTCCTTGATTCTGTGGGGTTCCTTGAAGAGTATTGTTACAGTGGTGGTTGGGTGAAGGAAGCCTGAGAGCTGCTCTAGGCATGTATTCCATCACTCGTTTGACATTGACTTGGAACCAAGTTTGCATGAGGAGATGATAAATGCAGATACTTTGCATAAGGGATGTTTTTGCTTCCTCTGTTGGAAGCAGCCTTCCTGAAGACTGGCAGATATATCTTGCATGTAGACAACCCACTTCCCTGAGACATGGCCCATAAACACCCCAGGGGGAGGTGGGGGTGGGTGGAGAAAGAACTGCATGTGGGCTGAAACCAAATGTGAATAATAGTTTGTCTTGAACCATGTTTGGTCAGTACCCAGTGTACTGAATGTATATATACAGAAAATTTTATGTGTCGACTAAGTAGCCTGAGTTACAGCTGTATAACTGCATACTGCACAGAAGAGTTACAGCTCCCCTCTTCAGGTTATCAAACCTTGTTCAACTTATTGATGATCATCTCCAAAGGTCTACATTTTGAGATTGCAGTTCTTTTGAATCACAACTGGGTCATTGGCAACTGATTTTTCTAACACTGGATTTTCCCCCAAAAGGGAAAATCTGAATGAAATGGGAGGAACTACCCATGTAACTTTGATGTCAATGGCATTGTATGGGTGTTATGACAAATGTGCATGCATGAGGAAGTCTGATGCCACAATAAACACCTCCCTGGAAACACACATCAACTGATGCATTAGTAGTCATAGTAGTATTTAACAACTACTAGTATTATTTATTCACCACTTTTGCCCAGGTACCTTCTAAACAGTTTGCAAGTATAACACCTTATTACAAAGAATAGGAACACACATAATTAAAATACACAAGAGTTTCCACCCTCAAAACATTAAAATAAGTACCCACAATTAAAATGTATAATAAAACAAGCACATTAAAACAGTACAAAAAATAAAGCAGAAAGTTCAAATAAAGAGACTAGAGGAATTAAACAGGTGTGTCTTTAAAGGCCAGTGCATAGGCTTGAACAGAAACTTAGAGAGTTACTCTGGAACTACAAAGAGGTTCAAGTGGTTTGGAGCCAAAGGCTAAAGGTAGATTGCAGAGTAGCAACTAGGGTCAAGAGTCAGTGGTTGAGAGGACTACATTTCACTTTTTTTTTGTCAGCCAGTCCTGTGGCTCTCTAGCTTGACTAAGGAAGCAATTCAGATGTGTGTTTTTTTCAAAAGAAGGCAACGATAGCTCTTTCAAAACCAAAAAATATTTTTGTATCCTTTAAAGTACATCTATATATGAGTGATTGCATTTTTTTATTATTTTGTAAAGTTATTCTGTGTTACGGACTGATAAAGCCTGCAAAAAGAAACATTCCCCAGAAAGCACAGTTTCTTCATTGTGAGGAAATATTAAAAATATGTAGCATTTGCAAATGTAGACATTTTTGCTTGTTTGTTTCTTGATATAGCATATGCAAGCTACTGTGGGAAGTGACAATATACCAGTCAGTTAGTGTGATCATTAAAAGTAGACAAATCACATGCTAATGTCATTTTCATTTGGGCTGGAACAACACAGAGCCATTATGGCCATGGGTTTCTAACAGCTGGTAGCATTACAAATTGAATTTGTTAGAGCAGTTGGTGGTGACTGTCTATTTTTATATCATAAGTTTTCTTGGGGGGATGACTAAAAGGTGTTAACATGTTGTTCTGATCCATCAGCACCTCATGAAGGTGAGGTGTTGATGGATCATAAGCCAGCTGTACGTCTTGTAATGGGAGTCATATGGATGGAAACTTTAAGGCAGCGGCTGCTGCTATGGAAAGTAGATAGTGATTTGATGAGCATGGAACATTTGGGGTAACAAATAGGATCATTAAAGGAAACATTTATGGTTGCTAATTGCAGGCAGTTTTGCAAAAACCATCCAACTGAGAATAAATGCAGAGGACTTCAAAGCATGCAACTGAGGTACTCAACCCAATTCTAATAGGTACCAGATTGTCTAATTCATTTCTACACCTTTTTATTTTACACTGAAACTAATTGTTACATTAAAAGGACAGGCAATTTCAGCTTGTACCATACAAAGTAAACTATTGATTTCCTTTTTACATCATGATTGCATTGGTTTCAGCATAAACTGAAATACGTGTGTGCACGTATAATAAGATCTTCGCTATCTGTTTAATTGTTTGTTTGCAAAAGGTATTAGAGAAAAATCTATTGCTGATGTGTTAAAAATGGCAACAATTGGTCAGTGTGTGTCAGAAGATAGACCTCAATTTGCCTCATTATTTGGTTCCCGCACAGAATGGATGCATACCCCTACCACATTGTCTTTATGAGGGTGACAAGGGTTTCCTTCCTTCCTCTTCAGCTGACCTCAAAATTAAACTCTGAGAAGGGCAGGCTGAAAATTTGATGGGCTTAGGGACATTTTTCTAGCTGATTCCACTACCCGGGGCCCAGGGCTGCCCCTGCCATTAGGCAGAGGTGGCTGCCTCATGCAGTGGATGCTGAGGAGGAAGGAAGCCATTGGAGGACAAAGAGATGTGTACCACATCCCTGCTCTACACACCTTAAGCTAGCCTGATGCTCTCAGGTGTGGTAGAAGATTGTGTCCCACTGCCACTGCTGAAGTAAGATTCAACTGTCAGTCAGGTCTGTTGATGTAATGTGAACAATGAGTTAAACTACACAGTGCTTGGGCTCATTCTTGAGTTAGCACATCTCCCAGGCCTGGATGTTCAGAGATAAGAGATCAGGTGCAGTGGATGATTTTCTGAGTCATTCACCCTCCCGTTGGTTCAAGAAATATTCCTGCAATTAGACACAGGCATAATAGTCTCTAGGGCAGGCTTCCTTAACCTCAGCCCTCCAGATGTTTTGAGACTACAATTCCCATCATCCCTGACCACTGGTCCTGCTAGCTAGGGATCATGGGAGTTGTAGGCCAAAAACACCTGGAGGGCCGAGGTTGAGGAAGCCTGCTCTAGGGCATACTTTCATTGGGTCTTGCCTTGTTCTGTTGCACATCCTGATGCTGTTCTGTTTGCTGATGGGTCTGACTGAATCTGTGAGAGTCAGGGGAAGAGGCTGTGGGTTTTACACATCAGCATAAGCTAGCATGGTGATAGTGTTAGTGGATCTGCACATACAGTGCTTTTAAAAAGTGGTATTCACCATGAAGTTGTTACAGTAAGTTTTACTGCCACACTTTTAACATTTGGGGGCAGAAAGGTGCCAGTACTCCATACCCTTGTGGACCCCCAGAAAAAAAGCACTGTGCATTTATGTATCTTTACTTCAAAGACCATAAAAACTGTACATAGCAGATAGCAGTTTTTAGCTTTGTCTTGTGTCTGGAGATAATAAACACTTTGTTACTTTGAACTACGTGGGAGAGGAGTTTTTCCCTTAACCAGGGACTCTGGAAGAAACTGGTTCTGCTGGGAGTAGGAAATCTCTGAAGACTATGTGGGGCTCTGCAAAATGTGCTGCTACATCACACTGGTTGAGCTGTGGTGAACGACCAGCTGATTCCACAAGTCACCAACAAGGTCAGCTTTGAAACAGGAGGCTGGGCACCATTTTGTCCTTCACCTGAGGCAACGAAACATCTTGGGTTAGCTCTGGGCAGGCAGGCCTGTCAGGATGGACAAGTATTGAACTATAGGATTGCTCTGCAGATAAAGATAAACCACCAAAGTTAAACTAGTAGTAACCACATCCACTTCCCATAAATCACCACATGAAAACATATCCAGTACTGAAACAATTATATAATTTTCTCTGTTGCATTTAGGATATGATTCATTGTACCTTCTGTGAAAATAATCACTATTAAAAGCAATGAGGCTTCAATATAAAATGCTTTAATTTGGGTGGCTATTTACACAAAACAGTCCATGGTCACTTTACAAAGTAGGAGCTAGCTGTCCTTGATTTATGACTATGACATTATGGTTTTTATTTTCCCTATGGCAATTTCCTTATAGTAATAGAAGTGACTTTAATGTGTTTATGTCAGTTTCCAGACTGATAACTCAGATGAACAAAGAACTTTAAAATAGCAGATACATGCCGGTAATGCAGCACTGCAAAATGCAGACTGGGCTCTATCTTGGAAATGATAAGGTGGCTTGCTGTTACTTGAAACCATGTTAAGTCACTTGGCCCTTCCTGCCTGCTTGGTGTGATGGAGGTAGGAAGACAATATCCAGCTGCCTCAAGTGCTTGAAACAAGTTGCCTTTTAACTCAGAAGTCTCCAGCATGCAGTCATAACATTATCTTAGCCAAAGTGATGCATTAAAAAAAATCTCACAAATTTACATCAATGAGTTGGGCTCCGAGCTGGAGATGAAGTATTTGCAGTAACTGCTAGGTATGCCCTGGAGAATACCTGGCTTATCACAATATTGAGTAACTGAAAGCTGTAGTAATCGCAAAGGAAACCTTTCTAGTTCAGTCAGAAGCAACACATAGGCCATCAAATGTGTTTGACAAATGTTCATTCATTACCAATGCAAAGCCCTACCAGGAACATCTCCCCAAAGTAATCTGGGGGCAAAAATTGTTTCTCTTTCTTGCTATTCTTTCCCAACATACCACTGATTATTGCACTTTCTAGCACAGGGATGAGGAACTTGTGGCTCATCAGAAGTTGCTGGACTCCAAGTCCCATTATCCATGGCTATTGACCATGCTGCCTCGGTCTGAGGGGTGCTGGAGTTCAGAACCATCTGGAGGATCGCTGGTCCCCATTCCTATTCTAGCATAATAAAAACTCTGCACAGTTTATGCATAGTGGGTTTTATGTGTACAAATCCCAGTGCAGAAGTTATTATCAGTGTGTGGAAAGCAGGGCATAGAGATTGATGAGGAGCAGGCACGATTCTAATTCCACCTTCCATGCATATATTTATATGCACCTTGACCACCTGGCACAGGGCTGAAAAATTTTCAGATTATGCAACTGGCAAAAGAAAGGATGCACTGTTAGTTTCCAGTAGGGTTTTTTTTTTTTTAAAGCACTTCCTTAACAATTTTATCACAGTTAGGCCCAAGTACCTTCAATGGAAAAAAGGGCAGAAATGAAAGATTGATTTTCTGTACCCACAGGTTCATACATAAATATTATGTATCTTTCAACATAGCCTGATATGTATGTGCAGCAGTATTGGATAAGGTGTAGGAGCATTATTTATAGTCAACCTTTTACTGTCCTGCTACATTGGAAAGCCAACACTTACCAAACCTGCATTGCTATGGGTAGCCAGCAGCTACCCATGCAACCATGTATTACAATATACCCACTATGACATATGGTAATCATTGTAGCCTCTCTTCCATAATTATCACTGCATGAGAGGAACTGTGAGTGCCCTCCTTTGTATCAATGCCATTCTCTGCAGCTTTTGATGAGTTAGTGTTAGTTGATCAATGTATTATCTACTTATGAAGGAACCTTACATGATTTAGAACCCCAGACGATCAGGGTTCCAAGTTGTGCAGGGAGCCTACACGCGGGGTTTCCACTGCAGAAATTCAGCACCCAATATGTGGAGAACTGCAGGGACAGGAACACAAGACAGGGCTCAGGGATTGCACCCCTACTCTGCCCTATCAGTCATGTGAGAAGGGGGAAGTGCCTGAAAAGGGTTTATGTCTATAAGCTAAAGTTGCTAAGGATAGTGGATCTTAGAACTCTACTGATTTGAAATGAGCACATTTTCTATCTAAAATCTCACACCAAATCTATTTAAAATCACATTGGGGCAAATTTGAATTGATTCTTGTCATTTCAAGACTACTTGAGGTTAGGGGTGCCATCTCTGTGGGGTTGTGGGGGCAAAGCCCCCCAAAAAAAATTCACTGAGGGGGCCAGGCCCCTTCAATGTTCCACAGTCCACACCTTGTCACACCCTCCAGAAAGGTCCAACGGGGCCTTCTGTGGCTGCAACGGGCTCTGTCAGGCCCTCTGAGGATGCCGCAAATGTTGGGCAGAACCCAGAGCACCTGCTTGAGGTATTGTTAGGTACTATGTTCATATTCTCCCCAAAGATCTCTTCTCTAACCAATAGCCTGCTCCTCCAAGTCTGTTCAGTTCCAAAGACTTATTAATACTATAAACACCTTTTTCTGTTTCCAGATTTAGCTGGCAGTCCTGAGCTCAGTCAGTTCCACTTAGGGCTTCCGAAAGAACTGAGCATGCATAACAGGATATTGCCCTTCATTATTTATCTTTTCTTATGATTGCTATTTCCAGGGTTCTTAGGCCTGTAGTGACAGGAGCTGTCTGGCATGTGATTTCTGATAAGAGAGAGGTGTTCACACATGTGAATGCAAGAAGGCAGATAAGTGACAGTGTGTCAGATGAATGAAGAAATAAATCACCTATTGAGAGCCACTGAAGCAGCAAAGGGGAGTGGGGGTGGAGAGTGGAGATTTCCCAAGACACTATTATCTGAGCTCAGACACAGTGAGAGGGAAACAAACTTCGTCTCTGGAAAATGTTGATTCCTAATTGAATCTACAAGTTGCAATAGAGAAGATTTCTCATGTCTTAGGGAGGGTTTAACTGAAAAAAATGCACACAATGCCCTTCTTATAACACTGTGAATAAAGAAACAGCTGCTCAGTTCATTGTTAGAGTTTCCATGGCAAGAGAGGCAAGAGATAGGGCAAAGTTTGGAGACTCTGCAGGCAAGATGCCAAGAGGAAGGTTTACATTTGACTTCTTCCACTCTGTCAGAAGCATGAATAGCATTTGCTTGTTGCTGCCTCTACCTTGAACGTTGTCCCATGAATGATGAGATTGCAAGGAGTGCTCATTTTTCTTCTTCTAACCCCTTTGCTGGAAACTGGTACCAGTAATTTCCTCAGTAGCCATTACAGTTTTATGGGTGCTTTTAGCTTATTTGGATATAGTTGTTGGATATAGTCAATAAAGGAATATAGTTGTTGGATATAGTCAATAAAGGAAAACACCATTAGTTTCCCCTCCCCCAATGGCTCCCCGCACTCCAGGAGAACTCCTGGAACAGCACACAGAGGGAGGAGATGGGGGATAGTTCTGTCTGGCAAATGAAAAAACTTGTCCTGAGGCAATGCTCACCTTAGCACAATGCTGAATTCCTCATCCCTGTGTCCATTATCTTAAGCAGACATTCAGTAACTTACTTTACGGCATAGGAAGAAGTTTTTGCAATCCAAACATTGGTTTGTGCTGTGGTTTGGCCATTCAGCCCAAGCTGTTGTAGGAGCAAAAGCTAGTGCTGGAGGCAATTGTTAAGCTTTTAAATCTTAAAATGCATGATTTCTTCTGCACAGGAAGGACTGCTGTTTGAAGACAAGCCAGCGTGGGGGACCTGGCAGATGTTATTTCAATCCCTTGCAAACGCACACTCTTTTGAACAATGCTTCCACTCCATCTCATAGTTATTTATTTTGATCCTGAAATGCATTTCATTTTCCCTCACATTATGCTGAATAGTGCTGAATGAAAACTAATGCACACAGACCAAACATTCCTTTAAATCTGAATATTGGTGAACTTGAGCTATGGATGATGAAATAGATGACAGCAAAGTAAAATATGAAATATTGTTTTAGATTCTGTACTGTTATGTGTATGGGGGGGGTCTGAGTTTGTGGATGCAGAGGCATCCATAATTCCTGGAATTAGCAAAAGTTAGGATTGATCAAACTTTGATTAAAACTGTGCCAAACACTGCTGGATTAAATTTAGGATAACAAACCAGTCCAGCTCGATAGAGCTGGCTGGAGATACGCCATTAAGAAACAAAGGCTAAAATTGCTAGTCAATAACCCATTAACAAGAAGACTCTGCAAGCAAGGAGGGGGAAGTTGCCAGGGTTTCAGTGGGCAGTAATGTAAGCGGAAGTCGTGTTTGGAAAGGCACAAACTTGCCCACACCCTGGGTCTATCTGTCTGCAGTTTGACAGATTTCTTACTGAGGGGCACTTCTCTCATGACTGCTATTTTCAGACCAGTTTCCCGCAAAACTCTAGGGGGAGATTATGTGAATCTTTCTTACCCATCCCAAAACTGTGAAGGCTGACCTTGCAGAAAAGTCACTGTAGCTATCCTTCTGAAGTTTGGCAGGAGTCATGTCCACAGAAGTTCCTTTTTAAATAAAATATCAGTTTTTAAAGGTGCCCAGCACAAAACTCTGTGAACATATTTGCCTGTAATTTGGCAGGCTTGAGGTGCCAGTATTGTATGTGAGGGATTTGTGCAAATGCTGGAGCTTTAAGTTGGCTAAATAAAGTGTCTTAAAGTTCCCTCTTGCCCTAGTGCAACAAATCCACTTAAAAACCCCCCAGACTTTTTGCAGTTCTAAAAGCCATGGGGAAATGCATTGAAAAGAGTAGGATAACAAATGATTAACGGGAAGTCATGTAAACACCATGCAAGGAATCAGGATGAATGCAGGATTCACAGTGCATTTTTTTTTTAAAGAAGAGCGCATGCTCAATAAAGATGTGACATAATCTAGGCACTGTGTAAACTTTGAACAAGTAATTCAAGATGAATACTAAATAAACAGGTTGTTGGAAGAAGTCCTGTATTCACAGTGGATGGGCTATTGTGCCTTGAAATTTCATTCACTTCTGTCAAAAAGGGAAAAAAGTTATGCCATTGCTTGATTTCCCAAGAGTGAATGGGAAGAATGAAGACTCTCCCTCCCCCTCCACTGAAAAAAGTAGGCTTGACCTCAGACCCTGAGCTGAATCAGGCAATCTCCAAAGTACTTTGAACTAAGGCAGGCTGCTTTCCAAAATGCCGAATTAAGACTGAATTCTATGGTTGGTGTACACCCCTATTATTTACCACGTTATTGTGGACTGCACTACCCAATAATAATCTTTATATGAAGTAATGCAGAGTTGTCATTCATTTGGCAGGTGAAGGATCCAGAAGCACAATGGTCACAAATAATCAAATATCAATTAAAAAAAAATCCCTGTCTCCTATTCATTGTCTGAGAAAGAAAAACAAGCTGTTATGCTAACTATACGATATACTATGCTGTGGGATCTGATTCTGGTGATAACTATTTGACAGATATAAAAGTGAAATATTTTTCTCTATTACACTGCACGTACTATGACTTGTCAAGGCAAAATCTTCTGTCTAACCATCTCTCCAACTAAGCACTCCAAAGAGCTTGGTTAAGCCAGCAGTATAAGTTGGTTTCCTTTCCTGTTTTCCAATTCTGACTTAACCTACAATACTTGGCATCCACCTCCTAGTTGAACATAGTTCATTACCTAGAACTTGAGACCACCACTGTGGTCACAGCAAACCACTGGCACATGGGAAAGATTGTGGCTGGTTTTTATGACCATCCAAAGCACTTTCCAATTGGAATCCCACTTGTCCTTTGAAAATACACTGAAAAAAGGCACTCTTGTTTTCCCCTGGCACATAGGCATAGGATATGAGAGCAGGGTTTTGGTTAATTTCCACAGGTGCATATATTATTTTCTCTTCCCTAGAAATAATAGCTGTCACCTATTGCATGACCTAAACACCCATTACTTCCTGCTTTGTAACTGCATCTCTTAATAAAGTATATATGCATTGGGAGAAAAACAGATAGACATCTCTGCCTCCAGTCACATAGGATATCTCCACATAAATAATTGACAAAAGAGCAGGATAGTTCTGTCAGCTTAAGATGCAGGTGGAGCGGCAAAAGCATCAAAATGGAGAAATGAAACATCTGGCTTTGATACTCTCTGACAGCTTTTTGTGCTACACATCTGTATATTTTCTTTCATTTTGGCAGATGGAGCGCTTTAATACTGCTCTTGTGCTGTAGGGTTTCTTTAAAACGACGAAACTTTTATATATGTAAAAAAAGGAGCCTTAACAATGAGCCAAGGCAGTTCCAGATATTCAACCTTTGTCTGATTCTTTGGAACGTTCCTTTTCCCATGCTAAGCATCAGTGGGTTTTGCAGGGAACTGTAGCTCCCTGGACCACGTGTGAGATGAGCAGACTCACCTTTTCAATAGACTGGACTTGAGAGAAAGAGAAACCAGACAAGCCGTTGGCTCTCTGCCTTGTGTGGTTGTAAGTAAACGTAGTGTTTCCTGTTCTTGCTACAGTTCCAGGAGCTGTAATAGACATAGCTCTGGCTGGCAGAGACTAGTTGAGCAATGCAACCTAATAAAACACTGGCCCAAACCCATTTTTAAAAATCATAAAGCTACAGTGAAATATAATGCAATAAATCTCAAGCCACTATACAGATGTTATCATGCAAGTCTACTTTATTAAGTGAAAACTACAGTAAAGCTGTCATGACTTAACATAGAACATTGGATTCAAGATCTAGCAACTGTAATAAGACGGTGCTAAAACATGCTAAAGTGCAGTTTTATCCTAGTAGCTGCCTATATTTATTATAAGTAAGAACAGTTTAACAACAATGGAAGAACAAGAAGGATCTGCTTGACTTTACTATGATTGTTACTTAGTATGAGATTTAGTGTGTTGAGTAAAATCATCAGTTTTCCTTGCTGAGTTGGTACTTTGCCATGGTATCTCAGGTCTATGACAATTAACCAAGTTTTGCTTTTTTATGAACTATAATACTTACCTACTGCGAGGTTAGCCAACATAGTGCTTTCCAGATTTTGTTGCACTACAACTCCCTTCATTGTTGTTCCTCATTAGTCATGCTGGCTGAGGCTGATGGGAGTTATAGTCCACAATAACTGGAAGGTACCATGTTGGCTAGGGACGCGGGTGGCGCTGTGGGTTAAACCACAGAGCCTAGGACTTGCCAATCAGAAGGTCGGCGGTTCGAATCCCCGCGACGGGGTGAGCTCCCGTTGTTCAGTCCCTGCTCCTGCCAATCTAGCAGTTTGAAAGCACGTCAAAGTGCAAGTAGATAAATAGTAACCGCTCTTGCGGGAAGGTAAACGGCATTTCCGTACGCTGCTCTGGTTCGCCAGAAGCGGCTTAGTCATGCTGGCCACATGACCCGGAAGCTGTCTGCAGACAAACGCCAGCTCCCTCAGCCTATAGAGCGAGATGAGCATGCAACCCCAGAGTCGGTCACGACTGGACCTAATGGTCAGGGGTCCCCTTTACCCTTTACCTTACCATGTTGGCTAGCCTTAGTCTACAGTTTATTTCCCACAGGGAGAGTAAATCCATTTCTGGACTGTACCCATTTTATACTGTATGTATAGGGTAGGGCTGTCCAACAAGTTGATCGTGATGTACTGGTCGATCGCAGGAGGGCCTTGGTCAATCCTTATCGATCACGGGATCATCTTGCCCCCCCCATCTCTACAACTTTGGCTTCCCTAAAAAAAACTCAACAACTCTGGGTTGATCACTGCTAGTTTTTTTTATAGTGGTCGTAGATTACAGTCTATTGGAAGTCGGACAGCCCTGGTGTAGGGACTCACATGATGAAATACTTTTTCACACACAACCCACACACTACAGAGGGTTGCCATATTTCAAAAAGTGAAAATCTGGACACAAAAGTTGTTAAGGTTCATTTTTTGAAGGGGTGGACGACAAAGTTGTTGAGCTTCTTTTAGTTTTGCCCAAAGTTGTTGATCTTTTTTTTTAAAAAAAATAATATTTATTAACAGTTTAAAGGGTATAAAAGAAAGAAAAATAATTCAACAAAACAATACAATACAATACAAAAACAAAAACACTACATAACACTGACATTAAAAACATTAAATTAACAAAATACAACAAACACAATTTAAAACACATCCATAATTTCAGTATCTTATCTTTCAAAAGTTGTTGAACTTTCTTGGCAAAATCACAAAACAACAACAACAACAACAACAACAACAAATTTAGAGCTATTTTAAAGGAAAAACAACAAAAATGACACTGCTGACATGAGTTGCCATACACCAGATTTCCCCAGACATTTCACTGATTTCCACCCAGACACTGCTTCCAACAGCAGTATTCCGTGTATGTCCGGAAAATTCCGAACGTATGGGAACCCTAACACTACAACTAGATTAGACTCCTTGGAATGTAGATTTCTATGTGCAGGGTTGTTGTTTTTTTAAAACACACACACAGAGAAAATAGCATTCCTTTATATGGCCTTCTATTTGCAGTCTGAAGTGGTACAATCTATATATAAAAATATAATAAGTTCTGTAAGAACTCAGGGAAGGGGAGATTAACTGTTTAACCAGTCTGAGAACTGCAGTGCTCTGGATGGAACAGGGGTCTCTTATCACCCTTGATATACCGCAGAGTATATCTGTTTAAAAACCTGTTTGAATTTGGAGCCAAATTGCATTTTAGATAGCATTGCCACCAAGTAGACCCATTTCAGGTAGTCAAAAACCTTGAGGATGTCTAAGGACATGACTACCAGGTAGTTGCCCATTCACTATGTTTGATTTTGTTTAAAAGTTTTCTGATTGGTTCAGTGATGTTTTTTTTTTTTATAAAATTTTTATTGATTTTCCAACATATATTATAACACATTACAAGTGACAATACAAAAACAAACAAACATATAAACATGTATAATTTCATAACCTTTTTTTCCTTATACCCAATTTCGGCGATTTCCCCATGCCTCCCTTTTCTGCATCCCCGTTTTAAACTTTTTCAGCAACCCCTAATCTCAATTACTTATAATTCACTTTCTTTAACCTTTTTCTCTTACCCAATCATTTATCGCTGCAAATCTGCTTTACATTACCCATGACATTTTAGCACTCATTAATTTTACAACAGTTCTTAAGATAAAGTTTAAATTTCTTCCAATCTTCTTCCACCGTCTCTTTTCCTTGGTCACGGATTCTGCCCGTCATCTCTGCCAGTCCCATGTAGTCAATCACCTTCGTCTGCCACTCTTCCAGCGTGGGTAGTTCTTGTGTCTTCCAATACTTTGCTAAAAGGACTCTTGCTGCTGTTGTAGCATACATAAAGAACGTCCTATCTTTCCTTGACACCAATTGGCCTACCATGCCCAGGAGAAAGGCCTCTGGTTTCTTATGAAAGGTGCACTTAAGAACCTTCTTAATTTCATTATAGATCATCTCCCAGAAGACCTTAATCCTTGGGCACGTCCACCAAAGGTGATAGAAAATACCTTCAGTTTCCTTACATTTCCAGCATTTATTATTGGGCAGATGATATATTTTTGCAAGCTTGACTGGGGTCATGTACCACCTATAAATCATTTTCATAATATTCTCTCTTAAGGTATTACATGCCGTGAACTTTATACCGGTGGTCCATAACTGCTCCCAGTCAGCACACATAATGTCGTGACCAATGTCTTGTGCCCATTTAATCATTGCTGATTTAACCGTTTCATCCTGTGTATTCCATTTCAACAGCAAGTTGTACATTCTTGACAAATTCTTAGTATTGGGTTCTAACAATTCTGTTTCCAATTTTGATCTTTCCACCTGGAAGCCAATTTTCCTGTCCTGTTTGAATACTTCATTTATCTGGTAGTAATGAAGCCAATCTCTTACTTTAGACTTCAATTTCTCATAACTCTGTAATTTCACTTTCCCCCCCTCTTGTTCTATAATTTCCCAATATTTTGGCCATTTGGATTCCATATTAAGTTTTTTCACTTCCTTAGCTTCCATTGGTGACAACCACCTGGGGGTTTTATTTTCCAACAAGTCTTTATACCGAATCCAGACATTATATAGTGCTTTCCTAACAATATGGTTTTTAAAACATTTATGAGTCTTTACCTTGTCATACCATATATATGCATGCCAACCAAACCTGTTGTTAAACCCTTCCAAATCCAAAATGTCTGTGTTCTCAAGAAGTAGCCAGTCTTTCAGCCAGCAAAAAGCCGCTGATTCATAATACAGTTTTAAGTCTGGCAGGGCAAACCCCCCTCTTTCTTTTGCATCAGTTAATATCTTAAATTTTATTCTGGGCTTTTTGCCCTGCCAGACAAATCTAGATATATCTTTCTGCCACCTCTTGAAACAGTCCATTTTATCCACAATCTGCAATGTTTGAAACAAAAACAACATTCTCGGCAAAACATTCATCTTAATAACAGCAATTTGACCTAACAAGGAAAGTCTCAAGTTTGACCATATTTCTAAGTCTTTCTTAATTTCTGTCCAACATTTCTCATAATTATCTTTAAATAAGTTTACATTTTTAGATGTTAAATTGATCCCCAGGTATTTCACTTTCTTTGCTACCATTAATCCAGTTTCACTCTGAAACCTCTCTCTTTCCACAACTGTTAGATTTTTTTCCAATACCTTCATTTTTTGTTTATTCAACTTAAAACCTGCTACTCGACCGAAAACTTGTATTAACTCCAAAACTCTTTTTGTACTAGTGTCTGGCTCTTGTAAAGTTAATACTAAATCATCTGCAAACGCTCTCAGTTTGTATTGTTTTGCTCCTGGTTCAGTGATGTTTTGATGGGGGACAAAACCATCTTGGTCTGGGGCTATTAGTTTATGTAAAAAAACCCCACAAAAAAACCTTAATCCTGTTGACTAGCACTAACGTACATATTTTATAATCCTGATTCATTAGAAAGGTTGCCCGAAAAGATTCTACCTTCTGTTGGCCATTAAATGGTTTTGTGAGAGCTACAATCTTGAGCCTGTTTGGAGGTTCTAGCAGGGGAGCGCAGCTATCCTATACCCTTGACCGAAGAATGGTACACTCCTTCTATCTGGGATGGTCGTCCTCTTCCACTGAGTGCGCAGTTTCGGGAGGGACGCATATGGAGCGGAGAGGGAGGAAGGGGACACCTGCCTAGCCAGCCAGATCAGACAAATCAACCCTGGCAATCAACGGGGTGACAGGTGTCACAGCCAGATCACCCTCACATCCGTGAAAGCTACAATCTTGAAGTGGTACAATGTTTTGGGGAGGGGTGTTCCTTGTCGAATTCAAGCCAGCAGAGCCAGCGAAGCTCTGAGGAATTTGGCCACCCTCCAGGTGCCCAGCTTGAATCCTTGTTGACCTCCCCTGCCAGCGTCTCCCGGCAGGATCAAGGGAGGTCTCCAATCGGTGATTCTTCTCAATGTGAAGAAGAACACACCATTCCTCCCCCTCCTCTCCCAGGGAGGGGAAAGAGACAGACAGAAATATATCTACATACTTTTATTCCTGTCTTTCCAGCAGTACAGAGAAAACGTGTCTGTACTCTCTCATCACAACTGCAGAGAGAGAAAAACTCCACCCATGTACTTCCAGTACAGGGTCATGTGCCACTCTGAGCTAACATCCGGCGCTCAGTGCACTGAACAGACTGTCCCTGGTTCCCACGGTACAGTCTCAAAACATCCACATCCTGTTTACCATTCCAGCCACCTGGAGCTCGCTTCTGCATTGCTCCTTTTTCGTAACATCCTCCCCCAAAAGAATCAATGCGTGTTGCGGCAAGCAAAGCATGATCCAGAGAAGAAAACAAACAGTTGTTATACACATAACACTCCCCTGTTGTTTCAGTTCCACCCTTGGAACTCCCCGCCACTGGTTTCCCCAGTGTACCTCTCTGGTTGTCTGGCTTCCAAGGAATGAGTGCATCTGCATTACCTTGGCTAGCAACTCTCTGTTGTGTCTTTGTCTCTGACTTAGACACAGCTCCAACCTGTCCTCGGTTGTTTACAACAGCAACACATGCAACAGCTAAGTTAGCAAACTCTTTTGAGTACCTCTTGGGTGGTTGACCCTTTGTAACTCTCTCAGACCTACGTACGAGGTGCTGGTCCTCTCTGCTCACTGGTCCAGTCTCAGGACTCTTTGGAGAACCAGTTCCAATAGTAAACAGTGGTTCATCCTTCACTTGTGAAGGCCTATCCATTGTGTGAGATTTCCTCTCAATGACTGTGACAACTGAGCTCTCCGAGCTATCACTGTCACTCTCAGTACCACTGTAATCTGTAAAATCACCATCATCTGAATCGTCCTCAGTGGGAAATGTGTGTACTATCACTCTCTCCTGTTCAGGAGCACTCTCTAGAAATTTTGTGAGAATCACCTGACCAGATTCAGACAAAATTACTCTGTAGAGACCCTTTTCATAACCCACAAAAATGCCTCTGGCATTCTTTACTCCACCTGGAGCTTCTGTCCTCACATGAGACCCAAACACCTTGAAATGGGCAACAGAAGGTTTTCTATGGAACAGTTTCTCAAAAGGAGAACTTCCCAACTCTTTTGAAACCTTTCTCATCTTCGTATAACAGAACGACATTAGAGACTCGGCCCAGTACTCATGTGGCAGATGTGAACTAAGCAATTGCGCTTCCATCCCCTTTTGCAATTCTTTGTTCACCCGCACACAGACACCCCTGTTCCACGCTTCCTCTGAAACAGCAATCTTGTGTCTGATCCCTTTCTTTTGCAGGAACCTCTGGAAATCCTGTAAAAGAAAAATCTGCTTTTCGTCTGTGAATAGACAACCAATGTTAGCATCATGCATACTCTTAACCTTGTCACAAAACTCCTGAAACCTCTCCAAGGCTTCCTGTGGCTTTCTCAACACATAAATCCAGACATAGTTAGAGAAATGATCCACACACACAAGATAATATCTTGCATTGCCTCTAGACGGTTCTAGAGGACCAATCACATCAGCATATACCCGCTGAAATGCTCTGTTGACCCCGGTCACCTTCTTGGACACACCTGCAAGAGAAACTAGGTTAGACACAGATGAATTACATTCCATGTAATCACTTTGGTCAAAAGTCAACAAATAGAATCCATCTTTCTCTCTGGCAGAAAGAAATAACTCTCCATCTTTGTAAATCTTGCAGCTCTCAGCATCATAGGACAGTCTCAGTCCTTTCTTTGCAATCTGTGAAACACTCAGCAGATTGAACTTCAATTCAGGAACCAAATAAACATTGTTTATAGTCAAGTTCAGACTCTTAAGATACACAGTCCCTACGCCGGTCGCTTCCAGCTCCTGACCGTTGGCCTGTTTCACAGCGAAGCTTTGCTTCTTAAACGTTGAAAAGAGTTCTCTGTGTGGGGACATATGGACGGTGGCTCCAGTGTCAATAACAAACGAGTTCCCAACATCTGGCGTGGTTCCTTTCGCCATCAAAGCCTTTGCAGGTTTCACCATAGGCTTGGTATGACCTTTGCCTGACGCCTCAGGCTTTGCTGAGCGGCCCTTCGCTCCTTTTGGCTGGCGTGGCTTCTTACAGTTCCGCTGAAGATGCCCAGCCTGTCCACAATTGTAACACTGGACAACGCTCAAAGCTACAGCTTTATCTCCAGTAGCCTCATCGGTGGGGGAATTAGAACTCTGTTCCTCCCTCCCCCTGTCCTTTTCTTCCAGTGCAGCATGCCGGCTGTGTTCACCCAGAACCACGGCACTCAGGGGAGGTGGATAGGGTAACCCCTCCCCCTTCTTGGCATTCATGCTGAATCCAAGTGTTAGCTTTCACTTTCAAGCCAGTAAAACCCAAAAGTCTTTTGGCTGTTTACTGCTTCACTGGCAGGCAAACCTTTGGGCTGTTTTCAAAATCCTTGCACAGCTGCGCAGAATTCAAAACAATTCCACTTCCCAGGCTCTTTGACTGAGCCAGTTGCTTTACAAGCCTTCTGGCTGTCGTTGCCTAGCAACCTGCTCGGGACGGGAATTCTTATCTTACCACAAGAATTCCTGGAATGCAAGCTTGCTTTCAGAGCTGTTTTTCTCAAACGCAGCTCTCTCGTGAACAGAAAATAATCCTTACTGTGTTCACTCTCTTTAGCCCGAAATGCAGCATACCTTTTGGGGCTCCGTTGCCTTGAAATACACTCCTCTCGGTGTCCAGCTGTCTGTTTCAGCTTCTGGCTGCAGGCAGACGCTTTCTTTATCTCCTTAGGTGCAGAGGATGGCAACGATTCATCGACCTCTCACCTCTCATGCTGAGTCTCATAGATCAGATATCCATCGGCTCTGCTACCAGATGTCGAATTCAAGCCAGCAGAGCCAGCGAAGCTCTGAGGAATTTGGCCACCCTCCAGGTGCCCGGCTTGAATCCTTGTTGACCTCCCCTGCCAGTGTCTCCCGGCAGGATCAAGGGAGGTCTCCAATCGGCGATTCTTCTCAACGTGAAGAAGAACACACCATTCCTCCCCCTCCTCTCCCAGGGAGGGGAAAGAGACAGACAGAAATATATCTACATACTTTTATTCCTGTCTTTCCAGCAGTACAGAGAAAACGTGTCTGTACTCTCTCATCACAACTGCAGAGAGAGAAAAACTCCACCCATGTACTTCCAGTACAGGGTCATGTGCCACTCTGAGCTAACATCCGGCGCTCAGTGCACTGAACAGACTGTCCCTGGTTCCCACGGTACAGTCTCAAAACATCCACATCCTGTTTACCATTCCAGCCACCTGGAGCTCGCTTCTGCATTGCTCCTTTTTCGTAACATTCCTTTCATGAGGTTACTAAGTAGGCAGACTAGATATGGGAATAAAGTTTCTTTGAATTGTTCATAAAGCTTGAAATTGAAGCCATCAGCTCTTGGAGGTATATGTGGTTTCCATTTTTTAAAAAAGAACATTGCCAATTTCTTTCTAGTGAGATAGGGCTATCTAGAAAGGTTTTCTCATCATGAGCTAATAATGGCATATTTAAGTTTTCTAAGAAATTGTGAATATCTTTTTTTATCTGAGGATTGTGAAGTATATAATTTAGAACAAAAGGAGGCAGATTCTCAGCAGATGTCTTTAGGTGACAATGTTTTAGTGCCATCCTTTTTTTTGAATACTGTGGACCCCTGACTTAGATTTTTTCTTTTCACATCTGTCTGATGAAAGTCTAGGGTTTTACCTCCATAGTCATAAAAGCGTTGCTTCATGTATAAGAGGTTGACTAGTGTGTTATTAATTTCGAAAAGGTATATTTCTGCCAAGTGGCACATGGGAAAGGCCTCTTTGCTATAGCTATACTTTTGGATTGGGGTTGGCTGAATAGCACAGAGACCTGACTGGCCAGAGAACACGAAATTTACCAAAATGCCTCCCCAGCGTTTTTTTTTACTGCTGGAACTCACCGGAACTCAGTTCCGGCACCTCTCAACTGGGCACCATTGCCATTACAAGAGAACAAGGGAGGTGTTCATGGTGAGTTCCAGCATTTATTTTTCTAGAAAAATAGTACTGCCTAGAAGTATAAAATGTATGCGGGACAGGAAACTGTATATGGCTTTAAGACTGGGTTTTGTAAACAAAATTGGGAGGGCTGTGCCTCAGTAGCCCTCCTGTACCAGCCTTCACTGGGTAGAAATGTTTCTTTACAGGATCATTAGCACATCAGTATATTCACTACTGATGAACAGAAGCTGACTTGGTTTCCTTCACCCCATTCAAAATCATGTCTATATAGATAATTATATAGCAGAATACATTGGGTAATGTTTGAATTAGAGTTTTCAGTGAACCAATTAAAAGTTTCCACAATAGTCCATCTGTTGTCAATCAGTGCAATAGAAATCATATTTTTTGTCTTTTGGTCCCTGAGCAAGTCCCTCCACTCTCAACAGGGGAAGGCAGACTAAATCAAATTGATAATCTTTGATCTGGCAGCTGAATTATTCCTCTGGAATAATGCATATTGGTTCAAGCTGTTTCTACTGCAAGCCAAAATCATGGAAGCCATTTTACAACTGTGGGCCTGAAGATTATCAGGGGGATGAAATATCACTAATTGCTCTCAGGAATGAGAGCTAACAAGAGACGCAAGGAAGATGAAGTTCAGGAAGGGAAAGGAAGACAGATGTGCTCTTAAATTTGATTTTCTGTTTTTTTTCTAAATTGTGTTTCAACACCAATATTATTCAAAATATTTTGTCTGCATGCAGGGGAAAGAGACACTGGATAAATTGTATTTCTTTTTCTACATGATGTTCTTCCTCTTCATTATTTTACTTTTTGATTGTAAAGTTGCTGCAGAAAGTTTAATATTGCTGCTGGTGGCACTGGTGCTGAGTTATTGACAGCTGTGCACATATAACTGAAATTATAATTTTCCATAGAAAGCACCTCTCTCCCCCCCTCCCTCTCATCATTTTAAAGGCTACAATCCTATACACACTTACCTGGGAGTAAAACTGATTTGAAATTCAGGGGACTTACTTCCAAGTAGACATTTATGGAATTTCACTGCAAATAAACTACTCGATCTACAGTGATTTTTCACACGTACCCAGTAGGACTTACTTCTGCGTATATAAGATTGCATTGTAAGATTTTATTTTCCTGTTTGTTGCTAAACAGCTCTAAGGCCTATTGCTTAGTTGGAGCTCAGAATTGGGGTTTGCTGTCTCCCAAACAAGAAGGCTGATCGCCGAAGAATTGATGCTTTTGAATTCTGGTGCTGGAGGAGACTCTTGAGAGTCCCTTGGACTGTAAGAAGATCAAACTATCCATTCTTAAGGAAATCAGCCCTGAGTGCTCACTGGAAGGACAGATCATGAAGCTGAGGCTCTAATACATTGGCCACCTTATGAGAAGAGAAGACTCCCTGGAAAAGACCCTGATGTTGGGAAAGATGGAGGGCACAAGGAGAAGGGGACGACAGAGGACAAGATGGTTGGATAGTGTTCTTGAAGCTACCAGCATGAGTTTGACCAAACTGCGGGAGGCAGTGGAAGACAGGAGTGCCTGGCGTGCTCTGGTCCATGGGGTCACAAAGAGTCGGACACAACTAACCGACTAAACAACAGCAACAAACACCATTCAACCAAGCTGCTGTTGGAGGGTAGTGAATGTGGGGTAATACTGGGGCAATCCCATGTGTAATCTGTGGCAGCAACATGGATAAAGAGCTTGCTAGA
Source organism: Podarcis raffonei (assembly GCF_027172205.1). Lineage (NCBI taxonomy): Eukaryota > Metazoa > Chordata > Lepidosauria > Squamata > Lacertidae > Podarcis > Podarcis raffonei. Next base: position 31,943,698 of record NC_070612.1, read on the forward strand.
GGTTAGGTAGAAACATGCTAACAGAAGCACTATGCCTAGTGAGGTGGAGCTACTTTGCTAACTTTCTGGCAGTTGGTATTATTATTATTATTATTATTATTATTATTATTATTATTATCTATGAAATTTGTATGTCACTCTTCATCCGAAGATCACAGGGCGGTTCACGACATAAAAATACAAAATGAGAATACAAATACATAATAAAACAAAAATAAACCAATAGCGCCCCTCCCACAAACACATTTAAAAGGCCCTAGAACGTTAATTCAGCTCAAGGCCTGGTAGATAAACATCTTCACCTGGTGCCTAAAGATATATAAAGAAGGCACCAGGTGAGCCTTCCTGGGGAGAGCATTTCACAGACAGGGAGCCACTGTTGAAAATGCACGTTCTCTTGGTTCACTGTTGCTTAGTGGAAGGGAGAGGGAGCAAGGGGGCAGGGAGGTCAGTGCGGTGGAAAAGCAGAGCATCGGATTTGCTCCACTGGTATGTTTGTACCACATGACCTGCCAACTACCTCACTACCCCCCCCCATTCCTCTCCCTCTTGGTAAGCAACAGCTAGCTCATACCCTCCAGCACCGTCCCATTCCACAATTGTAATTTTACTATTTATATTCTACACATCTTACTGGGTTGCCCTAGCCACTCTGGGCAGCTTCCAATATATATATAAACATAAGAAAACATTAAACTTTTTTTAAAAAAAAACAACCAACAACAACAACACTTCCCTATACAGGATTGCCTTCAGACGGCTTGGGGGTCAGATAACTCCATACTCTCCAACATTTCTCCAATGAAAATCGAGGCATCCTAAGGGAAAGTGGGACATTCTGGGATCAAATCAGAAACCGGGACGGCTTCTCTAAATCAGGGATGTCCCTGGAAAATAGGGACACTTGGAGGGTCTGCTAGCTAGGAAGCTATCATAGCAACTCTGCCCCACCTGGTCATCTGCTTCTACATGTTAATGAGTAGGAACGTCACTTTAGAAGCATTGGGGTATATATTTAAAGCCCTTGAATTTGGCTGGGTACTTTTATTGTCACTTAGCTTAAGGGTTGGTGTAGCTCTGGAACATGCACATTATCTTAGGATCACCAAAAGCAGATCACAGGAGAATCTGCATCTGTTTTGTCTATTAAATGAACGAAAAATGGTACCTGAATTTGTTTTTATTGTTGATGGTCTTACATTGCTTTTCGATTCATAAAATAAATAAATAAGAAAAGTAAATATTTCCAGTACAGTGGTACCTCTGGTTGTGACGGGATCCATACCAGAGCTCTGGTCGGATCCGGAGGTTTTCCACAACCGGAGGTGCCTGTTCTGTGCATGCGCATGGTGCGGTAGAGCGCTTCTGTGCATACAGCGAAACCTGGAAAAATACTTCCGGGTTTGCCACGTGTGTATCCCGAAGGATACGTAACCAAAGGTGCATGTAAGTAGAGGTACCACTGTACAAGAAAACTATAGGAGGGAAACGACATAACTTAAGTTCCCTTTTGTTTGCCCGATGCATGCCATATATTAAAAGCAAGCATTTCTATGTGCTTCAAATAACAAATCTGGAATGCTTACTGTGGGGAGAACAAAGATGGTAACCACAATTTATTGTGACAAAACCTATACTTCTGTTCCGGAAGTCCGTTCTTAAACCAAATGCTTTCTTAAACTGAGGCGCGCTTTCCCTAATGAGGCCTCCCACCAGCAGTGCCCTTCCACCGTTCGGCTTCCGTTCGTAGACTGAGGTAAAGTTTGCTAACTGGAACACTACTTCCGGTTTTGCAGAGTTCCTAAATCAAATAGTTTGTAAACAGGACAGTTCGTAAACCGAGGTACCACTGTATTTCCTTTAAGGGTGAAATGTTGGGAGTTGACTTTCAACACCGGGGGGAAAGTTGTGGGAAGCATAATATTCTCATCCTCACCCCAAACTGGCTGTCAACCATTTTAAGCAGATTTTGCTGGAGAGACTGACTGACTTGACTGTACTGCTGGTCCCAGCAACTTAAACTGGTTCAACTGACATGGCTTTTTGCCAAGGAGCCTTGGAAACTACAGAGGCTAAAACGAGTTGGTGGAAAATATCTAGAATCCTTCTATTTCTGATGTTCAGGCTGTGAGTTCCATTGCCTTGCAAAGCTAAGATACTCTTAGATATAGAGTTGACCATAGAAATATGGTAAGGTTATCTGCTGCACTGACTGACACGGCTGTATTCTGCAAGCAGTGATGAAGCTGCATCAAGCCTATACAGACAGCTACTTGTATAACAGGCCAGCGTAGCAGGACTCTGCATTGCTTGTGAAGGGGATTTCATTAGACGTACCAGCCTGTGCTAGGAACAGTAATGTTCAAGGAGGAAACATGGAAACTTCCTAAAGAGACAAGCAGTATTATGTATGGTCAGCAGAGGGAGCAGAGACACTACCCCCTGGTACTCTTGGTAGGGATCTGTGTTGGTTTTCAGCAGAATTGCTCTTCGAAGTATCCTCAGGTTCCCCAGTTCAGTTAAAAGGATGTTCAATTTAAACATAATGTAGGGTTCCTATGTGCTATCTACAGATGAAAATTATTTTTTAAAAGAGATCAATAGGACTCTTCATCATGCCAAGTTCCTCTCCCCAGCCTCTTGAACTGCCTCTGCATCTTCTACTTGCCTTTGCAGGCATGTCCAAAGTCCATTCCAGCCCACCGGTCAGTTTAATCCAGCCCCTGTGGCAGTTTATTTCCTGGGGTAAAATCCTAAAAAAAGCTCAAGAACTCCAACCCTAAAAAAAGTTCAAAAAGGTAAACAACTTTAGCTGGCCCTTTGGCCGGCCCCCACAGCCCTTCACTTCATAAAATCTGGCCCTCTTTGAAAAAAGACCCTGATGTTGGGAAAGATGGAGGGCACGAGGAGAGGGGGACAACAGAGGATGAGATGGTTGGACAGTGTTCTCGAAGCTACAAACATGAGTCTGACCAAACTGCGGGAGGCAGTGGAAGACAGGAGTGCCTGGCATGCTCTGGTCCATGGGGTCACGAAGAGTCGGACACGACTAAACAACTAAACAACAAAATCCTGGAATAACAACAACAACATAGAGATGCAGCAATAAAACTGCTGGCACATTTGCAAAGCTAAGCAGGGTCCAGTATGGCTTCAAATTGGATGGGGGACCCAGGTTGAGACTGCTGCATTGCAGGAGACAGGACTAGATTACTCTTGGGGTCCCGTCCAACTCTATGATTCTATGAACTGCTTAGCTAAAAGGTGAAATGGACATTTCAAATAGATCCTTGGTAATGTGATTCCATCCATCAGGCATTTGCTACATATACAGTACCTCATAAGGTCATTGTAAGGATAAACGGGGAGAAAGAGAACATCAATGCCCACCACCTTGAGCACCTTGGAGGAAAGGTGGGCTATACATACAATAAATAAATAAATGATAAATATTGACAATTAGTGAGCAGAGGCCTTTTAAATCAGAGGCTATTCTTCTCACAGCAAACAGCCATGATAGCTTGAGATAACCAAAGGGCAGTTCTGATGAGAAATGTACAAAGGACACCTGATACCATCTCCTCCATTAGCAGCTATTAAGATAGAGTCTTTTGCTCCCTCAGGTATAAATAGATTCTTAGCATCCTAATCCTCTGGCATCCATTTGCACATGCAGGGATAACAGATAAGGAGAGCCAAGGCTTAATGCTGAAAAAAATTATTGACTCAAGCAGCTCCTTCCTCACACAACTGCTTTAAAAATACTCTCTCACACCCCACCCCACCCCCATTAGGGACTCTGTTGTGGCCAGAAGCTCAGCTAGCATAACTTGGCAGATCACATTCTGTTTCAATTGAACTCTACCAACCCACGCCTGTTGTTTCTAATCTTGGCTTTTATTTGTTTACTTACTCATTTTTAAATTGGGGGGGGGGCTGATTAAAAGAACATTCAATTAGGGTTGCCATACATCCAGTCGGCAGCAGTGTCCAGGTGCAAATATCTTGGAAAAACCGGGCGTATGGCAGCCCATGTAGGGAGTGCCATTTTTGCCGATTTTCCATAAAAATAGCTCAAAAATGGCATGAGGTGGGTGCGATTTTGCCAAAAAAGCTCAACAACTGTTTGAAATATGGCAACCCTAATTCAATTCTTATAAATGAAAATGGACAGATTGTGCCCCCCCCCTTTTAAAAATAAACTCTTTTGGCTACCACCGGTGGCAGGCAGAGTTGGGTACTATGACACCCTGTGCGAGGTCAAAAATTGGCATTGTCCACCAGCCCTTGCACGGCCTTCCCAAAGGTAAGTAAGAAAGCACCCGGCTTTGGGAAGGAGGTACTGCAAAGGTGGTTCTGTTATCAAGAACCTGTTGATATATGCAGAATTGTGTCCACTACAGTTGGGGGAAGATGAATTTATAATACACACACACACACAGACAGACACACAAAGCTCCAAATATCTTTGTCTTAAAATCCCTTTCTGGGTCCAAACGGGCTGTGTTGAACATTAGCTTTGGAGAGAAAGGAGATTTTAAGTGGGGGTTGAAAAGTTTGCCCAAAGCCATCTAAAATCTTTTCTCGTTTGTAGCAGTTTGAAGGATTTTCAGTCTCAGCGGTCCACTGATTGCAGCACTATTTATTAAAGTTAGATCTCTTGACAACTTTGTCGGGGTGGATGAGTCAGATCCTGGTCCTTTGGCCATAGGTCTTTCACAGTTTAAATTATGAATATAATTGGATAAATGAAAATTGATCAAATTAGCATTCAAAGTTGTATGCACCAAACCTTTGATATCCCTCTAGCCCCTATAAGAGCACTTCTTCACAGCCATATATTGCCCCACTGGCATGACCTCTGATGACTTCATTTCCACATGTCTTTCTGCGCAAATTGAGTCTACAATCCTTTGGAGATACAGTCATACCTTGGAAGTCGAACAGAATCCATTCTAGAAGTCCGTTCGACTTCCAAAATGTTCAGAAACCAAAGTGTGGCTTCTGATTGGCTGCAGGAAGCTCCTGCGGAAGCTCCGTCGGATGTTCAGCTTCCAAAAATACTTCGCAAACCAGAACAGTCACTTCAGGGTTTGTGGGAGCCAAAACGTTCGAGAACTAAGCTGTTCGAAAACCAAGGCACGACTATATTTAAGAGGTTCCAGGCCTACTTTATATAGATATTGATATATATTTACTGGATTCAGAGACAAAGGGACGCGGGTGGCGGTGTGGGTAAAACCTCAGCGCCTAGGACTTGCCGATCGCATGGTCGGCGGTTCGAATCCCCGCGGCGGGGTGTGCTCCCATCGTTCGGTCCCAACGCCTGCCAACCTAGCAGTTCAAAAGCACCTCCGGGTGCAAGTAGATAAATAGGGACCGCTTACCAGCGGGAAGGTAAACGGTGTTCCGTGTGCTGCGCTGGCTCGCCAGATGCAGCTTGTCACACTGGCCACGTGACCCAGAAGTGTCTGCGGACAGCGCTGGCTCCCGGCCTATAGAGTGAGATGAACGCACAACCCTAGAGTCTGGCAAGACTGGCCCGAACGGGCAGGGGTACCTTTACCTTTATATATTTACTGGATTCAGAGACAAAGAACGTCCCCTGCAACCCATATACATTTACAGCCAATATACATTTTCTCTCCAACTAGTATACATATTATAACCTCCAAATATGGTTTCACATCTTTTGTTTAGCTATTTCTCCTGACGTAGTGTCACAAGCTACAAACTTTTCAGCAACACTTTTGTTGAAAATGTTCTTATTCTTAAGTTGCATTAGTGGAATTTCATGGACAATTTGAGCTTTTCAGTTTCATCAGCAGTTTTGGACAAGCTTGTTATGTTCTTTTAAGGCTGCTTTGGCGGTATTTTATGGAAATTTTCTGTAGATGGTAATATACAATTACTAAACCAACAACTTGTCAAAATGGAAACTTACATAAAATCAACGGCCAAATTAGACACATGCCACATGCAACAGCACACCGAGTAGGGATGCAACACACGTGTAAAGAATCAGGACACATCAGCTAAGTCACAGACAAAATTCATTTTTGAGAGTTCGCCTGAACGTACTGCATGATTTAAAAACCTTGCAAAGGCAGTATTAATGGTGACAAGGCTGGGAGAAAGGCCTAGGCATTAAAAAGCATGTTTCTGTGAGTCTGAGAAGATTTGGAGTAGCAAATCTCTAGCGGGAGACCACATTGCACATTACAGAAGCTGTGTGCTTTATTTAAAAAATCACAAATCCTCAAACGAATCGGTTCACCCAGGCTTCTAAGATTTGATATTAGCATGCATTTAACTGCACAGCAAAGAGACTTCCAAAACATGCCAGAAAATTACCAAATGCTTTTTCATATGTAAATTGCACATAAAGAAAGATAATTTGGTTTTGCAAAATAGCCCTATTTACTTTTAAATTACCACCTTGTATGTACATTACATGCTAAGTTTATTTCCGTTATCAGCAGGAGGAACATGTCCCGCTTGTTGAGGTTACATGCTAACCCTGGGCCTCTGGACAGGGAGAAGACTGGCATAAAGGAATGAATGAATGAATGTTCTGCACAAGCAAATAATTCTCCATTTCTCAGGGTAATTTATAAACCCGAAAATTCTTTATTTTTAGAAAATATACATCCTAAACTTTCACAGTAAAAGCAAAACAAAACAATGCTCTGGGCAAAATTTGCAAGACTGGTGTAGTAAAATAGAGATTCCATCTGCTGTTAAGAAATGTTCTTTAGTCTAGGAGGCAAATAAAGAAATTGATGGATTGCAGTTAATGGCTGTGTTGTTGTTTTTTGCCCCAAACCATTCTAAAGTACTATCCTATGACTTTGCTAAAGTTGACAAAACTTTCACCTGGTGATGTCTCTTGTAGTCTTGTTTGGTTTATAATTAACTGCCTAACACACTTATATCCAAAGAGGATAAAAAAATGAAAAGGTTTGTTTTTTTTAAAGGATGGCAGAGATTATTAGCGAAGATACCATCCTTATCGTGGCAAATAAAAATACCAATTTGCAGAGCAATCCTACCAGTGCCTGTTCTATTCCCCACCATTCACTGAATACAAACAATTTTCAGAAAGCCTTGTTTGTGAAGCTGAATAAATGCCTACATTCTCATCACATTCTGGAAACTGGCAGCTTCTAGAAGATTCTTTTTCTTTTGTAAACTGTTATACATTATCCCACTTCTCTGTGCACTTTTAAGCCATGGAAAGTTTTGCTAGCTTCACTTTCCAAATTGAAGCAGTGTGTTGTCACACAAATGGCAAAAGCATCATTAACGCCATATGAAAAAGGCACAATTCAATATTTCAGAGTCTGAGGATGCAGTCCTATACCGACGGTCCACCAGTTGTTGAGGGCTATTGGACTCAACAAAAGCCTGGAGACTGAAAGGGCATTGCTAGCTGTGCCCTGGGAGCTCATGAAATGCTGTATTACCTGTTGTATGTGTACTGGTGCCTGGTGTGTGCTGGAGGTGTGCAGGGGTGGTGGAAGGGGGTGCGATGGGTGCGGGCCACCCCGGGTGTCACCACTGAGGGGGGTGACAAAATGCCAGGTGGCACTCACTGTGGGGCCTGCAGTGCACCTGAGCCACATGTCTCTCCTGGGAGAGATGCAGTGGCTTGGGAGTGCGCAGGCTCTGTGCTGTCCAAACGGTCTGCCCGCTGCCTCCCCTCCCCAGCTGTAGGGTGGCTGAGCGGCAGGAGGCAGGCAGATTCCGGAAGCCCTGCGACGTGCCACCCCATGTGCCCCAGCGGCTTCCTCCACTGCTGGAGGTGTGTATTGTCGTAAATTATTTACTTCACTCAGAATGACCTTGTAGAGGACTCACACAATACCTCTCCATGTATGAATGCAATGTGGGCACCATCGCTTGCATACCAGTCCTTGATTCATGAGTGCCGGCGCACTTTCCAGGGATGTTGTGGGTGTCCCTGTTGTTTTTACAGTATCTTTGAATTTTCTACTGGTGTGTTTTCCCCACACTGAGCACACATTGGGTATGACAACAGTTGTACTGCAGCAGCAGCATATCCTTGTGAGCATAATGATTGCCCTGCAATCCGATAATCTCTTACCTTGGAGAACTCAGTGGAAGTTACTTGTGAGTCTGCACATGTAGAATTGCACTGTGACAGTATTTTCCAAGTATGATAGTATTGGGAATGTAGTCATAAGTAGCACTATTATAATTAAATGTGCTTATATACAGAGTTTTATCACAAATAACCACAAAGTGGTTGACAATTTTTTAAAAATCATACCATTACAAATCAAAAAGATAATGGCTGCTTACCCTCTTCTGTGGTGAGCGGCGGTTGCGGCCTGCCATGACACCTCCATCACTCCTGGAGTTTCACCACATGGCCCCGGCCCGTTGAATTTCCTCTCCAGCCACCACGGAGCACCGTGAACACTGCCAGCCCCCTGTTTGAATTAAGCCTATCCGTGGCGGCCTGGGAGGCAGGGCCTGGGGAGCAGACCTGGACTTGGCAGGCTCCACTCAGGTCTGCTCCCCGGGCATATATTTGGGCCGACGGGGCTCTTGGCAAATCAAAAAGCAAAATTAAGATAATAAAATATCAACAATATCAACATTCAGGCAAATTTGCTGTATGGAATTTTTTACTGGATTATTATTATTATTATTATTATTATTATTAACAACTCATAATCAGTTATTTTGGAGCTACATACTTAGAATGTAGTGGATTTGTTCAATATGTGCGCAGCACAGCACAGCACAGCACAGCACAGTGTTGGATTCTATAGCTGTTTCAGCCAAAGGTTTTACGGATGAAATGTGCACAGGAAACTACAAATAATCACTATGCAATCTGGTCTCAGCTTCAATTAACCAAGCCCAAGGATAGCGTACTGAAGTCATTTTCAGAATTATAGTCTCCAGGGGACAGTAAATTCCACACTTTTGAGTTGCTTTGCTAGTAAAGATGCCTTTATTCTGTGGTAAAATATCCACTGGGCACCTCCCATGGAGCTAAGGATCAACTTCAGTGCAAAGCATCATGACTACTTGTCAGGGGAGACAGTGATGAACTGCGTCTTCAAAGGAAGCAAAGGAAACTTCCTTTCCTTCTGTTCACATCAGAAGCGAGTTCTCTGCCCACAGGACCCTTGAAAGGGAGATTTTCTGTTTTCAAAGGGGGGCACTGCTCCTTGTGCAATAAAAAGCTTCAGGCAAGTTTATTTGAGCTTTCCACTTATCTTCAAGAAAGGTTCTTTGGGACGGGGGTGGGAAGTGTAGCATGGTTTTGGGGAAAATGCCACCCCCCACCCCTGAGACAACATAAATCCATCACGCCATGTCACATTTTATTTTTTGCTTATAAAAGAGACTAAAAATGACAACCTATAAATTGTGAATAACCTTCCTGCTCCACTTGGCAGCCCCATTCTGATGTCATGAAATGTACATAAACGCTCTAACGGCTAAATTCTATGCAAAGTTCAATCTGTGTAGTAGCTGTGAAGAAAAAGGAAACCTGGGAAGGTTTCAGCATCACAGAGCTGAGTGAGGGGTATGAATTGCTGAGATCTCTTGGTGTGAAGGGGGCTGAAATTTCAGGAAGCAGATAAAGAAGAGAACCAAATGGTGTGGTTTCATTGCTAATGCTATGTGATTTGTAATACACAGGTGGTAGTATGTTTTTTAACTAGGCTTGCTAATACAAGATGATAAACATCCCCCAAGCTCATCAACACTTCCGCCAGAGAAATTTGCATGTCCAGGACTCCTGTGATTAAATAACTAGTGCAACCATAGCTCATATGCTTCTTTACCGGAACTTAGGACAGTTGTCAATCAACACAGGTGTTTTGGAACCCACAACCTGAATTTTGGAACCCACCACCATTTTTCTTATAGATGTTCTCTCAGCACATGGAAGAAGTCTTGCTGAGGATGTCTCTGCATGGCTTCTGCAAAAAGCTCACCTGTTGAGAAGCTCATATATCTTGATAGATACTGTATGTTTGCATTTTCACAAGCTTTTTAAATAAAACTCTTCATCAGATTATTTTTATGTTTTTCTTCTAGCAAACATTCAATAAGTGCAAAAGTTGTCTTATTGATTGGCAACTTGCTAAAAGCCTTTTCGCTTTTATTTACACTGCAGTTTAGCAAACAGATCTTCATTACATATCTGTAGGTGCCAGGCAAAAACATTCCTCTTCTCCTAGGCCTTTGGCTAATTGAACACTGTGCGGCCTTTAAAACTGTGTGTGTGCATGGGGGAGGGGGTGTATGTTTGCTACTGTGATATAAATATTTGTGCATTTATATTGTAAATTGCCCAGTGATCCTCAGATGATGGGCAGCATAGAAATTTAATAAATAATAATAATGGCTCAAGGAATGAAAAGGAGTTGATCACAGTTATTTTGGGAGCATGTCACAAGGAGGAGTGAGGGGAAATGATAAATAGGTGGAGTCTTGAGGTACGCCCTAAGAAAAAGTGAGACAGCAAAGGAAACATGTAATCTCCTGCTTGTTCCAGCATAAGGATTACTTAGCCATGAATTGTGATTCATAGCCAGTGCCATTTGAGTCATGTTTCCTCTGGGGGGCTCAGCTTTACATATCTCAAGGCTTAAATTCAGTCTAGTTAATAAAAGACAAGGCAGGGGAATATGATGCAGACTTTACTTCATCTACCATCTTTCAAATTTTGTCATTGTTTTGCACAGTCATGGAATATCCTTCAGGCAGCTGTTCAGCCAAATGAATCCTCCCCAAAAAATGTATTATCTGTCTGTGTGTTTTCTTCAGAGTCAATGGGTATTAATCTATTCAGTATTCACTTGTTTTGCCTAATTTACTCTAGAGCTTCTGTTGTGAGTCTCAAGTGTCTTTTTGCTTTCTGAAGCCAGTATTCTTTTCAAATACAGGAAACATCGCTGTGTGGAGAAACAGCATGCAAAGTTTTGAAAAAGTAAATGCCATTCAGCCATGATCTAATAACCATCTATTGATAGACCATGGGGTTGCATCCAATAGTGTCATTCAACTGACGGCAAAGTTTCCATCACTGGAGAGAAGCCTTTTTGGGCAATTCTCCCTGCAGCCTCTGTAGCGATTGCAATATTGTGATGACATTTCCTTACTAGAGACATTGGGAAAGCCACCATGTTAACTAATGTCTCCATATGTTGAAAGCAAACCTATTACAGCCTCTGCCCTCTTTATCTGCTCCAAGGGGTTGGGGGACTCTACCGTGCAGGCATAGGGAGGGGAGATGCAGGGGGAGGGACAAAATCCCACAACTCGCTTCCCAGACACCATCAATTGAGTAACACCATAGGATAAAATCCAATGAGGATTGTATTCATACAGGCCTGGTTCCTGCACATGGAGGGATTCTGATAGGAACCAAACTCAATTTGTTTCCTCCATGTGTGCATACAGACGCATGTGCAAGAACTATATCAGGCCATTCTAGGGAAAGACAGGTCTGCATGCACACCCCATATCCTTCACACAGCTATCGGAAGGTGCCATCAGTGTCCCCCCAACTTGCCCCCTCCCAATCCATACAGCTTCTGAGAAAGAGAGGGAGAAGGGAGCTCTGTTTTCTCATTCTGGTCACTGCTTGCGTGGAGGACAGAAAGAAGTTTCCAGAAAACGACAGTGGGTTGCCTGCAGGGGAGTGGGCCTTTATAAGAGAGCAAGAATGGTTAGACCTGATACTGGCACTGTCTCAATCTACCCTGCCCCTTCCGTTTGGTATGGGCAATGCAACCAAACTTCCCATTCCTCCTAATGTTCTGGCTTGCCAAGTGTTTATGCTCACATGCTGAGGAGGAAGGGGGAAATCTGCGCTCTGTTATTCCCTATCAAGATGCTTCTTTGTGAAAGTGATGTACAGAGAAGGTATGTTGTTGTTGTTTAGTCGTTTAGTCATGTCCGACTCTTCGTGACCCCATGGACCAGAGCACGCCAGGCACTCCTGTCTTCCACTGCCTCCCGCAGTTTGGTCAAACTCATGCTGGTAGCTTCGAGAACACTATCCAACCATCTCGTCCTCTGTGGTCCCCTTCTCCTTGTGCCCTCAATCTTTCCCAACATCAGGGTCTTTTCCAGGGAGTCTTCTCTTCTCATGAGGTGGCCAAAGTATTGGCGCCTCAGCTTCAGGATCTGTCCTTCTAGTGAGCACTCAGGGCTGATTTCCTTCAGAATGGAGAGGTTTGATCTTCTTGCAGTCCAAGGTATACCCTCTGTAAATTTGTCTAATCCTTCTAAAATCCATTAGAAAAGCAATTATTAACTTATTATCGTCATATATATGTTAAGGTTGATTAAAATATTACACAAATGTAAACAGTTTCTTTGCATTTTCTCCCTCCCATCCAACACGCAATATGGCCTACATAGATTTTAGCTGATCCCAGTAAATATTGAAAGCTGTTGCTCCTGGTCAGTTTTTGTCTTTTAAAAAAGCAGGAGATCCTCCCAAACAGAGTTTGGAGATGAGGGAACACTAGCAACCCCCCCCCAAAAAACCCTTAAAGAAAAATCTGGTGCTTCCTACAGCTGCCATAGTTTGGTTGATGGCAACACTGTTCAAAAGACAGTTTTGTGGTATATTGTGAACATTGTCTCCTTTTCCTAACATGCAGACCGCAGGAACAAATTTGAATAGGCTTTTACGCTAGCTAATGCCACAAAACTAATGGACATAATTATATGAGATCTGCAAATCCTTTTTATTATGAAGCATACAGAAGACAGAACATTTGTGGGACGTAACAAATGGTTTTGAGTGGGAACAAGCTGATCCGCTTCCTATGCGGAATGTTTTTTAAGCTCAGCAAACAGTTTCTTTCCAGAGCACAATTAGCTGCAGGTGATGGTGTGAAGAGAAAGTAAGAATTACCTCCTCTGAGGTTTAGTGCGGACTGACAAAGCAGGAAATCTATAGCCCCATTCCAGACAGTTCTCTAAAATGTGTGTGTGTGTGTGTGTGTGTGTGTGTGTGTGTGAATGAATAAAAGTGAGACATTGTAATTCAAGCAGGCATGCACACCCATATGCACACAGGCACATGATCATTTTCCAAATTGCTTTGTTGAGGCTTGTAGAATTCTCACTAAGCAGTTATTCTTACCTAGGTTTTCTATCTACTGGCAAATGTCAGGCCTCCTGCTGTCATCAATAAGATATCAAATGGATGAGGTGAAGTAAGCTGATGCCCTCTGGTGTGGATCTGGTGTGCTTTCTGACTGGATTGTTAAAATAAGGAAGAAAGGCAAGGGGGGGGGGAGACCATGCTCAAAAGGCGACAGGGGAAGCTTCAGTGCTGATAGTCTACAGAGTTTGCAGTTCCATTGTTTGAATGGGAGGGTGCCTGGCTCATTTCCCCCCAGAAATGGTTCTCAGCTATACAGAAGACCAGAAAAAAATTCATGATGTTACTGTGCCACAGGACCTATCCGCACAAATTTGCGTGCTGAAGGATTCATATTCATGGCATTGGCATTGACAAAGAGCTCTTTGAATATATAACCATGGATCCTGACATTTAGGGAAGAGCTATAGCTTAATGGAAGAGCATCTGTTTTGCATGTAGAAGATCCCAGATTCAATCCCAGGCATCTCCAGGTTGGGCTGGTGCAGCCCCTGCTTGAAGCTCTAGAGAGCAACTGCCAGTCAGTTGTAGACAATACTCAGCTAGATAGACTATTACAGCGGTGGCCAACTCTCAAGAGACTGCAATCTACTCACAGAGTTAAAAACTGGCAGTGATCTACCCCCTTTTTGGGGTTCAGGTCAAAGTTGTTGAGTTTTTTCAGGGAGGAGGTAAAATGTTGAGCTTTTTTTAGGGGAACCACAGTTGTTCAGCTTCTTTGGGGGGAGCCAATGATCTACCAGTGATCTACCACAGACGTCCAGTAATCTACCGGTAGATCTACCTGTTAGACATGCCTGGACTAAATTTTTCATGTACTTTGTTCATGGAAGGAGTATCTGTTTCAGAGGAAGAGCCTCATAGAAAGAGGAGGTGCTTCTGCCCCAAATGCTTATTCAGCTCAACTTCTTAGCTATGTCCTGCACTCCACACATTATATAAGAAAATACAATAAGTATACAGATATAATCATGTCAAGTTCCTAATCTAATCCGCAGAAATAGCCAATAATCTTATATTGACACCATACAGACTAGCAAATGTATTATGGCATAAACCAGGAGGAGCTAACATGATGCTCTCCAGATGTTGTTGGATTATGACTTGAAACATTAATGAGCATTGGGCTTATAGGTGTTGAAGTTCAACAACATCTCCAGGGCACACATTAGCTGCCTCTTGAATAAACGTTTGTGGGCCTGAGACAATTATCTAGAGCAGGGGTTCCCCAATTGTGGTTTTCATTCAGCTGGTCTGTAGCATGTCTGTAGATCTGTGGTTGAAGATGGGAAATGGCATCTCTATCACCATAAAACATCCACATTGGTCTTCTATTGTATTCGCATTGTGTCCTTTGTTGTATCGGAGTCTGGATTCTACAAAATTCAGTGGTCTGCCAAAACCTTCAGGTCAGGAATTTTTAAATGATCTGAGGGAGGGAAAGTTTGAGACCCACTCCTCATAACCTCTAGTCTATGCAAGCATATGCCAATAATAATTATATCTATGTTAAAAAAATTCTAAGAGGTGAGCAACATAAAATTCTCCTTGAACAATATAAATTCAATACAAAGAATAAACTAGGCAATTGGTCAAGGACAGAACAGATAACACATGACTGGGTCACATTCCAGAGAAGGCTTGAGCGATTAAATACATGTTTAGCAAGTATATGCAACTTAGACCTAGTTGACATGCTATGCTATTCTAAACCATGGTTTAGCATGAATGCATGAGTGTGTTTGCTCCAGCAGATGAGATTTACATGTCAGTCTGAAAGCAGGCTTGTGGTTTAGTAGCCCTGGACAACCTACGCGCCATAAACCATAGAGCAAACTTTGGTTACATCCCATGGTTAATCTAAATAGAGCTAAACCACAAGCCCAGGTTTGGATCCATGGCTCAGTGCAGTTCAGCAGCAGAACAACGCAGCCGCATTACTTCTTGAGTATCCCAAATGCTTGCACACTCATGTGAAGCCATGATTTGGCTTAGTATGTCATGTGAAACAACCCTCTAAATTGATGGTGCTTGTTTGATGTAAGGTGTTCCACATTATTGGCACTGCCGCACTAAATCCTCTGTTCCTAGTATTCATGCAGCAGACATCATTTACTGCAACTAAAAGTGCTTCTCTCAACGATTGCAGGGGTTGGTCAGGGATATGCTGTGGAAAACGGTCCCTCACATAAGCTATCTGTGTATACTAACAAAAAAACTAGTGCAGATTTTTCTGCAAAGATGTTGTATTCTGTTGATGGTCCTTTCCAGTTGACAACTGGGCTGGCTCCATTCTGTGCCACTACAACTTCTGAAGCAATGTGTTAGTCTTTAAGCTTTTTGTTGTTTTTGCTGCAACAAACTAACATAGCTACTGCCTCTAGAAACTATTTACAGTAATCTGGACATTATTATTATATTGGATTATACTCAACCTCTCAAACCACACTGTATTACCACAGATATTTTGAATTAACTATCCCATAATCCAGGGGAAATGTTTTCCTTAAAAAGAATGAATGAAAATGCTCATTGTATTATTATTGCATTAATGTTGTTACAGCTTCTGACTGACTATTATTCTGTTTCATTAATGGTCCAGAACTGTTGGTTAATGTTTTCTCTGTAGAAACTAATTGTTAGGAAATAGTCTCTTAATGCCTCAATGTCTCTCCAAGTATTTGAGTAAGATGGCCATCAGAACTTAGAAAACTGCTCTCTCCTTCCCCAGATAACAAGAGAGAGTGATGTATCTGAGAATCCCTCAGGAACAGGAATTCCAAACAAAATTAAAAAAATCCTTCCCGTAGCACCTTAGAGACCAACTAAGTTTGTTATTAGTACGAGCTTTTGTGTGCATGCACACTTCTTCAGATACTTCGACTACGGCAGACCAACATGGCTACCTACCTGTAACAGGAATTCCAAAGTTGGACTGTGATAAAGGTGAGGTGACATGACTGAAAGGTCTGTCTTATTTCAGGTGCTTGGGGGCAGGAGGGTGGGGGAGAGAGATGGGCCTCATTTGCACTATACATTTCAAGCATCATCTTCTCCCAAACAATCCTGGGAGCTGTAGTTTGTTCAGGCTATAGAGAGCATTCCCTCCACCATGACACAACCCAAATCTGGGACAAAATCCCGTGTGAGTCATGTGACCCACATGAGATTGGGAGCACGGTGCCTCCAAACATGTGATTTGGAGCACCGTGCAAGATTGCAGACCCAAAAATAACCACTTTTTTTCAGGGCGAGACCTTGGTCTGAAATCGCACAAGAGCAAGGTACCTAAAATGGCTGCCGTACTCTTGCGGGGGGGGGGGGGACGGGGACGGGGACGGGGACGGGATGTCCCAGGTATCAAGGCAGTTGAAGAGTATGAGAGAGCACCTTTGGGAGAATCCTGTTCTCCTCACAGAGCTATAATACCCTGAGTTGCCTGGGGAGAGATGGTTAAACCATTCTGAGTATTGTAGCTTTGCAAGGAGAATAGGGATCTTTTTACAACTCTTAGGAGTCTTAACAAACTAAGGGGGTGGGGGAAGCCGTGTTTGCTTAAAATGATAATGCTTGAAATGTATATAGTATACATGGACCTAGGACTCAGAATATCACAACCTATTGTTATTAAAGTCCAGAAAGTTTCATTATTTCAAAGGAAGTTATTTCCAATTATCCCATTGGTAGTATCTGATATAATCTGGACACTTACCTTTGGACTACTGCCATCGCTAATACTCACTGAGACAGAAAACAGATATTTGAGGAAACCTTCCTGCTGGCATGGAGACAGATAAAACACCATAAATGGGACACAAACATGCTTAGTCCATAGTTACCCAAATCAGGGGAAAACTACATCCAGTCAGATCCAAAAATATGGGAAAGCAAAACAAAGTTGTAAAAGCAGATATGTACCAGGAATTAATGAATCAATGTGATCTCCAAGGCCAAATAAAAGAGCAAAGTAAATTACCCAATAGGATATATTATGGAGCACTGTAATGAGATCTGCCCACATTTTTGAAAAAAAAAGTCTGGAAGTTATATGTGTGTCACTGGAAGTATATGTGATTCAAAATATGAACTGGACACGTGTGATTTTATCAAACACAACTGTTTAGATCCCACTATTCCTGCAGTTTAAAAAAGCAAACATGTAAATGTTGGTAGATAATTATAAAAAGTGTTATTTTTACTGTGCTTTCATCTATACATATATTTTGGTTAGGGCTGAAACTTGATTAAAGGATCTTTCTGCATGTTTTGATCATTGGCATTGTGCAGGGTCTCAAGGGGTTTCTCAGGCTGTTGGCTCGTTGTCAATTTGGGTGCGTGGGCTTAGTTACCTAATTTGATTGATAAAGGTCAAATTGTCTGGGTTCAAGTGGGGTAACTATGGTTGCCACCTTGCTGTTCTCCACTGTGCAAAGCATCATCCTGGAAAACAGCTGGATTTGCTGTTGCTACCTGGCTTTCTTTTTCAGATCAGAAAGAAGACCCTGGACAATGTAGCAGTGAACTGTAAGGGAGACACAGAGATCTAAATAAATACCCTTATTTGTGGTGCGACACCCCTTTTGCTTGTATTTATTTTTGATTCAGATTTGTCATGGCCAGTGGCTAGTACAATAAAGTTATTTGGATTTGGTTGATTAAAAGAATTTTATTTGATTAATTATTTTAGATGATTATAGCTTAAATTTGCATATGGGTGGGGTATAAATAAATAAATTAATAATAATAATAATAATAATAATAATAATAATAATAGGTTAAAAACAATACTATTGAAGGGAGATAAGTGCTTCCTTTGTTTTCAGATGACTCCGGTGGGGAATTACCACCATAATTTCTAGTGCCCTGCGAGTAACCACCCTAAGACAACCTTGCCTGAATCTTCGTTTTGTAAACAAGTTTGCTACTCGGTTGGTACAAAGGGCAGAAACAGTTTTCACGATGGGGATAAATATCCAAAGAGAACTACCACAGTTTGTCAGTGTGATGGCCTGGGAATCTGATTCAGAGGCTGAACTGGAGGAATCCCAGCCTGCACAGGAGTCCCCACCTCCAGGGCCGGCTGAGCCAGGGCAGGGCCTTGAATCTGAAGCGCCTGCACCTGTGCCAGATCCTCAGGAGCAGACACCAGATGAATCCACTCTGGCTCCGGAGGTGATTGAGGACCCATTGCCTACAGGTGCGCCTCTCCCAGCCCTGTCAGGGGAAGGTGAGCCTTCCCCTGGGTCCAGTAACCCTCCAGCTTCTCCTGAGCTGCAGAGGCTCAGGGCAGAGAGGTGGAGGGAACTGGGTTCTCACAGGAGGAGTGCTCACCTTAAGCCCAGGAGAGGCGGGTCACCTGTGAGCCGGGACCGCCCCTGGCCTCAGAGAAGATAAAGGCCAGTCAGCCCGGTCCCAGGTTGCAGGAGCAACGTCATTGGAAACCTGTTTCTGCCAGCACCCAGACCTGTTCTTCCAGAGTTCCCGACCTTGCCTGGCTCCTCGCTTTGGACCCCGCTTCGCCCTTGGTGGACAGTCTCCACACCCTTGACCCAGGACCGGACTCTGACTATGCCTCATGGTAACCTCCCCCCGGGACCAGCACAGTCAGGGACTGGGCAGAGAAGGAATGGTGGAGACTGTCTCCCCAGCCTGACCCTTCCAGAGAAGAAGACAGTTCAGAATTACAACAGAGGTTTGAGGGAGGTCACAGCTCAGAGTAAGATGAAGGGAAAAGGTGGGAAATAATGGGAGAGGAGGCAGAGCCAGAACAGCTGGTTGACACGTTATCACTAGAAAGCATTCCAGACCCACCATCTTCCAGAACCCAGTGAGCCTTAAAAGTAGGAGAGCAAAGAGCTCAAAGACAGAGGGCCCTAAGCAGCAACCGTAAGGGGTGTGTGTGCTGTTGACGAATGAGGAAGTGGAAGAAAAGGGGGTGGAGATTTACTCGGGACAACACCCTTATTCCAAGAGGCTGCATTCTCAAGCCTCTCTCTGTAAATATTGAATAAAAAGCAGATAGTAAGGACTTTTCCTTGTTTTATCCATTCCTGGCAACCTGCCATGGGGGTTGGTTCCTCTGCTGCCTGACACAGTTATAGGAGTCCCTGCTCTCTGGTGTACATACCTACTTTGAGCTCATACAGTACTTTCCCCACACAATTGCATGGAGGAAATTCTACCATATCATGAACCAATTCTAACGTATTTGAATTTGAATCAAAGTCATTGTCATTTACTCAAGCAGAGCCTCCATTGACTTCTCTGAATTTTGCAAAAAATAAAATAAAAATGGTTTGGATTGAAAATAAGAATTTGTGCATAAGCTATTCTTATTCATGCTTCACCCGCAATTATCTAGCTGTCTGCAATACTATAGATCCAGACAATGAAAAGACTGGATGACTCTTACAAAAAGTTTGCAGAACTAGTTGAACCCACTGCCAGAGGTTTACAGAATCTCTGCCAGACACAGGAAAGAAGATGCCTTTAGAGAATTTTCTAATGGAAATCTGAAACACAGGGGCTTCTTCTACCCGGACTGTCACGCACATCTTAGATGAAAAACGAGCATAATGTGAGATTCTCCCTCTTAATTTATGCAAAGGCTTTATTCAGCCAGCTGGATTTGTTTGTTATGCATTGGGATGCTCACTGAGAGGATAAACAGAGCCAAAAATAAAGAGAACCAAGCCAAATGTGCAAGTGATCTGGATTCACAAGTGTCACATTTAGAAAGATTTCATCATCAGGCAGTCCCAAGACAGAGCAGACTACGGTTTGACAAGATGGAAATAAATTGCCCTTTATATCTACATTTTTTCACACATGCTAACAAAGCAAATGTGAACAAATGAAATATTAAACTAATAATAAATAATATCTAACATGTTTATCATACGGTTTAAGTATCCTGTCAAAAGTGCTTTTCACATATTCTCAGAAATCCTTAAAACATCTCTGTCAGGTAGGCCAGTATCATTATCAGACCCATAATACAAATGGGAGACCAGTGAAAGTGAATTGTTTTCTTTTCCTCCCGGCAAACTTGTAGGACCCCAATCTGGATCAGGACCACACAAGGGGCAAAGGGCAAAAATCCCCACACACCAGGATCTCTATCTGGTTTGGGCCCTCTGTGATGGCAATTTCTCAGAAAATATAATAAAGTACTCAAAAACAAAACATATGAGTAGTTTGTCTCTGAGATCCAGAAAATAGTAGCTTGTGAATTCTGACATCCCACAGCTCAGCTCTATTAGGCATTTTTTACAACTTAAACATTCATATGTAAATTAAACAATCCATCAGCATTATGGATTTCTTTCAGTGAAATAAATAACCATCTTGTTGCTCTGGAGTCTCTAGAAGCCCCAATAATTGCTAATCTAGTCCCACTCACCAGCCACCTTTTGTTATTTTTGATGCTGTTTGGTTCCTTTATTCCGCTGATCATGGTCCTAATGGAGACTGCTTTTTTTCCCTTTGTTACACTTAACTTTGGTGAGAAACAGCTCTCTATTGTCTGAAATTTGTTTTCTGTCTTTTAGCCACTTGGGGATGATTTCTTTTTTAAACAAAAATTCACCTTGTGTCAACTTACATTATTTAGTAAACTGTTGAAAGGCCTTTGTAAAAGGTGTAAAGCATATGCAGATGAATTTATGTCAGCAGCTTCTCCTTTAAGACATTGTTCCTCTGACATGTTGAAGAACTATGGAGAACAAAGACGATTCGCTCCCCCTCTCCTTTCCAGAGGTACAGAGAGTTCAATGCAACTGTTAATCTTTGGTGGTATATCATTCTATGCCTGTGGTCTTAATTTACTCAGTAGCAAAGGAAGTCATGCTTTCAGTTTGTGCTTTGCCCTTTTAAAAATTGATAGAGCCTTGTTTCTTTTATGCTATAAATGTGGTTTTTATCACTTTTCCAATCTAGTATATAGAAGACATGTGTGCACATCGAGCAATGAATAAATGTAATTTCAAAAGGTATCCTAGCAACATCACATCCGTCTCCCTGATTGACAGCCCTGTGTAGTAATATCGAAGCATATGTTAGAGCTCAGGTTATATTTGTTTCCTTTATTTAAATATATTTCTTCCCCATGCTACATCTGCACAACAAGTGATTAGGCAGTAGCATGATAATATTTGATATTTGTACGTTTGTTTGTGTATGTGTGGGACACATGTGGAGGTATAAATTGGCCAGTTATAAAATATTGAGTAAGAATATAGTACAATAAAACTGTAGCAATTGGGTCTAGCTTGCATACTGATGGCTGCAGGTTCAGTCCCCAGGATTTCTAGGCAAGGCTGGGTAAAGACTCCTATCTCAAACCCTTGAGAGCCACTGCAGACAGTATTGAGCTAGATGGATGAATGGGTCTCACTTGTTACAAGGGATGTTATCAGTGCCATGGGCGCCTTTTTTGCTGATTGGCAGAGTAAATTTCAGATTAGAATGAACAAATCAATATCATAATCCGAACTCCTTTATTGAATGAGGAATACAAACACATTTAAAATAAATATCCTTGATGTCTGGTGGGGCCTTTATTTTTTTTAAACCCAGAGACCTAATATGCAATTTATAACAACATGCAATTTTGGGGTAATGTCAGAATATCTCGCTTAACTCACACCTTGTATAACATTTTGAAATTCTCAGGGTGCCTCTTCTTCTGAAGTCAGACTCTGGGTGCCTCCAGACTGTATATTGCAGCAGAGATTTAAATGCATACTGGGAGTTTAGGTTTGTGTGGTTACAAATACTGCTTTTAATGTTTTTATACTGCTGTAGACAGCCCTGATATTTTATGAGAGGGTGAGATATGCTCTGTCACTTTGATACAACAAATCCATTTTTAAAAAATGAACTTTTTGCGTTTTGGAAAGTGACAGGGAAATGCATTGAAAATGTTGGGTGAACAAACAACTGATGGAAAGATGATTGAGCACACCACAAGCAAATCAGGATGAATGCTGGCTGGCTGCTCTTTGTCACATAAGCGCCCTGTAAACAAATCAAAATTAATGCTTAATCAAGACCAGCCATAATCTAACTACCATGTGAGCTTCATGCAAGCAAATGAGGATGAATGCTGAATAAACAGGTTGTCCAGAACAGTTCTCTGATACACCAGCTGCACTCTGTCTCTCTCCAGGAAGAGAGTCCTCCTGTTTCTCTCTCTTCCTGTTTAATTATACCCCTGCTCAGGCAGCATACGTTCCGATTTGTCTCTCAGGGCCATTTTATTTTTGCTTCATTTTTGATGAGGCCCCAGAGAATTTTCTAATGAGACAGATTTATAGACAATAAGACAAGACACAAACGATCTTTTATATTGTTAAGTCAGTGCCAAAATGACAGGCACTTCACAACAAGAGTGGGGGAAATTGCTGGGTTTTGGTGGGCTTTTTAAACCCTAATCTTCTCTGCCTCCTTAATTTTGAACTTGTCTCTTTTCCCCTCTGTAGTGGCCCAAGACATTTTGCCGCCTGAAAACAAGATAGCCCCAACACTCCTCCTCCATGCCATGTTTAGACAGCTACGTTGATGGGGCAATGTTTTCATCTGCACCTGAGGGCAACTGGATTGCTTAGACCAGCTTTTGCCAAGCTGGTGCTTTCCAGATGTTTTGGACTACAACTACACAGCTGTGCTGGACAGGGCTGGTGGGAGTTGCGGTCCAAAACATCTAGAGAGGACCAGGTTGGTAAATGCTGGCTAAGGGGGTCCAGGGCAGGCTGCATGGTACATCTGTCCTCAGCATCATCTGCCTGAAGCAGCTGCTTCACTCTGCCTAATGATAGGGCTGGCCCTGCACTCATTCTTATGCCTGCATATCTCATCTCTCTCTCTCTCTCTCTCTCTCTCTCTCTCTCTCTCTCTCTCTCTCACATGCTCTTCTCACTTTTAGTCCTATTGTAAAAGCTTTCACATATCCAAATTCTTCATTTTTGCAGGTGCATGAAATTACTAGTGCCATTCAGAAAAATGATGGTTAGAATTATAAAGTCAATGGTGTGCATAAGGATGACAAAAGCCAGTGGGAAGTACCCGGTACATTTGTTGACAGTTCAGAAGTGTGGGGGAAAGAGCTTTACTTTCAGGAATGAGGGACTAATTATTTCTCTTTCAGATTTTAAAGTGCTGGCAAGTTGGAACGTGTCCTGTATTGAAACCCCTGAAAGGCATTGCCATAGCCAAGATGTAAGCTTGGACCATTGTATCTTAGCTGCAAGCTTAAGTGTTCAAATTTCATTCCAGGAATTTAGCTAGAATGTGTCTGAAAGGCTTGGCAAATATTTGTAGAAGAAAATATGCTGGACTACAAGCTGATGAAATCATTTCTGCCCACATCTGCAAAAATTAATTTTCATCAGCAAATAGATTTATGGAAGAAAAAGCATTGTGAATATTCATTATTGCAGATAAATTTCTGAAGAGTAGCAGCATTAGATCACTTTGCACAAAATACAAAGGAATCCTGTCAGAAATATATTTTCCTTTCAAAATATATGCAAAGGGGAACTGAAGAAGGCTGGGATCTTGGTTGCAGGTATGTTGAAGAGTAAATATGTGTACTGCAAATACCTTATGCAATAGAGCTGTCACAAATTTATTGTTCCTAATTACAGAATGTATCATACAAAACAGACCTTGCTTTGCAGCAGCTAAAAGAAACTTCAGATACAACACTGAAAATATCAAACCACTTACAAGGATGAGTGAGATGTAAGTCCAGTCAAAGGGGTTGTGGCGCTTATCTCGCTTTCAGGCCAAGGGAGCCGGCGTTTGTCCACAGACAGCTTTCCAGGTCATGTGGCCAGCATGACTAAACAGTTTCTGGCACAACGGAACACCGTGATGGAAACCAGAGCACACAGAAATGCCTTTTACCTTCTCACCACAGTGGTACCTATTTATCTACTTGCATTGGTGTGCTTTTGAACTGCTAGGTTGGCAGGAGTTGGGACAGAGCAACAAGAGCTCACCCCGTCACAGGGATTCAAACCACCAACCTTCTAATTGGCAAGCCCAAGAGGCTCAGTGGTTTAGACCACAGTGCCACCCACATTAGTATACAGGATGAAAGGCCAGTCTGTAGAGCTGGGTCTCCTCCCTGCTGTTTGTCCCTTCACTGCTTGCTCCACAAACAAACTGTTCTTCTTTGCTTCTAAGTGGAGGAACACTAGTGGGGAAAGGAGAGGGTGGATGTACCATTCAGGTATTGCAACCCTTTATTGCAGGGATTCCAACTATAGGAGGCAGGAGGAGCTTGGGTCACCTCAATATTTGTGGGGAGGGAGCAGAGTTCTCCCCCCCCCCCCAATATTCAGGAGACCACCATCTCCCACCACTGGGAAGAGTGCTGGAGTGCCAGGCAGGGTGGGATACGTCATGTGATGCTGGGCACCCTCAATGTGGAGGGCAAGTCCAGGGCCGTCTTTACCCAGAGGTGCAAGGGGTGCGGGGCACCCAGGCCCCTAATTCTGGGGGCCACCAGGCACCCGCCGCTGAAGCTGCCTAAGCATATTGTATTGAGCTGCTATGTGGCAGCGGGGTCAGCGGCACCTTTGACACGACTGATCTCGCGCCGCCTGCCTGCCGGGAGGAGGGCGAGAAAGAGAATGTGCCTGTCTAGCGACGGGAACGCGCACAGGCTCCGGAACCTTCCCAAGAAGAACTCGTATATATGTGTTCGCAAGGGCCCTCCCAGCTCCTCTAGAAATAAGGTTGTTCCCATAATGAAAGGCTGCCCAAGATGGCTCTCCCACACATGCGCACAGTGCCCGCCCGTCCCATCTTTCAGACACTTCCCTACGCCCATAAGCGCATGCATGGAGTCTTTACACTGACTCCCAATGTGTTCTTTGTCTTTTTTAGAAAAGCTGGTTTTAAACAAAAAACACACAAAAAACCCTTCCTTTTGGAGCTGCACAGGCATGACTGCTATTTATCAAATTATAATAGTGACAGATACATAATAAAAGTTAATTTGGGGCTCAACTAAATTTGGGGGCGCTGGGCGGATCCTTGCACCCCAGCGGTACATATGCTAAAGGTGGCCCTGGGCAAAACATCTCAAGGTTTTCAGAAGACTTGCAATGAACAATTGCCTTATAAACCACCTGAGTTTTGCAAACAGATGCTTCTCCATCCCTAGTGAATTGCTCTCCTACTAAACCACACATGAAAAGGAGTTTTCTTTGTTATTCTAAAGATATTTTCGTATGGTTTACCACACTTAAAATGAGTGAACTAGGTCACCCATATATACACCATACGTATATTTGAAGAGACAATGATGATATATGGGTTTCTTCTTACATTTCCCCACCCCCTCATTTATTTGCTTCCAATTTAGTATTCATCACTTGCGTCAGGTATTTTCATATTTCATATTCTAATAGAATTAATTTAAAATCTGCCATGTTAACATGAAATTCAAAGAGAATTTCTATTTTAGCCTGAAATTTGCTGGATTAACACGAAATACAAAGATAACCTAATTGAGAGGGAAATAGGAGGGAGAGTTTGGTAGCTTTATAGTTAACATTTCTAATTTTTGCCCTTATACCCCTTCCCCTTCCCTTTGAAGGGCACTCTTTGGATAACTGCCATGCATAATCCTTTATGTGCATAGTTTTTAATGGGGTTCGCCCCCCCCAACCCCCCACATCAAACCTTGAAATCACCTGGAGGTCTGTTTTATCTGAAGCTTTGGATGTGACAGGTTGACATAGTAAAACAAGCGCCTTTTGTGTCTCCTGGCTAATCCTCTGCATGTGATGAAAGCTTATGATGACAAATAGACTCTTTCAGCATATCTAAATGATTATTTTAAAGCACGACAAATATAAAAGAGAGAAAGCACAACTCCCTGCAACAGACAACATTTAAAATGCATGATTGTGAAAGTGTTTCTAGATTTAATATGATAAATATTTTTTTAAAAAACCACATCTTTAAAAAATAAATAAATCACACCCTACCATAGGTTAGTAATAAAACAGATGCCTCAAAAAGATACCAGTCTCTAGGACGAGCAAAATAAATTGGAATAGTCTTGCTATAAAAGGAAGTTTGACATAAAATATTGTCATTTCCTAACTGTACATAGTTTCACTGGTAGAAGTGTCTGATGAAAGGAGTTGGGCTAACGGGGTGCTCCTGCCAGCAGAAGGGGGAGTAGTATTTTTTGATGCTATTCTCTTCCTCCTGCAGATCATTTGCCCCTCAAAAATCTGCTCCAGAGGGTTGGGTGATCCTTTGCAGCAGCGTGCCACCCCATCGCCATACTCTAGTAATAGCCTAGATGGAACACCATTTTCCTCAACTAATGGAAGGAGTCCTACCATTCCTGGATGGCTCTTTGGTATCCAGGCCATTGTTCTTTATTTTATCTAGCCCATCCCCCCCCCCTGAAAGTGTGGACAAAGTAGAACCCGACAAAGGCCAAATCCACATGCATTTAAAGCACTGTGATACCACTGTCAACAGCCATCGCTCCCCAAAGAATTATGGGGACTATAGCTTGTTAAGGCTCCTCACAGTGCTACAACTCCCATTCCATGGCCTGCTTGGTGGGGATGATGGAGGTGTAGTCTAACACATCTGAAGGGCACCAAGTCAGCAAAAGTTGTTTTAATGCATGGAAAAGAATAATGTTAGGGTTTGCCCACCGTTTTCTGAAAATCTGGAGAGAGATAACCACTGTCTGTATCAGCCTCTCATTGCTTTTGTTTTGTAAAGTTAGGGGCTGACTGTGTCTCACCTGTGGATAAAGCATAACATAAAGATACAGAGGAGCCTAGGGAAATAATGTGTTGTAGTAAACCTGTCATTAAAAGTGCAGTAAATCACAGGAGTAGTCATGTTTAAGTAGCACATATGGGAAGGGAAAGCATCCATTTGGGTATTCATTTATTGCACTTCCTTGAGTACGTTCTCACATGTGCCACATTTGTGAAAGGCAATTTTTAAAGACATAAATTTTGCAAGAGTAACTTCACCTCTTTAGAGCTATTGGCAGTAAAACTTTCCTCCCTCAGGCAGAGCTGCTGAGAGATGTTTTAAGAGGATTTTGCTTTATCCCGGCAGAAATTAAACTCAACGAGACCATTAGAATTCTGCAATACAGTGGTACCTCGGGTTACAGATGCTTCAGGTTATAGACGCTTCAGGTTACAGACTCCACTAACCCAGAAATAGTACCTCGGGTTAAGAACTTTGCTTCAGGATGAGAACAGAAATCCCACGGCGGCAGCGGGAGGCCCCATTAGCTAAAGTGGTACCTCAGGTTAAGAACAGTTTCAGGTTAAGAACAGACCTCTAGAATGAATTAAGTTCTTAAGCTGAGGTACCTACCACTGTAATGACAGCAAAATACCAGATATCATAGACAACCGTTGTGACATCAGTAAGTAGGACTGCTGTATTCATGCTCATACATTTTATGCATATGCAAAATGATTGTCAGAGTAAAATGTAAATCCAATGTCATTACTAAAAGAGAACTTCAAAATGGCCTTGGATTGTCGCTGTCCCCCCTGCAAATCATATAGATTCTAAAAGGCAGCATTTATAGTCAAATATACCTTTTTAACTCATAAGAGGAATGAAGCATTTAATGCAAGCCAGACTAGTAGAAGGAAGAATAAATGGGTGGTTCATGGATAATGGGTGGTTTGTCTATAGATTCTATAGATAACAATATGTGAGAATTCCCAAATAATGCCAGCAGTTAAAAGGAACTGAGTGGGAATGTGAGAGCCATGCCCCCTTAAGCATGTGCCCTGGGTGTAACCCCCCTCCAGGTGGATTGGGGGCCACTATTTTCGATGGCACCTTGTGCAGCATATCTCCTAGTTCCATCCCAATTAAGCAAATAATTGTCCATATTTGTGAAATAAGCATTACCTACTACAGCCCACAGCTTGCTTAGTCATGGAGTCCTACTGAGTTTAAAAATACTACTTTGAGGCACCTGGACAGCTTTTTGCTTTCTCTTCTTCCATATAAAGGCTGGTAGCCTTGGAGGGCTTATTTGGGCTAAGGCTGGTGGCCCAGCAAAGAACTGATGAACTCTCCCTGCACATAATGTATGACTCAATAATATGCACAAAATGCATTGTACTTGGGGTCAGGTTCAGTGTTAGATGTGTCATGGCTGCTGAAGTGGGGTACAGATGCAAATCGCAGCCTTGGGTGGGTGAGGAGGGGAGGGTTAAACCCTTAACTGCCTGCCGCACTCATGCCCTGGATCAGATCTCTCACCCCACACAGAGTGGCAATCGTTTGAAATTAAATTCCAATATGAATTTGACATAACATGACCTTTGGCCTTTGTTTTCCTTGCACTCTTAGGATATAGCATCTGGATACTGGTCTTCAGATCATACAGTATTTCATTATGAGAAGAAAAGCTGAGGTCTTTTCATGACAGTGAAATCTCACAGAGGCACTCTGTGTGAATACGGTGGTCCTATTGCGCACTGTTGAGGAATGTGCTTCACTTTCTTTCATAAATGTGTTTTCCAAGTGCAAAAGGAGTGGATATGTGGCATGTGGGAATAATGTCTTGTCTTCAGTTCGGATTCCACAAGCACATATTGAATCATTTTATCAAGTTGCAGGATTTCTTTTCCTAAACCAGGGAGGTCATCACCTCCCATCTGAGCGAGAGTAACACACAAAAACAAGAAGTACTTCATTCTCAGTGGCCCATAAGGGTTGCTACAGGAAGCAGGTGCTCAAGTGTGGCAGACTTGGATCCAAACAAACAGGGAAGGGAATATGAGGTTAGACAGAAGGGTGAAAAACCAAACAATTGAACATTCATTTCTCATGCTCAGGATGCTAATTTCCCCGCTCCCTTCCCCACCCCCAGCTGTCATTGTGATGGACACCCAGCATTTGTTAACTTTACAGTAATCATGCTTTTTCTCCTCTGTGTGAAGCCCCACATGGCTATATCTCTCAACACACTTGGCTACAGAAGAACCTGTGCTTTGCCAAATATGTGACGTGTGGGGAATAGGGTGAACAATTACACACAGACTGTCTTCCAGGCCAGGTGGGTCATTAACCAAACAATTTCACCTGAGACTTTGAAATGTTTCCTACGCACTTACCAGAGAGCAGGCTCCATGAAATCAGGGGCCTTTCTTCCAAGTAAAAAAAAATGCATAAAGCCAAGCTGTTAGCACTGCATGATATTCAAACGTCAGAAATATTAATACTAATGCTAGAAAGATCCACAATGTGGATTTCAGGCTTTCACTAAATAAAGTTCTCTGTCACTGCTGACTTTTTTTCAGTTTTGGCAACAACTTTTCTAGAATAATTTTCAGTTGGGCTGACAATATGAGAGAATGGTGGAAAGGGAAGAATGAAGGAAAGAGAAAACACTACTAACCCTTATGTTTACTTACCACTTTTTATTTTATGCTTTATCCATCCTTGATTAGGAAAAAAAAGTTATGGATCTGATCAGGAAAATCTCATTGTCATTGGCTGACTTCATCTCTTTATTATATGAAGTTTGAAGTCAAGCTAAGCAAATTGTGTGAATTTAAAAACAAATAGATGCATTGTTCTGTTCTCTAGTTTTAAGCAGTGCTTTTTTGGGGGGGTACAAGGGGATACGCATACCCCTAAACATTTTGTGAATCTTTGTACTTTTGTCCATTTACTGTATTTATTTTCCCCGATTTGAACTATAAAATGGTGATTTTCTTGAGTCAAACTGAGAGTACCCCTACTCATTTTTTAAAGAAAAAAAGCACTGGTTTTGTGTGATAAAGTTCATGAAGTATTACTGGGTAAGGTTCATTTTAATAATGACTGGTTTCTGGCAATTCTATTTTCTTGTCCATCCTCTAAAACAACATATAATAAAGAGATGAAGTCAGCCAATGACAATGAGATTTTCCTGATTAGATCTGTAACACCCCCCACCCCTAATTGGTGATAGAAATTGATGATGATGAACAGAGGGGAGATTGCAGATTGGGTGATGTGCTATCAGAAGTCTAGAAATAAAGATTAGAAATGGCCTGTTCTTGAGATCCGATTGTTTGGTGGCAATTCAATCAGATGGAAAACACTGTAGTTTTTCTAGATTGGCTTGCCCTAGAATGACAGTATAGTAGTATAGGAAGCACAAACAATCTCTAAGTATGTTGGTAGCAGAAGCAAGTCCAGTTGATACCAGTTGGATTCATTTTCAAGTTAATGTTTGGGATCACAGCTTTATCCTATAACTTCATTGATCCCACTGCCTTTAATAGATCAAAACATTGGTAACTATGTTAAAAATAGCATTGAGAGGAAGAGTGTTGTAATTTAATTTCAAGATTCATTGTTTAATTTGTGTTCTTGAAAATCAATCAATAAATGCACGGGGGGTGGGACTGCAATCCAATTTGTCTTTCATCATCTCAGAGCATGAGGGTGGTCAGATTACCCCACTCCAAGATCTTTCTGATTTCATTTGCACACAAACCATGCAAGCAAGATGTTAAAACTACCTACTCTATGTTCTGACATTCAACAGCCAAAGCAGCTTGTTAGCTTTGGCAATGATAGAAAATGCAAATTATTGTCCAACCTTTTATTTTTCTTACCAGCTATGTAAGGGAAACAACTGTCTGCATCTTACACTTACAAAAGAAAACCCCCAAATTTTAATACAGTAGCAATGAAGCAGAATTCTAGCTGCTTAATTTTTGATCTAGAAAAGCTTTTTAACAATGCAATTCTATGCATGGAGGGAAGTTGCATTCAGATGTGGGTCTTTACTCCCAGGTAAGTGGGTATAGGGTTGCAGTCATAACAGTTTAAAAGCCATGACTTGCAAGAGGATTTCGTCCTTCTCACCAGTCTCAGCTAATTGATAACAAGACCTTGGTTGAAAGTTTGCCACTGACGTCAGAAGTCAGAGAATTTCACGTTTTACAGTTAATGCTTATTCCAGTAAAACAGAGAGCTACCACCTGGCAGTACATTCACTGCCTTCATTAATTAGAGGGGATGGGGTGGGCAGAAACATGTGGTCAGCATAGATGGCAGGGAAATCAGAAATCCTAGTGAACTTGGCTGGTGGATGCAATAAAGCTAGCTGCATTCTTTCATTCCTGTGGTACATATTTAAAGGTGGTAGTGGAAGTATATGTTGAGAAGCATAGCTTGCCAGTGGCTTAGAATTATTATTTCTTTGTGGTTCCTCTGGGTGTGTATAAACACATCCATTATTTTGCTAGACTTTCCCTTACTCACAAAACTCGGGTGTTATTTAGGAGGTTTTCTGGATTATGAAAAGAGGCAGCTGTCAACGTTCTAAAATATGGATATTTATTCATTCAAGGGTAGAATTCAGCATCATGCTATGCTGAATGTTACATCTGAGCAAGCATAGCAGCTTGCCAGACAGAAAGATTTCCCCTCCCTCCATGTGCTGATCTGGGGGTTCCCCTGACCTCCCTGGGGCAATTTTGGAGGGCACAGGCAGCACATGAGGTAGGAGAGGAGAAGCCCTGTTGTGCCTAATACAGGGCTTCCACTGGTGGGGTTCATTAAATGACTCCCACCCCAAGGTATTTGTTTGTTTATTATTTACATGTAAAATATGGGGGAAAGTCCTCTAAAACAGTGAGGGAGAAGACAGAAAGAACTAGAGAAAAATGAACCAATCACAAGCTGCTACTGAACCAAAAGGGTTGTGCCTCCCCCCCCACCATTGCAAAATACTCAGCTGAAATCTAATAAAAGCTTATTTGGGGATATGCATTATAGCCCACTAAGTTTTACTCAAAGGAGACCCACTGAAATTAATGGACGTAAGTTTGCCATGTCCATTAATTTCAATGGGTCTAGTCTGCAAAGAATTTGCACTGGATTATTTTCCCTTGCTTTTGTTTGTTTAAAGCAACTCTCTCAAAATTAGCACTTTTACTGACAAGTTCCTAAAGAGCTGTCGGCACCAAGATATTATTGGAGGGGAGTGGGGTGTTGAGGGGAAAAGAATAAAGCTTTTCATTTAGTATCAGCTTGAGGCTTGGCTCTCTCTCTCTCTCTTTCTTTCTATATATAAAGCGCGCAGTGATTTGCAATACTGTAGGGGCGGAAAACCAACTAACCAAAACCAACGAAACAAACCACTAAGAATCTGGTTGTACAATCGTCCACACTCCAGTATCCATTTCTCTACCATTCAACAAACTGAAGAGGCCATGTGCACTAGGTCACATCCCCATCCTAGGCTTAATGCTCATTTAAAACATTTGGCTCCCCCGCAAAGAATCCTGGGAAATGTAGTTTTTTAAAGGGTGCTGGTAATTGTAGCTCTGAGGGATAAATTTCAGTTCCCAGGGCTCTTTGTGGGAAGCTATGTGCTTTAAATGTACCGTGTAGATGTGACACTATATGTGATTCCAAGGTTAATCAGAATAAAACTCTCTGTCCAATATGGCACTCACAGTTTTAAACCCACAATCATAAAGAGGCACTCAAAAGAAGCAGAACCTACCCTTTCCTCATTCTCTGTAAATGTGACCAGGGAAGAAGCAAGTTCTTAAAGGATGAGAAAACCAATTGGTGAACACGGCCATGTGTTCAGAGGTTGCTCTAAGTCCGTTATCTGTATGTAAAGAGACGAGTCAAGAGCTCCTGAAGAGCCAGAAGCATTTTTTGTCCCATTTTCAACATTTTGAGTCTCTACGTCAAACCTAGGATTACGCAAAACATTAGTGCCCTTGAGGTGAAACTGGACGTACATCAAGAGTATGTGAGGCCATTTTTCCTCACGATTCTCTTCCAAAGAACTTCCTTCCCTGAGGACCTCTCTCTCCTGCCAAGTATTCACATAACTGCACACTCGCTATCTGACTGCACATTTGCCACACTACAGAAGTTCAGTTGGAGTCTGTACTCTTTAACCAGACATGTCGTTCCTAAGTGCTAGAGTCATTCATGTTAATTGCTAGAATTGGAAAGTTCAAGATTGCCAGGAAGACTTCATCTTACTGGAGTATTTAAAGCTAGTTATACACTGCAGGATTCTTTACAATGAAGAAATACAAAATCCGTCCCCCCACCCACACAATACCATCACTGTTTTCTCCATATTTAAGGAATATGCTGTTCACCCAGCTATGGCTTGAGGCTTTTAGGTCTCTTCCAAATTCATTCTCGTATAGGGCAATGCAGCCTTGGGCTGAAAAAGAACGTGTTAATGCAAATATTTTCTGACTAGAGTTTGCGCTAGGCGTATGTGCTAAAGCTCGTTATTAAAAGATCACAATACGATTTAAGGAACTTAAAAACACAACGTAGGCACCAACTCTTAGGGGCCAACCCCATTTTTCCTTGAAAGGGTCAGGGGCCCCTATTGTTCAAAGGGCAGGAGGGCAAATGTGGAGCTGGGTGTGGCACTTTGGTGGCCAGTGGCTCCTCCTGCTACCACCACTGGCCAGGAGCGGTTGCTCCATCTTTCCCTTGTGTGGCAGGGGGATGGGGGTCTCCATCCACTAGGGTGATGTTGCCGTGTTCTGCTCCACCCCTGGCTCCTTGTAACAATATGCATCACTTCACACTTGTTTATCAGTTACATCTGCCATTTTACCACCCATTCATTCAGTTTGGAGAGGTCATTTCAGAACTCTTTGCAATTTTTAATGACCATGAAGAGTACTATTTTTCTAGAAAAACAGGTGCAGGAACTCACCTTGAACGCCTCCCTTGTTCTCTTAAAATGCCAATGGTGCCCACCTAAGAGGTGCCGGAATTGAGTTTTGGCTGAAAAAAAGCCCTGATCCCGAAAAATTGGCTACCTTATTGCTAACCCCTAACTTTAGATTGTTTATGAATAAGTTAAAAATCACAGGTCCTGATACCAATCCTTGGAGAACACCACTTTCTACTTTTCTCCATGCAGACCACTGTCTATTTTTTCCTACCCTCTGCTTCCTGCTACTTAAGGGGTTGTGGAAAACTGAAACTTTTCATAAACATTGTAAACACATTCTGCTTTGAGCTACTTAATTTTTTTTTTAATCCCCAATTGTAACTGTGTTTTAATTCTGGGAACAAACATTTATAAACAATGGATATTATAAACTGAATACTTCAATACAGGATACAATGTAATATATTTTGTATTTCCTGATCACATTTGGAAACATTTGAACAGGCATGAACTTTCTGAAATAAATTTCTCTTAACATTACTGCTTTAAAAAAAGGAACATCTTTTCAGAATAAATTTTGAATCAATGTGCATGATGCGTTTTCTCAAGGATAACAAATTTTATTTGTTTTCTCAGGTTTGTATTCAGGAGCTTGATTATAGTTCTGGAACTGCCATTGTTAAAAACATGGTCAGAAAACAGGTTTTTAGAAACTCTGTGGAGAGGTATATGAACAGATCAGAAAAGCATACATTTTGACCACTCATAAAAAGGAAACAATGCATAAACACAGCATTCTGAAGTAGTCATGGTTGGCCCCTTCTGATCAGGTTTTCAGAAACTTCACACACAACAAATTGTGATGTGCATATTGGGAGTTCTGTGCATTCTTGTTCTGCAAATGCTACATGCAGGATTATGCCATGCCACACTGCTTTCAAAGAATATGAATCCATTGGCTGCTGACATCGCCTCTCAGTTTCATGAATAAATTTACATCTTAATTGTGTGAAAAATACTGCCTGCTAAATATCCTCCAAAATACACACCATTTTCCACACAAGAGTTTAGCAACAACTGCTCAACAATGACCTTTCTTTAATTCTGCGCTTGTTCATCCTGTTATTTATACAATTACTGTAATTTTGAAAAATATAACATAACGTATTGTAAAGAGAATTGTCAGAAGGTTGTAAGAAACTGAACACATCACTGAGTACAAAAATACACTTGAAGGTCCAAGGATATTAGCATTACTTGTTAAATAAGCACAAAATCCAGAGGGTTTCTGGTTGTTGTTGTTTACAGTAGCCCTAATATAAAGATAGCTAAGCAGAAATAGGATGGCCAGATTATAAAAGCTCAGTTCATAAATAAGCCAGTAGTATCAATTGTTCCTTTCTGAATTTTTGTATGAGCTGTAGTGAATATTCCAGCAGATACAACTACTGAATGAATATAAAAGCCAGGTTTCAGGAAAAGTTCTGGATTTCATAATAGGAGAAACAAATATATTTCTCATACATTCAAGACAAGTTTCAGAATTTAATAGCCTGCAGAGATCATAAGCACACAGCACGTTATTATATAAATGTTTATTTTTAAAAAATCAGAATAAACCAAAAATACTTGATTGTTAAGTGTTGACTTTAATACAGAGCAGCGTTTGCCTGAAGTAATTGCGAACAGGATTCAATCTTTGTAAAATGTATTTCTTTTATTTTACAGGTATTTTAACAACTAATTTAAAAATATTTTCAACCTGTAGTTATATGTGTGCCTGTGTGTGTGTATAAAACAATTAATCACAAATTTAATGTGCTTCTAATCTGAAACATTGTTTTGAACTTTTGCATATATCCCTGCTTTACCTCAATCTCTGCTTATTACACCACCACTCTTATTGATAATGGTACAATA
Source organism: Podarcis raffonei (assembly GCF_027172205.1). NCBI lineage: Eukaryota > Metazoa > Chordata > Lepidosauria > Squamata > Lacertidae > Podarcis > Podarcis raffonei. Next base: position 31,979,490 of record NC_070612.1, read on the forward strand.
TTGATCTGATTTTACTTTGTCTCTGCCTATGCTTTTAAGATTTTATTGTTTCAAGGTGATATCCAGCTTTGGCATCCTGCTTGCACAAAAGACAGGCGCTCATGCAAACAGCACTTCTCGTTCGTCTCCTTCCTCCTGCATTTTCATGTTGTGGGAATCCTCCAGAAAAGACTGGAGAAGGCACAGGGGCCATTGGGGAAGGAGAAGGAGAAGCCCAATCATGTTTGCTAATGTGACACTGGAATTCTATCCTTGTGATTTTATATTTTTAAAATCAAAAGTTGTTGCAAAAAATATAAACTTTTTAAAAGGTTTTGTATTTTAATAGCAATTCAATTCTCAAAGAGAGGTTTCTACTTTGTCCATCTTAAAATGTCTCATCTGAAATTCAGAATACAGTTCACATAAAAGAATTCGGCAGAAGTATGACAGTGTTAATTAATAACTGCATTTTTATAATTTAATACACCACTGCTCCCCTAACTGAAATATGGAAACAAATTGTCAAAGGTGTATCTTGTCCAGCATTAACAAAGAAAGTGAAGTGTAGAACATATTTTTCATCTCTTCTGTTTTCCCCGAGTCTTTTATTCCGTATGCGCTTGACAAATATATTCCTGACATTTCCCCATTTTTACTGTATAAATAGAATACTGAAGGCCATCGCAATACAGCACACAGCTACATAAGGGCTCTTCCGCTCGCCTGGAAAAAGAAACAAAATTGAATTACTGGCTAGTTCACATCACACAAGTGAGTATGACTGCTTGAAAGAAATGCAGTAACGTGAAGCAGGGAGATCTGCAAGGGAAAAGGCACCGAAAATTAGAATTCCAAGCACGTTTTTGGGATCTACAGGAAGGTGAAGAGATGGAGATGAAGGAGATATGCTATTTGTATGAGCAACAGTCTATTGTGCAAGCAGGACACAACTGGATAGGATAGACAGAGCATAGACAGAGAGAAGGTACGACCACCCCTGCCCCAATGCAATATCTACAAATATGCAAAATGTGTCAATATCAGCCCAATTTTCTGCCCAGACCACTTCCAGTGAAGGCTATAGGAACAGTACTTGTAAGGTAAATCTGCAGCATTTCAGGGGTAAAGTGCATCAAGGGCACAAGAGAATCACAAATACAGCCTCTCTTTTACAATTTTAAGTTTGTAATCCCCCCTCCTTGTAACCGCTCAGCCCTCCCCTAAATCTTCTTAACAAGCTTCCCCTTGCACAAGAGTTTGAAACTGCTAATATGTACTACAAGCCTTAAACAGACACGGGCAGCCTCCAGCCTGTACACCAGTCTTGTATCATCAGGGGGTACAATTTGGCCCACAAGGTCATAGTTGCTAAACCATGCCATTTGTAGACATCACTGGTGATGCCACTGGGTTTAATGCTGCATTGGCTCTGTTCCCTGTTGGTGAGCACAGATTGAAGCCCTTTGCAAAAGTCCTTTGTGAAACAGCTGTGTGTTTTTCCTTTACCGGTAATTGAGCGGGTGGATAGTGGACGTTGATGTGGGAGGGGAGAAGGAGCCTCTTCTCCCCTATCTCCTGCCAGCTTAAATGGGCTACTTCAAAAACCACTTTGGCAAAGGGCATTATGACAGCGCCCATACTTCCTTTCAGTCTCTGTGGGTTGCTAGGTGCTTGGAAACCCTGCACAATGGATTTTAGGTGGGTGGGGCCTGCTTGTCAATTGCTCAATGTAATTAATGATGTCAGGTAGTTTGACAGGTGGGCAGCCCCACCCACCTGTCAAATTTGGCCTGCAAGTATGATCCTAATAATGATCTGGTCCATGGAGCCAAAAGAAATTCCCCACCCTTGCCCTAAAGCAGAAACATGTCAAAAATGTTTCTCTTGTAGTGAACAATTGTTGCCATATATCTATGGTGGGTAACATTTGGACAAACACCATAACATTTAACTGAATAAATGCTGTAATACCCAGAGTATGTTAAGAATGAAATATAATTCTTCTTCTTTGGTGATAACTCGTAGCTGAGTAAAATTGTCTTCCATGAACATGGTCTTAGCAGTGAGTCCATAAGTGACTGTAGAGGCCAATTCTGGATCCACATGTCCTTCCACAGTGGGGACATAGGTTTCTGGGTGGGAGTTGATCATGGTGAGGGTTTGCCAAACGTGCCTTCCTCTTAGCTCGTTTCTCCTTTTCACCTTGAATTCGTGCATCTTAAAAGTCCATGACACCTTTGGTAAAGGCTGTTCTCCAATTGTTTTCCAGTTATTAGTGTTTATGTTACCTTTTATTAGATTTGCCTTGAGAGTGCATTTAAACCTCTTTTGTTGTGCTCTGGTAATTCGCTTTCCATTCTCGAGTTGGGAATAGAGTAATTGCTTTGGAAGACGATAATCAGGCATCCAAACATGACCAGTCCAACAAAGTTGATGTTGAAGATTCATTGCTTTGACACTGGTCATCTTTGCTTCTTCCAGTACACTGATATTAGTTCACCTGTCTTCCCAAGAGATATGTAATTTTTTTCAGAGACACTGTTGATGGAATCTTTCGAGGAGTTGGGAGATGGCATTGCTAATGCTTCTGTATTGGTGGTGTGCTCAAAGGAATATGCATACAAGTATCCGCTCACACAAGCTGGCTGCTTAGTGAGAAATCTTTCCACAGCAAAGAAACAGTTCACTGAGTCTTTGCACAAGTGAGGGCCACCACAATTACATTACGAGACACTGTCATCATCTGGCACACATTTAATTAAACTGCAAATAGCTGTGCAAATTAACGTCTGCAATTTCACATCTGCTTAGAATTAATGTTGAGGAAGTCCACCTCCTACAGTTTTCTTACATGTTGTACTTTTCTGTTCTTAATTTTCTTGAGAGAGGCATCCATCATCAATTAGGATTCAACGCCTGTTAGCACTACTTTACAAATAGGCAACAGCTTGTCTGCTCAAAGGTGCAGACATTAAAAAGGCTGTTTAAACACAAGGGGCAGAATTGCATTCTACACTGATGTAGCTTTGTGTTTATCCTTTTACAGAAAGAGAACAAGTGCTAAAACAGTCAGAAGGCAGGAGGGGGAGAATCACATAATGTCTGCTAGAATTTTTGGCTCTCCAGACAAGAAATTATGATTCTAATAAGGTCATGCCAAACCTGCCACATCTTTTGTGTCAAAACTAGGCACAACAGGTTTTTGAACAAGTGATTAATTTTTTGTTTTGATAACTATTAGCCTCATGTGCTGCTTTGAAGATTGGGGAAGTGGCATTCTAGAGTGCTTAACGCTTTCCTCCTGTGCCCCTTTCTAAATCACAGCTTCTCTTGTGTTTGCATTTATGTGCTGAGGACAGAACAAAATCTATAGGCACTCATGGCACATGAAGTGTGGTGCTGCCACTGCACCACCCTTCAAGTTGTAGTGGTGTGGCAGGGTAGAGTGGAAGGGAGGATGGGAGAAATATCAGGGTGGCAGTGTTAGCAGATGCAGGTTGACACACTTGCGTTTGCTGCCACAACTAACCCAGCGCTCCCCTCCTCCATCCTGGCAAGCAGAAGTGCCACTCTAGCCAGGACAGCAGTGCCTTACCTCATGCACCACGACTATTATTGAATCTCTCACATCACTCCTCACATTTTTCTGTCATATAGCCTTCCCACAGGCAGCTCAAAGTAGCATACATGCAGTCCTTGCAGACTGATCCCACAACAACCCCGTGAGACAGGCAGAGAGTCTAGAGCAATTTAGTGCTTGAACTTTTGCTAGCAATACTGTAATTCAGTATACAGAACATTTTTGCTCTTAAGTCTACACATTTTGATTCCTAATACTAGTAACACTTACATTAAGCAATCTGTTTATCAAAGTTAAAATTGCAGAAAAGTACATGCTGTGTATTTGAAAATAATACCACTAAGATTTTTTTAAGGCAAATAAAGGCATGCTTAGATGATACACTAACATCCACTAATACAGTATATTTTTGGGAAACAGAACATGCACACTTACCAATCCTGGCACACTTCCAGAATATGCCCAATAATCTGAAAATCCATTTTGAGAAATTAGAAAAATGCAGCATTTCATATTTTAAGCTTATAATTGGATGCCTTTTTAATAGAGATAGAGTAGTTATGGCTAGAATTCGAAGACTGTGTGTGTGTGTGTGTGTACACACACACACACACACACACACACAGTCATACCTCAGGTTACAGATGCTTCAGGTTGCGCGTTTTCGGGTTATGGACGCGCCGAAACCCGGAAGTACCAGAGCGGGTTACTTCCGGGTTTCGGCGCTTTGCACATGTGCAGAAGCTCCAAATCGCAACCCGCGCATGCACAGACATGGCACTGCGGGTTGCAAAAATCTGTGCAGGTCGCGCCTCCTGCACAGATCACGTTCGCAACCCGAGTGTCCAGTGTGTGTGTGTGTGTGTGTGTGTGTGTGTATACACACACACACACACACACACACACACACACACACCATGCTTAATGGCTCAGGCATGCCCAGTAGGATTTTCGACTGTTTTTGTTGCAAAAATTTGCACTTAAGATAGTTTTGTTTCAGATGGCTTTTCTTTTTTGAAGTTAGGGATTTTAAGGATATGTTGCTTTTATGATTTAACTGTTCTTTCATTAATTTTAATTGATTGACACTGGGTTTAAAAAAAAAATCTTAAACCACCTTGTGTGTGCATCGATAAGAAAGGTATCATATAACACCTAATGCCCCAAGAAGCAAAAGCTCATGATTTGTTGTAATGAATTATAGTTTAGCTAGGCTTTCAAAGGTTAAAATGCTTATGACACAGATCTCACGTCAATGATTACAGCCGAGAAGAAAATCCATTAATGGTGATATCCAGTGAAATCAATGGGCAAGTAACTTGTCCATTAATTTCTATGGGTCTACTCTATCACTTGTGTCAGATATCATGCTGAGATTATAAACATGCAATTTATATTCCCCCTCCCCCAAAATTTCTAGAGTTACATACCCAGTTTGATTATTATCCAGTAACCTGGGAGCCAATGATCTTATGTATGCACAGGTACATATAAGCAGAAGGATTACTGTCAGTAGGCTCTGAAAATTGAAGATTGCAGACTGAAAGAAAAAAGTAAAACAGAAGAGGAGTTATGGTTCACTTTTGAAAATCATCTTCCTGCCCCATTTGTTTCTGCATCCCTCCCTGCCAGTGAGTAGAAAAAAGTGAGTTTTGGGGGCCCATTACGTTATGTACGTCTTTACGTTGTGAACAATTCCAGTACGCGCACATACCCTAAATCTCCTAGCAAAGAAATCGGTACAAGAATATGATTTCTTTTCAATACAGTATATAATCTACAGGAACTCTGTATTTATAAGCACTATACAGACCACAAACTAAACAGGCATTTCAACTCTCAAAACAAAAACAACTGATGAAAAAGTTATCTGCAACTCTGGAGTTCCTGCTTGTACCACACAACCACCAAAATGCTCATAATTATGGAAGACTGGGTGTGTGCAAATGGAAGACTTGTGCATTTCAAGGACATACTGAGGGCACCGGAAGTCTCACAGACACATTGTTCTCCTTTAGGGGATACCCTGTCAGTGAGGATCAGGCCACACAGCATTAGGACACAAGGTCAGGTTTTGCCCTCAAAGAAATGCTATCACAAGTCCAGCATTTTACTTTTCCCCATAGGTGTTAACTGCAGCCATTCCTTTTTAAGGTAAAATTAAAGGAGTAAGCTTGGGAACACTACTGATGTCGTGGTCAAGCTTTTTCCTGCTGATCCAAGCCATTGATAATTAAGTCTTCTCCTATCTCTGAGGATGGGCTGCAGCTCAGCTGTTTGTTTGTTAGCATTTAGAAACAATTTAATATTTTTTAAATCCTTGAGTAGCAAGCTGTAGAGCCCATACTTGGCATGCATTGATCCTGGGTTGAATCACTGACCTCCAAAAGGAGGGTGGGAAAGACCTCTGCCTAAAAGCATGCAGAGCCATTGCCCATCCATGTAGACAATGTTGAGTTGGATAGACCAGTGGCCTGATTTGTATCCTATCTGCATCTCATCATCTATCCTATCTAATCATGGATTCTATTTCTTGGCAATGTTCAAGTATGATGGACTGACTCTAAACTCACAAACTCAGACAGCTATAGTTGATGTAAAAAGACGAGAGTGATGTGTGTAGTGTAAAGTGAAAAAGGCAGAGAAAAAGTAGAGTTTATACCAGAACATCTGTGGTCTCACTATTTGAAAGAACTATGGTCAGGACCCAGAATCAAATACCAAGGACTGTGCATCAGATGGAAACTTTGAGCTAGTTTTTCCTCAAACAATAGCCACTCGTATCACACAACTAACCTCTTTTGAAACCAAGCGAAGATTCAAAAGCAACTAGAGATATAAGGTGATGTTTCACTATTCATCCCAACAAAATATCAAAAGCTGTTTGGCGCTCGGCACATATATGCACCTTTCTACTGAATAAAACCCCATTAGTGAAATCCTATGTAAACAGCATGGCTTGTACATGTGCCTTTATCTATAGTTACATGTAAATAATGTAAAACACTACACTGCAGTCCTGTGCACATCCACTTCCATGTAAACTTGGGATAAGATTGTGCTGCTGCACACATGCAAGGGGGCACTAATTCCAATTGTTTAGCCACTGCATTTTAACGGGTACTGTCCAGTGCTTTTTACGTGGAAACCTATGGCATCTTGATGCGAGGACAGTTTAAAGTCACGCAAAGGCCCCTGCAATTTAATGCAAATTATTATTATTAATTTATTAACCAGTCATTATTAGCACACAAAAAAACTCCTAAAGAATCTGAGTGCTGCTTTGGGGAAAGTAAAATGAAGATATGAGACCCTGAGTATAGTATTTAAAATAGCAGGTGAGAAGGCAGCATTTTAAATATAACAAGAAGAACCTCTTGTAAGTTAAAAAGGGGGAAGCAGGTTTCACAAACGATAATTTCACCACCACATTCTGGGAAAGGGAAGATGCTGCAACGACAACAACCTTTTTTTTTAAAGGAAAGGCCACTATTGTAGTGAGAGAGAGGCTGAGCGGGGGAGGAGCGGAAACGGGCAGAGACCACCCCCGGCGCCCATCTCTCAGCCCAACGGCCCCACTCACAAATACAGGCGGACTACCAGAGACAAAGGCGACCTAACCGAAGCCCCCCTCCCCATCCAAATAAACCCCCGACCGCCGCGCTTACCATAGTTACGCAGCGCCGCGAGCCACATCACACATCCGGTAGCCAAGGGGCGGGGCACGGAAGAAGCGGCGCCTTAGCCGCTCCACTGATTGGTTCGGAGGAGGCACAGGCTCCGGATAGGCGCAGGCGAAGACGGGGCCGCCGTTCCCATTGGAGGAAGTGTGTGGGACGGGCAGCGCTCGAGGGGGGTGGAGGGGGCCGAAACTAGGGAAAGGCGCTGGCTTCCCGTTGGCTAAAGGGAAAGGAGGAGGCGGGGCACTTTCAACCGACACACAGAAAAAAGGGGGCGGTATTATTGGTTATAGAAGCCGGAAGTGGCAGTTTTCAATGCGGTGTGAGGTAGGCAAAGTGACGGGCAAGGAGCAGAGCCGGGTGGGGGGGGGGGCGAATGTGTGGGGTTGGAAGCGAGGAAGTTCCTTCCAAGGGGCGCGTTGAAGGAGCGGGCGGGAGAGAAGAAACACGTCTTTTGCCAGCAGTGCAATTCTGTGCCCGCTTACACAGGAGTAAACCCCGCTCTCCCTATAGAACTCACTTCTTGGGCGGCATAGTGGTCAGGACTGAACCCTAAAGAGTCCTATCCGCCCCGCGCCTCTTCCTTGCTCTCTTTCTGCATCAGGGAGGAGATACTCCATTCTGGGCACTTATACTGTATACGAGAATTAGGCGTTTTGTTTTGGGTGGTCCTCACACGTTGCTTACAGGGGCTGATGGGAGTTGTAGTCCAAGAGCATCTGGAGGGTGCCCAAGGCTGCGCTAGAGAGTCTTGAACTGACAAGCCACACTCCGCTTAGATGATCTTTGTGAAAAGTAGTTCGTCGAAATCGGAAATAAGTCATCCTATATGCTTTGGTGGGGTTTTTTTTACGAGAAGCCCCCAGACCTAGTAGGTGCTGCAAAGTTGCTCCGAACACAGTTTGAGTCTTAAGAATTGGTGTTGGGTACCAGGACTGAAGCGGGTTCACGGGCCTTTCACGCAAAAAAAGGTCTGCTGTTTGCTTACTTTATTCATTTCAGCAGCCTAACATTACAACGTTGTTTTTGCAATTGGGAACCAGAAAGCCACCCAATGACCTGTCAGTACATCCTGACCTGACTTTTGCCTGCCCCAATGTAGTTCAAGACAACTTAGTTGGTCCATGGTCTAAATGATAAAAAAAAGCTGAGAACTATTTATTTAAAAAGAAGATTTTTTTTTGTTTTTGTTTTTAAAAACACCTTTGGCTGTACTAAATCCAGGCACTTGCATAGATCTGTGCTATCTGATGCTTCTGAGCTGCTGTATTTGTATATGAAATGAAATTGGACCAAATGGCAACTCCCCTTGTATGCAGGGGTTCTATCTGAGGCACCACTTGTGCCAGCAGAACACACACAAGCCTGCCCAGCCCCCTTCCACCCCAACCCCCCTGCAGTGCTGAAAACGGGGGTGGGGTGGGGGGTGGGTGTTATCACGTGTTACTTTAATGCTTGCAAATGGGAAGTTGCTGTATTTTCAGGGAGAGTTCCCTAGTTTGAGCCAAAAGAGATCTGTATGGAACCTTGGACTAGAGCTTTTTCCAATCATCTTTCTGAACACCCCAGTTTTGTTCCTACTAGGACCTAGGGGTTTTGACCTGAAGTAAAAATTATGTTTAATTTTTTTTTATACCACAGTGAAACTAACCATTTAATGGGACCCAAGGAATCCATAATAATCACTTCCCTGGCTTTTAAGTTGCCAATTGCATTTATTGCTTCTCTGCCCAGCTATGAAAAAAGAGAAGCTATTAAATAACTATTTTCAGAGAGAGTGCCCTTGTATGACTTCTATTCTTGTTAAGAGTGCTGGTAATTGTAGCTCTGTGAGGGGGCTCTCCTAACAACTCTTGGCAACTTAGCAAGCTACATATCCCAGGATCCTTTGTGGAGTGTGGTGACTGTTAAAGTGGTATAAGAGTACTTTAATTGTATGGTGTGGATGTGACCATTGTTGGACTTCAACTCCTATCTGACCATTGGCCATGCTGACAGGGGCAGATAGCAGTAGTAACCCAGCAGCAACTAGAGTGCACCATGTTGGCTATTCTGACTTGGTCTAGAATAGCTTATCACCCAGGAATGCCTGGAGTTGATCAAACACAATGTGCTTAACTATCTTTTTAAAAAATGTATTTCGAGGGGTTCCAGGTAGTAGTTCCCCAAATCTACTGGCTTGGGGGGACACCATTTTCAGCAAGGATGGCTTGCCATAACACTCTTTGTGTTATTAGCATTATTGAAAGATGGGATAAAATGTTAAAATGTTTTAATAAATACTATTAATTAACTACCTTGTTCACAATAGGGGCCTGTGTTTTCTAGCTAGCTTTAATAAGCCATAAAAAGCAAGGATCAATTGTGGTTGAATGGACTTTTCCAAGCACCCTGTCAACATCCTCAGTTAATTATAACTGGAACTGATCCAAGCAATTGAGATAAGTGGGTGACACGAACATCTCAGACATAACTCTTGACCCAACAATAACAAGTTTGAATGGATGTGAGCAACTTTATCTGCAAACATACAACAATTATGTTACAGCAGGCTGTCAGGTATGAGGAGAAATGACTGTGATAGCCATTTCCAGATTGAACAATAGCTCTACTGCACAACATTCCATAGCTGCAATGATGGCAGAGAAAGAGGATCTCTTTATCATTACACCACAGTCTTTCAAATAAACTCTATATTATGTTTGTCCAGAGTTCTCCTATCAGAACTGGGTTGTTTGCTCAAGAGTGTCAGAACCTTGGAACTGAGAACCAGGATCTAAAGACAACAAGGAGGCAGCAAAAGATAACTAGCTAGAAGCATAGACTAATCGGGATCAGAGGACAAACCAGAGAGTAGGAATTGGGACCATGGAGGGAGCCCAGAAATGTAAGAGACACTGGAGCTTATGTAAACTTCATTACTTAACCAAGGATTAGCTAGAAAAGTCCTTATATAACACCTTTCTGCCTAAAATCCAATGGCAAATCTGAGTGGGTGGAACCATGCAAGTTTGGAAGTGTCTTCCCTGAGAGGTTGCAGTTGTGTAGCTCACCACATGGGACATGGGACAGCAATTTCGGACACGTCCAGACTTTTGTGTTCTGATTTGTTCCTGCAACTTGATTAACCTTAATTCCTCAGAGTAATTGTGGCAGTAGCCTATGTCAGTTCCTTATTCTGAGCGTCAACAAGGCCAGAGCTAGAAGGTTTGGTAGAACTGGTTGAAAAATATATAGAGTTCAGCAGTCTGGCAGCAGATTGTTCTACTCGTGTCTCCCAGCTCTGCAAATGAATTCATGACAAGAGGTGCAAGCCAGCTCCATGCTCTTCTGGAAACACATAGTTCACCCAAATCTGGGCCAGACCAGAACACAAGGTCTTGTGTGACTAGCTGTGTGCAATCATAGTCTTATGATTGTTTTGGCTGTCCAAACTCCTAAGCCAGGTTTGGTAAGGTGTTCTGAGCATGGAAGTTGTCTGCAACAATTTTATCTGTGTGATGACAACATGGGCATAGCCAGGGTTTTTGTTGGGGGAGGGCAAGACTTTTGTTAGGGGTGCAGAACTGATGTGATTGATCCATTAGTTAAGTATTTCTATTGTTTTACTTGATCGGGGTGGGGCCAGCTGCCCCCTTGCCCACCCCCTCCCGCTTCACTCATGAATGACACCAGTACTTTAAATAGTTTCTGTCATCTCAGCTGTTTTCCTTTATGGATACAAAGAGGAATTATGTAAATTGAAGATTTGATATGTACTTGCAGCGATCCAGGTTGGTAGTATGAAGCAAGGGATTGGATCGCCCAGTTCCCTAAACTTCCCCTCTCCCTGCTGTACACTTTGATTTAGTTCAGATAGTCCTTTAATATGAGATATAATTGATTTGGGACCTTCAGGAACAGTGTTTATATATTACGTTGGTAGTGGTCATGTTCTCTGGTGAGAGGAATACGTGAACATCCAAAATAGCAGGGTAATCTTGACTATTTGAAATGCTTTTATTCCTCTCCCAGCACCAGCAGACTATGCCCCTGATGTGATGGAGAGCAGAGGCACAATGGCAAGTCCTGGCCCCTAACTTGCTCTCACTAAATTATTCTCCTTTTTGGTAACATTAATGCTCAAGGTATGTAGTGATTTAGACTATACTTGAAATTTGTTCATTACATTTTATTTTGTTTTTAATGTTAATTATGCTTCCTTTATATGGCAAGTTGAGTTGTCAGTAGAAGCTCCATGTTGAGTGTTTAGCTGAATATTATTTGAAATGATCCAGAAGCCTCATGTGGTTATGAGGACGAAGGCCAAATTCAGTCCCATCCACAGGTGGCAGGAAACTGATTATGCCTGCATTTGAGTCTTCGATAATGTTGGCTTTGGTTGCTGTCAGTAGATCCAAAATGAAATGCACTGGAGGACTGACGTTTACTGTGTCCATGTTTGGGGGAAATGATATACAATAATAATGTTTACAAAAAATATTACTTTAGGTCCACCATCCACTCTCAGAAATGAAGAATGTGTTTCCTTTATTGGAGAATAAAATAAATGACCTGAAAATGTGAAATGTAGACTTCCTCTGAGACATTTTGGCAAAAGAAAGCAGAAAACATAGGAAATACATCACTACATAGAGTTGTCTATGTTTCTTTACTGTTTTGTTGTAATATACAGGCTTAGTTAATATGTTCCCATTTGAAACCAATGGGGCAAACTAGTCCCGTTTTCAGTGGTAACTAAATGCAGCTAACTTAATCAGTCCATTGTGTGCAAACTTCAGTAAAATATCTAAATGTTGTAATACCATTTTGATAACTCTACTACTGATGTTGAGTTGAGTAATATTCTAATGGGCTCATTGCACTCCCCCCCCCCAAAGTTCATTTCATTTGTTTGCTTTGTGGATCAAGCTGTGTGTCTGATGCAGCTCACATTTGAACATGGTTTTAAAAATCATGGCACGATCCAGCCAGAGTTAGTGAAATTCCAGTTCCATTGATTTCAGCTTGAAAAATGTAATCATCTTATGAAAACTTATTTTGAAGTCAACAGAACTATAAAGTGCTTATGGTTTTTAAAAAAATACAGTAGCAACCCATAATAGGTTATGTTTAAGTAAGGTTTGCTCAGAGTTGGTTGTGCCTATTAATTGTGCCAAAGTTAGTCATGCCTATTAATTTCAATAGGGTTACTCTAAGTAGAACTAACGCTGGATGCAATCCAATGTTATATTGTTCTAACAAGAAGAAATCATAGCTGATTAGTTATGAGATAAACAAGTTACTGCTTAATTATATATTTTCTGAGTTTTTAGCTTGATGGGAGGAACATAGCAATGGCTATTCTTCCATAAAGTCAAGAGTACCATGACTTGTTCTGGTTTACATTAGCTAAGTTCCAGAAAGCTAGCTTAAGCATTGCTTTGTTTTGTTGCAGCCATCAGTGACCATTTCTGTTCATATAAATTTAACCTGTAAAAGCAAATTAAAACTTTAAAGACTTGACTTGCAAGTTTGAGATGCTCATGTTTCCTTGCCACCTAGGACATACGCAAATCTTCTGCCTGGCTTCTCTTCTACTGAGCCCATAACTCAGCAACAGCATGTCGTTCAGCTGAATCTCCTGCCTTTTAGAAAGGAGATGCAGTCAGCATTGGGATCAAAGAACTAATGATTCCCTAGGTTTGCTAGTACTTCCTCCAGTCCCAGCTAGCATTAGTCCCAGTGGGACATTGCTTTCCTTGCTCTTCATTGCTGTGTGGAGGTAGGACTGTGAACATCCTATTGGGTAGAGTTCTGCTCTTCTAAGATGGAAGGAGGCACGCTGTTTGACTGATGGTGGTCAGGGAGTACCTGTAGAGAATAGTTTTTGGGGTAGATGGTGTGTGTGTGCATGTGTGCACGCCACAATAGCAACTGTAACAGAGATTCTTGCTATGAATTCCCTCAGGAGTGATGGGAAAACAGTCTTTTTTCAAGCATCCTGACTGCAGGAATGAGTAAATGGTTGTGGGGCTCCTGTGTGATAGAAGGTTTGCAAGAATTTTGCCTGCTGCTTCAAAAATAATTACAATAGTACCTCGGGTTACAAACACCTCAGGTTACAGACATTTCAGGTTACAGACTCTGTTAACCTCGGGTTAAGAACTTTACCTCAGGATGAGAACAGAAATCATGCGCTGGCAGTGTGGTGGCAGTGGGAGGCCCCATTAGCTAAAGTGGTATCTCAGGTTAAGAATGGTTTCAGGTTAAGAACAGACCTCTGGAACGAATTAAGTTCTTGACCAGAGGTACCACGCAGAATAATGAGGACACAGCACATTTTGGCATGGAAACGCTCTGCTGTCATACAGAATAGACCAGAAAAGTTGGCAGATTTTTTTTGGCATTGGGTTGAAATATTGGTTTACAAGGAGGGACCAAACTGTAGAGGGGAGTCAAGATGTGTTTCTTTGCCCTGATCCACAAGAGTTCCCAGCCAGGCCCAAGCTCTAAGGCTAGCAGAAGGAAGCCTCGTTTGATAAGCCAATGAGAGGGGCACAGCTTTGCTCCTTTTCCTCCCAGGGCAAAATGAGCTGTGGAGAAAGCTAGTTAGAAGTGCTCTGTACATTGGTTGCAAGTAAGTGGACAGGCAGATGGGGGTTGGTTGAGGCAGACTGGGGCTAACGGGCAGCCCTTACGGACAAGCCTCCACCACTGCTCATGTGTTTCTTGAAACAAGATCAGCTAAGGCTTTGTGCCTTGCGGACAGGATCAAGCTGTAAATGTAATTGTTCAAGAATTGTAATATTTTTTCTTTTAGATCTGCATGTTCCAAAAGTATAATAGCGGAGGTTTGAGACACCTGCTGCTGCAACCTTTCTCCCTCAATCACTCTCTCAAAAGACAGTTGTGTAAGCCAGAAAGAAAAAGCTGGAGTCGAAGTATAAATGACACTCTGTGGAACAGTGAAGGAAACCTAAAAATTGGCTTCTGTATTGTGCCTGAGTGCTGTCCAAAGCAGTGTACAAAATCATTTGTCTACTAATTTTTTAAAAAGTGTCTTGTTTATTCATCAGGAATGTGGACTGTCATTGTTTGTGGAGTAGACTCCAACTAATTACATGCCAGCCAACAGCTGATTCTTACCCAGAAGGAAGCATTGCCTAATAAAGATCATAGATGCCAACACTAAAAGACACAAAGTACTAAAGAGGAGCAGCTCAATCGTCAACTGTCTGATGCTTTCAATACAGCCAGTGATGTACAAATTGGGGTGGAACTCTGTGCTTCCCACCTGCAAGCCAATCTTTCTTCCTTAGCAGTTATATGGTGAGGTGTTGATATGTAATATAATTCTTCAAACCCTTAGGAAAAAAATGCTGGCTTTCCTGTTGCTATAATCAATCAGTTTCCCTAAAGCGTTTCTTTGTATTAATGAAGGGACATAGAGACTGAGTGCTTTAATTTTCCAGAGATGGCAAGTATCTTCAGACTACAGAAGCAGCTTTATTGAATCTTTAAAGGCATTCCAGGATACTCCTCCCGATCTGGCTATTACTGGCTGAGAGATGCTTATCATAGGATTAAAAATGGGTCTTATTTACAATAGCATCTAAATGAGGTAGTGCTAGAAAATATTTGGGTTTTAACAGTCTGCTTTAATTAAACAGTGATCTTGTTGTAAAAGTAAAATCCCAACAGTTATTATTCAATTGGCTGTCATATCAGAAATTTGCAAAAGCTGCTTTTAAGAACTCGTGATGTTTTTAATGTGTGTTTTTCTTTCAGTAACAAATAGAAGCAAACTGTTTTTAATTGTTTATTTAAACATTTTCAGAAGAATTCACAAGCATTACAATAGGCTACTGGGTGTTTTAGGAACAAATGCTGAAATATGGTTGTAATGTGGATGATGTGCACTGAAGGGGACCTGTGTTACAAGTTTGTATTCCCCCTCCGTCCTGCCCCCATACTGTCTGGGCCCTGCAGGCTCTAAGGCCACCTGCATCATCGGCATCCCAGTGCAAACTGTGACTTCCACAGTGAATCAGATCCTTGATGTCTCTGTGGAATGAGAGAGGGGACCTGATCTACAGATGCCTCTAGGTTTGGCATGCACTGAAGATTATATCATTGCATTCTGTAGCCTAGATTAGTTTCTGACAGGCCTGAAATGAGCTGGTGTGGTGAATTCGTGCAGGGTGGGTTGTGTCAAATTATCTTGGGTGTTTCTTTGCTTAACCATAATCTTCTATCAAAAGCTCCCCCCCCCATTTGCCCCTTTATCTACACTGCTTCTTTAGTTGATAAAAAACTTTTAAATAAATGAAATAAACAAGGAACTTATGTGTAATTACTAGAAGCCTTTTAAGCTTTGCATTGGTTACTCTGGGTATTCATGCTCAATCAAGAGTAGAAGACTGATTTTTCACTTAGAATTCAAACATGCTTTTCCAATTGATGAGTTCCAGTTGTGATTTTTGTTATGGTTATAGTCTTTAGGTCCCCTCAGCATTATTTTAAGTGAATTGCTCCTCACTTTTTTCTTTTTCTTTTTATTACAATGCAGCTGTTTTCTAAGTTAACCTTTGGAGCTGAACTTCTCCATTGCTCAAGAGCAGAAGGCTTTGTTGACTTAGATCCAGGGATGCATGTGAACAGCAGTGACCACTGCCTATGGGTTTGCGCACATGTGTATAGTTGTGCTTAGCTTTGGGAGAGGTAAGAATCCTGACACAAAGGTCCCTCTTCCTCTACTTGTTGGCTCAAGTCAACTATATTTAGTACTCCCACCCCACTTGAATATTTATTCTAAAGTATAGTACAGTCTCTTTCAGGTTATGGAGGCCATGCAGGTTTTGTGTATTAGATTTTAAATTCCTACAGGACAAATAAAGGAAGCTTAAATTATTTGGTCCCATAGAGAAATTGAAACATTATCTGTATTAATTCACAGGGCTGCGGTTAGCATAGCTTGCCAATTTCATATTTTGTTTCTCTTCATTGAACTGGGAATAGATTTAAGTTATATATTGTTTCTCTCCGCCCCCCCCCCCCTCAATCTCTCAATTTTCCTAAACAGCCTTTTGGAGAACAATGGAGAAGAAAGTTGTTCGCATCTGCCCTGTTTCTGATCCAGGCACAACTTATTTTCTTCAGATAGCGTGGCAAAAAGATTTGGGCGCCGGTTTTGATGTAGTACTCAGTGATGGCCTATCAGCTTGGACTGGGAAAGGTGATGTATGATCAGATGCTATTTATTTATGTAATTATTTATTTCAAGGATTTCTGTCTCACTTTTCTGCAACAAGTGCACAGAATGGTACATGTGAAATGAGACTTTCCCCAGATTCTTCATAGTCAGGCCTCAAATGCATAAGCAAAACTTCAGAACTTATAGTGTTGAACTATAAGGCTAAGCCACAAACAGTGACTTTCCTGAAAACCTCAGCAGCCAGCCAGGGATATAAGGTATCAAGTGGGCCTTAAGGTATCCTGGACCAAAGTTGTTAAGGGTCTTGTAAATTAATACCAGAATCTTGAACTTGACCTGGTGCCATATAGATGGTCAATGCAAGAGTTTAAGTACTACAGTTTTGTGCTGATGGTAGTCTGATCACAGTGCTGATGGTACAGTCTGGCCACAGCATTTTGCTGTTGAGACAAGTTCAAGGGTAGCCCTACATAGAGTGCATTGCTTGCCAATCCATGATACACTACAGTCACGCTACCCCTGTTGAAGAACACCCATGGTTGGTGTACCAGCAGTAGGTGTCATGAACTGGTAAGATGATGGGGAGGAGGAAGCGGATCCTAGTGAGGGGCATAGCCAAGATTGGGACACATCAGGGCAAGCAAGGAATAGGGAAGGAAATACTCACAGGATAGTGGAGGATGGCGAGGGGGATGGGAGTCAGTGCACCAGAACCAGAGCAGCAGGACCCATCACCAGAGGCAGAGAAGCCACTGTCTCCATGAACTTGGCAGGCTCTGAGGCATAGGGAGCAGCGGAAGTGCCACTCAAGGAAGCTAAGGCAGGCAAGTGCCCATGACCCATCTTCCTAGCTCGCCAGGTGAGGCTCACTAGTTCTGGGAGGAGGTGTGTGATTTCGCAGTTGGAGGAGGCTTGGAACCGGTGAGGATCACATGCCTCATCGTCCAGATACTGCAATCAACATGCAAAGTACAAAAGGGAAGCAGAGCTGAGAGGCAGCGTCTATTCAGCTGCCCATGTTGGTAGACCTTGACTTGGATGCTGTTGGACTGCACCTTGGATTTGACTCTGGACTGTATCCTGACCGTTGGACTTCAGATTTGGTTACTTGGATTGACCCTGGACTGCATTTCTGGACCTTGGACCTTGCTTGTGTGGCTTGACCCCTGGTCTTTGAGCTTTGGACTTTATATACTGACTTGCCACTAGGTAGGCCAGGGGATCAGGACAGTAGGTGGTTGGAGGCACTTCTAGCCACTGCAGCTACCCGAGCCTCCAACAACACAGATGGATCCATGAGCAGCCACATACTGCAAACCTTTCAGAAAGCATGCAACCCTGTCCAGAACAGGCAACCAACCAATTTCCTAATGATCACTTCTGCCATTGTTCCATTCAGGTTGCAGTCCAATGGAACTAGTGTGTTTAGGGAAACTGAGGAAGAGCCATGGTGTTCTTTTTAGGTTTTCATCACTGAATTACCCAGAGTTGGCAGGGCAATCTCCTTTTAAACTGAGCAGTGGCTTGACTCATGGGGTGACACAGAAGAGAAATCTCAAATGTCTTATTGGTTCATGCCTGGATATAAATGATTGTTCTGCATATATAGCTTTAGAGATTAAGTGGTTTACAAAATGTCGAGTATTTGAAGTGACCTTGTAGAGCTTGTTGGCAGGAAGAGTATTACACATATGTGTATGTAAAGTAAGTCTGTTTGCGGGTCCTTTCTTTATGCCTGTTTTGTGCTCCCAAGTGTGGGAAGCAATTGTTCTGGTGATCATCATACTTGGGTGGGTGCAAGTTGCTAAATCCTAATGCTTGTCACCCTCCCAATGATTAATGGACATCAATAATCTACACATTATCTGATTTTCATTGTGAGCCATTTTCCCATGGTTCCTTTTCATGCTTGATTGTACTCTGTAGTATTACTCTGCAAAACTGTTGTGGGAATTACAGATGCCATTGAAAATTTCCTTTTAAAAAAATAATCTTTATTAATTTAAATTACACACTTTTACAAAGAATTTACAAAGAATTTACAATCTCATACTACAAAAAGAACATTAAAGAAAAAACAATTAAGAAAGAAGAAAATACAGAAAAAAGAAAGAAAAAAAGCAAATTTACGTACATAAAACAAACGAATTTAATCTTCCTAATTAATACTTAGCCATTGAAAATTTCCATAACAACTATGGATGCTTATTGAAACAGAAATTTTTACCAAGTGTCAGATGGCCCTGGACAAACAGTGTTCAAAACTCCCATTGTTCTAGGCGCATTTTGTGACAGGGAATTTCATTAGCATGAGCAATTTTTGAGCTCTGGGCACAGTACTGCGCCTAAGATTTCAGATTAAAACTGCAGAGTGGAAGGAAAGGAGAACTTTTTTCTGCCTCCCCACTTCCAGTTATTCCCTGAAGACTGGAGAAGAGACCCTCTTAAGAATATTAGGGGGTGGGCATGGGAAGAACTAGACCATATGAAAAATGAACATAATATTTTAGCTGCAGTTCGTTCATTTTCAGTTTTGTATTCTTGTTATTTAAAAGCACTTCTAGACATTCTGTTGTTGTACCCATAGCCTAGGTTTAAGGTGCCATTTAGCTCCTTGCTTTCGTATCTCAGTTTCTAACACTTTGGACAATGCATCCTTTGGGGAGCCTCTTCATTTGTCAATTGGCCCTGTTGGGTTTACCTGGCCGCTGTATTACAAACAGCACTTGGCAGCTCAGTCTAACCACCATTACAATTTCCCACAATGCCCCAGAGTGATGCTATATAGCAGGGATGTCCAACAGGTTGATCGCAATCTACTGGTAGACCCCCGGGAGGTTCGTTGGGTCCCTTTCCTTAGCGCTGGTAAAGCTCCATCCTCCATTGTTGCACAATCTGCAGAACGGAATATGGAATACAGTGGTACCTCGGGTTACATACGTTTCAGGTTACATACGCTTCAGGTTACAGACTCCGCTAACCCAGAAATAATACCTCAGGTTAAGAACTTTGCTTCAGGATGAGAACAGAAATCGTGCTCCGGTGGCGCGGCAGCAGCAGGAGGCCCCATTAGCTAAAGTGGTGCTTCAGGTTAAGAACAGTTTCAGGTTAAGAACGGACCTCCGGAACGAATTAAGTACTTAACCCGAGGTACCACTGTACAGAGTTTAGTGAGGCTGTTTGTTTCCCCAGCGATCTGTTGGTGAGTGGCTGTCCCCCTTTCTCCCTAAAAATGGCCAACAGCTAAACTTTGAACTCCCCAAAAATGTGGCTCTCCTCCTCCATTAAAAACGCTCAACAACTTTGACCTGAACCCCAAAAATGGGGGTAGATCACTGCCAGTTTTAATTCTGTGAGTAGATTGCAGTCTCTTGGGAGTTGGCCACCCCTGCTATATAGGAGTATTATATGAGATGAATTTGACAGCTAGATGTCTGAGCTGGGGAATTAATATGGCAGTTGATCCGTCTGTCAGGTGAGATGTTTTAAAGGGGAGCTTGGACCAGATACTGGCACTCGACTCTGCTGTGGGGCTGAGGCCTCAGCAGTTGCCCAAGGGTGTTGGGTGCTGATACTGGCCCTGACTCCTAGTCATTAAGAAGAGGGGCGATACATATTAATGGAATGTGCAGGGTGTCACCATGGAGAAATGGCTCACTACAAGGATCAATAAATGTGCAGGGTGGCTCTTAAATGGATTAGTGTTGAAATCTGGGTGGCGGTACATGCTGGTGTTGGAAGACCTGTTGAACTAAACCATTGTGAATTTGGTTGAGTGTAAGAGTTAAGAAAGAAAAGGAGCACAAAAAATAATTGAATAATAACATTAAAATACATTGCAGTGGAATATAAAAGGGAGATATCAAATTATCTGATCCCAGGCATATGTTTACTAAGCCCATAGTGTTTACTTCTAAGTAGAAATGTTGAGCTTACACTATCAAGACCAATGCCAAAGTGCGTACTTGTTTACTCTTAAAATCATCCACATGTTTTGGTTTGATGCTTTCCTTAACATAGGATTGTGAAATGGGCTTTGAAATCATAGAGTAACTTCAGATGGGGTGAGCAAAAACTAAATTGAGTTGTAAAGGTTAAAAAGCAGAAGATAAGGAGCATTAAAGAGGAGAGCTGATTCAAATACTACTGAGCTCTCTAGAAAGGTCCTCTAATCCTGTGAGGTTTGGTTCGAATCCTGGATTTCAGGCTATAATCCTTGCAGAGTTATGTGCACCTAAACCATTTTATTTTAGTGGGTTTATGTGTGCCTTACCTGGATATCATCAGGCAGTTCATATTTCTTTAGCTTTAGAAACTTTTGAATCATTGTGGTGATTTTTAATTACTTGCTTCAGCAGTCAGCAGCAATAAATTGACCTATAAAGTGTTTGATAAATTACAGAATGTGATAAGGGATGGAATATAAAACCAACCATGTCTTGCCTTATTCTGTACTTTGAAGAAATCCTGTAAGAAACTGCATTGTGACAAAAATGTGTATGGAATCTTCCAACAGTGCCTGAGGAAGATATTTCCAAGGAAGCTGCTGACATGGAAATGGAGCGAGAGAAATACATTGGAGAACTTAAAAAAGTGTTGTTATTTGAAGGAGGACTGGCAGACAAATACAATTTTGATATTTCTAAAGGAGGAGTGGATGGAGAGTGCCTCAATTTTTCTTATGAAAAGAATCTGAAAGATGTTTCTGTAAGTATTGCTTTATTAAGAATTGTTACATTATGGTTTTCCCAAGAGAGTTTCAGTATAGTAGACCATTAATCTTCAGTAATATAGTGGACACTGCACAGCAATTCCTTAAACTTTATTTTTCAATAATTCTGTAATGGGTAAGATCTGTGAGGTTGTTTTTAATCAGTATAAGGATTTCTTTGACTTTTTGATTCCAAAATTTAAGTAAAGCAAGAAATCATTTTGTTAAACTTACATTAAGTTTGAGTTATTGTCTGAATCCCAAGGAGTAAAAGGCTGTATAGTCTGATGAAGGCAACAACAATGAAAGCTATGGGAACGGCTTAAATTATAATGTAGCTTTGTATTTACCCTCCTCTTGGGAACATAATTTGAATGAATTTAATTTAATTTATTGCTTTACCACTTTAGACTATCTGGCGTGATTTGAAAAACGACAGAAGTTTCTTGTAAGTTACTAGCATTGATAAATAAAAATATTTATCACATGAGGTAAACAGAGGCTTACCAGATCTCTAATTTTTTTCAGACCTGGTGGTAAACCTTTTATATGGATTTTAGTCACTTACATTTCTTCAATAACTCACACTCAAAGCTACACATGATGTTAATGTTATGTAGTTTTGTCCCTTAATGCTTCAACTAATTATTTTACTTAAAAACAACTGCTTAGGCCATAGACACCAATGTGGTACCTGTGGATATTTATGAGAGAGAGAAAGATCTGCCGTTTTACCATCTTCTATTTGTCCTTCCCAGCAGTGCCCTATGCTTTCCACTTTTATGTTGGAAAACTTATACATGTTTGTTTCAGGGGAAATGGGCACTTTTTTTGAGGAAATAACTACCTATCTGCACCATAGAATTGTAGAGTTTGAAGGGACATTGAGGGTCATCTAGTCCAATCCCCTGCAATACAGAAATCTTAACTAAAGCATCCATGATAGATGGCCTCAGTCCACCACCTCTCATGGGAGTCTGTTCCACTGTTCAACAGCTCTTACTGTCAGAAAGTTCTTTCTGATGTTTAGTCAGAATTTACTTTCTTGTAACTTGAGGTCATTGGTTTGGGTCCTGTCCTCTGGAGCAGGAGAAAACAAGCTTGCTCCATCCTTCATGTAACAGCCCTTTAGATATTTGAAGATAGCTATCCTTTCTCCTCTGTCTCTTTACCAGGAAAAACTTATCAAATTCCCTTCACTGTTCCTCATAAAGCTTGGTTTCCAGACCTATGATCATCTTGGTCGCCCTCTTCTGCACACATTCCAGTTTGTCCATATCCTTCCTAAAGTGTGGTGCCCAGAACTGGACACAGTACTCCAGGTGTGGTCTGACCAAGGAAGAATAAAGTATACTGTCCCCTTAATCAGGACAATTTACTTCTGTTGATGCAGCCTAGAATAGCATTAGCTTTTTTCCTGCTGCATCACGCTCTGGACTCATGTTAAGCTTGGGGTCTTCTAAGACTCCCTAGATCCTTTCCACATGTAGTAGTGGCAATCCAGGTGTCTCCCATCTTATATTTGTGCAGCTGGTTCTTCAAACCTAAGTGCAGAATCTGATATTTGTCCCTACTGAGATTCCTTTCTGTAGTTCTATTTCCATAGTTCTAGTCTCACTGAACCATGTAGGTTCCAAAAGGTGGCTTACCAGGCAAGCAGACCAGACCAGGGAAGCTGTGCTCATCAAGCCTATTGCATGAAAACTGCAATAAGATCAGGCTGCACTCTTTAGTGTACATCATTGGAAATAAGTCCTGTTGACTTTATTTATTTATTTATTTCAACAAAATTTATCTCTCACTTGATTGTAATAAAGCCTCAAACCCATGTACAATAACATATAACATTTTCAGTAAAGGACAGTCACAGAGATATTTTTAAAAACGTTCACAAATAATTGGAACCAACAATAAGCTGAAAACAAGATTAAAACACATGTAACTTCTATATGTCTGGAAAGGCTTTCCTAAACAAAAATGTTTTGAGCAACCATGAGAGAGTACTGCGAAGGCGTTTGCCTGATGTCATTAGGCAGGGACTTCCAAAGTGTAGGTGCTGCTAGACTAAAATATTGATTTCTATTATTTGGCACCTGAAACAATACCAGTTTCAAAAATTGAAGCAGTCAAGTGAGCATATATGGGATAAGACGATCCCACAAGTAAACTGGTCCCATACTGTTAAGGGCTTTATATATGAATGGCAAGACCTTGAACCTGGCTTGGTTGAAAATTGTCAACCAGTTGCAGAGCAGAGATGTGATATACTAACAGGGTCTCCCTCCTGTCTTCAACTGTGCCAGAATTACTGTGTTTAAGCTCCCCTGGTCCAGGGACAGCACTGGTCAGAGTTGAAATAAAAATAGGCCATGCTTCCACATAAATGTGTTCAAGAATGAGAAGCCAGGGTAACAATTTTTTTAAAAACCTAATTTGTATTTTATTTTTTACTCATCACATTTGCATTCTGTCATTTGTGTGTGTTATCTTCATGACAACCCAGTGGCTTGCCCAAGGCCACCCAGTCAGCTTCATGGCTCGATGGGGATTTAGATAAGGAAATGATTGAGGCGGACAGTCTTGTATAGTGGTGATGACATTAACCAGTGGCATTATCTGTGCTTTTGAAGTGTTAACATTTTTCATAACGGGATGGATAATAGTGATGGGTTGTTAAAAGTTAACCCGCTAAGCATGTGGATAATTTTCATAACGATACTAATCAGGAAGGGGGTCTGGGGAGCATAACATAGTATGGGCCTCCTTTAGCTGAAAATTTCAAGGTAACCCAGTTAATTTTATCTACTATATTAGATGTAATAAGTTAAAATAAAGGAAAGGAAAATAAGGGCTGTTGACTGGGGAACATGTACAGTTGGCAAAATCTGTATGTCTTTGGAAATACTTGCTGGAGGAAATAGTGGTAGTTTAGTTTGAGTCATTCTGCAATAAACTAGACAAAGCATTGGAAAATCTACGCCTTGAAGCAGTCTTGCATTGGCATTGAAATGCATTTCATGACCTAATTAGGTGTTTTGCATCCTAGAAATTTATAATTCTGTGACAGCTAGCCCACACATGGGGCAGACATGAAAAATCTTCCAAGCAATGATGTTTTAGTGAAGTACAATTCATTTGAGTCAATTCACAATACAAGCTAGTCCTCCTAAAATTTGATCTTCAATGCCTTGTGAGTGTTGATTTCAACACTGGGCCCACTGAGATGTGCAATTGGAGTCACATTCAAATCTACATCTCCAACAGCTGCACCAATAGAACTTATTTCTTTTTTGGCAGTTTAATTTTTTGCATTATGAGACTCAAATAGATTAGGAATTGGGGGTTCCTGTTTTGTGGTTTTATATTTTGATTTTGTTCTGTGAACCACCCTGAGACTACAGTGGTACCTCGGGTTAAGTATTTAATTCGTTTCGGAGGTCCGTACTTAACCTGAAACTGTACTTAACCTGAAGCACCACTTTAGCTAATGGGGCCTCCTGCTGTCGCCGCACTGCCGGAGCACGATTTCTGTTCTCATCCCGAAGCAAAGTTCTTAACCCGAGGTATTATTTCTGGGTTAGCGTAGTCTGTAACCTGAAGCGTATGTGACCCGAGGTACCACTGTATTGGGTATAGGGCGGTATATAACTTCAATAAATAAGAATACTAATTCTTTGACTTTAATGAATAGAGCAAAAGAAAACTTCCTTTGCCTTTCTGATTATGATATCCTAGATATATGTGGGATGCTGTGAAATTGTATTTGATGTTTGTCAGAAGATGATATTAATGTGCAATGTAGAGAATTAATAAAGGTTGCAGTTGCTACCAATAATTATTCTTCCCATGGAAGAAAAGGATTTACTATACTGTAGACAGAATGTTACAACTTCATAATAGTTTGATAGCCAAAAGTAATGTTCAAATCAATTATTGTGTGGTTTAAACTATGTTATGAAGAAGTAGAACAAGTATATAACACTGCCTCTGTTTCTGTGAAATGCTTTGTTCTAAGTCCACTGAACTTTCAGTCAAAGGACATGAGGCTTTCGTATACCAGAAAATACTAGAGATCTGTATTAGTTGCATCTGAAGCCACTAAATTATATAATACCAATTATTAATGACTTTGCCTCTTAAGACAGCTGTCTTTTGTCTTAAGAGTTTTTAACATGCTGCTCTTTGGAAACGCTCTTAGACTGGTAAGGGCAAACTAGACTGTTGAGAATTGCATTAAAATAACAATAGGCTTGGTACACAGTAGGGCTTGTGTGTCAAAGCAGCTGCAGAGCAAAATGGGCCACACACACTGAGAACTCAGTAAGGGGCCATTGAGGCTCGGCCAGCTAAACTGCTGCCACCTAAACAAACACCATAACAAGAGTCAGTGATTTACTGTTTGATCTAAGTAGGTGACCACTTGGAAGTAAATCTTTCCAAGTACTTCAGCTAGGAACTCTCTGCATATAACAAATAAATGGGACTCCTGCAAGACTTTCTCATTGGAGGTGGCAATTAAATTGATTAAAGACCTCTTGATAAGCAGCATTTGAGGGCTAGCAAACCTTTCTGTATAATAAGGTGGCAAGTATTGTATTTTCTTTCTGCCTCCACCCCCGCCTAAGAACATTGCTAAAATTTTAGTCAATGAAGTTCTGTCAGCATGCGGAAAACGACATGATTTACTAGGCTGAAGAAAGAAACCCACATAATTTGTTTCAGCTTGTCCATCTTTTTCGTAGCGTGTTCTTAAAATACAGGTCACAGGACAGAAGGATAATTTTAATTTTCAAATGGATTAAAGCATCACCTTATATGCATGTGTATATTTTCACATATCCCTCTGCACCATCACCAACTAGAATTTGTGTGCATTTCAGAGTTTCCCATATGGTAATGTCAAGGACCCAAAGGCTCTGAGTTGTGCTTTCCTGTTTTGGGATGCATGCTGGGCATTATAGCTCTTGATATTTCAAGTCAGTGTTTACATTTTCTTGTTCAGCTGAGTTAAAATAACTTCTTGTCATGAGGAAAATCTTTAAATCATGGGGTGGTGACAAGACTTGGTTTCCACAGAGGGAGGAAGAGAGAAAGAGAAGAAAGAGATGATTATGGAATATCAAGTGCATCGTGACTGCTCTGCCACATCATTCATATTGTTAATTTTTTAAAAAATATAAACCTACAGGACGTAAAATGTTTTTCCTACAATTTGCCTTTGCCAGTGTTCTGCATCTTCAGAGAAGGAACTCATGCCCTATTAGATACTATGGAAACAGCTGCAGGCTCAAACTGTGAATTTCTGCCATTTCACATTCATAAAGGCAAATGTTTAAATTTATTGGTTGCACAAAAAATTAAATCCTCAATGTTTCTATTTCTGATAGTCAGGCTTGAGTGCCAATGCATATGTAACAAAAACGGGACCACCCATGTGCAAGCTCTGAGGAACCCAGCATGTTTGGGGGAGCCCAGATGTGCATATGTATGGGGAAGAGGAAGTGAATCTCTAAAGCAAATTCCCCCTAACAGCCCATTGTGCAGTGAGCATGCTCAGTGGCCACCAGATGCTGACTGTGGGGTCTAGGGGATCAGAAATCAGGTAGAAAGACGACTGGAATGGAGTACGGTTGGCAAGGGCATGGCTGGGTAACCGGAACAGTTAACAGAAGCAGGGAAACTGGAACAGTTAACAGGGTATTTTGTCATATTTATGATATTTATGGCTGGATTCAAAAAGAACTTAATTTTTTTGCTTACAAACATGGGAGTCTAGGGAAGCCCTGTGGGACAGAGAATGATAAAAGGGTGGGGGGCAGTTTTGAATCAGTGCCATGCTTGTTGCTTGCTGCTGCTGCTGTTTAAGAAGGCACCTACTAAAGAGAGAATAGTATGCAGGGTCTTTTTGTATCCTAAAAGTCATTCCAGGACTATTTGGATTCTGGCCACACTATACTGTAGACGGTTTTGCTCTTTGCCCCTCTGCCAAATCTCTGATTTAAATTCCCCACAGTTCTGGTTAGCAGTGTCAGTTCCTGAACCTTAGCATTTTTGTCTCTGCAGCTAACAGCAGCTTCTAAGGTGGAGGTGCAGGGTAAAATTCTCCTCCTCACCATGTTGTATCCAAATCTCTTCTCCAGTGGCTGCTTCTTGAAATACTTGTATACTGCAAGCTTCAAGTCCAAAAATTATGGCAGCACTTCAAGCCTTATCTTTACAGCCATTGATGGACCCATCCTTTGTAAATTTGTACAGTTATTAGCTAGTACTGTATTGCAAAAACATCTAAACTGGTGGCCATCATAATGTTTTGTAGTGAGATTTCATAAATGAAATATCCGTCATGTGAAGAAGTAAATTAACATTGTGGTTCATCTTGTTTACCTACCTAAACTGTTAAAAACTTTTCAAGAGTAATTACTATATTTCTAATCTAAGAAAACTGTTTTACACCAGTGATATTTTGTTTCGTAGCCATTTGTTGGATTCCCAGAGAAGCTATACCTTGTTCATAAGAAGACTCAGAGGAATCTCCTGATAGCTGGAACTCTGACTCCCATTACTAGAATGAGATTTAAATTAAACAAATGGCCCTGATTCTATGTACATAGGCATGGCCCAGCATATAATGTCCTGGGAATATTGTCAAATATCAACCACCTCTACAACTGGGAAATGACAATTACAATCCTCATTAAAAACCTGGTGTTTTCCATGAATAATTAATATAAGTCTTATCAAGGTGGTGTTCAGGACAAATCCATTTCATTCTCAGATCCAGGGACTAATTTTCTAGCTCTTCAGATGCATGAGTAGAGTCCAATTTGCTGTCAAAACTTTTTTCTGGTTTACAGGGTTTTTCCTCCCTTCTGTACCCAAGTATGCATATGAGCCAGCTATCCTACATGGCTTAGCTAGTGGGTGATGAAGGGTGCAATAGCCTCAACAGTGTTTGCAATAGGGCTATGTTGTTGCTGTTTTATATCACTGAAAGAAGTTAAATGTAAAACCTCCCCTAAAGCCTTCCATATATCATTTTTCAGGAATTCCTCATTAACAATCCAGTAATTCCATTCATGGGCACAGTTATATAATGAATGTTAGGGTGCTGTGGTGCTGTGGTCTAAACCACTGAGCCTCTTGGGGTTGCCTATCGGAAGGTCAGCAATTTGAATCCATGTGACGGGGTGAGCTTCCATTGCTGTGTCCCAGCTTCTGCCAACCTAGCATTTCAAAAGCATACGAGTGCAAGTAGATAAATAGGTACCACTGCAGTGGGAAGGTAAACGGCATTTCCATGCGCTCTGGTTTCTGTCACAGTGTTCCATTGCGCCAGAAGCGGTTTAGTCATGCTGGCCACATGACCTGGAAAGCTGTCTGTGGACAAACGCCAGCTCCCTCGGCCTGAAGCGAGATGAGTGCCGCACCCCATAGTCTCCTTTGACTGGACTTGACCATCCAGGGGTCTTTTACTTTTATCTTTACTTAGATAATGAATAGTAGTGTGTCAACTACAGGCTTCTTTGGATGAAGCTAATTATTGGATAGGGCTAATTATCAGATCTCATTTCACTTTGACTTTTTATCTGTTTTGGTGGCAGAAGCTGATCTGGTTGAACTGGGCGACAACCTTTGCAATTGTGTCCCTGCCCATCCCCTGCACCATCCCAGTAAGCATCATTGACACTGCTGTGGGAAGGTCATTGACCACAGACTTTTCTGAATCACCTGACAAAGTTGGAAGCAGGGAGCACTGTTTTGTAATGTTTCCACTTATCTGTTGAGCAAGTTCCAGAACTTAATACAAAGAGACTATCGCTCCATCTCAAAGCTATGCATTTTGTCTTTCACTGTTTAATATCTACTGGACAATTTACTGGACAGGGATTTGGAGTTCAGTTTCAGAAATATGTGGCTCTTAGTGAGATGGTGGTTCAGTGAATCTGGTATCTGGCATCAGTAATGGGTTAGATGAACACCTGTGGACGAGCTCACTCTAGATATGACTGAGATGTTAGTGATTTGTGGCCAGTTGAACTTCTGGTTGTGGTTATTATTTATTGAAGGATCCGGTTTATAGCTTGGGAATTTTTGGTGTTTGGTGTTTCTGGACCTGGCTTTTATGTTTAGGTGGCATATGTGACCAAGAATATTTTTTCAATCCAGCTTCCCCAGTCTTCTAGCTCTAATCTCTTAGCTATGGTGTTTGGTCCACTTGTTGCAGGTTTTGTCTATGGGGTTGAAGTTCATTCTTTTTCAACAAAAGCTTTTATGTTAAGTTTGCAACTCTTCTTTGCATCTGGCCTTCTGACTTATCAGACAGATGGGAAAAAGCACTCCTAGCCAGATAATTTCCTAAAGATTTAACAGCTGTTGATATGAAACTTAAACTAGCAAACATTATTCATACTCCTCATAAAAAACCATTTTTGTATGATGATACGAAAATAATGAATATTTTGAACTCGGAGCATAAAATTTATATGGAGAGAGAGAGAGAAATATAGTTTTGAGGAGTATGTAAGCAATTAGCTAAGTTCTTGAGAAAGCGCTTGCTAGGATCCCTCCAATATGGAGAGGGGGGCAAACTTCATGCTATTCTGTTGGTGCTTGCTGAGTGCTGTTGCTACACCAACACATGGCAGCAGAGACAGTTCATTGGCTCTTTATGCGAAGCAGATGTTGCCAGAGAATTATGTGGTGTTCGTGTAAATGTGGGTATCAGAGGGATAAGTCCATATCAAAACTTGTCAGCTTTTTTTCATGGTTGGTAGATAGCGTGGCATTGCCATTTGTGTGTGTCTGCCTGCTCTCTGTGGTATCTCTTTGGGCTATGGCCCTTTGTTGGCATCTGGTGATAATATGTTTTCCCTTAGTATTATGCTTTGGGATTGTATTTTTGCACTGCTACAACATGGCTTCTCTCTGTGTCTGCTCCCACTTTACCCATATCTGGCACAGTTGCAATGTCCCACGTTGCTTTGCTGGTGGAACTTAAAGGTGTGCTTGCGGTCTCAATCCCAGTTACCTTACATGGTTGTGGTGTTCACTTTCTGTGCTTAAGAACCAGAAACTAAACCGAAGGGAAACATCCAAGGTGGAGATCTTTCTATTTGTTAAGTAATCTTTTTTTAAATGCTTGATCATAACCAGGCAAGGAAATTCATAGTCATCTGTGACCAGAAGAAGACCTTTAGGGCTAATGCTGCCTTTAGAGTAGTGATGATAGCCATGACGGGTTAAACCCAGGGATATTGAAAGCTTGTGGATTTTAATTGCCATGTAATTTAAATCAGACGTGCCAGACAGTATTTGTATAACATTTTAAGCACAAAGGTTTGTGCCTGGCATGGTTCCAGTGCTGCATGTGTTCCTCAAATGTTGTTTAGTCATTGCAGTATATTTATGCTATCTAGAAACACATGTATTTAGTTTCCTGAACAATGAGCTTTAATCAAGGCCACCTCCTAGAGATAGACAACAAGGACAACAAGTATGTAGCAAGTACATTGCCAGGATAGAAATTAAGTGTACATTTGCTTGAATCTCCTCTAATTCCCCCCCCCCGCCCCCCGCACAATAGTTTTCTAAGTTGGCGAGGGGGGGCTGGGCTGCTAAAGAAGTTTTGGGCAGAGGACTTACTCATATCAGATTTTATAGTTTGGACAGTGGCCAAAACATTAAAGCACTTAAGGAAAAATAAAACGGAAGTAATTGTCATCCGCGAATGCTTGTATCGGCTTAATACCGGTCCTTGTTGTTCAGCTCTGCGTTTCTCACAACCTGCTGGTATAAAATTTCATTGTAGTTTTCCAGTGGTAATGGCTGTGATCCAGAAAAATGTCTGGCTAGAGTCTCCCCCACCCTGCAAAGGGAACCTCCCACGTTGAAAACTACTTTAAAATAAAGAGGAGTTTTGAAACCAATTCATAATAGTGGGGGCAAGGAAAGTCTGGTCATGCATGATGTCCACAAGCCCTTGATTACCAAAGGTCCTTTCTGCATGATACTCACTTTTTACAAAATAGGTTGATAGTTGTATTCTTGTTCTGGTATTACTTAGAAGCATACACTTAAGGGATAGACATCTGTGCAAATAATGTCATATGGACTCCACCTTTTAGGAACAATAGCTTGGTTTAGTATTGATGGAGTTTGACCAGAAATCATGGAGTCTTTTTAAATATGACCCCCCCACCCTTACACAAAAATACTTTGACCAAAATTTGCTCACAGGTCTAAAGTGTTGGGCCCAGCCATGCGGATAATTTTTTTCTTACATTTTTTCAGGGTCCCAGCCATTAGTAGTGTAAGAAACAGAGAAGTTCTGTCCTTTGATTCAGTCCTAGCCTTTCTGTCCATAGGCATGTTCCTAATGTACACCACAAAATAGCACACTCTCCTCTAAGGTAAAACAAACTTCGGTCAGCTGGTTGTGTGCCAAAAGCAGAGAGTGGGGGCAAACTGGATGACTCACATAATTATTGCCTGTGTGAGTTTGGAGCCAGCGGCCACACCTCAGGAACGGCTTTGCCTGGCCTCCTATACCAGGGGTAGCTGATGGATCTCAAACATTCAATGAGTTAGGGAAGACAGGCTCAAGTGGATTGAGTGGACAAGGCCAATAGTGGGTCCAACAGTCAAGAATGCAGTTTCTGCATGAGGTGTAGAAGGAAATGAGGGGCAACCTCAGACGGTAGCCCATCTAGGAAAAGGAAAACTCTGCTTTGAAACCTCCGCTGCCATGCAATATATCTTTGTGAGGGGGAAAAAGGCAAAGGTGTAAACCCTACACAAATCCGGAGCACAGTCCCTAAGGTAGTTGGATGGCGCATTATATGCTTCCTTCTGGTAACTCCTGCAGCCAAGCTGGTGCCAAATGTATTGCTTTCCTTTCCTTTGAACCACATCAGCAAGGCTGAGGGGGAAGGGGGTCTTGTTACCTGGGCAGCCTAAGGACTTTCATATACGCTGCTCAGGCTTGAATCCTGGAGAGGTCACTTTGGTTCTGCTACTGCAGCAAAAACTACATGAGAGGCAGCAGTTATGAGTTACTGGTCTGCAGCCACAGCAGGTCCTGGAATTCTCCAGTGGTTTGACTTCACCTTCAGAGGTGCACTCCATTGTCTCTTGAGACAGACAAATGCCAACAGTGTTTCAAGGTTGGAAGCAGTTATGTGAAGAGGTCCATGTGTATTAAAACTACATGTTATAAGGGAATGCAAAAGGAAACTCAATACTGTTCATTCATTTCCCATGTGGTAAAACATGTTTCAGTAAAAGTATTAATTTTAGTGGAAAGGAGGGATGGAAATAATCTTAATAAATAATGAAGACCACTTTTAGTAGCCTTTGTCAACCTCACACTTTCCAGCTGCTTTGGACTAGAACTCTCCTCAGCTCCAGCTTGCACTGGCAGGGGCTGACGGGGCTCCTTCTGAGCATGCATCATTGTCCCACCACCAGTATCCTGACTCTGAGCCTTCTTCCCCTGAGCATTCCCTTGGTGGGTTCCCCAGCTGCTGCCTCCCATCACTCCTCTGCAGCCAGCCAGTCCACGACAGCATGCAAATTCATAATTCAGGAGTTCCATGTCTCGCAAGGAGCAGGGAACGAAAGCATATTTCAGGTTCATTATTGAATGTTGCACCTCTCCCTATCTGGGGGGGGGGGGGGGAAATAGGCATCCTTGAGAAAATGGAACTGAAACCTGCCTGAAGGCAATAGTGCTGTGTGTAATTGGCCCAGTTTGCTCATCACTTTAAACCATTGTTTAAAGCAGGGGTCGGCAACCCGCGGCTCCGGAGCCGCATATGGCTCTTTTACACCTTTGCCGCGGCTCCGGGGCGGATACTAGCGAGGGAAGGAGGCGCATTGTGCGCCCCGACACTCCCCACTGTGGCGGGCGCTGTACTGGCTGTGACGTCGCATGGGAGCGGTGCGTGCGTTTGTCACGCACCGTCCCGACGTCACCTTCCCGCCCGCCCACTAAATTGTAAGGGGCATGTACGCTGGTCACTGTTTTGAAGGGGAGTGAAGAACACACACACACACAAAAAGGTAACTTGTTAATTTAACATTGATTTCTATGAGGAGGAGTAATTCTGAGGGGTCAAACAAAGAAATAATAAAAAAGTGACAAAAAAGTTATTTTTATAATGACGAGTTTTGCGGCTCCCAGTTTTTTTTCTTCGGAAACGGGTCCAAGTGGCTCTTTTTGTCGTAAAGGTTGCAGACCCCTGGTTTAAACTATGGCTTCATGTGATGTGTGAACTAGGACATTATCATGAATGAACTAACCATTAACATGTTAGATGAAGAAATGTGATTGGATTAAAGGTTATTG
This sequence comes from Podarcis raffonei, assembly GCF_027172205.1. Taxonomy (NCBI): domain Eukaryota; kingdom Metazoa; phylum Chordata; class Lepidosauria; order Squamata; family Lacertidae; genus Podarcis; species Podarcis raffonei. The sequence continues at coordinate 32,012,985 of NC_070612.1, forward strand.
TGGATGTGATACTGAATATGCTACTTGGAAGTACAGAGGCCAGAAGTTTGCTCTTGTTATAACAGCATCCTGCAAAGGAATATATTGGGTGCCAAATAATTTATATACCAAATAGTCATGTTTTCTAGCGGTTCTTACTGCGTTGTGAACTCGGTGACTTTTTCATTTCTGGAAACTTATTTTAGACACCTACGACCAGAGAGCAAGATCATGCTTTCATGAGCCCAGTGGAAGTGCTTGGCACAGTAAAAACTCCATGCTCAAGTATCATGAGAGCAGTCATAGTTAAACAGAACTTCTTGCAGTTTATCAGAACTTTTATTACTTTCTCTGCTTGAGAAAATATTACAGACCATGGATCAAAGTCTAGGGATAGCAGTGGGGATCTTTCCAAAGGTTTCTAATCTCTCGTTATGCCTTCTTACGAACCTTGGCACTTTGGAAGAGGAACTTGAGTCTGATTTGGATGATGAAACAAAAAAGTTTATTCATATATGTTGACTTTAGGATTTCACAATGTTATGGCCTTGATAACAAGATGTCCTGTCCTTGAATGTCCTATGAGGGCAAGCTGATAAAGCATGACTAATTCATTGAAATGGAAGTGAAGGGGAAGAAACAGAGCCTCAGACTTGTGCTTGAAAAAGAGCAATTTGTTCTTATTTGAAGATCTCTGTTGAAACATTTGTAAATTAATTCAGGATACAATCATGGTATATATACATTTTGTACATAAAGAGATAAACAAATAAACAAAAAAGAGTGCTGAGTCTGTGAACAAGGTTAAATATACTAAAACAAGTTTTTTCTGCAATTCAAGAGTAGGAAACTTGTGGTTCTTCTAATGTTGTTGGACTCCTAATGGTCAAGGATGATGGAGCACGTAAGCCCAGCAACATCCAGAGGGAAACAGGTTACTCACCTCTGCTTTGGTTAACATATGCATGCATTAATAGGCAAAACTGAAATTGGCTTATTTTCATTTTTCTGAGGGTTAAAAGGTAAAGGTACCCCTGACCATAAGGTCCAGTCGTGGACGACTCTGGGATTGCGGTGCTCATCTCGCTTTATAGGCCGAGGGAGCCAGCGTTTATCTGCAGACAGCTTCCGGGTCATGTGGCCAGCATGACTAAGCCGCTTCTGGCGAACCAGAGCAGCGCACGGAAACGGCGTTTACCTTCCCGCTGGATCGGTACCTATTTATCTACTTGCACTTGACGTGCTTTCGAACTACTAGGTGGGCAGGAGCTGGGAGCGAACAACAGGAGCTCATCCCATCACGGGGATTCGAACCACCGACCTACCGATCAGCAAGCCCTAGGCTCAGTGGTGTAGTCTAGAGCGCCACCTGCATTCTGAGGGTTACATCTGAATAAATACACAGACAACTTGCATTGCACGCATTTAACTTGCATGATTTCAGCTTTGTGTGCTTGGCAGCCAACCAGCTGAAATTTCACAAATTAAATGCACACAAGGCGGAAAGCTTAAAAGCTCTTCCCACACTGGGTTTTCCTAGTGCACCAGCTTCAGAAAGGTAGGGGTATTCATGCGGAAAGCAGTTCCAGGTTGTTTTGATTGCAGGGATTGCCTATAAATCTGAAATCACATACAATGTAACCTCACGTATGTTGCAAGGTGACGGGGGCGGGACACAGATTCAAATGCATGTTGATGTTTTGTATTCTAATACCTTGCAATGCTTCTTACCATGGAAAGTCATCTTGGGCCGATCTTGGCGGGGGGGGGCTGTGCTGAATGTCACCCCCTCTTCGGGCTGAAGTGGGGGTGACATTCGGCGCTCCCCGACTCCCAAGCCTACAGCTTTGCTGCTCGCTGGGCTTGGGGGAGTCACGGGCGGTGCGGGCACACTGAATGTCACCCCCTTCAGGATGACAGCCGGGACGGCCTGCACCCCCTTCCTAAACCCCTGGCTGCAGCTGATCAAGAAAGCTAGTGTTTGTGATATTCCTGAGCGAAAACAGAAGGATGTGTGGGCCTGGCCATAGGAAGGAGCCAGGGCTATAGTCTTGTCTCCTGCTCCAAGGCTAACTTGGCTGCTGTCTGAGAAGGGTAGAGGCAAGCAAGTGAGCAATAAATAAAAGCCGCCAATGCAAAGAGAAACTACACATGTAATATAGTGTGCCTTAACATTGCATTGTCTAAAAGTTTGAAATTGAAACTTTTAATTTCATCCCTGTTTTTTCCAAACTCCTTGCTTCCATTTCCTGCTCCTTGAACCAGATTTCCTCTTTTCTCCCCCCACTCCTGCACTTTGCCAACAACCCTTTACAAATTAACTGAAAGAAATAACTGTTGATTCTACCTTGGGTATACATTTTTTAAAATGTTTCTGATGCTCCCCACTATTTACTGTTTTACAGCCTGCATCCTGCATATTGCTACTCTTTTTCTTTTCTTTTTAAGTTGGGAAAATGATAGCGGAAACATGTTGGTCAATATATCCCTGCATTAAGCTAGAACAGCTGCAGTTCAGCTTTTTCGTCCTGAAAGCTTGTGGGATTGGCTGAAGTTCATTTTGGATCTCACTAATTCTTCACGCATTTAGCCTTTTGTGTTCCCTTTGGCTCGATTGTGCAGGGGGGAAAACTCTTTCTAAAAATGTTCTTAAGCTGTAATATTTAAAGTAAACAGACTGTGCATTGCTGTGGTAACGAGACAGCACCCATGAATTGTATCAACTTTGTAAACTGAAAAAAAAATATTTAAGTCGTTCATCTTGGACGGTAATCTCCACCCAGGTTTGTATTTGTCCAAAATACAATTTTCCCCTTCATTACTTACTTGTTGACTCACTGTGTGATCTTGTGATGTCACCTGCTACTTCCTTGTTGCAAAAACCTTGGAGGGGATGGGCAATGGTGCAGATACCCTAGTGGATAAATCTTTGTATGGGAGCCGAGTCAAAAGTTTCTGTAGCTAGTCAGCATTGTCATGACATTGTCAGAGAGAGTGCTTGATTGAAAGGGCAAGAGAAGAGTGGAGAATGGGCTACCCAATTGAAAGCTGAATGTTGCATTTTTGTGGGGATCAAGCTGTGAATCAAGCTTTCCTATCTTGCAGAGCTGATGGTTGCACAAGGAGGCATTCCTTTGTGGATATCTTGTGTCACTTGACATGGTGAAGCATTGCAGGTTGTCAACCTGGTCCCACTGCCTGCCAGTGGGCGTTTCAGGATTCTAGGTGGGCAGTAGGGGGTTCTACAGCACAACCTGAATCCTTGTTCCATCGAGCAATTACCATCAAGAAAGATGCATTAGTGGGCAGTAGGTATAAAAAGGTTAACTACCCCTGCATTAGATGGAGCATTATTTTAATTTCTTGCCCAATGCTACTGCAGAAGGGACAAAAAGAATGAAAACAATAAATAATTACCAATAAATAACCTCCACCACCCAATACAAAAATCAAGCACTAAAAGAATCAAAGAAATTAAAACAGGCAATCATTTAAGAACTTACATAGTACAGTGGTACCTCGGGTTACAGATGCTTCAGGTTACATACGTTTCAGGTTACAGACTCCGCTAACCCAGAAATATTACCTCGGGTTAAGAACTTGCTTCAGGATGAGAACAGAAATCACGTGGCAGCAGCGGGAGGCCCCATTAGCTAAAGTGGTGCTTCAGGTTAAGAACAGTTTCAGGTTAAGAACAGACCTCCAGAACGAATTAACTTCTTAAATCGAGGTACCACCGTAATTATTACATATGTTTCTGTCCATTCTAGGGGGTCAGATTTAGAAAAAGCAAGGCATGGATATCGCCTTACCGTAGAAAGAGAGTTGAATATTGCTACTGAAGAAAAGCCAGTAGCAGTGCTGGAGTATGGATTGTTTTAGTCCATCATAGAGTGACCTATCCAGGTTAGTCACAGACTGGAGAGGAGCAGTGGAAAAGCTTTCATCATTGACCTACTCATTTCAGATCACTTTTTACTTTTTCACTAGTGCTGATTAGACTTTGGCTCTTATAAAGCAAGAAAACAATCTTGCAAAGCTCTTTCAAACTTAAGTTGGCCCAATAAAATTCACTTTAATGACGTGCATTCTAGTGCCTGGTGAAGCTCACATACCTGAATGAATATTCCCCAAGGAATTCTACCGTTTTCAATTTAAATGCCTGTTATAATTAGGTAAGTTAAAATATCAACTGACCTAGGTCACAAAATTATGCCCACTTACCTGGGAGTAAGCCCCACTGAAATCAAAGGGGTTTACTTCTGAATAAGATTGCGCTTCAAATGCCGTCCCCCCCCCCCGACATGAGGAAAAGAAGTGGAAAATCATGCAAGGCACAGATGTACTGCCAATGCTGTGATTGTGGATGTGGTTGTGAATGCATGTCTTCCAGACACTGCAATAATCACAGTTGCTGCCACTTGGATTTATGATGATGGGGTTTCCTCACATTCCATTTGTTTAAAGGAATACCCTGGAATGGTTTGGGGCTATTTGCATGTGAAAAAATGTTTTGCTCTTCCCTAATATCATGCATACCATTATCAACTTTCTGAGATGGAAGCAATTTAAGTTTCCTTCATTCGTTTGTCCTGTTGGGAAGACCATGTTTCATGTGTGTCTTAAAATGCATTTCAGCATGCCAGATGTTACGTTCTCTGCGAGTAGCTGCTGAAAACATGATGCAAAATGTGGAATAATTGAACTGTATTAAGACAGCAGACTCCTTGATACCAAGGACTTTGGTATGTAGGGCAACTGCATAGCTTTCAATTTGTTTAAGCCTTAATGAACTTTGGTTCTACTGTTTTTTTGCCTTGCAAGTAGCCAGGTCCAAGTTAAATTATCTAATTTAACAGTACAAATATTTGACAGTAGAAATATTTTAGGATTTTAAATTTATTTTAATGGCTGGCATTGTCGTACATCTAAGACAGGGTCAGGGAATCCAAGGCCCAAATGTGGCCCTCTAGTACTTTCTGTTTGGCCCTTGGGACTATCTCCAGACAATACCATCTCTCAGAGGCCACCCTCTTGAATGCTTTCGATTGGCTGGAATGTGTTCTGTAACTGTGATAATGCCTGTTGCCTTCGTGAAAGGATGGAGAGAAGTGTATGTATTTGGGAATGTGGAAGTCTCTGCTATTTGCATGGCTGGAGTGTAAAATGTCACACAAAGGTAGGAGTCACAACCTTTGCTCAGCCCACTTTTGTGATTGGCTCCACCCCCCTCTGGCTCCCAGAAGGTCGCTCACAGTTTAAGATTTCTTTCCCCATATGAGTACCTTGTGTGGACTGTAAAATTGGGAGCTGCTTGTTGCTCCCTAGGCTATATATAAATAATACAAATCTGCCTGACATTTTAAATTCATTATTAAATATCAACCATTTAAACACATCTAAATCAATGTTATTTATCAGTTTTTAAAAAATATATAATAAATCAGAGTCAGATCTGATAAAACTTTCCAGTGTGGTCAGGTACAGTATTAATAAATAATATTAACTAGCAGCTAGTTCCTAAAAAGAGCCAAGCAGGAAATAGCAAACAGATTTCGGCTGATGCTGTCTCCTGCTCCTCCACACTCTCATATTCTGGTGCAGTTCTTAAAGGCTCCAACAGCAACAGAGACAAGGGGAAGGGGAAATTGGTGTTCAGGCTTCAACCTTGTGCTTTGGATGTTCCTGATTTTTCACGACCATTGTTGATGCTAAAAGCATTTTTAGAAAGGGAGCATTTACATGAGGTGTTCGCTCAAACAAATGGCTGTTTGTTCAGTAGTAAATGCCTCTGAGTTCAGTGGAGCTTCCTTGCAAATAACCGTGCAACAGGATTTTCTGCGGCCCCATTTCAGAAAAGGCATATTTCCCAAACAGATATTCCATTTGCTAAAGAAGTATAGAAAACTTTGCCACAGTAGAGGAAATGTGAACCCTGCTGCACAGAGGATGTGCTCTTGATTCTGTCAAGCTGTTTGTAACTCAGAGTGCAGTTGCAGAAATGAGCATTCAGTCTTCTTGTGCTATGTATGTAGTAACCAGGGTACGCTAATCCAAAATACGGCTTGAGTTGATTAACTTAAAATCATTATTTTCTAAACTTTTGCTGTATGCAGCTGAAAGAAAAAGTAAAGTAATGTTTCCTGTTAAAACTTGATCTGAGTAAAACACTAAAAGTTTGGACACCGTTTTTCTCAAATGTGTACTTTGTATACAACATACATTTTAGGTTAAGCCCCCAATAAATAAATCAATGAAATGACTCTCCCTCGGGTACCACCTTTGTTAACCTTGGCACAGCTGTTGTAATTCAACTTGCACACACAAATATAATGAAGTCCTTGACATCGCAGATTTTCTGTAACTGCTGCTTAATGGCCAGGCATTGTAAACATATATACCCCCTTCTGAAATTGTACTGATTCAAAATGCTTTTAAACTTTTTTCAGCTGAAGTTCATACTTCTCATCTGTGTGGTGGCTGATATTGTACTAAGGTTGAATTAGATCTTTGTTTTTAATGACCATTAATGGCTAGGTGCTGGGCAGCAGGGTCATTATTTACATAGTTACCACAAAATACCACCGTGTACTTCACTGAAATTGAACAGCAACGTCTCTGGAAACAGTGATAACGCTGGCTTACTAGCACATTATATCCTGCCAGACTGTGACTGCATATTCTGATCTTGAAAGCTAAATGGGATCAGAGTCTTGGAGGCGAGACATCCAACGAAACTTCTTTTTTACTGCATGAACGGCTGTTGATCATTCCTCATGACACTCTTTATTCAAACTCTGTGTTTCAGGAAAGGGAAATATGTGATGCCATTCATGGACTTGTCACTGAAAAAAGCATTGTGTGCCATGATATCCCCCGTTGTCTCCCTGTAACTTTTAGTGAGAGAAACGTGACGTGGCATTATGCATTTCCCCACTCCTGCTCCACAGTGCAGTGATGGCACATCAGTCAGGTATAAGGAACCCGCGACCATCCAGATGTGATGTTAGCACAGCCTTCCTCAACCCGATGTTTTGGACTTTAGCTTCCTTCATTCCTGACCGTTGGCCATGCTGGCTGGGACTGATTAGACAATGTCTAAAGGGCCAAAAGTTCCCCATTTCTGAACCAAGAGAGCCAGCAGAGCAGGCTGTCCTGCTGCAGGTTGCCTGGGCCATTCATTCACTTCCTCTTATTCCACTGTAGTTTGCAGCGCCACCCATCTGTGGCCAAGCAAACTGTTGCATGATGACACTTGTACATTTTCATTATATAGTAAGAAATGCTTACATGTTAATTTGCTAAGTTATCACCCTTCTAATTTTTATTTAAGTAACTAAATTTTTTTTTTTCAATCAAGTTAGAGTGCATTCCTCTTATACTGGACATGCTACTCTTGTTTAACATAAGACAGTCTTCTCCAAGCTGGCATCCTTCAGATCTTTTGGACTAAAATTCCCATTAGCACCGGTAGCTAGCACACTTGTGCTGTATAGAGGCTAATGAGCAAATAGAGAGAGGTTGAGAGAAGTAATGAATGGAAGATACAACTGGTGCATTAAGAAAACCTAAGAATTGGCTATTATATTAAGCATGTATGTTAATAATAATAATAATAATAATAATAATAATAATAATAATAAATTTATTATTTGTACCCCGCCCATCTGGCTGGGTTTCCCCAGCCACTCTGGGCGGCTTCCATAGAAACCAAAAATACACTAAAATATCACAGATTAAAAACTTCCCTGAACAGGGCTGCCTTAAGATGTCTTCTGAATGTCAGGTAGTTATTTATTTACATGTGGGTTCAGGGACTGTTTCTCACCTTCAAAACAAAGAATCTGAAAACTTGTGTTTTACAGTGGCAAGGTGGACTTGTAATCGACTATAGAGAAGGGTACACAACTTATTGCATTCAAGTTTATCTTTAGTCGAGAATATTTGTTTAAGAAAGGAAAACTGTTGCTGACCTCTTGCACAGTTAGCACTATCCAATTGGTTTTGATAGAAATGTTGTTTTCATAGTTGCCAGAATTTCCTCTTGTTTCACTGTGAAGTATCTCCCAGTTTTCCTCAAGAGAATTTTATGACACAATCCTAATATTATGTATTGAATTAGTTTTGCTTTGTAGGCTAGAAGAAAATATTGCATGTTAACCAATCTACGGCAATGTTTTCCTTATGTATTCCAAAAACTGCCTTCCAGTTTCCTGTCCTATGTTCTTTCATTTTCCTCCTTCTCCTATGAAATAGCCTTCTCACACAAAACTGACCGATAGAAAATATTTGCCTTTAGATTTGATGACAGGCTATAGAAACTGTAAAACTATAACAGTAGACACTTCCTCTCACTGTCCACTCACCATGATATTTCCTACCAGTATGAGGGCAATGTCCATCTGCAGTCCTTGGTGCCAGCTAGCTTTTGGAGTTGGGGTTTCAGAAATATTTTTCTGCAAGGATAAGGAGTCTCTATCAATAAAGCAGAATCTCTCCTAATCTTCCCACCATATAGATTATTGAAATGTTTACACATGAACTTCCCAATATATTAATATAGAAAGTGGTGATTCAAAAGCCTTAAAATAATACTGAATGTGCCATTAAGGTAAGACGGGGAATATACAGGAGAAATGATTCTGAGGAGATATGGAGGGCGCTTGTAGAATTTGTACTGTTAAAATGGACAGGGGTCAAACCATCGCAAGAGGTGTTGAAATTTTGGGAGGTTGGATAGTTATAATGGAATGGTCTCGGTGGTGGGGTGCACATTTTTATTCTTATTTATTTATGATTATTACTTTGTCAAAATATTTTTTTAAAATTTAACAAATGTATAAAAATAGATAAAAAATTAAATAATAATGTTATTAATAATACTAATAATACTGAGCGCTAATACTTTAAGGCTAAAGTCTTTAAAGAGGTTTGTACTTGCTAATAGGTGATTTATACATAATTTACTAGACAATTCTAGCTGGATGCAGTTTGGAACTTCAGTAGGATTTTGTAAAATATTAGTATTATGAGCATTAATAATTCAATTTATATCCTGCCTTTCTTTCTGGAGGAGCCCAGTAAAAAGCACCAAGAAAACAGGCTATAGTTATTTGAAATGAACATAATGTTATTACTCATACTGGAAAATTGTTTGTAGTACTCAATTTAGAAACATGTATATTTTGCCTCAGTCTAGGCATTATCTCATGCTTATTCATATTCACGGGGGTATACATTGACTTTCCATGCTAGGAACCAAAACACAGAAATGTAAAAGCCTCCACAATGGTTGAGATTTTCACTTTCTGATTACTGTATATTCAAAAGGAGTTGGGTTTAAATTACTGCACACCACTGCCGTATTAATTTCAGTGGTATGTTTAAGAGGTACTTTATATAGTTTCCATTACTTCTCAAATGAAAAGGTCAACACCTGAAAGGGAAGTAGTTCCCAAGACATGTTCTCTGCATACCTGACATTTATTATGCTAGACGTTTCAGTTGTGTTTTATTAAGGCTTTTTAAAAAATCAGTCTGGCTTTGCCTTTTTATAAATATGGCCAATTGAGATGTAGTTTTAACATGCTCCTATTTATGTAGCTGCTACTACATCATATGTTGGTGTGCTGTTGCTTTTCTTAAAAGTGCTGGAAGTCTTAATTATTACTTTTGCCAACTTTGTGTGCTTTGACAGCATATTGGAAGCATGATAGCAAGCACAAATCTATATTTATATAACTCTGCAGCTCACATTCTGGTTGTGACGGTTGATGGTCTGATGTTGTTAATTGACTGCTTATTATTTGGCAACCTTGAGAGGCCTGTGTGAAAACTAGGTTGTTTACACCTGTTATAAGGCTAGGGTTGACTGCCTGAGGCTGCCTTAGGCAAAAGATAAAATGATGTGTTTCCATTCTGATAGCTGGCCTGACAGTCTATTCATTCTTCAACACAAGAGTCTTCCACTTCACCTAAGGGGCTAATTTTGGGGTGTGAGATAGGCTTGCACACACTCCCATGCGAGTATAATAAACATTAACAGCTTGCCTCTTGCATCTTGCTGAGGCAATTAGCAGTAAACCAAAGTCACCATTTCTGAGCATGTGGTTAGGTGTGTTGGAGAGGGTTTCCCCTGCCCTCCCAGGGCTGGTAACTCACCAGCTTGCCTTGCCTTCATCTGTCTGCTTAATTCCTACTTAAATCTGGACCTGTCTTTGTGTCTGCTCATACAAGCCAGATGCTGCTTCTGAAATTCTACTTGAGTATTCTTCAATTCAAGGGTGTAGCTAGCTGCTCTGGCACCCGGAGCAGCAGGGGCGGGGCGATCCACGCAGCGATCCGTGCTCCACCCAGGGCGGGGGCACTGCAGCAATCTGCCCAGGGGGACACCACAGCGAGTTGCCCACAGAGTCCGCCTGGTGGATGCAAGCCCCACGTTGCCATTTTGGGCAGTGTGGGGCCCCGAGCCACTGCGTCACTCCGCGTTATGCCCCCCACGGTATGCCATTTTGTCACCCCCTCTGGGATGACACCCGGGGTGGACCACCCCCCACCCCCTTCCCACACCCCTGCTTCAGTTCTGTCCATGGGTTGTGCATGCCAGCCAGCCAGCCCTGCTTCCTCCATCGCTGACCTTCCTGCTGACTGAAGGAGAATTATAAGGGCATTTGGCTGAATGCAGTTACAGTGCACCTTGCAAACAGGAACCCAGATTACACAGGGCTCTCCCCCCCCTCTCTCTCTCACACCCACCCACACACCCCACTACAGATCTTCCTGCCCAATAAGGGAAGGTCAGGGGTGGAGAAAGAGATGTCACATGCAGATGCCCCTATATCCTCACACAGTACAGTGGTACTTCGGGTTACATACCCTTCAGGTTACATACACTTCAGGTTACAGACTCCGCTAACCCAGAAATAGTGCTTCAGGTTAAGAACTTTCCTTCAGGATGAGAACAGAAATCGTGCTCTGGCGGCGCGGCGGCAGCAGGAGGCCCCATTAGCTAAAGTGGTGCTTCAGGTTAAGAACAGTTTCAGGTTAAGGACGGACCTCCGGAACGAATTAAGTACTTAACCCGAGGTACCACTGTACTCCTGCTTGGGGCCCCTGCACCCTTTGCTAAATATCACCCAGCCATTGAGCAAGCCAGATAAAACTTAGTTAGCCCTTCTAAGCCACTCATGTAGCCTGAGCCTCTTGGTTGCTATAATAATAATAATAATAATAATAATAATAATAATAATAATAATAATAATACCCTGCCCATCTGGCTGGGTTTCCCCAGCCACTCTGGGTGGCTCCCAACAGAATATTAAAAACACGATAAAACATCAAACATTAAAAACTTTCCTAAACAGGGCTGCCTTCAGATGTCTTCTAAAAGTCAGATAGTTGTTTATTTCCTTGACATCTGATGGGAGGGCGTTCCACAGGGCGGGTGCCACTACTGAGAAGGCCTTCTGCTAATATTGGAAATGTTGTGTGCACTGTTTTTGTTGTACCTGTTTGGTTTTGATTTTATGTTTTATTATATATTTACCCTGCTTTCATTGTAAGCGGCCTGGAGAACTTTGTGTGAGGGAGATGGTGAACAAATGCTGGGGTTGGGTGGGGAGAGATATTATGGCCCATCCTTTCCATGCACATTCATTGTAATTTCTGAACAATTGCTCTAGGAAGCCTACATGAATCCATTCTGTGCATATGCCGCCTCTGTTCAGATGGCCATTCATGGAGTAGGCAGGTCCAGCTGTTGATAGACTTACTTCCACCACCACCTGCCCCATGTTCAGAACACATATCCCCTCCTTAAATGTGAACCAACTAGCTTTCCTATGAAAGAGAAAATGAGGAAACCATACAAACATCAATGATCTGTCTTAAAACAAACCCCTTATAACCCAGCTCAGCTTTTGCTGATGTGACACCTAGAATACTGTAACCAAAGTTTTTACTTTCTTTCCAGAATTTTCAGACTAAAGGCTAGTTTAGCTTTTACATTTTTTGTAAGTGTGTTGCGTAATAGCACGGGTTCTTTGCCGCACCCAGCAATGACATGGTTGCTGTTGAACATTATCCCTAGAGATGGTGATGGCACAGCTTAAAAAAACACGTATCAGGACCACTGACTGATTAACTTAGGAAATCAAATGGCATAATGTTTTCCAGATGGATGTTTTGTGAAAACAAGTTTTTCATTGTGTCAATCTCAAACAGGAACACTTGGAAAGTGATTTTAAAAACACGATATAATGCTTTTATTGTTTAAGTTTCTCGCCTCATAACTTGTTGCATTGATGTGGCATTTTGTTATTTGAAATGTATCAGTTGCATTCAATGTTTTACATAGAAAAAGTGGGATATAAATATATTGTGATTAAAAAAAAGTCCTTGTTGAGGCAGGATTATGTACCCAAATATTTCTGATATATTTTCCAATTTTTTTATAAAGAATGTTATGAAATGGTTTTCTCTGCACTATACAGCAGCAGCAGGTCATTTTTTTTGGGGGGAGAATAGAGCATTGTGGGGTTCGTACAGAGCCCCCGGTCATCTCATGGACTATTGACCCGTACACCACTAATCCGCTGCCCCCAACCAGGTCCTCCCTGGTAAATCACTTAGTCTCATTCAGGTTCTTAAGTTAACAAAGAAGAGTGTAAAAAGGTAAAGGGACCCCTGACCATTAGGTCCAGTCGTGACCGACTCTGGGGTTGCGGCGCTCATCTCGCTTTATTGGCCAAGGGAGCCGGTGTTTGTCCGCAGACAGCTTCCGGGTCATGTGGCCAGCATGACTAAGCCACTTCTGGTGAACCAGAGCAGCACACGGAAACGCCGTTTACCTTCCCGCCGGAGCGGTACCTATTTATCTACTTGCACTTTGACATGCTTTCGAACTGCTAGGTTGGCAGAAGCTGGGACCAAACAACGGGAGCTCAGTCCATCGCGGGGATTCGAACCGCCAACCTTCTGATCGGCAAGTCCTAGGCTCTGCGGTTTAACCCACAGCGCCACCTGTGTCCCTTAAAGAAGAGTGTAGAGAGTGTAGAGTGAAGAGATTGCAAACACAAATAAGCTTTAACTGCATTCAAAAAGTTGTTACTCTTTACCTTCTTAGTCTTATTTTATCCTGTCTCTAACTCTTCTATCTCCCCTCACACAAGAACCAACTGCACTAACTGTCTCTCTATTTCCAACTGTCTGCCAACTGCTTTCCCAACTGCCTTTTCCCAACCAACCAACTAACTAAAACCAACCTTGGGCTAAGCCCTTTTATAAACAGGTGGGCTCCGCCTCTGGCTTTTCTATTGGTCTACCTATTAACTCTTTCTCTCCCCCTGTACAGACATTTTCAAATAAACGGGCAAACGCCACAAGCACGAATCCCCTTTTCTTCTTCCAGTTGTGTAGATGGGAGGAGCAAGACAGTGGTGAGATCAGGGAAGCTCCGGGGTGGCAATGGTCATGTCCTGGAAGTGTGAATCTACCTGTGGGACACTGCTGCTGCTTCTAACCCAAACGGCTCCCAGACTTGCCCTGTCCTGGCACATGCAGCCCTGCCATTGGCTGTTGCTGGTCTACATCCCCCCCACCTCACAAATAAGTGAACTTCAGCGAATTCCGCTTCCATTCCCCCTTTTCCCTTGAATTCTGACATCCCCAGTGAAGAGTAGCTGAGGTTTTCCGCATAAATAAAAGCAACGGTTGGCTCATTATGAAGAAAACCATATATAATACGCTGCTGAATTAGGAAAGGATCTATTTGGGGTGGTTGGAGCTGGTTTCTTGTCTCTGTGTACAGTAATTTATGTAGAAGGCAGAATATTGCAGGTGAGGTCTTCCTCTTCCTGGTATCTTAATTATGGCAGAAACTGAACTCCATGGAATTTTATGCTCTCTGTGAAGCTATTAAGGGTACAGAAGACTTCTTGGGGACTGGTGGGAAGGTAGTCTTATTGGGAATGGGGACTTCCTTAGATGAGGGTTTGATAATGTGATGGATCAGAACAATGTGCCCCAAATCAAGACCTTGTTATGTCAAGTGCTCATTATTCTCATTGGAGAGGTTACATTAAGTAATATGTTTGAATGTTGAATATGTAAGTGAATGTCTAGAGAGAATGGATAAAACAGACACCATTAGATGTACTGCTGGATAAGTGCTTAATAGTTATTTTATTTGTATTTGTTTAAAAACCAATAAAAATGTTGTTTTTATATAAAAAACCAATGTACCCTCCACCCTCTTTTTCCTGTTTTGCTCCATTCTTTTCCTCCCTATGTCATCCAGCGGATAGAGCCTGGAAACAATTTGGTATAGAGATCTAGTATTTTATATTGTATAATACAGTTGCTCACTCTGAACAAACCAACATCAAAGCAAAAGAAAGAAAAACCTACAAAACCCAACACCCTGTGGTGTAAGACTGATTTGTAGTTTGCTGAATTTTCTCAACCAAATATCTTTGCAATTGTAGTAATTGGAAAAGTTAGTATTTGGAAAAGGTAAATGTTATCAGAAGAAGCTTGATACCAGTTTCACCCGAAGAGCATCAGCGTTCAATGAAGTCGTTGATTGGCTAGGCAAAAGATACAAGGTTTTAGAAATCCAGGTAGAGAGACAATTCCAAACAAGCTATATTGGTGCATGCCCAGTTAGACTATAATCCTATAGCTGGATACATATGAGTAAGCCTACTTGAATTCAATACCATTTTCTTCTTATTAGGCATGAATATAGGATTCTGCTCTTACTTGCTTTGCACTGTGTCTCTGTCATGTAATGGGTATTATTAAAAAAAAAAGTGGGGGACTTCAGATTGAGACACCAGCGGATCCACTTAGAAATGTCAGTGGAATATATATACTGGACCACCAAAATCCTGGTGTTGGGTTCTTGTTAAATGTTTTCTTAGTACACTGAAAAGAGAAGTGAGAAACAAAGTAATTACATTTGCACATGGTACAAAATCAGATAGCTGAAAACAGCTGGAGGCAGTAGGAAGATATGAATTGATCTGTAGAGATTTCAGCAATGTGCAGAAATTAGTGAAATTTGTCTTGGGGAAAAACATTAACTGGGGAAGGAAAGGGAGGAGTTGGGACATCAGAAAAAAAGAAATTTGTGAACCACCTACATGTTGTACAGTGGTGTAGCAAATGCCCATGACAGAAAAAGTGACGTAGGAACTTAAATTAGCTAAAGGCAGAGCTTTTTTCTGGGGATATGCAGGGGTATACATGCCCCTAAACATTTTGTGAATCTAAGTTTGGCCTCATTGTCATCTTCGCTAGTGGATTACCTTAACTCTTGATAAAATGTAAAAAATTCAATGCCTAATGTCCCAAGCTTTTTGGATTGATAAATTGATTTATTAATAAATTCTGAGTTTCCCAATGACTTTATCAGTTAGCAAGATCTGAATGCACATGCAATTTCTTGTGGCTTGTATTAGACCACTATGCTGGCAAAGACAGATTTGAGAGGTATAGCTTTATCCTATGCAGATGCAATAAAGTCCTATATTTTATGGCACTTCTGTTTCAGAAGGCAGCACACAATCTGTGTTTTATTGGAGTTCCATTTACAGTTGAAATGAAACTAATCCCTGCTCTAATGTCCATTTTTAAATATCAGTAGAGACCTTTCAGATCAAGTCCTAGGAAGGAAAAGTTTTCACCAGTATACAAGCTCTATCTTCTTGCTGTTGTCATTTGTAACAGGAAAGCATTTGTAGAGTGACCATTGAAGATGCCTGATTGAAAATGGGTATCCTGACCTTATCTAGCTAAGTTACTCATTGTTTCTTTTTGTCCTAGTTTAGACTCGGATCGCTGATGTTACAGAAAGTCTCAGGTCCGGCTGAAGTCATTAGTGAGCTGATTAGCTATTGCCTAGACTACATAAAAGGACTACATTCAAAAAATGAGCATCTGCAAAAAGAGAATGAAAGACTTCAAAGTGATCTGGATGATGTGCAAGAGCAGTAAGTTGAAAATAAACTGCATGGGATAGTCTTGGTTTGATTTTTATTCTAATATCAGTGAAATAGCCGCAATAATCTGTGCTTCTAAAGTAAGGATGGATAATGGCTATTTTGGTGATAAAGGGTCTTAAAATAACCATCTTAAAATATCTTAAGGGCTGTCAACTGGAAGATGGAGCAAGCTTGTTTTCTCCTGTTCCAGAGGGTAGGACCCGAACCAATGTTTTCAAATTACAAGAAAGGAGATTCCGACTAAACATCAGGAAGAATTTTTGTCACAGTAAGAGCTGTTCGACGGTGGAACAGACTGCCTCGCGAGGTTGTACTGTAGACTCTCCTTTCCTGGAGGTTTTTAAGCAGTGGTTGGATGGCCATATGTCATGGATGTGTTAGTTGAGATTCCTGCATTCCAGAGGGGTTGGATTAGATGACTCCCGAGGTCCCTTCCAACTTCAGTTTATTGGCCCACTTTCATCTTATCACTGCCTCCAACCACTGGCTTAATAGCTCAACTGCCTC
The DNA here is from genome assembly GCF_027172205.1 of Podarcis raffonei. Lineage (NCBI taxonomy): Eukaryota > Metazoa > Chordata > Lepidosauria > Squamata > Lacertidae > Podarcis > Podarcis raffonei. Next base: position 32,029,475 of record NC_070612.1, read on the forward strand.
TCCTGATTCAGATGGTACAGATAGAGCTTGTGTCATCTGCATATGGATGATACTTCATTCTGAATCTCCTGTTGATGAAGGAAACTAGAGAATTATTATTATTATTATTATTATTATTATTATTATTATTATTAAATTTATTTATTTATACCCCACACATCTCTGGGTGGCTCCCAACCGAATATTAAAAACAATACAGCACCAGACATTAAAAACTTCCCTAAACAGGGCCACCTTCAGTTGTCTTTTAAAAGTAAAATAGTTGTTTATTGCCTTGACATCTGCTGGGAGGGTGCTCCACAGGGCAGGCACCACTACTGAGAAGGCCCTCTGCCTGGTTCAGTGGCCCCCAACCCCCTGAGACACTCCAGAAGGCTACTGTGGTTAACAGTTTTGAGAGATCAAGGAGAGAGTGCAGTGTTGCACTGCCCCCATCTCTCTCCCAGTTAATCATCAACAAGGGTGACCAAGCCAGCTTCAGGGGCATGAGGAAGCCTGAAGCCAGACTGGAATGTAATCTAGAACAAAAAGGGGAGCAATACAAATAAAATGAGGGCATAAGGCAACAAAGGATGAAAGTAACACTTGCAAACTTAAATTTTGTAAAATGTAAAATGTCCCTCCATATACTAGATGCAACAAGTTTTTGGTCACCTTCTAAGATGTTAGAGCTTGTTCTTCAGTGAAAAAGAAGCTGCCTGGTTTTTGTGACTTTCATAATCCTTGCATGCCACTACTCCGTGCTAAACCAGAAATCTGCTGGTGTTAATTTAAATCTGTTGCTTTTAGCAATAATAAAAGCATACTTCCATCTGCTAAGCTTTGGTTTATCCTCCAGATAGCTATAATTCAGAAATTTGTATGGATTTTGTTTCTTACTGAAAGCAGTTGTAGACGTATTTTCTGCAAATGATAAGGTCCTATGGCTGATGTATAAGCAAGATTGAACTTTCTGAACCTTGCTGCTACAGAATAGGAAAAAACTCCAATCATCACTTTGTCTTTATTTTCTGAAACATTTTTTAAAAATTTGCTTCCCCAATGAAATGTGTAAGGATGCTCCTTTTACTGTTAATCTTCACATTTTACCGTTTCTGTTCAATTTCCCCACCCCTGCTAAAGAGTTTGAGGTTTGATTTATAGTTGATTAGTACATATCATCTTTCTTTTAAGAGTTATTGAGCTGATCTACATGCTAATAATACACAGCCATTTGCATTTAAATTAGATGAATTATTTATCAGCTGTTGAACACATCAAGGCAGACGGTGTTAATAGTTCATAAGATTATTTTCCCATTATGGAATTTAATCTGTAAAGCGGTACAATCTATATTTGCTAATATTTTAAACTGGGCTAGTGACCTAAAGAGCCAAATACATTCTGAAACATAAGCTTAATATGTTGGGTCTTTATGGTTTAATATGCACAAAAAAACCCTGAATCTTAAATTTTAAATTTATAGACACTGGGTGAAATCAGTGCGCCTGCTCAGAGTAACATTGAATATCACCCAATAGTATGACAACACATTCCATTTTAGGAACTGGTTTCTCCACTTGGGTAAACTTGGAAGGCTGCTGTCATGCCTCATGCTTTTGATGTAAGCATCTAAGACAATTTAGAGACCTCTCTTACTCTTTATCATAAACATGAAATGTACATTTGTATTTTTATTAATATTTTAAAGTTTTTAAAGCTTATCTGTGCTAATACATATATGATTATTAATAACCTGCTATACTCTGTATAAACTCATAGCAGTATGTTTATCCAAACAAAGTCTGCATCTATAAGCAATCTGTTCATATGTTGTAAATGCTGTAATGTCTTCAATCCATTGGTTTAAGGAAACCATAGTTTTCCCCCCTTCCAATTCATCAGTACCAGTCTTTTGGCCATAGTTAGGGCACATAGTTAGAGTCCATTTTCGTTGTCCAGTTGTCAACTTCCATATGATAGGTATATAATTCAAAATACTATTTTCTTCTGAATTTTTTTAGTTTTTCTGTACAGTCAGACTTATGTTCATATATTACCTAGACAGTGGGACAGTGTCATAACTTCTGTAAGCAGTGGTATCAATGGATCTAAGACGTATACAACAGAAAATCATGTTTAGAATATATTAGAATCCACTACGTTTGTATAGAAAAGGACTGTCTAAAACTACTTCTTGTTGGAGATTTAATAATCTTTGAAACATCTTTGAAACATATGTTCTTGCATATTCTCACTAAGTTTTGGGGGAAAGTGTTGAAGTGTATAAAGCTGACTGTATGGAAATGTACATTTTGTTTTTAAGGTTACAAAAATGTGTTGAAGCTAAAGAAGAACTAGAGATGGAACTTTATAAAAGATTTATCTTGGTCCTTAATGAAAAGAAAGCTAAGATAAGAAACTTACAGAAAAGTTTGAAAGAAGCTGAAGAAGCTGTATTGGAAACAACACAAGCAAGGTACTCTATATTACTTTCTTTGTGCTACTAAGCATCATGCTTAAAATAAATGTGGTTCTGTTTGGTTGACTCATCTAAGCTTTAGCAGAATGATCTTACAGCAAAAATCACTTTGTTGAGCTCTGAAGTGCAGGCACCTTTAGCAGTTCTGCAATTCAGTCTCATTAATGCCATCTAGAAGCAAAGTAGTAAATCTGAATCTTCATTTGAAACTGTCAAACATTTTGTATATCACAGGCATGCCTGCCCGTCTTTTCTTAATCCTGGCTTTAAAAGAAGGATAAAAGTGTTAGCTAATGAGATACCTGATATGCAGACTGGGCTTTCTTTGAAAATATTTGTGATGATGGAATGGCTAAGACTTAGCTAGAACAGAGATTGATCAAGGTTAGCAAAAGTTTATTCCATGTAAATGCAGTAAAGTATTAGAGCTCGTTAATAATAATCTGAACTTGACGAAAGGAGCTATTGGTGGCTATTTTCCCCACTTAAGAGTGGGGCTTTGTTTCCACTGAGGAAGCTAATTGGGACTGTAGAAGAATGTATTTGTAGGATTTGAAGCTGTATCACCATCTCTAATGGCAGATGACCTTGAAAACATCAAGCTTGTATAATTTTAGGTATAAAATAAAATACCCTATTACTCTGGCTTGTTTCACACAATGCAACAGAAACAGGCACACATTGCAAATTTTGCATGTACCTTGTTTTTACTATTATGCATAGCATTTTCCTGGAAATGTCTTCAGGACCTTACTGTGACTTCATAAGGGAGGGGAGAAGAAATCATGTTGTAACTAGGGGTGGACAAATCAGTATATTTCTTCTCTGTGTACTTTTCCATCTGTTCATTCATAACACATTCATTTCATCTCATCTTGATATTTATCTGTATTGTTTTTAAAGCACAAAGATCCTAAATATGTTTGTATGTATTTCCTCACACAATCCAAATTTCTAAATATATTTTTTCTCACAGTACACATCAATGTATTTTGATGTATTTTATCCTAAAATAATGCATTTGATGGTACTTTTTTGAACGGAGAAATTCACTGAAAAATTTAGAGGAGAGCAAAATCTGAAAGCTTAGTTTCCAATCTGTGATTTAATCCGGAAGGTGAAGATCAAATAGGTTCATATTGAAATTCCCAGAATTAGTCGAGGAGGTGTGGATCAAGTCAACCAGTCTTAGAATTCATTTTACCTTTCCTTTCTGTCCTTGTTTTTCTCTTTCTTTTAGCAACATCACACATTACGTACTAAACTTTTTAATGAGAACCTGCTATAACTATCGTATGTGAAGTGGCCTTTAGACAGATGATAGTAACACTGACCTTCAATGGCTGGGTCAGGACCCACAGCTGGGTTGTGCCCTGACCTAAAGTGGGTCACACCAGCAGCAGCACTATCTTTTAAGGATTTGTTTTTTTAATGGAGAAACACAGAGAGAAAGTGGGGAGAGTTAGGAAAAGGAGAAAAGGAAAAAGGAAAAGAGAGAATGAGAAAGACAGCAGAGAATGACTAAAAACGTATATATGGTGAGGAAATGGGTTTCATTGGAGGTTAGGACTAAAGTCAGTCCCAATTATGAAAATGTTGGAAACTGCCAACTTAAAGGACTTTTGTGAAATCTTCACCACACTTACTTCATTTATTATACTTTTGGAAAGGAACATATTTAAAAAAACATGTAACCACCATAAATGTTATCTAAACTGATGAATCACAATAATGATTTTTTTCCCAAAGAAAAATGGGGAGGGAACCTGAGTTTGGTCAGATTTGTCTAAAACTTTCATTATCCAAAACAATCCAGATATCTTTATTGCACCAGACATTGGCCATGACAAATCTGAATCAAAGCAAAAGGGGTGTCACACCACAGATAATGGTCTCTATTTAGATCTCTTATCCAATTAATGCAATTCAAACAAATACCTGTTCATCTGCGCTGCATATGCAGATGATGATGTTATATCTATTGGTTTAAAATGTATTTTAAAGGCATGAGAAGGAAATGGCTTTGTGCTTTTACAGGGACACCATGTCTACATCTGAAAATAAAGTTGAAACAGAAGATTATGACGGAAGCACTGATGATGAAAGTGAAAATTCAACGCAGCCCTCCACATCAGCAGCAGGTGAGGTAGACCAAATTGTTTATACTAGAGATATCACAGGCATCCCTTTTATTTTACAGGAATATTTTATGATGAAGGCCAAGCTGTCAGGCAGACTACTTTGCTGCTGCCACCACCTGCTCCTCTCCAGCATCCTTTTGTCTCCCTTGCTGCCTTCAGTATGTTGGGGCTTTCCTGGGCTGCCTCCAGTCACTTCAGACAGTGGCAAAAGAGGAGGAGGGAGCAGTGGTGGAGAGGGCAGTGGCAGGATGCAACACCTTCTGTTTTGCTTCAAGCAGCAAAATGTATTGAGCCGGTCCTGTTTCCAGTCCTTATTTGACTAAGATTTGTACATGCTACTGGGATTACCCTCAGGTTGAGGTCTGATCTGCATATGCTATTTTATCAAAGTGCTCCTATGATGTGAATGCTACAATAGTTGTCATGACGCTTCTGATGGTTGACTTCTGAAATTCTTCTTAAGTTAAAAAACAAAAACTTCTCCCTTCCTGTTAGCGGACACTGAATCCACACCAATCTGGAAGGTACTGAGAAAATACAATTTTATATAAAGGGTGGGTGGGAGGCAGCATTGATTAATTTCTAAGAGATGAAAATGATCAGAAATGGATTTAATGCTGTGCCAGAGTATTGTAATAATTGCCATTAAAAAGGAAGCATCTGTCTTTATGCTGAGTTCCAGTAAGTCTCATTCCGAAAGGCCTGGGAGCTCTCTTTCATCTTCATGATGAAAAGCTCTCCCCAGGACACTTTTCCCCTGCATCTGCATAGCATGACAGACACACTTTCAATATGGTGTTATAGATTTGTAAAACTTAGTGCAAGGGCTTTGTAAGACTAGGCAGGCTGGAAGCAATATGAATAATATTTTTATCCCTCCTTTATTAAGTTAAAATATAACCAGGTTCTAAAGTAGCAGAACGTTTGGGATATTGCTGTTCTTAAAATAAATTAAGAGTATTCTGAACGTTGCTGTTCTTAAAATAAATTAAGTTCAGGTTTCCATATTGCTCTATCTTTGCTCTGCACATTTGTTTCTCGTGGCAAATGTGGAATAGCCTGTTCATTATCTATAGCTTCACATGATGGACAGAAATGTAGGAGACCAAAGCTGTTAATTCCAAAACCTTTCTGCAGATGGATATTGCAATATAATAGACATTTGAAAGACAGCTCACTCTTGTGGAACCATATCAGTTCCCTCCTCCTCCTCTCCAAAAAATTGAACCTGTCAACATAGGCTGCTATTAGTAGTAGCCTTTGGGGCTTATTGTATAAATTGGGTTTAGGGGGTGGATTGGCATAGTAGAATAGCACACACAATGAGCTCTGTATTTAGCTTTGTAACAGTGGGAAATATTGAAACAAAAGTATGCAGTACTTGAAGTGAAGGGTTTCTTTATTTCTACATTGGAAATAATTTCATCAATTAAAATAGCATTTGGGGTGCTGTTATTTCACATTAGGGTTCCTGCCCTAATGTGATTTAAATAGCAATAGGTAGAGGATGTTTAATGATTGTAATTTACCAAAAAAAGAGGGGAGAAATGTCTAATTCTGTATTCCAAATGGTTTGAACCCCCTTAACTTCCAGGTCATCAATATATTTTGCAGAAGCCAAATGTGTTGAAACCAATGGGAATTTCTCCAATAAAATGGAAATAATCCAGCAGAAGTTGTGTTGTTAGATTACAGCAGAGGTGGAGAAACATTTTAAGCCCAAAGGCCACATTAAGCCCAAGGGCCCTTCTGAGCAATGTTCTGAGGGCCACATGCTGAAGAGACCAGAGATTTCCCTACTTGTAAGAAATCCCATAGTCAAGGAAATTTGGGAGGAGGTGGCAGTGGCTGATATTATAGAGACACTATTTCCCTAAGAGTGTGCCTGTGTGCAGCGTATATATCATCTGATGAAGTAGACTGTGGTCCATGAAAGCTTATCCCTTAACAAATTTGTTAGTCTTTACCATAAGACTCTTTTTTCACTACCACAAACTAATAAAGGTACCTTTCTTGGATTTTAAACCATTCTAGTTTATTATGTTATGGTTGCTTGTTTGTTACTGTTACAACTACTGAACAATTACACATTAAACAAAAATAAAGATAGAATTTGGAAGAATATGTCTTACTTGAGCAGTCCTTCAGAGATTATATGATTTCTTTTGCACAAGACTGAAGTGAGGAAAGGAAACTTTTATAACGGTAAATCCTAAAGAACTTCATTATTTGTAGCAGAGAAAAAGATCTTTATTGCTGCCTTCCTAAATGTCCGTATACTGACACTACAATATCTCTCGCGATAAACCAAAAGCTTATGGTGAATAAAATTAGCAAGAACATAGTAGCCTTTTCAAGAAAAGAAATAAAGACTTCCTAGCACTTTACATAGGAAATTGCTCTTGCATTAATTTTTAAACCTATAAATAATGTTGAGGCAATGTCAGTCCTCTGACGTTTGGTCTTAAGTAGATTTGAAACAGACACAATGTGTGCATAGCATGAATTGGAAGGATCTTTGTAAATCATTTTACTTTCTCCTGTGTTCAAAACAAATTAGAGTGTAATGTTTACAGGTCTCTTAGCTGTTTATAGCTCTTACCTGACTGCTTTCTTTGGCAAAGCATAGCCACTCTGGGAAGCAGTTTTATTTTGTTTACTTACGTTGCTACTCAGACTGGGCTGTTACAGCTGTCTTTCAGCAAAATGCTCCTCGGATCTCTGATCCGCAAAGAGTAGTTTATCCTACTTTTTGTCATTCTTTCTCATAACATTTAAGTGTTGCAGTTTGGTACAAATTACTGCTAAAAGCACTCTATTCATTACTTGGCTAATATCCGGAGCTTATTCACAGGTAGCTTTGACTGCATTTTCAGGAGTTGGAAAGACTTGGTTGGTTGATTTCTTCATTTTAAAATCTAAATTTACTATGTGTAAGCCATTGTACTTAACAAAGCAAGCTTCTCACTGCACTAGCACACTGCTTATTTGTTGGACGACGTCATCTGGAACAATCTATTGTGCCAGAAGAATAAAAGCACCACTGCTAGGTTGAAATGAAGTTAGCTGTTAGAGTATTCTGATTTTAGCTGATAATTCTGTGCCCTTAAATCAAGGGTAGCTAACAAAGTGCCCACCAGAGGCCCACCAGCTCCCATCAGCCTCATGGCCAATTAGTAGGAATTATGGGAGTTGTAGTCTAGCAACACCTGGAGGGTACCATGTTGGCTATCCCTGTCTTAAGAATAAGTAGTGGCATTCTAGGAATGAAAAGAGAATTACCAGTATTGCATGGCTCTAGGGTCCAAATTAGACACTACACTAAACATTCAGCTGCCATTGCAAATAATAGTTGTGCATCTAGTTACCTCCTTCACAATATCTAACAGAACCTGCCTCCTGCTGTTATGATAGACTGCATTTCCCTCCATCACCACCAGCAGCCAGTGATGATAGGCAGGAACAGGGAAGAAAACTGCAACAGGAAGCCTTTCTCAAGGTCATCCTCCAATGGCACTAGACAACAGTCAAGTTGGCAAAAATTAACCCCTCCCTTCTCCTTTATGTTGGAAGGGCTGTGGCAAGCTTGATTCATTTATTCAGGTTTTGTGGGAATGCCTCCATGTTAAAAACTTTTGGAATAGAGTATTCTCCATCATAACTGCAATTGCAGGCCAACCCCTTTCTCTAAATCCTGCCTTAGCCCTACTATCTTTGGACATAGACGTAGATTCCATCCTGCTCCATAGAGAACTAGTAGGCATCTTAATGACTGCAGCACGATTAGTGATAGCTCAGTGATGAAAGAACCAGATTGAAATACCCCTGAATATATGGGAGAATAATATCTGGGATACAGCAATGTCTGAGCATCTCACCAGACACAGAAAGGCAATTAAAGACATAACAAATGATATACCTTCCAAGACACATAGGCCCCTTTAACTATGTTAACGGCCAAAATCAAGACCTTGTTATACCAACCGCTCAATATTCTCATTGGAGAGGATACGTTAAATAATATGCTTGAATGTTGAATGTGTAAGCGTATGTCTAGAAACAAAGGATGAAACACCATTAGATGTACTGCTGGATGTGTGTTTAATGGTTATTGTATTTGTTTAAAAATCAATGAAATTTTTTTTTAAGTACCACTAGATATTGTTGAGGAGCTGGAACGATATTGGGGTACCTTTGGCCAATTTATTATGGAATAAGTGTTGATGGTATAGATGTGTAAAGTATATTCCACAAGTCTGTGCATGTGTGTGAATATATAAACACAGAGAGAGGCAAAAGCCAGTAGACAGAAATCTGGAACATGGGAAGCTCCTTTATTTCATGTCAGTTGGTTGGTCCAGCTAGCTTGGTACTGACTGGCAGCAGCTCTTCAGGCAAGAGACATTCCCAGTCCTGCCTTGAGATGCTGGGGACTGAACTTGAGATCTTCTACATGCAAAGCAGATGCTCTACCTTTCAGAAATGGCAATATGCCTTTAATGTGATCTTTCAAATAAGTTTTCATATTCAGTTCCGAGAGAAGACACAAAGTCTAATTGCTTTGGTGTTAAGTTGGTGGTTTATTTTAAGAGTATTGGAACATGGTTCCTTTTAGAGTGGTGTTTGTTAAATTGTCTTTTGGTATCCTTGGGTAGCAAGATCAACATAGCTCTGTTATTATGAGTAAAAGCAAGTTTGGAGAAAATAACAGGTGTCCTGGTAGTAAAAAGTCAATGAAAGAGTAAATCACTGGGACACACTTATTTTCTTTCTAGGTGAGATTGAAATAAGAGCCCTGAAATGAGCCTAAATAGGCAGCAGTGTAAGCTAGCAGCCCAAGCCGTGATCAGCTTCTTGAATGAGAATCCTGAGTTGCATCAGGGCATGACCTCCTCACGGCTGACATTTGACCCTCCAGTCAGACAGCTCAGTTGGGCTTTCTCTCAGGCCTGAAAAAGATTTTTTATTTCAAATATGATGACTGGGAAAGCATAGAATGACCTGTGCTTTGGAAACCAGTGGGACTTTCCTTGAGGGGCACAGGCAAGAGATTAAAGAGTGTGTAGAAATTAATGTTTGTAAGCTAGCAAATTAAGTGGGACTCTGCACAGAGGAAGCATTTATTAACCTTGGTAAATATGCAGACTGTTAAATAAAACAAGGAATCTCTCAGATGTGTAGATACACATTCTTAATATTGTCAGAAACTGGTAAAACTAAAACTAAGTTATGTTGTTTTAAAGTTTCAGAATTTTGTTAATAGCTAAAATTCTTATTCCTATATTAATCCAAAAATAACATATTCAGAAAGTATACTCCTACAGGACTTTACAGTCAAACAAATAAAAAAGAAACGCAAGTGCATAAGTAGATGCAAATGATAAAGGGGAAGAGAGAGAGTTGTATATTTTAGAACTCACCTTATTTCTGTGATTGTACATTGCTTTAAACTGCATTTGACATTGTGTTTAAATTGATGTAATTGGAATTGAACAGAAGGAGCGTGTCACTGTTGGTTCTGCTTCATCTTTGTGGCTTTCGATACCATCAGCCATAGTATCCTTCTAAGCCGCCTTGCTGGGATAGGACTTGGAGACAGTGTTTTACCGTGGCTTTGTTTCTTCCTGGAGGGGCAAACCCTGAAGGTGGTGCAGGGGGACCAGTGGCGTAGTGTGGGGGGTGCAGGGGGGGCCGGCCGCACCGGGCGCAACATCTGGGGGGGGCGCGCTCGCACTCGAGTGCTAAAATCCACGGGTTAGGGGGCACAAATTACTTGCCTTGCCCCGGGTGCTGACAACCCACGCTACGCCACTGAGGGGGACTCTTGTTTGACACCTTGGTCATTGGTCTACGGGTCCCTCAGGGTTCTGTCATGCTATTTAACATTTACCTGAAACCACTGGGAAAGATTGTCCATATTTTAGGGGTTCCGTGGCACCGGCTCCATTTCTCCTTTCCACTGAAATCAAAGGAAGCCATTTTGATTCTACACTGGTATCAGTAATGGACTGGATGAGGGTATTCTCTCATAGGAACCTGCCCAGGCTTTGAGATCTTTGGAGGTGGCCATATCCTGGTCCCTCCACCCTCATATGGATGCGGAAGAGGGCCTTCTCAGTGGCTGCTCTGAAATTTTGGAACTCCCTAATGAAGCTAGACTGGTTCCCTCCTTGTTGTTCTTCCACTGACAGACTTTCTTGTCCCAACAGGCTTTTGGGAACTGATTGCTTTTAATGAAAGGGCTGTTTCTGTGCTATTTTTATTGCAGTTATTGGTATTGTTTTAATAGATTTCATATATGTATATAGTTTTAATTTTATCAACTTTTAATTGTTTTTAATGATTGCATTTTCTATGTTTTTAGCGTTTTTAATCTTATCTGTAAGCTGGGAAAAAGTTGGGTTATAAATAATTATAATTATAATAAAAAATCTAGTCACTGGACAGATTGCAACATAAAGTTGGCAAAGCTGCATTGAAAACATGAACTTTATAAGTTAGAAATTTATGGTGGGTGGGAATGTTTAATTTTGGGCATTATATTAATGAACGTCTTATCATTCAACAACTTTTGGTTTGTCAAAACATGGCATCAAGAAAATGTTTCTACTGTCATTGTAGTCACTGCTACTTATGTTAACCATTTTAAAGAAAATAACAGGGCGGGGGGAGAGAATCAACTTGTGGGCTAGAAGTTTCAGATAACAAAATTATAATTCCTCAGCTTTCAGCAGCTTTGTAATGGATCTTTTACCTCCAGTGTATGTCACAGAGGTTTTAAAGCACTATTATAAAGCTTTCATTGTACTGTGAAACAGCCTCATTATTTTTTTGTAGCCAAAAAGTTTTTGAAAGTTCCCATCATGGTTTTTTTTCTTGATGAAGGGAGAGGGGTTCATTTTATATCTTAAATGTTTCATTTTGACAATATGACAGCTTATGTCACTGTTGTTAATATTATTGGTTTTAAAAGCATGTTTTCCCCATAAAGCACTGAACTAGGGCTGAGGAACCTGTCTAGCATGCCTAGTGGTCAGAGATGATGGGTTGTAATCTAGCAGCATCTGGACATCCATAGGTCCCTCACACCTGCTTTAATGAAGAAAAAATCACTATAACTAAACACCAGTTTGCTGGATCCAAGAGTTCTCTTCTCCAATGGAAGGGAGGCGAGTAAGTCTCCTTTGGGAGAAAGCTACCTTTATATATGATGGTGACAGCAGCCACGAAATTAAAAGACGCCTGCTTCTTGGGAGAAAAGCAATGACAAACCTAGACAGCATCTTAAAAAGTAGAGACATCACCTTGCCAGCAAAGGTCCGCATAGTAAAAGCTATGGTTTTCCCAGTAGTGATGTATGGAAGTGAGAGCTGGACCATAAAGAAGGCTGATTGCCGAAGAATTGATGCTTTTGAATTATGGTGCTGGAGAAGACTCTTGAGAGTCCCATGGACTGTAAGAAGATCAAACCTCTCCATTCTTCAGGAAATCAGCCCTGAGTGCTCACTGGAAGGACAGATCGTGAAGCTGAGGCTCCAATACTTTGGCCACCTCATGAGAAGAAAAGACTCCCTGGAAAAGACCCTGATGTTGGGAAAGATGGAGGGCACAAGGAGAAGGGGACGACAGAGGACGAGATGGTTGGATAGTGTTCTCGAAGCTACCAGCATGAGTTTGACCAAACTGCAGGAGGCAGTGGAAGACAGGAGGGCCTGGCGTGCTCTGGTCCATGGGGTCACGAAGAGTCGGACACGACTAAACAACAACAACCTTTATATATATATATAGAGAGAGAGAGAGAGAGTGTGTAGATCCTCTCCTAATAATACTTTTATATCACTGTATACATGGAGGTGAAATTTGTTGGGCCTTTCCCTGTGAAGTTGGTTGGGGAAAATCTCCCTCCCAGTTTTGGGGGTTTTCTGGTCATGCATCCAGCCTTAAATCTGCCTAGCAGATGAAAGGATGTACAGGTGGGCACTTAGGCACCAGCAGGAAAGAGGAAATGGATCTGTCTGAAATCTGCATATGCTAATTATATGTATAGATGCTAATCTACCACAATTTAACTAGAAATACATCTTACCAAAATGGGGAAGACTTTAACCTGTCTACGGTCCTCCATCTTCTGTCCAAGTGCTATTTATAGGCAATTTCTCTCCCTTCTTATATTTCCCCCCTTTTATTTATTTCAATCATTTGTATACCACTTAATCACAACCATCTCTAAGCTACAGAAAGATGCAATACTGCAAAAATGAGTTGAAGCTATAAAATCAGAATTCAGTTTAAAAGCCTGGTGGATTTTTTTTTAAGTGCATTCAGTGCCAGAAGTTCAACAGGGAGCCTATCCAACCTCAACTGCAAGGGAGTCCCACAATACGAAGCACACAGCTCCTTGTGGATCTGTGCTATGAAAGTAGCTAACAGTGACTTTCACAAAGATCTCAGAGCAGGGATATCAGGGATTAGGTGGTCTTTGAGGTTTGCTGAACCCAAGTTGTTAAGGGAGAATTAATACAAGAACATTGAACCTGACTCAGTAGCTTATGGGCAGTAGGTGCAAGCTTTTGAACATTGGAGTTAGGTGCTGGCAATAGTCTATCCCCATCAACAGTCTTGCTGCAGCATTTTCCAGCAGCTTCTGACTCTGGACCAGGTCCAAGGGTAGCCCCACATAGAGCTACTTGCAGTAATCAAGACTTGAAGTCACAATTGCGTAAATCTCTGCAACTGGACTAACCATGTCCAAGAATGGTCATAGCTGGTGAAAGGCCCTCCAGGCAACTGAGGCTATCTGAGCCTGCAGCAACAAAGATGGATCCAGTAGCACCCCTAAACTCCATGCCTGTTCTTTCAAGGGACTGCCACCCCATCCAAAACAGGCAACTGACCTATCTCCTAGATATGGGAACCACTCCTCACACATGGTGCCTCTGTCTTTCCAGGGCTCAGACTCATCATATTCGCCCTCATCCACTCCATTACTGCTTCCAGAAAACAGTCTAGACTCTAGATCATTCACAGTCTCTCCTGAGTCACATGTTATGGAGAAGCAGAGCTGCATTGCAGAAGCATACTGATGACCCTTTGCTCCAAAACTTGGACTGGACAGCCTGTCAAATGAAGGACTTTCCCCTACAAAGTAAGACAGATGGCCACCCTGCTGGGTGCATGCAACTTAGCATGTGATTATTCAGCAAGTAGAATGTCACCATTTACTTTCCAAGCACAGAACTGTGCCTAAGAATACACCCAGACCAGGATTCTGCAGGACTTTCTATAATCTCTCTCTCTGTGTGTGTTTGTGTTCGTTGTCCTTTCTGGCTCTGTGTTTGTGCTCATGTCCATGCAAAAGGTTGTATCTGACTCATCTGCCTTGAACTCATTAGGTGGTCTTAGGCAAACCACTGTCTTTTAGCCTCTCCACCTGCGCTATAGGGATAGGAATAATAATGACCTACCTTGTCAAAGTTGCTGAAATACTGTATGTGAAGTGTTTTGAGAAGCCCAAAACACTATTGCAAATGCTTGTTGTTGGTACATTTAAGCTTTGGCGCAGTTCTGTAAATGGTCTTTCACTGGCTTTCTTCATGGCCACTGGCCATTCTTCATTATCCACCATTGTTGGCCTCCTCCCTCGCTCCCTACCCAACCACTTTCCTCCAATCAGAATTTAGTGCTGCTGAAGTGGTTCAGAAGATATACTCTAAATTGCAGTGGCATGAGCATCTTACTGGCTGCTGCAACATAAACCATCCAGTTGTTGTACTAGAGCCAGTTATCTCAGGTAATCATGACACAAATAAACACTCCATGGTAAATGATCGTATTATCCAAGTGGATTCTGGGATCTCTCTCCATACATGAAATAATAATAATAATAATAATAATAATAATAATAATAATAATTTATTATTTATACCCCGCCCATCTGGCTGGGCCTCCCCAGCCACTCTGGGCGGCTTCCATAGAAACCAAAAATACAGTAAAATATCACACGCTAAAAACTTCCCTGAACAGGGCTGCCTTAAGATGTCTTCTGAATGTCAGGTAGTTGTTTATCGCTTTGACATCTGCTGGAAGGGCGTTCCACAGGGCGGGCGCCACTACCGAGAAGGCCCTCTGCCTGGTTCCCTGTAGCTTTGCTTCTTGCAATGAGGGAACCGCCAGAAGGCCCTCGGCGTTGGACCTCAGCGTCCGGGCAGAATGATGGGGGTGGAGACGCTCCTTCAGGTATACTGGACCGAGGCCGTTTAGGGCTTTAAAGGTCAGCACCAACACTTTGAATTGTGCTCGGAAACGTACTGGGAGCCAATGTAGGTCTTTCAAGACCGGTGTTATATGGTCTCGGCGGCCGCCCCCAGTCACCAGTCTAGCTGCCGCATTCTGGATTAGTTGTAGTTTCCGAGTCACCTTCAAAGGTAGCCCCACGTAGAGCGCATTGCAGTAGTCCAAGCGGGAGATAACCAGAGCATGCACCACTCTGGCGAGACAGTCCGCAGGCAGATAGGGTCTCAGCCTACGTACCAGATGGAGTTGGTAAACAGCTGCCCTGGACACAGATTTGACCTGTGCCTCCATGGACAGCTGTGAGTCCAAAATGACTCCCAGGCTGCGCACCTGGTCCTTCAGGGGCACAGTTACCCCATTCAGGACCAGGGAATCCTCCACACCTGCCCGCCTCCTGTCCCCCAAAAACAGTACTTCTGTCTTGTCAGGATTCAACCTCAATCTGTTAGCCGCCATCCATCCTCCAACCGCCTCCAGACACTCACACAGGACCTTCACCGCCCTCACTGGTTCTGATTTAAAAGAGAGGTAGAGCTGGGTATCATCCGTATACATGAAAACTCTCCCTCCTCTTTACTGCAGACCTGACAATATATATAAAAGCAAAGTCATTGCAGATTTTCTAATGGCGGTTTTCCAAAAGGAAAACATTTAGTGGAATCGTGCATTCACTTTTGAGAGGCAGTGAATTCTCAACTTGAAGCATTTGTTCTGGTTTTAACCGCATATAACCTTGACTTCATTCCCCTCCCCCGCCCTCTTGAAGTCCCATTGTTCATTTGAGGAGGTATTAAATAAAGTTTATTATTAGCTATAAAAAGTAATGTATCTTTTTGGTTAGGAAATCTTTCTTAATAGCAAGCACTTCTCTGAATTAATTAAGATCTTTGGGAAGATATTGTGAGTGGAATTGTAGCTTGGCTGCCTAACAAGTTCTATGTAACATTATAGTAGAGTCTATCTAAGTAAAGCAAACCTTTTTGGAATAGGAAATATAGGCTTTGATCCAAAGAACCATGGATAGCATTCTGCACATACACACACAACAGGAGTCCCCCCACCCCACCCTGTTTCCACTCACCCATTTCTGTAAATCTAGAATCATGTGTGAAACACGAAGGACCTATAATTGTGGTGGGCATTCAAGAAAATGAGAGAAGCCCTACTCCTAGCCCAAACAAGTAAGGGCTAATTGTATCTAAGCCACTGTTGATGGGTTTAGGAATATAGCCATATCTATATAATCACAGATTTGTAAAGTATTTGATAGTCAAGCTTCTAGACGTTTTGATAAAGTCGTATTCTTAATGCCCTGCACGAGCAAAAATGGATATTAGAGTATTTTTTTTTGTAATTTCTTTGGGTGTCCAAACCAGCTATTCATTTTGTGTGTAATGTATAGGAATCCCAGCACATTCAACCTAAATTTTATAAGAAAAACACAGCAGCAGCAACAAAATCTGAGGCAATACCCTTGTATTTATTTATTTTTACTTGTGATTAGAATGGCCTGTATAGGAATGCAACTACACACTCTGCCTTTAAAAGTTTTGTGTTATTAGTACTGTGTAAATACTGGGCCCATCCAGTGGTCCAATTCATGAAACAGTAATGGAGAAAAAAGCAAACCTGCTCTAAGATTTTCACCTAGGGAGGAATAAAAATGACATTATGCACTATGCAGCTGCTTTGCAAAACAAGACCGCCAAATCTGGAGAATGAATTTCCTGTCTTCTTCTCTTGCAAACTTTGATCTCTTCAAGTTTCGGCCTGTGCATTCTGAAATAAATTGCTGTAAGAAAGAGTAGATCCAACCAAGAAGTTTAAGCAAGTGAATAGAGCTATCATTAACTGATTAATGCATTGTTTTATGATTTCAAAAATCTTTCCCAATTCTCCAACTACCAAATACAAATGTTATGGCTAGAATCGTTGTAAAACCAGATTCACTTGGATTCCATTATCTGCATTTGGGAGATATAGCAGAATGTGGATATTAATAGGTAGGAAACACCTAAATGCTATTATTAGTCATGAAGAGTACTTCCTAGCACCTACTATGTTTGGGGTGTATGGAGTGTATTTATGTTTTGCCTGAAAAATTATGTGCTGAGCAGTGCAGCTTGCAAAACAGTCATATAACATTCCCATAAATGATAATCTATTTTGTCATTTTCTACCTCTTCTCTCTTTAGTAGCTAAACCCAGAAGAGACTCATTACTTGGTAGCCCAGATATTATTGATGTTGCACCAAGTAGAAAGAGAAGGCAGCGGGCCCGAAATGTTCCAAGGGCAGAACCAAAAGTGGCACTATACGAGTCCCAAACGGCAGCAAAGAAAAGGTAAGAATGGTTTAGTATTTATATCAATTGCCAAAGGTACCGCTTGTAGCATCTTGAATTTAGATTTAGACTGTGCTACAAATCCATGCATGCTTGCACCAAAGTAAATTCCAGTGTTTTCAATGGAGCTAACACGCAGCTTTAAGGATAACATAGACTGTTAAGGATAATTTAGACCTGTGGTTCCCAACGTGGGGTGCACGGGGGGGGGAGTTTGATTTTTAAGGGGGGCAATTTGAGAATGAATTTTTAACAGTAATGGCCTTTTAGGCTTCCTCCACATGAATAGTTCACTTTTTGAATAATAAGAATTATCTGTAATGTGGGTGGGTGGGTGTGGGTGTGGGTGTGAGGATTTTAGAGATACTTAGGTGAGGCAGGCCAAAAAAAGATTGGAAACCACTGATTTAGACTGAAATCCAATTACTAGGTCAAGCCATAAAAAATAGTATTAATTTTTCTGCGTTAAAGTAGTAATATCTACGTAAAAATAGATATCTGCATAAAAATAGATGGGTAATATCCAATCACATAAACAGAAGACTTATGAATCTCTGAAGATCACAAAATATGTACTCTTAATGGATTCCCTTGAAAACATAAAACCAAATAAACATAAGTCTTATAAGTCTCTGGAAGTCTTTGAAGACCATGCAAGTCTCTGAAAGAAGCAATATATCAGATTCTTATCTGGTGAAAACAGCCTTGGATATTACTGACTATTGTTTGCAACACAGGGGTTAAACTGTAAAAATAGATCGGGCCAGCAGCCTGGTCTCAAACTGGCCAACAAGCAAGATGCCCACAAGCAAGACTTCCTTCCTGTGGTTTCCAGCAACTGGTATTCATAGGTGCCTCTGACAGTGGAGGTAGAACCTAACCAGCATGACTAGTAGCCAGGTGTTTTGAGGTAATTTAATATTTTTCATGGGGATTTTTTTATCATGCTCCCTTCCCCCCAAATTATATTTGTAGTTCCTGCATGTTGTGGTATTCTTTCCCTTGTGGCTTTCTTTCCCATGTAATTTACTTTCCTGTCATGCTACTATAGTGTACTGTACTGTACATAGGCCTGGCTCTGGTAATTGTCCTTTTTAATGGCACAAAGAAAGCAATGAGGAAACCGTAGTGTCCTCCAAAATAACAGGGAAAATAAACAAAAAGTTGTAATATTATTTATTTAATAGCACGTATTTGGTTCAAAGTTCTTAATAACCTGCAGTTCAAACAAAGCAATACACTTCATGAAGAGATTTCAGTATGCGTATAATAGAAGCAGTTAAGTACGGTAAGTTGGTTGGCTGAAATCCCGTTTGCAGTCAGACTACTTAAAGCCCATTGAAGTCACTGGGATTCAAGCAGCCTAATGGTGCATAAGATTATTGCCTTAGGGTGCTGTCTTGGAAGATGGTTATGTTAATATCCCTGCTGTCTTATGAAAGCATTTCCAAATGATCTCTGGGGAACAGAAGCAGTGTGTATATCAGAGATTCTTGAGAGCGCTGACACTAGTATTGAAAACCGATCCTTCAGAATCTGTAGCAAGTCAGTTCTGAAAATGTTATTCTACTATAATTTGCAGCATTCCGCAAATAATAAATTTACTATGAAGAAGCAGGAACAAATCAACAAGAGACAATTTCCTAAGATTAGTTGGGATTTACTTTTACTATTTGTATTAGAGGTGCCACTTCCCAATGAAGATTGCTATGGATTGTTGGAAAAAGCTTTATTTGAGCAAGCAGCTCCCTTCCATGTACATCTGTTTTGTTTTACTCTTTACTCCACATTTAAGTTAGTGTCATTGGTGACTGTGTTATGGCAGAATTTATAATAGTATAGGAGTAGCTTGGGATTTCATTGCATCATCATGCACATATGACTCAGAAATAATTCAAACATATCAAGTGATATCAAATTATTTCTTTCAGTATAAAAGGAAAGCCATAATACTGGAGGCAGAATACCTAGCAATAGGCTAAAATAGTCTTGAAGGTGCGTGAAAGCAGTGAAGATTTTTGTGATCATAACCCTAGCTATACCTCTATATTAATAAAATAGGAGCCTTAGAATGGAGTGAGATTTTGAATGCTGACTCAAAGAATTTGACTCATTTTCAGTGCTAGTAAATACACATGATTAATTTATCCTATCTACAGGAAAGAGCTTTCAGCCTGTTTAAAGGGCCATGACTCATACCGCATCTGGATCTGAGAGGCAGTGTGGTCCAATGAATCGTTTGCTAGACTTGGACCTGGGAAATCTCGGTTCAAATCCCCTAGCTCAGGTCCAGACTTGTTGGGTGGCCCTGGGTAAGCTGCTTTCTGCGTCAATTCGCCCATCTGTAAAACTGAACATTAAAGGTTGACATTGCTCCGTAGCTGGGAGGATGAATAAATTGGTTAAAGAAGTCTTAAAATGAAAACTGTTTTAGAATATTATACAAGTATAATGCCCAAGTAGGCATTAATCTTATGACATGAAAGCAACCTAACTGCATGTGAGAATTTGGAAGATCCCCCCACCAACAGGGAAAGAAAGCTCAATCAAATATGCAGTGAAGAAGTAAGTGCTGACTGATCCATTCTTTATGTTCTTGTCTTTTTGCCCTTACCATTTCCCCTTGATTTTTAGGGGAAACTGGCCTCTAAGAAGTGAAAATAAATAGGGGCAGAGGGGAGAATCAGCTAGCAGGTCTTATTTCCCTTTCTTGCCTATTTGACCAGTCTTCTTTGCTTGTGTCAAGAGGAGCCTACAGAATTCTCAGCAGGCACAGCCAGTGCGGTGGTCTCACCTAAAAAGGTTAAAGGTAAAGGGACCCCTGACAATTAAGTCCAGTCGTGGCTGACTCTGGGGTTGCGGCGCTCATCTCGCTTTATTGGCCGAGGGAGCCAGTGTACAGCTTCCGGGTCATGTGGCGAACCAGAGCAGTGCACGGAAACGCCATTTACCTTCCTGCCAGAGCAGTACCTATTTATCTACTTGCACTTTGACGTGCTTTCAAATTGCTAGGTTGGCAGGAGCAGGGCCCGAGCAACGGGAGCTCACCCCGTCACGGGGATTCGAACTGCCAACCTTCTGATCGGCAAGTCCTAGGCTCTGTGGTTTAACCGACAGTGCCACCCACGTCCCTTTGGTCTCACCTAGTGACCAAGCTGCGGGAGGCAGTGGAAGACAGAAGTGCCTGGCGTGCTCTGGTCCATGGGGTCAGGAAGAGTCAGACACGACTAAACGACTAAACAACAACAACAGTGAGTGTTATATTTGGTGAGATGCAAACAGCACAGTATCAGCTTTGCATGTGGAAGATCCCAGTTTCATTCCCCAGCATCTCCAAGTAGGGCCAGGAGACATCCCTGTCTGAGCTCAGATGGTAGAGCATGAGACTCTTAATTTCAGATCATGAGTTCAAGCCCGATATGGAGCAAAACATTCCTTCATTGCCATGGGTTGAACTAGATGACCCTCATGGCCCCTTCCAACTCTAATGCAACCTTGGGAGTCACTGCCAGTAAGTCTCTACAATACTCAGCTAGATCGTATCAAGAACCTTCTTTCTCTCTCACCCTCATCACATCACCTTCTGCTAATTACGCTTGGAACGGAAGGAGCTGATTCAGAAACTCTCCGTTGTTAGAGGAAACCTGATGGATAAAAATTAGGGTTTTCCTCCTTGTGGATGTGACATTGACCTTCTCTACCAAGAGGTTCTCAAGGGAAATTTAAGTGCAGTGCTGTGTGTACCTCCTCCTTTCAGCAGTCTATATTATCTCCTTGGGAAATGTCTCACTAAAGTTGCCTAGGATTTTCTTCAAAACCTTGTGTGGATGTAAACAGCTTTTCTTTTGATAACCCCCTGCCTCCTTAAAAGCATGGCAAGTCTGCAGTACATCATGAATTCCCTTGGGATTCTTTCTCTTCTTTTGCCTAATTTATTGCCTGTGGCTCACATTTTTAAACACTGAATTCAACCTTTGTTTAAAATGTGGTTTGCTACCATCAATGATTCAAGTAGCAACAGCTTGGGCTTATCTTGAATTTCAGCTTTCTCAGAGGGCCATGCAGATGTTGGTATTACTGTCTCACATGAAGCAATATTTTACTGGAAAGGTTTAACTCTGTGAAATTGGATGCCACTTAAAAAGGCATCAACCTTTTTCGTGGCCCAGCGAGGGTATGAAGTTTACACTACGGTCACTCTTTTTTCCCCTTTAAAAAAACCCCTATTTTCTTTCAAACCTGTATGTTAGCATGTCATTCCACTTTAGAAAGATTTAGTTATTGTAATTTAAAGGGTATTTTAGAACCTGCATAGTGTGCTTCTGTCGCAACTTAACACAGGTAACCATTGTTGGAGGAAACCTTTGCCTAAATGCCTAAAACAGTACTGCAAACAAGGGTTTGTTGTATTTATTTATTTACTTTATTAAGAGATTTTATGCTGTCCTTCACCAAAGAAAAGTCACAAGGAGTTTTACCAAAATAAAGCAAGACACCATATTCATAAATAATGCAACTGGCAAATAATAACCCATCAGCTTCTAAAAACCTGGTAGCGGGAGGTAGAGTTGGGTTTTTACTAGGCATCTAAAGAAATATAAGTTGTGGGTGAGGCACACTTCAGTGGGGACGTCATTCTGCTTTAGGCCTCAAGTGTCATACAAATTTCTTGCAGGTGAATGAAATAGGTTTACCGAAATCAACTCAAATATTTATCCAGCCACACCTTTGTCATGTATGGTAACTGGGTAAAACTCAGTCCCACAAAATGAAGAAATGCAAGCTAAGCTAGTAAATGTTACATCTGGGGTGGTAATTTGTACATTATAGACATTTCCCTGATTTATGCATGGTGCTATTGATTGGAAAATACAGCTTTGAATTTGCAAGCATTTGCACTGCAGAATTATCCAGTTTGAGGACTGATTTTCACTCTTTTGTTCCCAAATTTGCACTGTAAAGATTCCACCATAAAATATGGAGGAAGGGAAGTTTTTCAGTTTCTTTTCAGCAGTTTCCTAGTCCAAAGAGCAGCTAACCTAATCCTTGACACGCAATATAGTACCCATTTATTTTGTATGTAAGTAAAAGAAGTCTTGAATGATGACTTACTATGGACAGTGAAAGGATCAGTTCACAAATGCAGTTTCTTACAGGGAATAGACATAATCTCTCCTTGGTCATTTGTTTACAATTACAAGAGTGAAATGTTAGTGACAATCTATTTGGTATCTGGATATAGGCAAAGTAGTTCACAGAAATCTACATACAGCCCATTTCACACTAACATTCTGATGTACAATTACAGGTAGATGTACAATTACAGAGAGAAAAGTTGATGCTGTTTGTGTGTAGGCAGAACTGTCCGTTTGTCCTGCGAACACTGGCTATCTCTACCCTACCATTATCAATTTTTGCAGCCTGTAATAATGGAAGGAAGTAATAGATGGAACAAGGAAGAATATTCATTGTTCTCCTTGATCCCATGACACAAGTAATCCTAAGTAAAGCCCCCTAGCACAATTGCATTCAGTATATACCCATTTTTTTTTGCTTTTGAAGCATTCAGGGCTCCTTTTTTAATGGAATGCTTACATGAATAAGAATGATGAAATGTGGGGGAAATTGAATACATTTTTCTCAGCTGACTGCCTCTCTAAATCAGTTCTAATTTATATGAGGAAAATATGTCCTTTATTGTATTTCTGAATCTGTTTTGGTGGGTCTGGCTTGCTTCCTTTGTCCTTACAAGTAGAATGTAAGTATTGCAGTAACTGTTTTCATTATGGTGAATTCCTCTGGTGTACATCATAGCACATTAGTTCATCCCTGCAGGGGCATTTCTGCCTAGCAAACCAAAGCACTCATTTTCTAATGATGCATTGGTCATGGGGTCACAGACAGAGCTACCAGGCACAGCGCACTGAAGGATGCACAGGAGCTGCTTCTATATATATTCTCCACAGAATTAGGTCTAGTCAACGCTGGGCAAGAAACTGGCTGGAGCAGGGAGACTACTCAAGTATAGGGGGAAATAAAAGTTCAGTGCCAACATGGCAGTGTAGAAGAACATCCCACTGGTTTTTCTTCTTGATACTGAAAGGAGGAATGGCATTCCCGACTGATGACGTTCTGCCCAGTTCTGTAGATAATGACCTTAATGAATGCCTGTGTGTCAAAGATTTGTCTTCTACTTTGGAGACACTTCTGTACCCGCATATTCTAAATGCTGAATATTTGAAAATGTGGCAGCGGCCCAAAGGGCCACAGTAAATGTAATAATGTGTACCCCTGTAAATCCTTGAGTGTGCTTCTAATAGAGAAGTTATGGTAGCCCATGTGTTGTATTATCACTACAGGTGTGCATTATCTTCACCCAGGGATGCAAATGGTCTTTGTAGTCAGCTCTGCAGGTCACATTTGTTTGCCATCACTGGAAATGCACAACTTTTATGTGTTGGGGAGGGGGGCTTCAAGGGAGATTGTGCAATGGATGTGCAGGTGTCGGGTCCCCACTTTGCAGCTGGATTGCATGGATCCAGGCCCCTGCTGATTAAAAAGGAGAAGGAAGAAGCAAGGCGGCAGATATCCAATTCCAGGTTCCCCAGCCTGCTGGATATTCCCTCTGCCAAAGGAGAAGAGAAAAGTGGACCCCTCAGTGTGGGAAAGACTTTTGAGGCCGAAGGTGGAGGTAAGAATAAAGCATAAGGTACAAATCCCTAAAGCATTCTGATGACACCCAAGGAAGATTGTGTAATCCACAGGCCCGTCTTAAGCATATCCAGCGCCGTGGTGCAAAGATCCATCTGGCGCCCCCCTTTCCCCAGAGTTCTCAACCTTTTTTTAGGGGTGGAACCCCAAATTTGTTGACCTTTTGATCAATGTGGAAAATGAATCAACCCACAAAAAAGTCACTAAAAGTCAATGTATATCAAACATTTTCTCAATTGGAGCCACAGTTAATTTGCTTTCATCTTATTAACTCATACTGTATGCTTCAAATACCAGTTAAGAGATTTTGTGTACTATTGGTCAGATAATGTTGTTAACAGCAATAGAATTCACAACCACAAAAATGCTTGCCCCTAGCACATTTCACAGCTTCAACTGCTACAGACTGTCACTGAAAACAATGCATACTCCCAGCCTGTGAAAAGTAGTGGAGCTTAGCTATCAGACATTTTGAAAATGTGATAGGGCCACCATAAATGTGATAATGTGTACCTCTGTAAATCCTTGAGTATGCTTCTAATAGAGAAGTTATGGTAGCCTGTCAATTTATGAAACTGATGATTTTGCAAGTTGCCGTCTCCCCCCCCCCCAATTGAGGCAGAAATACAGCTAATATGTGAATCATAAATAACGTTGGACTCCTAACTCCTCATGTTTCTGAGTTTTACTGGCCTAAACTCAGGAGATAGGCTATTTTCTGGCTTACAACAGTCCTAGCAGGATAACACAAGGCACTGTTGGTGCTTTTCATGATATACTTTGGTAGGTTAATGCTTCAGAGGCAGGTTGACCCAGAGCCTACATTGCCATGTTCCTCTGTTCAACCCTCCTGATGAAGATAGACATCACGGGAAAATATCAGACTAAGGCTGCAGTCTTACGTAAGCTTCCTAGGGAGTAAGTTCCACTGAGCATGGTGGGTCTTACTTCTGAGTAAACGTGCAGGATTGATATCTGCAGTCCTGTGTGCACTTATGTAGGGGTATGTCTCATTGAACGCATTGGAACTAACTTCAAAATTAAATAGATATACAGCAGTGGAGATTGGTGCATTATGGCAATTGCAGTACTGCCCCACCTGTCTTCTTCTGCATCTAGCCAGCCCCACCTGCCTGCCTGCTTACTTAGAGCCAGTCTAGGGGGTGGTACTTCCTCCTCCTGATTCTTGGTGTTGGACACTTGTGAAGCTCAGCAGAGACAAAACTGGAATTAGTCTGCCTGTCATTGGCTCTGACTCCCATCTCTGGTTGGCTTCCCTGACCTCTGCCCTACCAGTCCCAAGGGGAACCAGCCACCACTGATATACAAAAAAATATACGTAAAGAATTGCACTGTAAAGCTTTCATATAGTAGTAACGTATTGTAAATGGGGAGGGGGTGATCTTCCATTTATGGTTTTAATTCCTCCCTATAGTGTGAGGCCACAGAGCTAGACCTGTACTGTCGTTTCTCTCTGTCTGGCTGCACCTAACTCGTGAGTGTTCTCTTGTCACCGTGTAATTTGGGTTTTTCTGTTTAATGTGCAGCATAGCATGCTTTCAATTACAGAAACCAGCTAGAGGACGTGAGTTTTGGGTAAACCTTTCATGTTGTTTTTATTAAATATGATGTGATGGCTCTCGGATACTCATTATGTTTCACGTCAATAGCATCAGATAATTTTCATACCGCAAACCTTTGATCACACTGTGGAAGTACTAAATGCATCGGACAGAATTTATTTTTCTGGTAAATTGCATTGCCACCAGCAATACAGCAGCTAACTATTTTCAATTATGTAAAATGGAACTCTGATTTAGAAAATGATTTATTGTAAAGGTTTTATTGAGAAACTAGTACAAAGAAAAATAATAAATTAGTTTGATACTCAACAAAGCCGCAAATTCCAAATTTTTTGGCAGAGGTGTTAAAATATGCCAGAACTAAACACAAAGAGATCGACAGCATCGTTGTCTTCTTCTCCCCCATCCCAAGTGACCATGGCTGTACCCCGCCCCCCCATCCATATCTTGTGAACAGCCTCTCAGAGGAATTTGCATAGCAGATAGTGGATGACCAGTTGGAATCCCAGTCCCAGTTCAGACAGCCGCTCCAGGAGAATACTATGCTCCTTGATATCAAGTGACTGAAAGATCAAGAACCAGGGTCACACTTCCCCATCTCTTTCACAACAAAGGGTGGCCAAAGTAGTTTCTGTGGCAACGCCTGGTTAAGGAGCCTAATGTAGTAAGAAAAAAATCTGTTGACTGCCAGAACACTCAAAGAACATCAAGCAAACTGATCTCTTTAGTGAAATTCATTAAAGCAAGGAAAATGAAAAAAAGCAGATGTTTAAGTAGTAGTAGTAGTAATAATAATAATAATAATAATAATAATAATTTATTTATATCCCACCTATCTGGCTGGGTTTCCCCAGACACTCCAGGCAGGTTCCAACAAAACATTAAAAATACAATAAAACAAATGTATTTTTCCTCATCTGGGAGGAGTGTAGGTTAAACTTCTTCAACCTCTATGTTGTATTCTCTGACAAACATGTTTGGGACTACAACACACATCAGTGTGGCCATTTTGGTTGCTCACAATTTTCTAAGTCATGGATACCATTTGGCAAGGCACATGTAACACATTGGCCGTATGTTATTAGAAAGCCACTTGAATGTAACAGAGATATTCTATTCATATGTTTAAAAATATAGTTCAGAGTTTCTGTTTGTATAAACTGGCACAGTTTCTAATATCAAACTGTATTAAAAGGCTGCTAAACTATTCATAAGTACATGATTCTGTCAATCTAATGTATATAAAGTAATCTCATAGGCGTAAGTATCTCATGGTTCTTTAATGTAAAGCATTAGGGCCATAAAACAATATACGGCAACAGAGACTGAATGGTGCAGAAATATTCAGACTAGAGTTCTCTGAAATACTGAATTTGGATCCTATCATGAAAAAAAAGAATGCTTCCTTCAGGCCCATGTGTTTTATTCTCTGGCAAACAGGTCAGGCCCATATGAATTTGAGTAGATTTCTCTCTGGAGAAAGTCTGTCATTGTTACTGCTCCTCACACGGGTAGGCTCACAAGGGTTACAATAAGGCTGTTCACCTGCTTAATTGACTAGAGGTAATGTGCTGTGAAATTACAGAGCTGTGAATGAGTTAACATGAAAGAAACTGAGCTACAACATCTGAGCCAGTTCCAGAGGTCCAAAATGAATGCTGTGTTAGCTGTGAAATATTTGCCATCCCAGTGGAAATGTATTCCTTTTGAAGGAGTGTCACCCTTCTTGAAGAGTAGAACCCAGCATTTTTTGTTTGAAAGCTGTTAAACAAAAAGGCTTGGAAATAAAATATTTGATTCACGTAGAAACTGGTATAATAATTTGTGGCGGTGGTGGTAATAAATTATATACCCGTTAGCTAGTCACTCACTTAGAGAATTTGGGGGAAAATAATTAATCTCACATTAAAGGTGAAGTTACCTAATTTGCACTTTCTGAAATAAAATGCAAGCCAAAACACAGCCATCCAAAATTCACACTTCACTGAATGAAGCAATGCAGTCTGCTAGGTTGGAACCAGCCTTTCCGTGAGCAAAGGAGGCCTTCCGCAAGTGGGAAGGCACCTTTAGATAGATATAATTCAATTTTAAGAGGCTAGGATTCACCATGTTTTAAGAAATTCAAATTTTAATTTAACCCAGGTAATTTTAAAAAAGAAAAAAACTTACTGTTTTAAATTTTATTAACCCCTTTCCCCATTTTTCTTATGCTTTCTATGCTGGGTATGGGTGTTAGACTACTTTTCACAGGGTAAATGAGGCAAATGCATTACTGATGTAGTTCTTGATTATATTTAGATCTGCCTCTCTAACTGTTTTACTAAATGAAAGGTGGAGATATATCACTGTATAAGTAGAGTTGCACTTACAGTGATCATCAGATTGTCCCAAATACAATCTGGCAAGGTCTGGAGAGACAGGAAACCTATGGCAATCTCCTTGATCTGCTAGTGCAATTTCTAATTGAAAGAAAGAAAAATGTTTCTTCATTACAACTGATGCCAATCAAACAGTGAAATACATAGGAGACGTTGAAATATCAGCTGTATGACTCAGGTGGCTTCTAAAGCACTTGAAGCTCCCTGCTGGAGTATTGGCAAAAAAATAATGCAACATCAAATCATGTTATTAAAATACCTGTGTTATCAATATTTTGAATCTGTCTCAGTTAGTGAAGGCAGTTCACAGTAAATACTCTTATTTCTTCTATTAATCCATCTGTGAGGCTAATCTCTCTTTCTTTCTTTCTTTCTTTCTTTCTTTCTTTCTTTCTTTCTTTTTTTGTTAAATGTCTCTTGGCAAATCAAGAAAGTGGGTAGCTGTGGGTTCTGCCATGGCTGCAGATCATGTCAAGTTATAGATGTGAGAATTTAGAGATCCCTGGTATCTAAATGTAGCAAGGTTTCCAGAACGTCTAAGCACAAAACCAGACAAAAATGTCACAGGAGTGTCCACATTTAATTTTTGGCAAGCTGTTATGACACTGCATTTTTTCTAGTTGCTGCTGAATTTGGCATTCTGCTAAGCAGATGACCTGTATTATTGAATACTTCCATTGCCTCATGTTTTCTGTTTCCAACTTGAGTGAATGAATTAAAATGGGAGGATAAGGTCTGTATTGTTACTTATCCAGAAAGCTGGGTTAACTCTTTTCTGGCTACCCATGTTTTTATGGAAAGCATCTGAAACTATAGTCACATGAAACATAACAAACTAAGAAGTGGTCCTATACCTTTTAGGCTATAACTGTAGGCTACCCTTTTATGAATAAGCATGGAACCTAAGCAGGGTAGCAAAAGTCACCAATATTTGAAATGGAACTCCAGCTAACAAAAAGAAGTTTTAAAAACAGGTGAAACTGTGCCATTTAAACAAGCAATGTTTTGTTCTTTCCCAAACAGCAGTTTTCTTTCCATTACTTCAGCAAAAACATTTAGGCATGTTTAATCTTAGGAAACCTTTCACAGTGCCTCAAGTACCTGTTTCACTGCTTTGAATAAAGCACTAGGGTTTAAATTTTGCAGAAATAAATCTCACAGACTCACGGTGAAAAGACTGAAGCATACAAATTATTCTTATTGTCTAGTCTTTTAAAACATGGGGTGAGGAACCCAGAGCCCCCCAGATGTTGTTGAACTCCAGCCCCAGCCAACAGTCAGGAACAATGAGAGCTGTTGCCCAACATCTGGAGTATGTGTGTCCCATTTTTAAAAGGATATTCTCAGTATCTCTTATATCTCATTCTCTCAGGTTGAGGGCAGAAGGCCTTTTCACTTGCAAGGGCTTTGGAAGATCCTACTCTGAGAGACTTTACTGCACTAGGTGGATATGGATACTTCAGGCTTTATTTTCTTAGGGTTTTTCTTGGGCTTTTCAATATAATTTAAACTGTTTTTACCCTCAGTGGGCTTGGGAATTTTTTCTGTATCTGTTTTTTTTTTATGTCAAATGATTTGGAAGCAATAGCACTGAAGAGCAGGGTATGCATTTTTTAAAATGAGTAAAGTTGTGTCAATAAGTCAGATGTTGTGTTTTATCTGTCCTGAATCTTCCAACATTCAGCTTCATGTCCACGAGTTCTAGTGTTATGAGAGAGCCAGAAAAACATTCCTGTATCCACTTTCTCCATGCCATGCATACTTTTATAATTTTATTTCATGTCACCTCTTAAATGTATTATTACATAAAATTTACACGTATTTTAGGGCACACTTGTATCCACTTGTACCTTCAGAAAGTAACATTGGTTTCAAAGTTAGCTCTTTGAAGCAAACAAACATTACCAAAAGGAAAACCTTGGGAAATCAAAAGTGCAGTTGATTCCACAAATCAACAAGAGTCGCTGAGTTGATTCAATACGATATAGTTAAAAGGCTAAGGTCTGACTTACTGTATGCCCAGGTTTTAGAACTGACCCTTGACAGCTCTTTTGTTGTTGTTTTTGTTTCAATTTTTCCCCATTTGTTGGTTTGGTGATCATGGAAGCAAATATGATATGGTGCTGAATACCATCTCCTGAAGCAGTCTCAGGAATGTGTGGGACACACTATTTATGTTACATTCTGAGCCACAGATCTGAGATAGGAGCACTGTTTTCCTAGGTTGGGCTAGAATATTTTGGCTGCTACCATGCTTTTAATTGTCTAATTGTGGCGGAAGTCATTGAAGTGGCCATCTCTAATCCTTACCCTAACTACTGACCCACCTAGGAATGTGGCTTTGATAAGATTCTCCCAAGTGCTGCAATGACCTATAAAATCAGCAAAGTGAAAGCCAGGCAATAAATGAAACAAAGAATGGACTTTATTTCTTTTTTTGTACAGCCAAGGCATTGTTGTTTGGACAACTGAATAAAAGAAGATCATGACATGGAAGCAATCAATAGTTCTCTGATAACAGACCATTTCCTTTTTCCGGATTTAGCATTGTCCTTACTTTTGTGCTGCTATTCAAACATTCACAATGACAGTCCAATAAAGAGTTTGGTCTATAGGAAACACTCCTTTTCCAGGTGAACAGTTTGTATCTATGTGTGAGGCAAAAGTTAGCCATTCAGTTTCTTCCTGTGGCTTGACAAATGTTACAAAGTTATCTCTTGTACAAGGCATTATTTAATGTTGCACAAATCTTATTTTTATTTTAGTTAAAATTTTGAACAGGAAGGGCGTTTTGAATGCACGTTTTCCAAATTCATTAGTTCTTTAAACTTAACATATGATTTTAATTTCTTAGATTTCTTTCTGAACGCCAACATTTCTTATTAGATTCACTTTCTATAAATTTGCATAGTTTTTGTGTTGTACTCAGTGAACAGTTTCTTCCTTTTTTTCAGTTCTGCACTGCAAAAATGAAATTAGCATTGTGCAGTTGAACTCATGACTTGAGTTTTACATTGAAAATGAAAAAGGTAACCTCACAACGAATATTTATTGATGAGTGGCTATGTATGTTTTAACAGCAGTAGCAATAATACAGTAGTAATAAATTAATGTTTTTTAAAAATACAATTTCAAATGTTAAATAATTTTTTTAAAAAGTTTCACTTGGTTTTGACTTTTTTTGGTAGACTTGAATTTTAAGTTGTTTCATTTTTATCATGAAACTGAAACCAAGCCAACTCTCCTGATAAAATGGCCTCATAAAGTTGCAATCCTGTACCTACTTACATGAGAGTAAGCCCCATTGAACTCAGTGGGACTTACCTCTGAGTAGGCATACATAGGATTGCACTGCTAATGTCTGTATTGTCATGTTGCATGCGTCCTATAGCTCAAGTCCATGCATCACTTTGCTGAAAATTGAAGAGCAGCATGGCAGTAGCAGTTTGCTGCCATGCCGTGAATTAAATTGCTGTCAGGTTTTATATTTCTTGAGTGTTAAAATGGGTAGCTCATTATTGCCTGTTGAATGAGAGAGATGAAAAGTAAAGGGAAGAAAGTAGTTTTTCCAGAATAATTTAATCCCATATGCAGCCCTCGCCAATAACAGAAAATTAATCAAGCAGTGTAAGCCCTAACTGTAATAATATCCCCCGTGCCCTACTTTTGACAGTCTGCATTGGTAGCCGGAATGACACCTAGGACATTTGAAAGCAAAATATTAAGCCATGTATTGCCATTGCTGAATTTATGAACATTTGGCAATTCCTTGGGGCTTTGTGCAGTTGAATTCTGGTAGAGGGCGGAGGTGCATTCGTATTCCTTCAGCCTTCTTCTTTCCAACGATTCTGGAACATTGAGATTGATTCCCCAGATTTATAAACATTACTTGCCATAGAAGCAATTTTGTTGTCAAAATTAATAGGAGCCAAAACTGGAGCAGCTATGACTTATACAGAACACCTGGCACATGGGAGTGATGCCGAGATCCAGCTCTTAATTCCTAGTTAATAAAGTGCTGCATGTTTCAGGGAGAGGTTTTGTGGGAGAGGATATTCATTCATTCCAGTGCTCAGTTCTAAATGACTTATCTCAGCTTTCAACTGTGAAGACCGTGGACTAGTTTGTCTGAATTAGTTTCCTGTCTTAGCCACTGCAATTATCAAATATAAGCCCCTACGTGCTGGCTAAGGCTTCAGTGTGTGCTCTCCATACCCCCCCCCGCCACATCTATAACTGTATATCATTTCTAGGACCTTTGTGAAGGACTGCCCAGATTTCTGTAAACTGCAAACCAGAATTAAGAGAGGGTGGAGGAGTACAGGAGAAAGTGTGGAGACTGAGACAAGTCTACCAAAATGTAAAGCCAGATAAGTTACAGAAGGTAGGAAGCAGAAGCGGCCCCCACACTCTACTCAGATAAATTGTCCAGTTAGAGAAAATCTGGGTGAAGGTGTAACAAAATGTCACTTAAAGGGAAAGCTGCAACTGGCTTAGAGTACCAGCCCCCTGTATTTAGGAACATAGGAATCTGCCTTATATTGGTTTGGACCATTGGCCTGACTCACCTAGCTCCATCTAGTTCAGTATTGCCTATATTGTCTGGTAGTGGCTCTCCAGAATTTTAGCCTCCCAGTCCTACCTTGAGATGCCAGGGATTGAACCTGGGACCTTCTGTAAACAAGGCATATGCTCTGCCCCTGAGCCATGGCTCTCTCCCTTCATCATCATCATCATTTTCATTTTTAATTTGTATACCGCCTTTCTATCTTACAATACTCAAGGCTGTTTACAAGCTGAAGAAACAAAAAATGTACATCTTATAATCTAGTGCAATACAAAAATGTGATAATAAAACATAACTTTAAAATAGGCAACCTCCATCAAAAAAGTAACATTCAGCAATCATTCGAATAGTATAAAATAATAATATCAACATATAAAAGTTAAACAGAAATCCACTCAGCAGTTACAATAATATCTAAACTATAATCAATAAAACAATGGCAAGCCACAGTACATAATACAATATACATTGAGAAGCAGAGGGTAGAGCAAGGCAGGTGGAAGGAGGCTCTCGCGATGGAGACTCTCCCCTCACAGTTCTTCCTCCAGGAACAGCTCCCTTATGAGGACTCCTAGGGCCGGAGGGTGGGGCAAGGCAGGTGGTAGGAGGAAGACCAAGAAGGTAACTTCTTTATTAAACATGTCATTTTTTTTATTGACAGCAGTGTTAAGGAGGGAAGCAGGGGAAGCTTGCCCCCCACAAACCCCCCAAACACAGGCAAGTGCAGGGTGTTAAAGAACAGATTCTAATAGTGTAGATATAAATCCATGCTATTGCAAACAAAAATGTGCATTAGTGATAGAGGTTAAGATTTTCTAGACACGTAGAGGGATGGTAAAAGTAACACACTGAGGTTCATTGTTTTGAATGTTTATTCTTTGGGGAAAAGTAGACTCAGTGCAAATCCAGCACCCTTAGCATGGTACAGATCAAATAACAGACTAAGGAGAAAATACTGTTAATGTTAATGCTCCGACAAGAGGTCTATTTGTCCTTCAGAATTTTTATTTGCTGTGGTATTATCAGCAGGCTTTTGTACATTTTCCTTGGGGGATCTTATTATTTCCTTAAGTCATAGCAAGGTCATCCATTACACAAACACACACACATATTGTCTCTCTCATACCAATTATGATACAACGGTCAGCCTGGGGAAATATAGCTTGCTAGTCTAAAGCAATGAAATGGAAGAGCCCAGTATCTCTTTAAAATGTTTATACCAAGATACAAATGAATGGGTCAGAGTAGGAGAATAGTCTGATACGTTTTGACTAAACCCTTCGAGTGTGGCTAATATGATAGCTTGGGAAAGATGCAAGATAAAAATGAAAGAAGCTAGCAAAAGTGATCCATCCTGTGCTTCTGTATTTTTCTATATTTAGCTCAGAAAGAAGGATTTCAAGGGATATAGAGAGCAAGGCAAATAACCAGTTTAAAAATTGCTACTGAAAATGTCATAGAGCCTTTACTGCAGATTTTCAAAATACATTAATTTACATGGCATTAGGAAATGTGTGGTTTGTACATTTATTCCATGCACTAAGTGTAAAAACAATTGTAGATATGCTGCTTTAACTTGTAAAAGCCAATCATGCTATCATTTACACTGACCACTAAAGCAGATTGACTTGATGCAATAATTTTGGAATAATCGTTCTTGAAAACAAATGGTGTGGTTAAGAGAAGGCCATGATGGAAAAGCAAGTTCACTGAGTAGCTCAGGACAATCATTGGCTCATTTTATGGCCTTGTGTATGTTGTTCCCTATATCTGGAATAACCTCCTGCAGCTGAAACCACCTTTCTCTACCCTTACACCTTTCTCTACCCTTACACCTTTCTCTACTCTACTCAAACATCACTACTTTTGAAAAACCCTTCCCTGGACCACTGTAGCATCAGATGGTTTGCATTTTCTCTTGCCAGTTCATCGTTGCCTGCTTTAATTCAGAATGGTGTCAGTGATTTGAAGTATGGAGCAAAGAGGAGGAACCTGTGCCTCTCCAACTCCCATCAGCCACAGCCAGCATGGCCAGTGGTCAGGGATGCCATCATCCACTTCATGTCCTTTTTGTCAGCCCCACCACTTCCACGGCAGAGCTGTCACAATTACCTACTACTAGAAGTCATGTTAGCTTAAGTTTCTTTCAACGTATGTGTTCAGGCTTGAAAAGGAAGCTTGTCAATGAATGTCCAAAATATAAAACTTGCAAATCCATGAAAAGTAGAATTAAAATAATAAAACATTTAATATTTATCTGCTATGAACTGTAAAATATTCTGCATGAGTTTATATCGCTGGATTTTCTTATCTAGTTTTTTTTACCCTCTCTGCAGAAATGCTAGCTGCTAAATATGTATTTCAAGCGTAAACAATATGTTTGTGTTTCAACAGGATAAATCTTTAAAAGGACAGACCTTAGAATTTATAGCATTACTTTGCATTAAATCGCCACTCTATGAGATTAATATGCTACTTTAATTACAAAAAATGAAAAGTTCTTAAAATTCCACGGTAAGGACAGTTTCTTTAGTTTTTATGACCATCTTCATTGTGGCAGAAATGACATGGATTTAGTAAGTGCTTTTAGGAATCTCCATGTGGAAAATACTGCAGTTGCCATGACAGAATCAAACAATACAGTGCATTTTAATGACATCCTCTGCATAGAATGTAGTATCTCAGTAAAGCGTAAAACCATAAATGTCACATTTTCCCTTCACAAACAATTGGGAATCAATAAATCTTTACTGAAAATGAAACATAGCACCCTTAGTGGTGAAAGAAAAGTGTGGCATAATAACGATACAGCAGCATAAAACTATTATATGGCTAACATATTTCTGGCAGTGGGTATTTCCCACTGGGCTTTTAAAGTAATATCTCCCTCTCTGCCCCCTCCTCCATTTTGTTTACAATGTTGTAGAACTAATGGCATGCATTAAGCATGTTTTAATCCCTTCCCCCCTTTCTAACAGACAGAAGCCACCAAATAAAATGTTAAGGCCTCTGTTTTGAATATATTCCCCATTTTGGGTAAGAGGTGATTCATAAAGCATTCCTGTTTGATAGGTATTTTTTTGTAGAAAGCTGAGCTTATTTTGTGATGAGCTAGTACAGGAGTTGAGAACCTCAGGCCCAGGTCTGGATTCCTGGGCTACAGAGCAGTGTGTGTGTGTGTGTGTGTGTGTGTGTTTGTGTAGATTGATATAAAAGTGAAGTAGTAAGGTCAGTGTTGTTACACATAACTTCATACTAGTGCTGTTACACCTGCTGTACACATATTTTTGATGTGTCAAGAACAAATAATTGCACCTTAGCATTTATAGTTATGTATTGATATATGCTTTTGTGAATATAAACTAGGTATTATCCAGAGCCCTGAAAACCAAGGCTGGCTATTAAAAAATTGTGTAAGAAGTCTACCCATACTAGGTTGGTTATTTTATTTTTTATTTTTTGTAGCTATGCTTCCAGGGCAGGTTAAAAAAATATTGCCATTAAAATAAGTACAATCTATTTCAAAATTGGGAATTAAAATCTCAAAAGCAGGTATCAGAATAGCAAAACAAGCAGAGACCAGTGCACAGCATATCCTCAACTAAAGGCCTGGTTAAAGAAATGCATCTTGAACAATCATCAAAAAGCATACAGTGATGACACAAGACACACCTCAGAAGAGTGCATTCCACAATCTGGGGGGCCATCACAAGAAAGCCCCTCTCACATGCCACCAGCCTGTCAACTACAGATAGCTGGCAGCGCTACCAACCTTTTAATGACGGTTCCACACATTATACAACAGCAGGCCCATTATACAGTAGGAGCCATAGCCTATCCAACTGCTGGGAAATGGTTTGCAAACATTTTGTTTTAAGGGGAAATGTAAAGCATCTCATGTACGCACTAGAAATGTGAGAATCATCCAATAAGTGTGTCTGCAGTCGGCTATCAGATTCAGACAGGCTATTGCGTACTGGGGGCAGCTGCCTGCTTGAGTCTTCCACTCTCTATCCCCCATTTTATTAGATGCCATATATGCTCCCAGCCTGCTGCATTGCATTGATAAGCTTGGCTCGTATCACTGGTGAGTTCAGAATCCCATGAAACCCCATTTGTTTAGCACCCAATTTGCAGAACCAGAATTACTGTGGATCCCCAACATCCTCTGGGCAATCTAAACATTGAGATGACTTTATCTCAGTTAAAAGGAAGTAGATGGTGTGCTGGATTCACAGCATTCATTCCCAGGTTTAGGATTCTCTTCTCTTTTTTTAAACCAAATGGAAACATTTTGGCTACCCTAGGCAGCCTTGCTCATTTCACATCTAATTGAAAAGAAAACATCTGAAGGGCTGCTAGCTAAGAAAAGAAAAACGACAACACAGGAGATTCTGATCACATAATTTTCTATGTTCTATCTTGCTTAGCTCTCAAATAGGAATCAGTGGCTTCTGACTCCTACAGAATCACTATGCCATTCTGGTATTTCATTGGAAAACCTAAGTAGCCAGACTCACTATGAAGGGGGTATTGGCAGAGCTAGGAGGCTTCCTCAAGCATCTGATTTTGGATGTCATGAAAGTAGCAATTTAATTTGTTGTTCTATTTTTACTGCCAGGAGGAGGCAGTTGTGAGATATTATGTCTTGGGTACTGTTCTCCTTAACTGGAGAGTGTAGGGAGAAGGTGCCATTTACTTTCCACCTCTAGCATCAAAAAGTCTTAGGCCAGCCATGGGAAAGAGATAGCCCAATTTACTCCTCCCTACCAGTTCCACTTGCCTTCCCCACCTTCCCATCTTGTCCCCTCCAGACTTCTCCACCTCCAGTATCCCTTCTATGTAAGCCATGGGTGGGGCACCTATGGCCATCAAGATGTTGTTGGGCTGCAAACTCCCATCAGCCTCAACCAGAGGGACCCTCCAGAGGGCCGGGGGACCCTCTGGAACAGCATGGAAAGTGTCACAGGAAGAATCTGAGGGATGTGCCTTGTCTCCTCTTACGATGCCTCAACTGGATCTGACACTGTTCTGCAAGGAGGATGGCAGCATTGGATCTCACCCTGTGTTTTGAAGCCAGAAAGACATGCCATCAGCCAGTGAGCTAAACATGTGCTTACACCATGTCGATTCATCAGAGTGTTGGCAGGAAAAAAATGTAATGGGAAGAAACACTGTTCTGTAATGAACAGCATCTCCTAATAACTTTTCAGCACATCTAGCTGTAAACAGCATTGCTGCTTCAGGATGTATGGCAGCGTGCCGAAAATGAAACTGCTTTTTTTAAAAATGTGTAACAGGAAAATTTAGAAATCTATCCAAGTTTGCTAAGGTCATCTGCATGAGATGCCTACCACACACTAACCATGATCCTTGACTGGATGCTGTGCCAGCACAGAAATCACTCAAATCATCTATGGTACACAAAGTCCAGGGTGATTCTTGGACATCTCTCTTTTGTGCTGGTTTAGTGGGTGGAACAGAAAAAGACCAGGAGTGACTTGGGATGCTTTTGCCTCCGGCACA
Source organism: Podarcis raffonei (assembly GCF_027172205.1). NCBI lineage: Eukaryota > Metazoa > Chordata > Lepidosauria > Squamata > Lacertidae > Podarcis > Podarcis raffonei. The sequence goes on from NC_070612.1 coordinate 32,067,478, forward strand.
AGAGACTGGGAGTTGCTATGGGCTTGTTACATTTCCTCCTTAGCAGCTGGTGACCTCACAAATGTTCCTACCTTGTTCTTTCATGCCTTATGTATAAGATAAAAAGGTTTATAAGTGCAGCTATTTACTGAAGTCTGCTGATGTCATTTTTTGAACAGATTGTTTCAATGCACAAACAATGACCCAAGTGTTGTATAATGGTGAATTAATGTTCAGTTTTTGGCTCTCGTCTCCCTGTAAAGCCTGTTAATTTCAAATAATTTGTGTGTGTTTTTACTTGTACTAAAGGGTAGAAAGTGCTGAAGTGGGGGGAGAATCATTATTAGATTTTGGCCCCTTCCCATTTATACCGACTGAATGGTAGCAATTTTGAAAGTATTTCAATATGTTCTTTGATATTCAAATTGATCTTTACATCATATGTTATTAGAGACACTGCTGCCACTTCTATACTTAAAGGTTTATTAGCACGTTGGAACTCATTTTCCAAAATGTATTATTATTGGCTGTGAAAAACCTCTTTGTATTAGGTTCTAGCACATGCCATATTTGACTGAGGAGCAAATCTTTCTTGAAAGAATGCTGATGGGGGAGAAATTAGGCAATTAAAATGAATAGAGCTGTAAAACAATCCAGTCTCACATACGCGTTCCCTTGCTTTTTGTTTCTGTAGCTTAAAAGGGGGATAAAATAGAACCAATTACGCTGCTAGAATCTGTATGAGAGAGAGTGCTCCAAATTTCACTACTCTGAAAATAAAATAAAACCAGTCTATAAGAATGATTTCTGCCCTGTTAGCCCACAAAGTTAAGTAACTTGCAAATTATAGGCTGTTGTAAATCACTGCCCAATATGACTTTGGGTAGGAAGTGATTTGGAAGTGTCAAGCAGGGTCCAAATGGATGATTCTCATGGTGGGAGAGGGCATCCCTCTCTCCCCAGAATGTCTGGAAGAGCAGAGATGACCTCTCGACCTCACATACCACATCCGACCACTCCAGGTCCAAAAAACCTAGGAGCTACTAATGACAGAGCCACACTGCCAGAGGCAAAGAACAGTTAAACAAGTAAGGTGTACAGGACAGTGAAAAACAGGAGGACAATGTGGACTTCCCTTAGGAGGCCCTTGACTAACTTCCAGAACACAGCACCCACCCCTGCACTGGATATGACCAGCTTCTGACAGACGAGGTGGGTACTGCCTGGAGGAACCACAGGATGTCCACCATTTCCCTAAAAGTGGGGTCCCTCCCACTATTCCTGCACTAGTCAATAAACACCCTCCATGTGGAGCCATACAAGCATATTTGTGGAACTCTTCCTGGAGACCAGGAGCATAGCTAGACATTGTCTGACACCTCAAGCTGCTTCAGCCAGAGCCACTCAGCCACCAGGCTATCAGATGGAATAGTTCTGGGCCTGGGTAAACAAACAGTACCTGAAGAAGAAGATCCTTCCGATGAGCCAGACACAGAAGGGATGCCCTGGAGAGATGGAGGAGCTCCAGGAACCAAAACCTGCATGGCCACTAGGGTGTCCTCAGAACTACTTCCTCCCTCAGCAGTCAGACTCTGTGCAAGACCTTGGGCAACAGGAACCGGGGTGGGAATGCATAGCCCTGAAGGTCAGTTCTCCATCAACACAACTATATGCCCATCTAGCTTAGTACCCCCTACACTGACTGGCGGCAGCTCTATGGGTTTTCAGGTAGGAGCAAGTCAGAGCTACGGCCTCTCAACCTGCTCAGCAAGACAGCATTCCTACCTAAGCTCTACAAGATGATTGTGTCCATGCAAGACACCATATGGGAATCCCTTCCAGACGATGGCAGTGCTTGGAGACAGACAGATCATGTATCCACAGTAGTGACCAGAGGAGGAATGATCACTGGGAGAAGCACAGAGAGAATAACCTGTAGCAGCAAACCTGGATGCCCTCGTCTGCCCCACCTGCAATAAAGCATGTCTCTCCTCTATCAGGCTTTGCAGCCACAGTTGTAACTTTCCAACCGTTTGACTTTATCTCCAAAGGTAAAGTCTTCCAGTGTCTCCCGAGACTGTTGGATGCAAACAGCAACAACTATCCTGGGAGACTGGATTTGTATGTTAAGATTAGTTTTGGAATCAAAAGTATATATATATATTTCTAGCCATTTATACTCACCTTCAAAGGAGCTTGGGTCTTCCCAGGCCAATCCTATACATTTTAATCAATGGTCTTAAGCATACTTGTCCCTGAATTCTTTTTCTTTTCTTTAACATAGTTATGGATTGCCTTTGTGCTCACAAGGGTTATACAGAATAATTAAAACAACTATACAAATCAAAATACAAAGCCATACAGCAGAATTTAAAGCCCATTGAAAGCCAAGTAAAACTAAACTGCTTTTATGGCCTGCCTAAGGCTAGGCTAGGATGTTGGCCAACCTATCTGCCTTGGGGAGGAAATTCCACAATTGGGGCACTCCTTACAGGAAAGGCCTTGTCCTAAATACCTACCAACCTAGTCTGTCTTGAAGGTGAGGCATAGATTGAAAATTTCGGATAGGTTTATATTTACAGGCTGTATATAATAACTACCATTCTGGATGAGATAAATGCTTTCCTTTGGACACAATTGTATGTTGTTTGTTTGTTTTGGAGGAATGATCAGTTGATTGCCAAACAACTGGAATTCAGACTGTGAGTGATTTTCATAATTAGAGAATGAATACATAATCGGTGGCTTCTTTTTCATAACCATAAAATAAATGCAAGAGCTTCTTGAGGTAACAGGCAATAAACACGCCCCACCCTCGTTCAAAAGAGACAATGACAAATTCTCATTCAGCAAATTTCAGCTGCTTAAAGATTCAGCCTGTCTGTCCCAGCAGTCAACCACTTGCTGTTTCCTAGGGCATCCTTCAGAATCATAGTAATTAGTTGATCAGTGGCATGTGCCTGCAGGGTCACCATCAGCTAGCTTTTGACACTTTAGTGTTTCATTCCTCCCTCTCATTTTAGATGAGCCGTGGTGTCATTAGCATAAATTTACTATCTAAGAGTAAAGCTTTTTATTCTTCCAGAGAGATATGACATAAAAGCTCTCTCCATTTTTTCAGATTGTATTATAATATGCAAATCTCTGCTGCATGCTTATGCTGCTACTGTGGTGTCCTCACCCAAAATGTACAGCGAACAAAGAAAGCATCCCCCAAAATAGAAATGCACAAATTTATTTGGTAACAGACAAAATCACTAATGTATTAAATTGCAGCCACTATTTCCGAGTACAAAATACATTCTTTTTCTTTTTATATATATAAAATGATAAGCATCAGAAAATGGTAAATAGGAATGCACTGAAACTGTACACAGGTGCAGGATCTGATTTGTGTGATAGATAAATAAATAACAATCCGCACAGTGTGTATGATCATGAGGTATTGCCAGTGAAAACTCAGTGACTGCATTCAGATATAAAAGCAAAACATTGTTTGCTATTATGAACATAAGCAACCGCGGGCTAGTGTACACCCTCCTCTACTCCTTCCATATGTAAGGGGTAGAGATCAAGTACCGTATTTTTCACTCTGTAAGACGCACCAGACCACAAGCGCACCTAGTTTTTGGAGGAGGAAAACAAGAAAACAATATTCTGAATCTCAGAAGCCAAAACAGCAAGAGGGATCGCTGCGCAGTGAAAGCAGGAATCCCTCTTGCTGTTCTGGCTTCTGGGATAGCTGCGCAGCCTGCATTCGTTCCATAAGACGCACACACATTTCCCCTTACTTTTTAGGAGGGAAAAAGTGAGTCTTATAGAGCAAAAAATACGGTACTTTCCTGGATTGCTGTAAACAATGGTTTGCCATTGCATCTGAATACACCCAATAGGAAGCTATATATAGGCTTATATTAGTTTATGCATGAACGTGCATATTTAACTATATGATACATGATGTTCTTGTGTAATAATACTTTTTGAAACCTATTCATTAGCTTCATGTATTAAGCATTGTGTGGATTCTATTAATATATCACAAGGATCAAACTCTCCATACAGTTTGAATGTCTGCATTCTTGCTGATTTTCTCACTATAGACGTTACACCCACACCCACCTACCCACAATTATTAAAAGTTTTCAGTGAAAAAATAACATGAAATAAAATGAATAATGTGAATAATGTGCTTTCCCCTGAGCAGGCAGGCAAATGCCATTGAACGTTGTCTTATATGTTCACAATCCTTTGTTTAGTTATTTATAATTAGAGTTTTTTTGTCTGTAGAGTATTTTGTCTGATTTCTATTTTATGGGGTGCTTTTTGCTCTGTGGTTTGGACTTCTGAGCTGTCCTCCCACTTTGAGTTTTACAGACCAGAAATGTCTGAATGTCTTTATCCTTTCTTAATTCCCCGAGGGAAATTAAACTGCTTCTATGTGCGGCATAGCAACAGAAGTCTACACAGACAGCTAAATAATACGCAGTTTGGTGCTTGGTATAATTGTGCATTGAGTTCAATCAGTATTTATTTGTTTATGAATTAACTCCTTGCCATGATGCTTTCATACAATGACGTGAAAGGAAAATGCCGGGCGGGGAGGGGTGTGTGGCTGCGGGACAGAGCGCAGGCTATTCATGCAAAACGTTCTAGGTCTTGAGCTAGATCAGAATCTTGCAACTTTCTTTCCCATAGCTAGTTTGCTGTTGTCCTTGGGAGGGTGTGATGAACCTCAGCCATCTTCTCAGTCTTGCAGCTGCAGAGTTGGGTGCAAATTGTCTCTGCAATTGTGTCATCACCATTGCCTCCTCCACCGTTTCAAAGTTGGGAAGAAGGCTAAGGTCCCTTTGCCTGCTGGAGCAAATTCCATGGTGTTGGGGCAAACTGAAAAGCCCTTGCTATCCTTTCTAGTTTCAGACATGGGGAGGGGAGCGGGCAGTTGTTCATGAGCTTCCAGTGACAAGTGCAAGGATTCTGGCAGTTGCAACCAAGGTGAGCCAGAATGTTTGATCCCGCACATTCATAACTGGAATGGTTATTTGTCTAAAAAAAAAATTAAGCAGCTGGAGGGAGAATCGGATTTGAACTGTAGTGGCCATTTCCTTGACTTAACAGCACCCCCAAGTTTCTGTAAGTTGGAAAATATGAAGTACCCATATTAGATTAAGGTAATTGGTATTCTTTAACAGATTTGTAGAATCCAAATATTTGCCTATGCGTTGACCACTTTATGCTATATGTGGTTGACCACCATATGTTAACTATTCATTTGTAATTGTTGGTTAAATTCTATATTTATTTTTCTTCTGTCTCAGCAAAGGCACTAGGATCTTTGTATGACTTTCAAAAACATAGTGAAGGTTCATAATATTCATAATGATATTTCATATCATCAGATTAGTTAAAACATTTTCATCTCCTTCAGCTGCAAAATCATTTGCAAAAGTGCCTCAATCCATGAGGCGCACAGTTTAATCAGCATATTTGATTTCCAGAGAGTGTTAGCATAAAGGTTTTGGATTTGCATTTACACATTTTTTAAAAAAAAATCTTTTAAGAAAACCTATTGTCTGCTTATTTGGCTTATTCCTTTGGAAATGTTGAATTGCAGAGTGGAACTTGGTTTAAATTGTTCCAGACATTGAAAATAGTGTTCTAACGTGAAAGCATCTTAAAAGGAAGAAGTTTTGTTCCAGCAAAAATACAGCAGTAAATTATCCTCCTCAGACCATTTTGGTTTCCCTGGGATTTTGTTCCCACCATTGTGAGATGAGTAAGCAATTGACATTAAATTGTATGGCCTGTAATTCGTGTTGTCCCAAAGCCATAGCACAAGCAAGCCTGCCTTTCAGCCAAGGCAAAACAACCGATTAGGCAAGACATTCTGAATCCCTGGACTGGGTCTTCCTGCTGGGTCTTCACAAGCTTTGGCATATCTCCATATTGGAAAAGCTAGAATTTCTGACTCAGCTGTTTGTGCATCATCAGGAACAACGTTAGCAAATAGCAAAGACAGGAAGATTGAGACTTAATGTGGCCAAAGAAACACAAACACCAGGAAATGTAAAATCTGGGAATTTCCAGGTAACTGTACACAAGCAGTTCATAACAAACCAACTGTTGCTGCTGTACTAGTCTCAGGGAATAGGGAGCGCACAAAGTGTTGAAAGTTGGGGTAGTTGGTGTTTTTTTTGCTGGTCCACCACCTGTCAGTAGTGAAAATGTTTGCCTCAGAATAGCTTTTCTCTTTACCTAGCAAAGACCTAAGTATTCTTCTAACTTGCCTGATGAAGAGTTCTGCCTTCCTTAGAAAGTTGCGTATTCCTACAAAGTAAATAGCTTTTTACCTATTTTATCTCTCTAAACGCAATGAGAAATATTTCATTCCTGGCAGTCTTTCAGTTCCTCAGTAACCTGAAGATTTGGTTTGTGCTTAGTCTGCGGAGAGATGGGTTGTCAGAGCACCCTAATCTCAGAATAGCAATCACAGTTTGGAGGGTGAGATTTTTGTTCTGTGATGGCTCAAATAATGAAAGGAAGCACAGAAAATACAATCACATTGCACCAGGAGATGAGAGGATTCTGTACCTGGACCCCATGGGTTATCATAATGTTTTTACAGGAAAGTTTACATGGCTCAGCAGCACAAAGAATTTTGTTTTAAAGAAATAGCTCATAGAGGTTTTTCATTTCCCATAGTACTTTACTAGGCAAGGCTTGATCTGCCAATTTGAAGTTGGCCCCTGTCACAAGAACGAGACTGAAAACTTAGCTTTGTCCCTGAGTTGTTGCATTTTGAATGCCTTGCTGAGATCTACCTTTATAAAAGCTTAGATTTGTGTTTTAAATGCTAGGTAGAATGTCATTCTTGAAGAATGTTGGAAGGAAAGAAAAAAAAAGATACCCATACATTTTCTTCCCCATTAACAGAACCATCTTCGCTGGATAAAGAGTAAACAACTCGCAAAGCCTCAGGGTTTCAGCTATGCAGAGATTTGTTAACTTGAATCAGTCAAGCAAGACAGGTACCTAAGAGGGGGTCTGATGCGCCTATGTTCGTTGATTTAATCAGAGTTAGTTTGGTTCATTATTCTCATATCGATTTAATTCTTGCTCTTGCTCTTGTATTGATCCCAACTGTGTACATAAGGGACATTTAGACAACAGTTATTGTCTTTTATTCAGTCAAGAATCAGTCAAGAAAACATGACAGCAAACTATTAAATTAAGCATATTCTCCAAGGAGTGCTGCCTAGAGGCAGCATCTGAAAACAGACAAAGGCCTTTCCCACTTTCTTTGACTTTCCGCCCTGCAAATATTTTGTATAGATGATACTGGCATTGACCCCGGAGGTTACACATGAACAAATCTAAAGCCATACTTACGTTAAATTAACACTGCATGGTAGCTCCCTCTGCCTGGCAAGCCATTTGTCTGCAGCAACCTGCCATGTAGTATTGTGCAGTAATGCTAGGTTCCCCCAGGTGGCCAGCTGGCAAAGACTAAAGACTAAGGTTCATGTTTGCACAGAACAATCTGTGCATGTGCAGTTGTATGCAGACTGGCTCAATGTGCATCTCCAAGGAACATGCATAGTTACACTGAATATTATAAATGTGCAAAAACAGCAAACACAACATCAGTTACAACATTGAAAATGAACAGTATACATCAGGGATGTCCAACCGGTTGACTGCGATTGACAGGTCGATCCCTGTTTGATAGTGGTCGATCGCGGTCTATGCGGGCTCACTTTCCTTTGTGGAGGAAAAAGAGCAAAGGCCTACCTGGATCATACCAAAGGTCCATCTAGTCCAGCCTCCTGTTCTCACAGTGGCCAACAAAATGCCTAATGGAAGCCCACCAGCAGGCATTTGTGCTCTCCAGCAACTGATAATTAGAGGCAAACTGCCTCTGGTCCTGGAGGTAATACATAGCCAGTACGACTAGGAGCCATTTTTCTCTGAATGAAAAGGGCTGCATCTCAGACCCCTGTTTCCCTGACCTTTTGGTTACACTCATTTGCCCACCATGGATCAGATGTCTGAAAAGGGCTCATGTTTGTTCTGTAAATACATTTAAATAGCTACATGATCTGCTGGTAGATTTTGTTGGCAGTTGTCATGCTACTCAAGATAAGCTGTTGTAGAACATGTGGTCTTGCCTTTGCATGAATGCAGGTATGGCACTGTGTTTTTATAGCCCATCTTCCTGTTCTACCTCTCAGTGATATCAAAATTTGCAGGATAGCTGCTTCTAGAACATTTGTCACATGCATCTCCAATCAGAAGATCTGCATGGCTAGAAACCCTAAGTAGGCTTGTCTGTTGTAGATTTAAAGAATACAGATGTCTCCTATCTAGAAGAGACTACATTTAGCCATTGCTGTCTGCTGGCAACTGCTTCTTGATTCATTTCCTTCAACCTCTTGTCTACCAAACACATTACTCTTTTTGTTGCTGTTTTGGCTACCACGAATGATTTAGAGGAGAGGGGAGGAAGAATTGCGGCCAATTTCACCAGCCAATACTATTGATGGTAGTTTTATGAAAGTTCCCCTGTGCTTGGCATAATGGACTGATTGATTATGCTTTGTACACATCTCTTCTTTGCTCCAATGGATAGATGTGAAAAATAGTTTTGAATGCATATTTTAACACTTTTTAATGTTAAAGTTGTGTTTACTTCTCTGTTTACTGCTGCTGATTCTCCATTCCTCATAACAACCTGATTTGCACATAAAACTAAGTCAAGACATGACTTGACATGAACATGTGGATTCCTGGAGAGAAAAGTGAGGCCACCTGGTTCCTCCCACAATCCTCCTGCTACTGCAAACTAAGCCATGGTTTGGATTAGCATATTCTTTGAATCTGGGCTCATGGTTTGTCTCACTTCAGAAAAATCATGAGCTGTAAACAAGATGTGTAATTTGTTTACAGCTTGTGGTTTGTCTGGAGGAGACAAATCACAAGCTGAAGTTTGGACAATGTGCTATGCCAAACCATGGCTTAGCTCACAGTAGCACAACAGCAGCAGGATGAACTGGGCTGCAGGAAGAGCAGAGCAGCCACAATTTCCGAGAGCCCATGGTTTGGTTTAGTTTTACATGCAAACTGAGTCAATATGTACGTCTTATTGCAGGATGTAAATGAATACCTCCATGAGTGATGAATATCCAAAATGAATGTGCTTCCTGATATCCTCCCTGCCCCCCACCGATCCTTACAGAATAATAATTTCTGTAAAGTTCTCCTGCAGAAATAGTACTGCAGCAACAAAAGAGATTATGCGTGAAGTATCCCAGGTTTTGTGGCAGATGGGGGAAAATAATATAGACCACCTAAATTCAGTGCCTTAAGAGCAAGCCTTTAGACTAATTCTGACATGCTAGTCATCCAGGAAGTACCGTAGGTAATTATTACAATTAGGATCAACATGTTGGCATTCCAGATTCCTTCCAGCAAAATTGTAAATATAGTAATAACCTGTCTCAAGAACTGGGTGCCTTGAATTTATTAGTAATTTTAGCCCACATAAATCTATATTCTATATGCCACCGCAAAACTTCATAGGAACATGCTAAAAGTTCTTAAATGCCTCTCACTGAATCAACACACATGCCCTGAATCCCTGAATACTGAGTTCAGCAGTGAGAGTTACATGGACTTTAGATCAGACTCATTCCGTATGCTTTAGAGGACATAGCTGGATTAGTGAAATCTGTGGATATAATTAGTCCCTATTATTAATATGCTAGTTCTTGTGAACCACCTCCTGGTGATGAAATTTAATTGGGTTTTTCAGACCAATGCTTTTTATGAGCTAATATTTGATTCAGTTGCTGAAAGTAGACTGTCGTGATCCCTACAGAACTATTGTAACGCACACCACTCAGTAGTGCTATTTACTCAAAACTTGTCTCATGGTTGTGAATTTAATGACGTGATTACAAAGACTGTGTGAAAAGCCCAGCCACAGGATCATAATAGTCTGGGAGAACCAGCACTCTCACAGATCAAGGAATCTATTGCCTTTAAGGAATGCCTACATAGAAGCTTCCATGTCTTAATTTGGCGCTTAAGAGCATAACATAGCATTGCAGGAATCAGTATCAATAACAAAAAGTTCCATGATGTATGGAATGTTGCAGACTCCCACCTGCCTCTGACCCCACCAGTATCCTTATGCGCAGATGAAAAACCAGTTCAGGGCTATTGCAGGTGCATTACAACACATCCCATTCTGATTCCATATGCCATACATGGCATTAACTGTACATGGGCCCTCAAGTTTTTATGGCAAGAATTGCTCTATAAGTCTGCAAAAAGGGACCTAGTTTTTCATGTTATCTCCTTGGTTTGTTTCCTACATTTATAAAACTCCAATATGTAGTACAGTGGTACCTTGGTTCTCAAACTTAATCCGTTCTGGGAGTCTGTTCGACTCCCGAAACCATTTGAAAACCAAGGCTCAGCTTCCGATTGGCTGCAAGAGCTTCCTGTACTCATTCAGAAGCTGTGTCTGATGTTCGGCTTCCAAAAAACGTTCACAAACTCGAATACTTACTTCAGGGTTTGCGGCATTCGGGAGCCGATTTGTTCGGGAGCCAAGCCGTTTGACAACCAAGGTACCACTGCAAATTGTCACCCCTTTTACACACCACTTGCAGGAATAGGCAAAGCATTGTGAAGGAGCCTGCAGGTTGTGCCTTTGGTCTGATAGCAGGAGCTTTACAAAGCACCAGAGTGCTCTCAACCTTTTATCAGGGTGGGTTTCTCACTTGGAGTTCTCTGTGGTTTTGTAATTGCCAACTTGACGCAACCTTCCTCCAGCCTTACCCTTCTCTGTGGGATCTGGCATCAGACCGGAACATGACTCTTACATAGACCCTTTTGTGTAATTGGAAATTCTGTGTGATGGTGTGCTGCCTTCTGTTGAATGCAAGCAGGGCCAGTGGAAATCTGATGTTGCAAAAAATAAAACCCTTTTGTAGCTTGTAATTATATTATATTTGCATACTTCAATTATAAATATATATAGTTCAATTATAAATATATATATGTAGTGATAGTGTGGTCTCCAGAGTAAGAACATCACTATTGTTCAGTATTAAATGCCCCAAATTCAGCAAGATTATAGAAGCCAGTGCAATTTTGTCTGTCTAAGCTTAATCATCTCCCGTAAAGATCCCAAAAATAGTTTAGCTATTTCCCCAAAATTAGCTTTTGAGCAATCCCACGTGCCAGGTACTTATTTGTGCAGATGTGTGCAGTGGCACACAAATAGAGAGATAAGTTCTGTAACATGAGAAGCAAATAGCACTACTCAGATGACAACAAAAGTGCCACACTGAAAATGTTGTGCTAATGTTCTGGTTTGGAATGGAGATCCAGAGATATTCCATTTTTTTAAAAAATAAATTTTTATTAATTTTTCAACACATATTAAAAGACAATACAAAACAATACACAAACAAACAAACATATAAACACGTATAATTTCTTAACCTTATTTTTCTTTAAACCTTCTTTCAGCGACTTCCCCATACCTCCTTTTTCTGCACCCCTGTTTTAAAATCTTTCCAGCAACCCCTACTTTCAATTACTTGTAACACTTTCTTTAAATCCTTTTTCTCATATCCAATTGTTTGTCACTGCAATTCTATTTTATATTACCCAAGACATTTTAACACTCATTAATTTTACAACAGTTCTTAAGATAAACTTTAAATTTCTTCCAATCTTCTTCCACCGTCTCTTTCCCTTGGTCGCGGATTCTGCCAGTCATCTCAGCCAGTCCCATGTAGTCTATCACCTTTGTCTGCCATTCTTCCAGTGTGGGTAGCTCTTGTGTCTTCCAATACTTTGCTAAAAGTACTCTTGCTGCTGTTGTCGCATACATAAAGAACGTCCTGTCTTTCCTTGACACCAATTGGCCTACCATGCCCAGGAGGAAGGCCTCTGGTTTCTTCACAAAAGTGCACTTAAGCACCTTTTTCATTTCATTATAAATCATTTCCCAGAAGGCCTTGATCCTTGGGCACGTCCACCAAAGGTGATAGAAAGTACCTTCAGTTTCCTTACACTTCCAACATTTATTATTGGGCGTATGATAAATTTTTGCTAGCTTAACTGGGGTCATGTACCACCTATAAATCATTTTCATAATGTTCTCTCTTAAGGCATTACATGCCGTGAACCTTATACCGGTAGTCCATAACTGCTCCCAGTCAGCAAACATAATTTCATGTCCAATGTCTTGTGCCCATTTAATCATAGCTGATTTAACCGTCTCATCCTGTGTATTCCATTTCAACAGCAAGTTATACATTCTTGACAGATTCTTAGTACTGGGTTCCAAAAGCTCTGTTTCTAATTTCGACCTCTCCACCTGAAAACCAATTTTCCTGTCCTGTTTAAAAACTTCGTTTATCTGATAATAATGAAGCCAGTCTCTTACTTTAGACTTCAATTTCTCATAACTCTGCAGTTTCACTTTTCCCTCCTCATACTCTGTAATTTCCCAATATTTCGGCCATTTGGATTCCATATTTAATTTTTTCACTTCCTTAGCTTCCATAGGTGACAACCACCTGGGGGTTTTATTTTCCAACAAATCTTTGTACCTAATCCAAACATTATATAGAGCTTTTCTAACAATATGGTTTTTGAAACCTTGATGGATTTTAACCTTGTCATACCATATATATGCATGCCAGCCAAATCTGTTGTTGAACCCTTCCAAATCCAAAATATCTGTATTTTCAAGAAGCAGCCAGTTTTTCAGCCAGCAAAAAGCTGCTGATTCATAATACAATTTTAAGTCCGGCAGGGCAAACCCCCCTCTTTCTTTTGCATCAGTTAATATCTTAAATTTTATTCTGGGCTTTTTGCCCTGCCAGACAAATCTAGATATATCTTTTTGCCACCTCTTGAAACAATCCATTTTATCCACAATCTGCAATGTTTGAAACAGAAATAACATTCTCGGCAAAACATTCCTCTTGATAACAGCAATTCTGCCTAACAAGGAAAGTCTCAAATTTGACCATATTTCTAAATCTTTCTTCACTTCTGCCGATCCAGAGATATTCCATGCAGTAACAACAGCTATCAAACAGAAGATAATCTTTTTTTTTAAAGGAAAGACATATGGAAAACTTTACATATGAGTTTATCCTCAGAAAAAGTTCTTCTCATTGATTTTAAATATATGTTTGTACTTCATGTTAATAGGATAATAATCATATCATTACTTAGATTCTGCTCTTTGCATTTGTTACAATTACCTTTCTTGTAATTAGAGTTCTAAAACTTTGTAGGGAGTAAAATTTGTTAATTTCTGCCATTTCTGTCTTGATTTTTTAAAAAACGCTAAATGATTTCAGTCTGTGAACTATGCCATGTTTTCAAATCTCATATTTTTCAGCATATATATTGAATTCCAGCTTTGCAATGTAAATAGTGACACACACACCTAGTTAATGAAAGACAGCAGATGAAAGCTTTCCCTGTGATGCTGAACCATAAACATACAATTGCTGTTTATCCTTTGGAAGGGGAAAGCGAAAGCCTCAAGTGAGAAACTGATGCCTGACAAATGTCTGCCAGCCATTCTTCCTGTTCCCCTGTCCAGAGCTGGGGAGCAGGCAGAGAAAGATTAGGGAGTTGAAACTTGCACTGGCTTTCAGAGAAGAATAACCCAAGAGAGATGGGACATTAGTGCTTCCCAGTTTCATCTGGGCAACACTGTGTTATTTTACATGGGTTGCATCTGGTCTACATATGCCCTGTGTGTTATTTATTTATCAATCTTTCCATTGATATCCTGACTTTCTGTGAGAAACAGACTTAAAGACAGCTTATAGTGATTCAGCAATAAAAGTCAAAATAAAACAATAAATTAAAGTCTCTCCATTGTCAAATGAAAGAAAGAAAAAGAAAGAAAGAAAGAAAGAAAGAAAGAAAGAAAGAATTTCAATTAACACCTCACTTCTCTTTATACCAGTCACATTAATTTGCTTTGTACTGCAGTCCTGAACATGTATTTGCTTCAAAACCTGTAGGATTGGTAAATACCATTTAGGAGAAATGCATGCTTTAGTCTTGCAAAGGGCTCCCATCAATTTTGGGGGTCGATCAGTCCAACTTCCTGCCAAGAATGCAGCTATGAATTCTTCATAAACTTGCAAAGTGTAAATTATTTAACTTGGAAGCAGGTTTCCTGTCTGCAAACAAAGGAAGAACTGACAGCAGAATGCTCTCTGAATTGCAACTAGACTGGTACTTCATCCCTTGGTGTATATTAACATCCAGAGAAGACTCACCTCTGCTCTGTCTGTCCTTTCTATCCAGCTATGGAATTAATTATCTCTTGGTAGAGTGATGGCACCCAGCTCTAGAATCATTGTTTGATCCTGAAATATTCATCCATCCAGAGAGCTGAATCTTTGTCGGTTTCACAGACCTCATCAATGAACTGGTACAGACAGTGGCAAAAACATCGGAAGGACAAAACACACAGGCATGAAAAGGATCCTCACTTCTATCACACTTCAAAGATGAAATAAATTTAATTGTCCAGTAGCACCTTAGAGACCAACTAAGCTTGTTCTGGGTATAAGCTTTCGTGTGCATGCACACTTCTTCAGATACTTCAAAGATGAATATTAACTCAGTTTCCCCTGCCTCTTGGCTTTATGTGGCTAAGAATCCTGCCGAACAGGTATTTATTCTGCCAACTACGGTCTGCATGCTTTTTTGATGCTACCAACAACTGAGACTGCCAATAGCTACCTACTGTGTAGTACTCTTTTAGCCTTTTGATTTCATCTCTAGCTAAAAAATAGATGAAAGCTGTTCAATCATTGTGATTGCAGCACAAATCCATTTCATGACCTGGCTAAAATAATTCTATATAGAATTGTGGGATAGTAGGGGAAAACACTCATTTGGGGAGAGAAAAGAGAGAGAGAAGCTACCTGAGCTTGCACCGATATGAATGAGAATACACAGGTGATGAACCAGAGGCTCCTGGAATGCTAGCAAGTTGGGAGCATAATCAATTCACCTTTTTTAAAATATAAATGTTACATTTTTAGAAGCCAAATTAAATCTTACTTTGTTGAAGCAAACAGGTAAGACTGATTATGTCCACTTAAATTAAATTACCACACTATCTGAATCACTGCAAGTTCTTAATGGTGCTATCTGTTGAGAGCCACTTGTGAAACCAACAAACTCCTCTCATTCAAATTTCATTCAAATGCATGGGATTTGAACATTACATTTTAGCATTTCCTATGTAGAAGGAGTTTGGGGCTATATCCAGGATTCAATATTTTTACTTGGCCTTTGAGGGCCAGGAGAAGGTGAGGCACCTGAGACATTGTTGTCTCAGGTGCCTCAGCTTTAGAGTGAACAAGTCTCGACCGTTTCAGCGCAACCACCAGAGAGAAGCCATTTGTATACTAAACGGAGGTCTTGGACTTTCTAGTGTGGTCTTTATGAACTAACCTCCGCCGCTACTTTGATGGAGGAGTTTAATGTAAAGGTGAAGTTTTTTGAAGACAATATCTGCCCTCCCTCAAACTTTTGTTCCCCCAATTCAGCAAGATGAACATTCTAGATTGAGAGGTGACAGATCAATAGTGGCTGCTGGGTGTATTCAAGAAGGCATTCCATAGTGATGTATCTAAATAAGAAATCATGAGTGGAATGACCAACACTATTGAGTTTGCTTAAGATGATTAGCTGCTGTAGGGTTGCTGGAAGGGAGAAAGTATTGAGCACCAGCATATCATTGTAAATATAATTTAAAAAGACAAAGTAGAAAATATTGCAATATTGGTGGATAGTTTATGTTGTATTGGGTTTGTAAAAACTCTTGTCTAAAATGCTAGGCAAACCCAAACGTTTGTGCTGTGTATATACTTTTTTGTGGTTTTGACTAAGTAATCAGATCCCTTTTCCCCCTCCCTACTGAGACAGTGGCTGTAAAACGATTTCTCAGTCTAGATGTGTGGTCTAGTTCCTTTATGCAGGAATGAGCTTAAGTGTAAATGAACCACAGGAATGTATGTCTCTTGTTAACTCACCTCAGGCTTGTGAATATTTTTTTTAATGGTATATGGATTTAATTCTCAAAACTTGAATTGTTGACAAGCGGGCAGAAATGTGTTTTAACTACATATAATAATTATATATCACTTTGTTAATTCTCCTAATGTAATAATATTAAACTGAATATACTTGTTGCCACCGCTTATTTTTACAATATTAAATTTAGTTTAAGAAAAGAAGTAGATCTTTATTAAGATGGGTTCATTCTGGCCAGTATGTATTTGTGAGTTAAATTATTTTATATATCAATAGTTATCATTCTTTAAATGATCCAGCCAAGCTATATCCAAGCAGATCACAGTTAATTCTTTAAAAACAAAAACACTAACCTCAATTTTAAATGTAATTTAACAATTGAAAGCAGCAATGGTGAACATCGTGAAGCCTTCAGTCTAGAACATGCACATATGATTTGTTGAATTAGTGCCTTTAGATCTTTTTTTCAGATGCATTATGCCGATTGTATTTCTGATAAATGCAGGTGCAGTTTTTACTTCTGCCAAACACTTATGCTGGGTAATGAGTGCTGAATTCCTTCCGGACTGTTCAGTTGCCCAGTTTCTTTGAAAATGTCTTTCTAAAATGCACGATTAAGTAAACTCTTCCCTCCCACCGTATTCCCACACTTCCCTCCTCCCCAGACCATCACATGCATTTAAAAAGCTCCTCTCTCCTAGTCATGTGACAAAGTTAGAAGTGGGGGGTGGCAGAGGCAGATTTAGAGCAGCACAACCAGTTCTGTCGCACTGGGCGCTGAGCCTAGAGTGTGCTGCAGGGTACTGCAACTATGACATAGTGAATTGAGCAAAATGAGAAGCAGGGATTGCCGAATTTTTGCCTTGCACAGGGTGCAGCTGAAATTTGAAAGACTGAGGTACACCCCTGGGATAGCAGGCAACCAACTGTGCCTAGTTAAATCTTTGTGGGTCTTGATTTCTGCGTTGGGCTTTGCATTATTAAGCGATGTAATCTTTATTTTTTTTATAAGAAAATCAAAATAATTGTGCTCTTTTTGTTTTCTTTTGTTTCATTCCATGTCTGGTCACAAAGCACTGCTCACAGAGAGATGTGCAGGAAGCCACAAAGTTTTTGTCGTTAAGGCACTCCTACAAGACTGTTTCTAGGGGTCTGTTGGGTCTTGAGAACTTCATGATTGTGCAGGGCCTGAGCTTAGTCCACAAAAGCCAAGTTTAAGGAAACATCTCAACCATACTGAGTGGGAGACCAGCCAGCCTGTGCTGTTATATACCCAGGGAAATTCCTCACACCCTCCCATTTCATCTGGGTTATAGTGTTACTATCTCATGCCCTACCAATAGCTCCTCATCCCCTTTGTGTCCAGGATTTCATCCAGCTTTTGCTTGGCTTAAAAATGATAATGATTTTGAAGAAGCAAAACATCTCAATAACAAAAATTAAACTGGTTGGATAATTTCAACTTGGCCATAGCCAACATGGTGCTCTCCAGATGTTGTGGATTACAGCAGTCATCTTCTCTGACCATTGGCTGGCTGGGGCTGATGAGAGTTGGCGTCCAACAACTGCTAGATGCTACCAGGTTGTCTTAAGCAGCTAAGTAATGTCATGATAGGGATGCCGGTGCCGCTGTGGGTTAAACCACAGAGCCTAGGACTTGCCAATCAGAAGGTCGGCGGTTTGAATCCCTGCAACGGGGTGAGCTCCCGTTGCTCGGTCCCTGCTCCTGCCAACCTAGCAGTTTGAAAGCACGTCAAAGTGCAAGTAGATAAATAGGTACCGCTCCAGCGGGAAGGTAAACGGTGTTTCCATGCGCTGTTCTGGTTCATCAGAAGAGGCTTAGTCATGCTGGCCACATGACCCAGAAGCTGTATGCAGGCTCCCTCAGCCAATAAAGCGAGATGAGCACCGCAACCCCAGAGTCGGCCACGACTGGACCTAATGGTCAGGGGTCCCTTTACCTTTACTCATGTCATGATGTAATGAAGGGATGTCTATCTTCCTGACTACATTACCATCCAGTACAATGGTGATGAGTATTTTACCCCACCCCTTCCATAGAAGAAACCACTACCATGAATATGTTGCTCTGCACAGTGATAGGAGGTGAAGGAACCCCCATAGGATCTGAAAACATGACCGAGTTAGAAATTCTCACCCTGGCATACACAAAGTTTAGTGGGAAACGTGTCAGTTCCCCATCATTTTCATACAGGGGAGTGATTAACTAATGATAAATTTATATAGAGCAGAGAGCATAACCAAATCCAAGTAGTTTTCCAGTGTAGTTGTTAGAATTTCTAGGAAAACATTTCCTAATACGTGAACCATGCTACAATATACCCCACACTGGGAATTTAAGAACAAAGCCCCAGTAAATATGTCAGCACAGCCTAGGACATGATGGATGTGCCAGCACTGGCAAAAAACCAAGCATCCTACACATATGTAGATCTTATATAAAGTCTTGGCAAATTGTGCCTCCAATCTGAATTTTTCTTTTTTCAAAAGGAAAAGGGCAAAGTGTTTATTCCCTGTCTTATTAACAATAGCACATATCACTTTGGACATAGATGTTAACATGTAACTGAGTTTTAGGTAAACATTCCAAGAGCTTTGAAATATTTAATTTGTTGTCAGAATTCTGAAATTTGTGTGGCTGTAGGAGCATTTAAGTTGCATTATCTGTCGTATCACCTCATCATTAGGATAGGCACTCAATCACACTAAATAGTGGGTGCTTTGCTTTGCCTGTTCAGATGTCTCACATCTGCTTTTTCAGTTTTGTGTGGCTCGTTCTCAGCTGAGAAAACAAATACTTATCAGTGCTCTTACCTGCCCTTCAATTTGTGGTTCAGCTCTCTGTATTATTCACACAACTCATAAACAGAGTTGATGTTTCACATTTGAGGGTGCTAAACTGTGGTGAAGTTAGAATTCTTTTTTCATTACATTATTATCCTGCTTTTTCTCCAAGGAGATGAACGCAGTGTGTGTACTTTTTCCCCTTTGTTTTATCCTCACAACAACCTTAGGTTTGTCTGAGAGATAGCCCAATGTCACCCAGTGAGGTTTATAGGTGAGCATGGATTTCAACCTGGGACTCCCCAAGGAGACATCTTCTCAAGTTCTGGCACACTCCCAAAGCAGACTTTCTTCATCTGTGGTGGGAATGTTCAAAACATCACTGGAAAAACCACGGTGGGACTATAATATCCTTGATTTGGGGATGTATTTTAAAGTTTTGGTTCCCTGGCAATCCTGCTAACTGTCATAGAGTTCACAAAGCTCCTTTAACTAATGTGGTGGTGGCAGCAGCAGCACAAACTGTATGAGCCAGAGAGCAGAGATTCCATTGCTTACTGTGTGTTTAAGAAAATGCTTTGTGTATTGTAACAGTGTGGGGAAAAGAGCAATGCCTCTTCATGCCCTTCTGTCCATGCCCCTGGTATCTGTGCATCTGTGCTTCAGAATCAAGATATAAGATGGCAGCCCCTGTGCACTTAGTATGAGGATACGAGGCTCTCTTTATTTCTTACTTTTCTAACATTTATACCCTGCCTTCTGTCATGGAACCCACAGGGATATACATGTGTTTCCCTGGTAGTCTCCCATCTGAACTGGCTAGGCTCATGCCTGCTTAGCTTTGGCAAGATGGTGACCTCCTGTCGGGGCACCAACTATAGAGGGCTCTGGGTGCCCAGGCACCCACAAAAAATTGTTGTGGGTGCTCACCACAGGGCCCCCGACACAACTTCCAGTGCCTCACGAAGCACCAGAAGTCAAGTCTGAAGTCTTGTGAGGTTCCAAGGCCAGGTCACGGGCATGACAGCATGCTGTCATGCGCACCAGGCACCCATAAAAGTCGGCTCCCCTGCCTATTGTTCCTTCATACCATTTGCTTCTTTCAGCTAAACACATAGGTGCTGCTGGGGTGTGGCTAGATGGATGCGCTGATGTTGGGAGTGTGGCTAGCTGGCATGGTCTCATTTTACCCTCAGATACTGGGGAGAAGTAGGAGGAGGTTGTCCAAAGAGGGCCCTATGATTGCCCACATCTCTTGGTTTGCGTGGAATACCTGGCTTATGTGAAAAGTTACTTGTGTGGTACATAGCAGAAGTTTGGATCATGCAATTCCTGTGCCAGCTGCTTGACTGTATCAACCTGCTAACAACTCTATGAATCAGGATTTATTAGTAAACTGCAGATTTTTTTTTAACCACTGTAATTAAAAGACAAGCAATGAAGGTAAAGAAATTGGGAATCTCAAAACACATGCTTCTCAAGGATTTCAAATATGCACAACAGGCCCAAATACACTCTCTAGATTTGAAAGCTCAAATCTTTTTGCTATTGTAAGTTTTTTGTTTTGTTTTTTTTTGATATTTCAACTATTGGCAAGGCAGAAGGTAGAGCTTAAGACCTTGAAATTTAGGAATTTGCTCCTAATGTCAAAATATTAGAAAATAGCTATAAATCTCATGCGAGAAAAATGAGGGGGCAACTCCAGCCAATTTTCAGCTATGCCATGCAGTGGTAACTGAACTAAATACAGCTTAGCTGTCTTTTCCATTTACTTGCTTGCTTCTGCTTAATTCTTTACGTTGGCATCACAGGTTGGATTGGCATCTTGAGGAAAATGAGAGAGGGCATTCAAATGGAAAAGTGACAACTAAACTATTGCAACCTGAATAATTTTCATTGCTGGCTTTGCCGCAGATGAGCAAGTAGCAAATATGAGCACAATTCCTTCCTAAACATGAATACAGTCTCCAAAGACACTAAACTTTCCTTTAGATATCTTCACCTACCATTGTTTAAAAATAACCAACATAAATTTGTTTCACTAAGGTTATCTACTTTAAATCTCTAGAGCTGATTCTCCTCCAAAATCGTCAGTCAAGCAGCCGTCATCGAAAGAGATGCCTTCAGAGTCAGAAAAAAACACTGGTGATCCTGAAGACCTCTTTGATGATATCTGACCAATCTGGAAGAAGACTATGACCTCACTACAAGCTGTTTATCTCCAATTAATTATTTGTCTCAAAAGGAATATTTTTATCTAGAAGCGGGGGGCTATTTGTTCTTTCGGAGAACATTTTTAACAATGGTTTTATCTTTTTCTAATAAAGTTTTTTTGTGTGATCCCCCTAGTGGTCATCATTTGTCACTCAAGATTTCGAAGCTGGGTTTGTCTACAGTTGATTTGTGTGAGGGAAGCTGATGTTCCCTTGGGGGTTAGGGAGAAAAATTAACTAGACCACCAAAGTGGCAGCAATAAAAACAGTGAGGGGAGATTAAGACTGCAATCCCCACAGAAAGGTGTCTTTTAAAGTCTAAAACCTTTTCATAGATAGCCATAAGATATTTCCCAAATTCAAGGCTGACAAATATTTTCTAATTTGCACCATTCTGCTATGGAATCCAATGTCCTCTCTGTCTCTCCTTGGTTGCCACTTTTTTAAAAAGTCCCAGGGTGAAGGCTGATCATCATTAGCTCCAGTTATGCAGTGGTCTAAGCTGCTACATCTTGCTCAAGCCTACACCATTGTTTCATATTTTTATTGATGCAAACCACTTTGGGACCTACTGGCAAAAGGCGGTAAACAAAAGTCTCAATTAAATAATAAACAGAAGGGAGCATAGAACAAAACCAAATAACTTCAGCCTCCCACTATACCTCTCACATGTATCACTTCTTATTGCGGAAGTTATTCCAGAGGGCAAGTTTTTATATGACAACGCCTTCAAGGGCAAACAAAGTCACTTGTGAAAGAGAGCAAGAGAAGGTAGTGCAGATGAAGAGGTAGATGTTTTTGCAGGCACTGCCAAAAAACACAGAAGAAACGGAACATTATTTTTTTACTACAAAACATGCTTCTGGAAAACACTGTCTGTTTCAGCCTTAATCGATGCTAGTTGCTACTGGAGCAGATGGTGCAGTTCAACTCTGGGAAGAAGAAAGAGAAATGCCAAAATTAACAAGATTATAGTTGCTATATGGAACTCCCATTTTAGCAGTCACACATTTATGATTCTCAATTCTTTTAGGCCCACTGGGGTTTTTGATCTAAGTTTGTTTTGGATGGGCATCTACTAACCTTTGCTCAGAGTAGACCTATTGAAATCGTTGGCCATGGCTAATTTAGAGAACATTAATTTCACAATACAACGCTTTGGTTTTTTTCAGTTTGACGTTTGCTGCCACATTTTATAGCACTGCAAATTCAACAATAGTTCAGCTTGCTTAACGCATAGAGGACTAAACAAATAAGAAGAAAGAAAAAAAATTGAAAATAGGACATTGAATCCATTATGGAAATAAGAAATATGGATGAAAAACACTACTCTTTCTATAAACAGTGTGCAAAGAGAGTATGTTATGAAAAAATAGGTAGATTGTTACCAGGTGCTCCCTCCTGTAGATGCTTTCCAATGTATAACCATATTTAATTAGGAAATAATGGGAAAACACACTTTTACTTTCTACTCATACACTTTGGACTTGTGTTGGCTGCAACTTCATATGTTTGCCCATCCTGGAATCTCAAATGGGTTGGATCTTGAGGAAATTAGTCATAGATTATAGTTGTGACTAACTTCCTCTGCATCCAACTCAACTTTTTCCTTGGGATTGTAGCCATATCTTCTTTTAAAAAATGCTTTATGTGTAAACATCTGCTCAGCTATATACAGTTTTCATGACTTTTTATCAATGCCTCTACTGTTAAATGCGAAATGTACAGAGATTATATGCATCATCTTCAAACCATTAAAAACTATTTTTTACAGCCAGTGGTGGAGAGTTTGACTTTGGGCTAGAAAATTATGGGTTTGTTGCAGTGCCAAAGCAAAATGCACTTCCATGGATTTGTAATCCCATTCACAGGATGTGAAAATGAAGTGGGAGAGGTATTTTTCAAGATTACTTTTATGGGCGAAGTGCTCCTTGAAAGAAAGGTAAGGAAACAAATGTGACAAATTCCAAATCTGTCTCTTGATGCAAAATATTCATGTGGTTTTTATTCTTACGTTGTCACCCTCAGCTTATTGTTCCTTTCTTCTTGGCATACAGAACAGGACACAATAAATTTAACAGCATATATAAAAGGCCAAATGCAAATTAAAACCACTCAGATGTGCCAAATCGGGTGTATACGGGCTAAAATTATGCATGCAGGTTTATTATAGATAAGTAAAATCAAATGTTGTGCATTCAGTCTTACACCCAACCTTAACATTATTTTCAAAGAAATCCAGTTGATGCAATAAGCTAAAATATAAAGCAGAACCACTCAGGAAATGATTAGAAACTAGTTTACCTTTGAGTGGATCCTGTTTATTTTATACACTTAAGAGGTGTAAGAGTCCTCTGTGTGGTCAACCCAATAGTTGTTTTTTTGTTCATTCTCTCTCTCTCTCTCTCTCTCTCTCTCTCTCTCTCTCTCTCTCACACACACACACACACACACACACTTTAGTGCATGTTCCTCTTTGATATATTGTCTCACTGATTTCAGCAGTTTCCAAGGTACTTGGGGTCTTGTTGCTTTTTTTCAACCAGTGGAGGACATTCCATAAGGCTACTTATCCTAGTATAAAGCACTTCTGCAAAGTGCCCCAGTACACAAAATGATGTCAAGTCATTTTTATGCTATTTAATTAAAGAGCAGCTGAAAGTCCCATAGTTTCTGCATATGGTTCTGATTACTCCGGCTGAGCATGAATCCTGTATTGGATCAAAGCTTTTTTGCCCTTGTATTTCCCTCTAGCCTTGTGTTTCCATTCTCCCCACCCCCTACCCCGCTAAGCTTATACAATGTTCTCTTTCATTTAACAAGACGATTAAAGTGTAGTTTTAAATATTAGTTTTATTTTAACAGTAACCTGGAGGTACTACTCAACAGGGCAAAGGTAACTCTAAAAAAATTATGTCTGGGTTCGTGAAAGCAGTCATTTTGGAAGACCGATACAGGAGAATGGAAAATGATCTGCAAATGATTGCAGTCAGTTTTCTTGAGATTTGCTCAGCCCTGGAAAGGAACTGCATGAAAACAAACCCTGCTCACTCTAATTCTGCTCACGAGAAGTCTCTTGAAAAGAAAGAAGACAACTAGCTTTGGCTGGAACAGTGAAGAAGCTCAGCTGTTTGGGGATATTGTTATTGCCTCGCTGGAACAAGGAGGAAAGTCTGTGACGTGTGTTTGAGAGAGTGAGATGGAACAGATCGGTGTTATTAAGTCATTTTGTACATCCGGTTGCTGATGCTTTCAGGAGAACTGCAGTACACAGATGCGTAAAGGTAAAGGGACCCCTGACCATTAGGTCCAATCGTGACCGACTCTGGGGTTGCGGCGCTCATCTGGCGAACCAGAGCAGCACATGGAAACGCCGTTTACCTTCCCGCCGGAGCGGTACCTTTTTATCTACTTGCACTTTGACATGCTTTCGAACTGCTAGGTTGGCAGGAGCAGGGACCGAGCAATGGGAGCTCACCCCGTCGCGGGGATTTGAACCGCCGACTTTCTGATCGGCAACTCCTACGCTCTGTGGTTTAACCCACAGCGCCACCCGTGTCCCTTACACAGATGCTTACATGTGGTTATATTCCCATATATCTGCACCAATCCAGAGAGCTTTAGCTACCCAGCAGCTTGAGTGAGATAGTGTATACTAACCATACTAATACCAGTATACAAGTGTGTACTAATCATGCAGTATCAAATGCTCATTTTTCAAACCCCGAATTTTATAATTTAGCTTTTTTAAAGAAGGTTATTGGGGATATGATTTAGCTAAGATTGTTGGTGGAGGGGGTTACATTTCATGAAGGGGTCTCAACTCCTTTTCTCCATCATTTGAGCACTGCTCTGAAGAGAGACCTGGCTTGGACTGCTCTGAGCACTGTGCATGTCTGACTGCCCTTCAGTCTGGCTGTTGTGGTATGCACTTCTCTCTGTGATGATCCTTGCTTATTTCCTATTGCTAGACCTGGAAAAGAAATCATTCTGCTAGGCAACTGCAGCCACAATGCTGATGTGCCCCAAAGACTTACTTTGAGACAAAGCTCAGCCCTCAATCCTGTTTTCATGCTCAGGAGCTCAACTCTCAAATATGTGAATTAAAATGGGATTTTAATGATGCAAGGGATCCTTTTGAGCACATGCAGAACGGCTTCCCTTCATCGCCACGCAGCCCCAAGTAGCTGTTTCACTTCTAAGATTGGGAAAGAGGTCTTCTGGCCCAAACAGCCTGGCTTCCAGGAACTGGGGCCTCTAGATTTTGAGAAATAAAGCACTGGGTATTTGGTGATGACGGCTGTGGGTTGCCTAGCAACATCAACAGAGTGATTCCCCTTTCCCTCTGACCCTGCAAAATGAACACTCAGGGCTGGCAGACAGCAGAACACATGTGAGATGGATATCCAGGGCCTGGATATGTTGAAAAAGGTGAAGGTGTGTTTCAAGTAAATCTTGTTCCTAAACTTTGTAGCTTTCTATGGAAGAGTTCTGATAGGTTGGGCCACGAATCATGAAGTCTAGAGATCCCAAGAATGCATATGCAAGAGATTTTAGGCTTTCTAGTTTTTCCTCAACTGGTGTGGGTTTCTCGGAGGAGTTTGTTTACAAAACTCAGATCCGTAATGGAAATTGCTTTCAAAGGTATCCTTAAGTTTGTACAGAGACCTGGAAGTCACCATCCTTCCGGCAATGTAATGTGGTTCCAGACAAGGAGTGCAGCTGCCGTGTTTAAGCTGAGCAACATTTATGATAAGTTAATCAGGGGTGATTTATGGAAATAATTGCCGAGAAAGAAAAATCACCTCTTCTTTCCTTACACTTGTTGGGCACTGGAAATCCCTGGCAAATTGGCAGTCTTCCCAATAATGAATCGGGTTAAGTGTGTTCCTTCTTCCCATTTGACTTTGGGAGGGCATCAGTCAAGGTGAGAGTGATTCTGATTTATGAGGGCAACTCAGCAATGAGATGCAATGTAAGCTGTTTTCTTTTACACTTGATCTTGACACATGGTTCGCCTGCAGAGCTGTGGGTAGCGGCGTGTCGCTGTTGCATTTCCACCCTTTTCATTGAGCTATAGGCAGATATGAAACAGCAACCTTTCTGCTGCCAGAACCTTTCCTGTTGCAATATAATGAAACAAAAACACAGAGTGATGGGATAGGCTGACAAAGGGCTGAATAGAAGTAAATGTTGCCCTGGCAGCTTCACCGCAGAATAGCAGCTCCATTAGAGTTAGAAAGACACACACTCCCTTCAGACAGTCATGGCTTCCGCCAAAGATTTCTGGGAACTGCAGTTTGTTAACAGTGCTGAGAGTTTTTAAGAGACCCCTATTCTCCTCCCAAAGCTACAGTGCACAGAATGGTTTAACAATTGATCCATCTTCACAGGGAACTCTGGAAATTGTAGCTCTGCCCCGAATCTTCCAACATGCAGCTTCTTGGATGTTGTATAGCTCCAAACCAAGATTGGTGTCTTATCACAAATCTGAGTACTTTTCTTGAAATATGTAAGAATTCTCTCAGTGTTCATATACATTTGGGGACTTTTCCCCAGTGCAGTGTGGGACATGTCAGCTGCTGAAGTCCTCAGAGGCCATTCAGCAACAAGCATCTGCTCTCATGTCAACCTATTTTTCATCTATCAAATGCCTGGGTGTTGTATGATCAGCAGAAAAAGGAGGGGGAGCTGAGCAAGAGCACCTTCTTATGCACCCCCTAATTTATATCAACAGGATTACAAAGAAAAATATTTCAGTAGTTTTTTTCCTAAAGGCATATTTTAAATCATCAATAAAAGAGATTATTTGAAATCAGTGTTTAGTTGGGAAGGTGGAAATGTGAGTCATTGTTTATGAATAACTTGTTGCTGGCAACACTGATAACAAAAGTTGGAAGGGCAGAGGAAGTCCCCTGTTGAATTGACAAAAATCTCAGGTCAAAAATTAGTCCTCAAAATTAAATTATTGATTCAGCTTTAACTCTCCCTTGTCTCCCAAGAGATTACCAAGAATTGCATTGTCAGGAACAACTCTGATGCAGAAGTCCAAAGGGAAGCAGGAGTCCCCTGCTGAACAGACAAAAATCTCAGGGCATTGCCCCATGTGTTTTAAGCAAAAATCTGGAATGCAAAAATAGTCCTCAACATGAATATACTGATTCTGCTTTACCCTCTTCTCTTGAAATATTACCACTGCATTGTCAGGGACAAAAGCTAAGAACTTCAGGTGTATAAGTGGCTACCTGTTTTCATTCTGGATTGGAAGGGGAAGCCAAAATGTTCAAGGACTTGAGCTGCCTATTAGGAAAGACTAACTAAAAGAAGATGCTTTACTTTAGAAAAGAGGTGACTACATGGGGACATCAAGGTTAAAAAATGATGCATCATGTTGAGAAAATTGGGGGGGGGTCTACCCTTTCCTACGATGCTAAGAATCAGGGGTTACCTAAACTGATTGGCAATAGATACAGAACAGATAAGAGAAAGTACTTCTTCCCATAATGCATAATTAAGGCTGCAATCTCATTGGATGAGTAGACTTATGAATTATGCAGCAAATGCTAGACTTCATGACCAGGAATTAATGAGCGTTGGCTATGAGCTTAGAGGGCTTTCAATGGGAAATAGACCAGTTCAACAAAGATATGCATCAAGGGTTATTATGTCATTAATCCAACAGAACCTCTATCAGAAGCAGCAACCACTGAATACTATTTGCTAGGAGGGCAACAGCATGGAAGGGCTGGCTACTGCCTTTGTCCACTGCTTGTGGACCTTTTCAATACATCTGGTTGCCTGTTGTGATACAAGAAAAAGGACTGGAGATCAATGTAGGACTACAGCTCCCATCATCCCTGACTGTTGGCCCTGCTGGCTTGGGCTGCTGGGAGTTGGATTCCAGTGACATCTGGCCACATGTTCCCACCCCTGGACTAGATGTATCCTTAACTGAAGCTTCCAACCTCTTATTTCCTATATGGGCTTCATTAGCAAGAACTGTGGTTTAGCTTGTTACTGCCAGCAATCGTAAATTTGGAGAGATTAAAGCACACCTAGGAGTGCTTCATATGAAGGCAGTAGTGGACTGGCAAAGGGGAATGTGCCTGAAGCAACAGCAGCTCTGTCTTCCCCTCTTCCAAGAATGCACACAGAGTGGGAGAAGGCAAGAATGAATGAATCAAGCACATGGGAGGGTGGAATTAAAATATCACTATATACCAAATGTTGAATCTAAGAGGTCATCTGTGGAGAGTGAAGGAGACGGAGCCACACCCCATGTTTCAGACCAATATAATTAGTCTTCAGCGAATCTCTACCGCTGGCCAACAAACTGGTTCTGCACACTGAGATGGCACATTCAGAAACTGTATGTTCCCAGGACATCTGCATCAATAACAGTTTTGGACATGTAGTTCAGTTCAACTGCCTCCATTGTGAGATGATGCAAGTATTTCCACCTCTGCTTCCTGGACAGGCTGCATCAAGTGTCCTACTTCGTCCCTGAAAGAGTTGATGTAGGTTTCCTAGGGCCAAATAGGTGTAGCAGGAAATTTGTGAGTCAGTAGATGATAAAATCTCCTCAAAAATAAATAAATGAGGTTATAGTACATCTGGAAATAGTGTTCTAAATCCATAGTTTGAAAGCCCTTTAAGAAAAAAGTAGTTAGAACTATGAAAATAAACTTTGGATTGTGCATTTTAGAGTGTGTGTTATTGAAGTGAGCATTCCTGTCCCAGGCATGTGACAAGGAAGCAAAGTCTCTTACACCAAGGGAAATGCAGCTGGCACACCTGTATGCTCTGGGTCAAACAATGTTTCATGAGCATTTCCCTAAAACCATATTTTGCAGAGCTGATGACTAGTGTCGTCACCTGATGACTAGTGTC
Source organism: Podarcis raffonei (assembly GCF_027172205.1). Classification (NCBI taxonomy): domain Eukaryota; kingdom Metazoa; phylum Chordata; class Lepidosauria; order Squamata; family Lacertidae; genus Podarcis; species Podarcis raffonei. The sequence goes on from NC_070612.1 coordinate 32,096,466, forward strand.
GTCACCCCATTGAAGAAATATTACTTTTTAAATCACATTAATTTTAGTTGATTAATCTAAATTTGCCCATGGGTAAAAACAATTACTATGAAGCAGGGAGCACACTTCCTTTGTTTTTTGTTTTTTTCAGATAATGGGCACATATATCATCATGGCCTTTATCTTAGAAGAGGCATGCTAGTGAAAAGGGGAATGCCACTTTCAAAATGGTTTAACTACCTGCAGTTTTTTAAAGGACTTCTGCACAAAATCTTACGCTCAATTCCTTCTGGGCACCTTTTTAGTCAATTAATAGAACTGATTGATCAGTTAAACATTCCAGCCCCACCAATGGCTCTTTGCTTTAAAGTTGCTAAAATCCTGACAATTGAACCAAATTCCAGCTCTTTCTTTCCCCAAGTATTTCCCCATTGCTTATGCAAAATATAAGACTTAACTTCATGTGAATGCTGTTCATCTATGATACGTAGAGCTGACCAGTTGCTACTTTCCATTCCAGAGGAAGTTGTACCCCATGGGCTCATAAAATGATACTGTGCACAGAAATACTTTGTGATCTTTTAGTGTGGAAGTTGCACATAAGGTACATGTTCCCAAATTACTACCTATTACAGTGATACAATTGTAGTCACAAAAGCAAGAGATTATCCCCAGGGCTTGCCCATTCACTTCTCTTCTCATCTGTTGCTTTGTTGGTTGGGGAGATTATTGCTTTTGTTCTTTCTCCTTATTAGCCCTGGCAATTTAGGGAGATATGTGGCTGTAGTGTCTAATTTGCTGTTTGCCTCTCACACTGGCTCATTAAAATCTGAATGCATTGTGAAGGGAACAGAAATATCACTTGGGCTTATCTGGTGTGAAACTGGCTTAGTCATGCCCAGATGGTGGTGTCTGCTGACTGCAAACAGAAAGACCTCAGCTGGAGACACTGAGGATATTATAAGGATTCTCTGAGATCTCGTGATACCAAATCTATTTCCCAGGGCCTCGGAAACAGGTATCCAAATTAGGTTTACTTCATACTGTAATTTTCACTTTACACAGCAAGCATCTTTTCAGTGTGTCCAAAGCACATCCTTCAATGACCACTGAACAGAAGAGGCACATACTGTATGTAAATAGGCAGTGCAAATGCATTGGAAACTGTGACTAGCCACAAATAACTGGCACATACTCCATTTTTACAGTTAGAGACACAAACGTCTGCCAGTATTGTTGCATTCATCATGAATAAGAACTATTGAGGGAATTCTAATCTGTGTTAATGAAGTGCTTTGGAATCTGGAGGTAACATTTAGTCCATCTCAACTAATGTTAGTTAATTTGGTCTGTTGAATTTAGAAATCATTTCCCACAAGGGAATGTTCTGAAACAGAATAGCATCTCTGCCAGATCTTGTGGGCAAACATTGTGCTTCTCCAGATCCAGAGGAGCAGATGACTACAAAGGTAGCAAGGTTTCTAGCTGAGGAAATCAGAATAAGGTCCACTGTTTGACTGCTGATTCAGGACCCTAAACTGTGTTTTATATAATTGACTTTTTATTTTGTTCTGTGTATATCACAATGTTCTTTTGTTGCTATGGCTGATGGCTGACACAAATAAAGTTCCATTCATTCATTGTGCTGCTCAGTAAATAATAACATTTTGGCATGCATATTTTAGCTGTGAGGGGCAGATGGGGCTTGTCAACAAGGTAGCCCATCTAGGAGAAGGAAAACTCTGATCCTTGCAGGATATCTTGGGGAGAAGAAAAGGCTAGGGAGTAAACCCTACACAATCATGAACTGGCAGGACAATGGGAAGGAGGAGGGAGATCCTGGCAAGGGGTGCAACCATGACTGGGACACACTGGGACAAGCTGGCGATGAGGAAAGAGAGGTTGGTGTAGGAATTACTCGGAGGGTGATGGATAATGACTGGGGGATAGGGGTTAGTGCACAGGAAGCAGAGCAGCAAGACCCATCACCAGAGGGGGCCCTGTCTCCACAAGCATGGCAGGCTCTGAAGCATAGGGAGCAGCAGGTGGGGCACCCCAGGAGGCTGAGGCAGGCAAGGGCCCACAGCCCAGCTCCCTAGTTGGTCAGGTGGGGCTCACTAGCCCTGGGAGGAGGTATGGAGTAGGCTCAGAACAGGTGAAGGCTACATGCCTCATCAAGACCAGGTGCAGCAATCAGCATGCAAAGTATAGAAAGGCAGCAGTGCTGAGGGCCTGTGTCTGCTCCGCTGCCCATGTTGATGGCTCTCAGCTTGGATGCTCCAGAATCTCTGCAGGACTTTCAACACGTGAGTTGATTCTGGATTGGGGACTTGACATACTGACTTGCCGCCAGGTAGGCCAGAGGTTCAAGACCATTGCCAAGAGGGGGGTCTTGTTGTCTGGTCAGCCTAGGACCTTCATTCACACTGCCCAGGCTTGGGCCCTGGGGAGGTTACTTTGGTGCTGCTAACACAGAGGTTTGACTTTACCCCCCTAAAGGCGCACTCCATTGTCTCTCGAGACAGACAGATGCCAACAATCTATATGCTGAATATTCCATAGATTTATGCTCATAGTTATTTAAAAAAACCAGTCTAAATGCATAATTACGGTATAATATCACTACATCACTAAACAAATAGTTTAACAATTCATTTAAAATACGTATATCACATCGCACAATGGTGGAAATTTTAATTCAGCCAAACAATACCTGAGCTAGTCTGGTTCCTGAGACCTCACCCAGCCATGTAGGAAGTAGGAACAGCCAGGAAGAGTTTTTGCAGTGTTGCTGATGGCTCCTAAATTATGAGAACTATGGTGAAAAACTAGGAACTCTGGATCTCTGCTCTAGTATAAGGAGGTGACTCGCTCCAAATTCCCACTGATTGGACTTTGAGGCTGAGTTCTGTGGATTGCATTGCTAGTTCACAATATTGTAGAAATTAATTTCAATGCTGGGAATTTGATTTGCATGCTTGAGCTAATCCATGTTTACAAAGGGTAGCTTTTCAATTTCAGGCTTATTTGATAAAGGGAAGTATGTGTGTGTAGCCAACATTGAATAGGACTCCTTGACTAAATGTAGGTTTTCATGCTTTTTCTATGTATCTCTTCCTCTTAAAATCTGAAGGACCCTGGAGGAAGATTCTTTGCAGCATCTAAATAATCTGTAGCTTCTTTATTGGAGATCTGTTTAGTTTGTGGGAAACTGCACATTTTCAGTGGGAATTCTTTTTACAGCTGCCTTATTCTGTTTATCTGGATCTGTCACTAAAGTAAACTTGCATTTGGTTGTTTAGAATACCGTGGTGGTTTCCAAGGCCCCCTTTCTGCCCATGTTCATGAAAGGGTTTGGTTTATTATCATAACCTTTGCTTAAAGGTCCTAACCTTGCAGTTTGTACTCTGATTAAAGAAGAGGAAAATGGCAGCTCACATTCAGATAAGGGTCTTGTAAGTCTAGCCAGTTCCATCCAACATCTAAGTTATAACGGGGATCATATGCCCTGCCTGGCTCCTTTTGTGCCCTCCAGTCCTCCTCCTCTGGGCTGCAAACCAGATATTCTTCACCTAGTACACTTGTTTGTATTCAGCTCTCTTAGGGGGATATGTATACAATTCCTAGCTTCATGTCCCTGGGGTAAAGCATGATTTGACTTGAGCACCTGTGCTTTTGGCATCATAACACCAATTCTCAGGAATTCTGTTCCCTCAGAAGTGACTCCCCAATATTTTCATGTTTTCAGTGTGTTTGTCTGGAAATAGAATATTCACACTCCTTTGACCAAATACTTACTTAAGTACTTGAAAATTACAAGTTATTTTGTTTATGTTGGAAAAATTAAAATATTTCTCAAAGACTTTACAACTGAAACTAGATTTGAGATTAAGGGAAGAGGCTTGTATTGGCTTCACTCGTCTCCTTGAATAAGTAAATGTGGTGAGGAGACAAAGAACTTCATCAGGTACATCTGAGGTCTTAGGCATGTGGCATGTCCAGTATGATGCTTTCTTTCTTTGTTTGCTTATTTTAAACAGACTCCTATTTGGCGTTAAACTGCTTTTGAACATCTTCTCAGTTAACAAAACAGATTGGCTCAATCACTTTTGGGATATATATTTGTGTTCAATAACTGGGTGGCGTGGTAGCATGAGACCACAGCACTGGCGTTGCCTCACCATTCAATGTGTTCAGCTGTTCCCATGCGCAGATCTAACACATAAACAAACCACTTCAGCTGGATATCAGTAGGCAGGGAGTTTCAAAGTATAGGTATTTCCACACTAAAATATTGATTCTTTACAACTGTACAACGAGTATTATGCGGTACCTGATATAATGCCAGTTCCACAGACTGAAGTGGTTGAGTGCAGTACAGATGTAGCCTCTGTGAGAGGGCTGGGGATGAGACCAACAGGCACAATTCCACTCCTGAATCTATCCCAGATCTGAAGACATAAGAAAACTACATTTTATTTCTTCACCAAGCATCACTGATGGGAAAGAATAATCTAGAAATACAGCCAGATGGCATCTGCACTAGATGCAGAAGTATAAATAGATGACATCCTTTGCTCCAGGCATGAGAAAACCTGTTGGATAAGCCATTCCCTTTTGCTTTGGCTGAGTGTTTGCAGCAATACTGAACAAAGATATATAGCTGGAGCTGGCACTTAACCAAATATTTTCAAGCAGAGGGACTAAATCAAAGTATTGTGCCATTATAGTCGTGCTAATCTTTAAAGCTGCCATATGTCTTCATAAGCAGCGCATCCAAGGAAAGCTGCTTGATAAATGCTTTCATAGTATGAGAGAAACAGATACCCTAAATGTGGCCCAATACTTGTTATGAGACGTGTTCAGCTGCAGAAAGAACTGAACCCCCTACCAGTCTGTGAGGGGTGCTATCTATTTTGCTCAAGGGTGGGGACAGGAATCCCAAGACGATTTAATTGAATATGTGACTTAGCCTGTGAAGAATGAGCTGTGTATGCATTACAGAAAATAAAGTAGACTCATCTTGGTCCAAAGTCCTCAGCGGGTGAGGCAAGACAGTGAGATATTTCCATAGGTTTGGCTGGGACAAACAGCCATTAGCACCTCTGCTCCTCAATTGGTCTCCTATAATGACTATTTGATACAGCAGTGATGGGCAACCTATGGCTCTCTAGATATTGCTGGAATGCAACTTCAAATATCCCTGACCATTGGCCATACTGGCTGGAGATGATGAGAGCTGGAGTCCAACAACATGGTTGCCCATCCCTGCAATACATGGTCAGTCTTCAGCCATTACATAAGAACTTGAATGTACTTATTCTCACACTCCCACCATGTTCCTTTATTCAGTGGTGTAGCTAGCTGCTCGGGTGCCCAGGGTGGTGCAAATGCCCTGCACTCGGGGGGCAGGGAAAGCCGCCCACGGGGCGGGGAAAGCCAGGGCAGAGCACGCTGCGTAAAACCTCCATGAAGTCCGCAAGCCCCACGTTGCTGTTTCAGGCAGCGTGGAGCCTGCAGGTGCCCGAGCCACCGCGTCACTCCCCAGGTGAGACGTGTGGCTCAGGCGCACTGCAGGCCAGGCCCTGCGGTCACTCCCCTCAATGATGACACCTGGGGCAGCCCACACCCACTGTACCCCCTTCCTATGCCACTGCCTTTATTCCTTCTGTATCATGCCTATTGTGTTTGCCACTATTTATTTGTAAGCTATCCTATGTTGATAGAAAACTATATATAAACCTAAGCAGGTAAGTAAATGGCCAAACAAATCCCCACATATTTTCCTGTGGATACACAGCTCTGGGTAAGTGGGCTTTTTCACTGACCCAGAGAACCAAGGTCCACATTGCATTGCTGTCGCTGAAGCTAAACAGATCTGACCCTAATAGGCAACTGCCTGCAAGCCGTATGTTGTTTCTTTTGAGCTCTTTGCGGGAAGAGAAGGACTAAAGCATAAAACAGAATAACATTCATCTCAATGCTACTCTCTTTTCACAAAGGAATATGTGTAGGGAACTTCCCCCTTTGCTGGAATGAATAGGGAAACGCTTATGGGCAGACGAAGCTGGTGTGTGTGCAATGTATCTAAGCCCCAAACCCAGAGGAGATTATGATTTCTCAGTTTTCTAGCTGTTGAGTGAGCCATCTTACCTAATAGCTGTAATTCTCAACAAGATGCAATCGATTAAGGTTCTTGCAAATCAAAAGCACCATATTAATGTTATTACTGTACATTTAAGAGACCCACAGGACTATTATCTATGTATATTTTAATTATCACATAAGGCACATGTAAATATACATTATGTACTGGTTTGGTGGTTCATAACTCAAACTGAGTTATGAATGAGCCTTTTAGCCACACACTCTACTCCTTTCCACGAGGGAGCAAACCCACCAGGAAGTCTTCAGATTTCCTTGCCATCTATGGCAGTCTTCAGTTAACTATAGTTTCTTCTGAATCAGAAAACTATGTTTAACAGTTTTGGAACAAGCCATCTTCGAGTCAAGGCTTCAGGTCCTGGTTTGTTCCAAAGCCACAAAGCATAGTTTCCTGGTTTGAGTGAAATATGAAACTATGGTTAATGGAATACTTCCTGGTTTGCTAGTTCACTTATTCATGGAAAGGAGCGAAGGGACTGCATGTGCAACTAAAAGGCTTGTTCATGCCTTGGCTTATTGAACAGATGGTCAATGATGCATACTGAATGTGTGAACTGACTCTGTTGGAAACCATAGTCAGTGTTTGTATCCTTTCAGACATTTCCTCCATGTGTTCACTGGATGTGTGCAGTGGGGACTAACCCCCAACTTCTGCACATTCTGTGATAGATATGTACAGTGTCTCTGTGCATATGCAGCTGTATGTCCATAAGCTCTTCCACATGATTGGGAACCCTAATCATGCAGCATTCCCGGTCACGTTGAAGACATTATATGTAGACATTACAAAATGTGTAAAAGTCAGGACAAGGGCAGGACCAGCAGACATGTGGAGGTCAGGGCCACAATCTCTCTCACTGTCTGTAAAATCAGTGAATGTATGGAAGAACTGTCTTCAATGGCCTTGAGATGAGTTAAATGGCAGGTTTTATCTTCAGTGTTGGCTACGCAGTGGCACAGTTATTCATGTATATAGCCATTTGATGCTGCAGTAATAATAATAATAATAAATTATTATTTATATCCTGCCGATCTGGCTGGGTTTCCACAGCCACTCTTGGCAGCTCCCAACAGAATATTAAAAATGCAATAAAATATCAAACATTAAAAACTTCCCTAAACAGGGCTGCCTTCAGATGTTAATTTTATAATGAATGATTTTAGAGTGTTGTTTGTGTTGTACTTTTGTATTGTTTTATTGTTGTTAGCCGCCCTGAGCCCGTCTTCGGCTGGGGAGGGCGGGATATAAATAAAATTTATTATTATTATTATTATTATTATTATTATTATTATTATGTCTTCTAAAAGACAAATACAGTGATACCACGGGTTACAGATGCTTCAGGTTACAGACGCTTCAGGTTACAGATTCTGCTAACCCAGAAATAGTACCTCGGGTTAAGAACTTTGCTTCAAGATGAGAACAGAAATCATGTGGCGGCGGCATGGTGGCAGCAGCGGGAGGCCCCATTAGCTAAAGTGGTACCTCAGGTTAAGAACAGTTTCAGGTTAAGAATAGACCTCCAGAACGAATTAAGTTCTTAACCTGAGGTACCACTGTAGTTGTTTATTTCCTTGACATCTGATGGGAGGGTGTTCCACAGGGCAGGCACCACTACCGAGAAGTCTTTAAGTGATGAGCATACACGTGTGAACCAGCCCTAAGAAAACTGTAGTTTAGTCAGGTTCAGACCTTCTTTTAAATCTGAACTGAAAATAACTTTAAAGTTGATTGTCATGCTGGCTCATTAATTGAAGATGATAAGCCACAGATAGAATGCAGGGAATGAATGAGCAATGTGCCTTGCATTAAAAAAAAAAAAGCCCTAAAAAGAAAACAGCCATCTCATCAAAAGTATTTGAACTCTGAGGAAACTGGGGGAACACGTCAACATGGAATAGGATCCTGTTCTCCATCAGTGCCCTGGGATACTGTAAGCAATGTAGTGTGAGAACTCAAACACAAATTATGAGTCAAGGGGGGCGGGTGTCTTTGTTTTTAGAGTAACAAAAAAAAAAAAAAGTTTGCCCAGGGAAAAAGAAGAGATACTGATGACAAATTCAAGTAACATAATATGTACCTAAGGTAATGAGTAAACCTTGTAAACTGTGCCAAATCTTATGGACAGGCTTCTCCGGCAGTAGAGGTAACTACTTCAGGGATAGCTGAGCATGTTTCATGACAACCAGTCTTTTAAAATAATGGGTTACATACGCTTCAGGTTACAGATTCCACTAACCCAGAAATAGTGCTTCAGGTTAAGAACTTTGCTTCAGGATAAGAACAGAAATTGTGCTCTGGCGGCGCGGCGGCAGCAGGAGGCCCCATTAGCTAAAGTGGTGCTTCAGGTTAAGAACAGTTTCAGGTTAAGAACGGACCTCCGGAACGAATTAAGTACTTAACCTGAGGTACCACTGTACAGTGGTACCTCGGTTTAAGAACAGTTCTGTTTACGAACGATTCGGTATACAAACTCCAGAAAACCGGAAGTAGTGTCCCGGTTTGTGAACTTTACCTCTGTCTAAGAACAGAAGCCGAACAGGGAAGGGCACTGGCAGCGGGAGGCCTCATTAGGGAAAGCGCACCTTGGTTTAAGAACGGACTTCCGGAATGGATTAGGTTAGTTAACCGAGGTACCACTTTACAGGTTTCTTGAATAACGGACTCTAGACCTGGATGCCAGTTTTTGCTTAGGGCAGATCCACACCATACTTTTAAAGCACATCCAACATATATTCCCCAAAGTATATTGGGAACTAGTCTTTGTTAATGGTGCTGGGAGTTGTAGTTCTGCGTGAAGAAAACTACATTTCCCAAGATTCTTTGGGGGAAGCTGTGTGCTTTAAATATGCATTGGATGTGCTTAAAATGTATGGTGCAGATCTGCCCATAGTCTTATGGATTGTCTTATCTAGATTCTAAGCATGCTCACTTGGATGGAAGTAGAGGATGACATGCTTTAGTCATGTTTACTTACTTTAGTTATTTAACAGAATGAATATACTGGTTGACTAAAAGGAAAGAAAGAAACCTCAAAGTGGTTTACCACAATATAAAATAAAAATTTATTGAAACCCCACCCAGTAAAAATAGGTATTAACATATTCAAAAGATGATTAAATTCAACAGTAGTTTTAAAAAAAGAAGAAATAAAACACATGCAGCTTCTACATATCTGGATAGGTTTGTCTTAAAAAAACGTTTTAAGCAGGTTCTGAAAGAGTACAGCAAACTGCCTGCCTGGTGTCAATTTCCATTTATTAAGGTTGAAGTTCTTGCAAGTGCCACTACAAATGCTGTGCTATTGATTGTGATCGAAATGAAACCATTGCTTCATGCTTTTGGAAATTATTTGCTTTGTTTTATAAAGTTAAGGTTTTCACTAAACACTCAAAATAACGTCTCATGAGTCTGATTACCTGAGCTAACAGCAAGGCAAGAAACAATTGCCTCTAAAAGTTACTATAGCTGATCGGACTATAGCTTCTGGGCTATAGGTCTCCAGAAAATGCTAAACATTTCCAAAATAACAAAAGAAATATTTACCTATATTTGTTTATATTGTTTTAGATCAGATATGTGTTCTGCATTGAGGCTTCTCCTGTACCTAAAATAGTGCTCCAGTTGAGATTTAACCTCATTCCAAACCCAACCTATCATTACATATAAAGCATACAAGACAAATATTACTACCCATAAACTCACTATGTTGGAGAGTCTCAGGCCTACTTCTTAAATGAGGTAGAAAAATATGTTTTTGAACATTATTATTATTATTATTAACTATTATTATTATTACCACTTAAGACAGCAAGTTATGTCCCCCATAAAGGTAAAGGTAAAGGTACCCCTGCCCGTACGGGCCAGTCGTGTCCGACTCTGGGGTTGTGTGCCCATCTCGCTTAAGAGGCCAGGGGGCCAGCGCTGTCCGAAGACACTTCTGGGTCACGTGGCCAGCGTGACAAGCTGCATCTGGCGAGCCAGCGCAGCACACGGAAATGCTGTTTACCTTCCCGCTAGTAAGCGGTCCCTATTTATCTACTTGCACCCAAGGGTGCTTTCGAACTGCTAGGTTGGCAGGCGCTGGGACCGAGCAACGGGAGCGCACCCCGCCGCGGGGATTCGAACCGCCGACCTGATGATCGGCAAGTCCTAGGCACTGAGGTTTTGCCCACAGCGCCACCCGCATCCCATGTCCCCCATAGCTCCATTATAACTGTGCTTACTTCTCTAATGCTTATATATCTTCCTGAGGCATCATACACCCTTTTTCATTCAGGGTGACTTTTACTTACTAAGGTTTGGACCAAAAAGATTCAGGCAAATCATTTGCTATGCTTGTTTCCAAGAGCATTCTTTATCGCTCCTCTCTGTTTTCAATGAATGAACTAGGCAGCTAACAATTCAAAAATTAAAATAATCAGAAATATATTGCATGTGTTTCATTTTATATTTTATCTAACTTTCTAGCGATAAAAAATAATAATTGGAAAACACATTGGAGTGAGCAGTATTTTGCGTCCTGAAAAGGTGGTGAAAGGAAACATGGCCAGGACAGATGGATCTCCTGGGACAGGGAGTTCCACCACTTGGACACTATAATGGAGAAGTCACATGCTCCAAAGGGTCAGCTGTGGTCAAGACTTTCACTGCAGCCTTTTGAAACAGCTGAAGTTTCCAAACGCTTTTCTAAGGCAGCCACATATAAAGCCTATTTAGAGCCATCTAATCTTTATGAAACTTAAGGCACACGTCACCATGGCCAGGTTGACCTTTACTTGGAATGGGAGCAGTTTGCATGCCACTCTAAGCTGTACTCTTGGACATAAGCTGCCACCTAGAGATCTAGTAGGAATTATAGGTGACAGAAGACGCCCAAACGACACAGCTGTACAGTGGTACCTCAGAAGTTGAATGGAATCCGTTCCGGAAGTCCGTTCGGCTTCCAAAACATTCAAAAACCAAGGCGTAGCTTCCAATTGGCTGCAGGAGCTTCCTGCACTCAGTCGGAAGCTGCAGAAGCCATTCGGGATCCAAAGAACCTTTGCAAACCGGAACACTCACTTCCGGATTTGCAGCATTCGGGAGCCAAAACATTAGACTCACAAGGTGTTCGGAATCCAAGGTACGACTGTATTTTGAAAGGGAGTGTCACCTTCTCAGAAACAGGATTAAGCACTTCTTTGCCTGGACTACCCATTCTCTCTTTGTGTTACAGACCCCTATAGAAAACACAGTATTAATGATAACATATAGTCATACCTCATGTTACAGCTGCTTCAGGTTGTGTTTTTTTGGGTTACGGACCGCCAAAACCTGGAGGTACCGGAACGGGTTACTTCCAGGTTTCAGTGGTTGCACATGCGCAGAAGCGCTGAATCGCGCTTTGCACATGTGCAGAAGCACCGAATCCCAACCTGCGCCTGCACAGGCGTGGGTTGCAAATGCTGCGGGTTGCGAATGTGCATCCTGCATGGATCACGTTCGCAACCCGAGCGTCCACTGTAATAATCTATAAAATGCTAAAATATGAAATCTAGCATAGGAACTTACTGGGTTTATATGCTGCCCAAGCAGAGTTTAACTCGCAGGACAGGCTCTCCCAACCCTTTGGAGCAGACTAAGAGGGTGTTGGGAGATTTCTGGGCAGAGGAGTGGGAAGTTCTTCTGAAGAAGCAGAAATCTGCTGCATGAGCAGAACAGTGTTGGGTACAGCCCAAACGTGCTTGTAAACGCTGATGTTTCATTTTTAGCATAGCACTTCTCAAGCAAGCTTTTCTACATAAAATCAGCAAAGTGTGAAATATTTCTAAATTAAATCTCTGTCTCATGTATTTTGTAAAAGGAGAACATGGTTTTCAACATATGTCTTAACTGCACGTTAATTGTATATATGTGGGCAGGGGATCCCCGCCTCCCCTTGCTTCAAGTCTGGATGGAGAGTCCTAGAAATTGAATCAATCAATCAAGTAACATTTGAGATCCTGGCTTCTGCTAATACAGGAATGACTATGGCTAGCACACTTAGGGTTGCTCCATTCATGCGGGGGGGGGGGAGGGCTGTCTCTGCTAAAAGTTTGCCTTTCCTGCAGCTGCTAAAAACAAAGGAACCCAGCCAAAGAAATTGGTGACAACTCTTCGAAAGCTAAGGTTGAGGTTTTCCTCATGAATGGTGTTACTCACAGACATTGCCTGGTCTTGTAGGGACATCTGGGTGAATTACAGGTAAAATCCAGGCCTTAGAAATTAGTAAATCCACAGAGTAATTTGTGACTCTAACTTAACCAAACTCTGGCTTTACTTGTGTTTAATGTGGCAGTTGAAGGACGGAGTTTGAGTCGGTGAGCAATTTCCAGATACTCTAATCTAAGAAACATAGCTTTGCATAAGACCTTAATTAGTGGCCTCTCTGCCTTTCGCCCAGTTACCAAAACAGCAACACAGTGGTGATTATTACCTAGATAAAAGAGTTGCTGATAATCCTTATCAGCTTCAAATAATTGCATTATAATTATGGTAGGTAATGTAAGAGATAAAGCACCACCTAGTGGACAAAAATCTCATCCCCTGCAGCTCCCTTAATTTATGTAGGTATTATTTCCCCAGCCCGAAGTCGTTAAAACCCAGTTTTCAAAAGTAATTTTCTGGAAATACCCAGATTTCATCTACTGTGTCTTCACTTAGTGGAATGCTAAGAGCGGTCAGCACTACAAAATCTGAGAAGGAAAAGTCTGATCCTAGACTTCCATTGCCTTGTGGGATATCTTTGGGAGAAGAAAAGGAACAAACCCTACGCAAATCTGGAGTGGAGACCCTAAGATGGTTGGATGGCGCCTTTATATGCCTCCTTTCTGCAACTCCCACAGCCAAGCTGGTACCAAATGTGTTGCTCTGCTTTGGACCACACCAGCACGGCTGAGTGTGGGGTCTTGTCACCTGGGCAGCCTAGGACCTCCATACACTTGCCCAGCTTGCACCCCAGAGAGGTCACTTTGGTGCTGTTAACACAGCGCTTTGACTTCACCCCCAGAGACTCACTCCCTTGCATCTCAGGACAGGCGGATGCCAAGAACTTACCACCTGCTTTGAAAACCATTGTTGAAAAATGGGCCATGGATATGACAAAGGCATACATTTAAACAACAGTTCCTGGATTCCACTCCAGATTGCATGTGGGGGCTGCTAGGACTAAATATTCCCGCTTTCCCAAACGTGTTTCTTCCACATAAAACTGAGCTACCCTGCACCTGAAGTGTAAGGTTATTCACTCGCCAGCTCTTTCTGAGAACTGGACCTAAGATTAGAGAGTGGTCTGAAATCACTTGACACAATTTTACTGCTTAAGTGAAGTAGTTCAGGCCTTGGAGACAACATGGAAGGCAGATCAGCTGAGGGACCATGTTTAAATTGCTCTAAGCTCCCCAATGGAAGCGAACGAAATAATAAAGGCATATTTTTACGTATACAGTGGTACCTCGGGTTAAGTTCTTAATTTGTTCCGGAGGTCCGTACTTAACCTGAAACTGTTCTTAACCCGAAGCACCGCTTTAGCTAATGGGGCCTCCCACTGCTGCTGACCAATTTCTGTTCTCATCCTGAAGCAAAGTTCTTAACCTGAAGCACCATTTCTGGGTCAGCAGAGTCTGTAACCTGAAGCATGTGTAACCTGAAGCGTATGTAACCCGAGGTACAGTGGTACCTCGCAAGACGAATGCCTCGGAAGACGAAAAACTCGCAAGACGAAAGAGTTTTTCGTTTTTTGAGTTGCTTCGCAAGACGATTTTCCCTATGGGCTTGCTTCGCAAGACGAAAATCCGCGCAAGACGAAAAGACTCGCGGAACGAATTAATTTCGTCTTGAGAGGCACCACTGTACTACTGTACCTGTTTTGGACTGGGACCAAAAACAAACTTAAAGAAGCAAAACTGTGAACAAAATATAAAGGAAGAGATGGATTAGGAACCTTTGGGATTTGTAAGCTATTTCAGTGGGGCTTCTGCAGGAGAATTTCCCGGTTAATTTGGGCCCATTGAGTTTCATACATTTGGATTGAGTTCCCATTTATTGTAACATTTAGCAGATACAGAGTGAGGCTCAGGAAAGGATTACTGACAGACACACTGCTTTTCTTGGTTTCAAGAGCCCTCCCTATCAGTGTGGACCCAGACTTAGTATTTGCACAATTGCGGTAACATCATATCGTAAATTATGAAAGTCTGGTTGCATGAGGTAAAAGGGGAAAGAACAAACCCGCAATTGATTGTCCAGTATTACTTCTGCGTCAACTCTTGTGGTGCAGTCTGTGCATTATCAAAACAAAAATAATATGAGCCCGGGGTGAAATTTATCAAAGGAAGTCTGAGACAGTAAGGATTAACACAGTACTTCACTGTGACTGGGACCTCTTGATAGTGATAAGTTTCTCTCCCTCATTTGATCGTGCTCTGTTCCCATTCAGACCAGTGTGCAGAAGGAAACTGGTAGCATGTGACCTTTTAAACCCTTCTCTAAAGACTCCCACTATAAAGTACAGAAGGCCTATTCTTTAAATATACAGATCAAATTCTATACCGGCCAAACAGACTATCATTTATACCTGACACAGAGATAGGCAGAAGTGCCATTGCTTCTTATATTATTTCGTGTCTGCTACTTGATTTCCAGTCAGGCTGTTCGAAAAAGTAACCACTGCACAATATTAGCATGTGTATTATCTGGTCCAATTGTGAAAACTTTCAAACCAATTAACCAATTAAGCAAATGATTTTGAATTTATGGTCTTTTAGACAGTGGACCACTAACAGACTAAGATGCAATTGAGCACTAGCCCGATTTCAGCCAATGGACCGCAGAATGATTTTTAACCTTCTTTCTGTTTTTAAGAGACCCTGCTGCCAACATTTATGCTGGGGCAGAACAGCCTTAAGAGGACTTTTTTTTTATTTCCCTCTGAAACTCCAAGGGACTATCCAGGGAAAAAACGACTGCATTCTGAATTATTGAGCTACAGGATCAAAACCCATCACTTTTAGAGCAAATTCCTCTTAGGGCATGGTCTGAAGGTGCATTATGTAGGTTTAGAGCTGTTCAGTAGCTGAATAGTGACCCACTTGTGTGGCCCGTGTACAGTGCCTTGAGTTCCACAATGGAAGAAAGGTACATTATAAATGTACTAAATAAATAAGCAAATAATAATAAAAGACTCTATGTAAAGTGAGTTCCTCTACCAAGCCATCCACAACTGTCAGTCATCCTAATCCAGTGGGAACTCATCTTATCCCGTATGCACAAAATGGTGGTGTATGTGACATTCTCCTTTGTGGATCTCCCCATACAGCTCAACAACACATTTCTCTTTGTAGATCAGGACCCTAGTATTACTTCCTATCAGACGGTCATTGTCACTTCTCTGTATTCCACATCATAATTCACTAGAATCTGCTTGATCATTTTCATTGCCCTTTTCTGAACCTTTTCCAACCTTTTCCAATATCCTTTCTGAGAGGAAGTTACCAGAACTGTAGACAGTATTCCAGATGTGTTCCCCAGGGGGGTGTCCTGTCCATGAGGTAGACAGAGGCAGCCACCTCAGGTGGTAGAATCCAAGGGGTGGCCTCCCCAAGTACACCACTGCAGCCATCAGAAAAGCAACTGCAATGGCTTCTGGGTTCTGGGGAGATCTTGTGAGAGCCCCAAGAGGTTGTGTGGAGGCTTCTGAAGGCCTCCATGTAATCCCACAAGATCTTACCAGAAGCTCACATGACCCCGGTAAGCGAGGTTTCGGTGGGAGTGGTAGGGAGGCAGCAAAACTAGGCAGGCCACCATAGATTTGTATTTATGATCAGCAGTTTTATTTTAGATTCCTTTCCTAATGACCCCTAGCATGGAATCTGTCATTTTCACAGCTGCCCCACACTGGTTCAACACCTCCATAGAGCTATCCACAATGATCCCAAGGTCTCATTCCTGGTCAGTCACTGCCTGTTCAGATCCCATGATCATGTATGTAAAATTAAGAGTTTATGCCCTGACGTGCATCATTTTACACTTGTTCACACTGGGTTGCATTTACCATTTTACCACCCATTAACTCAGTTTGGAGATATCCTTCTGGAGCTCTTTTTTGCAATCTCTTTTTGTTTTAATGACCCCGAACAATTTAGTATCATCAGCAAACTTGGCCAACTCACTGCTCATTCCCAAATCAAGATTGTTTTTGAACAAGTTAAAAAGCACAGGTCCCAATACCGGTCTTTGAGGGACTTACTTTTCCGCATCTCTGGAGAAATGTCTGTTTATTCCTACTCTCTGCTTTCTACTACTTAAGAAATTCCTGATCCACAAGAGGACCTCCCCTCTTGTTCCATGACTGTTAAGCTTATTCAGGAGACTTGGGTGAGGTACTTTGTCAAAAAAAGTTTTGAAAGTTGAGATACGCAGTATCAACTGGATCACCTGTCTATAGAGTCTAATAGGTTCTTGAGACAGGACTTGCCCTTGCTGGTTCTGCTTCAGCAAGCCTTTTTCTTCTGTATGCTTGGCTATTTTATCCTTAACAATACTTTTCATCAGTTTTTCTGGGACAGGTATTAAGCTGAGTGTCCTGTACAAGACCTCTAGAATTCATAGACACCTTGGCTTGAGAACTTTTCTCTCTAATCACACAAAGATAAAGGCTAGTTGTGTTGACTCAATAGCATCCTGCATGTAGTTATTTTTTCTTCCAAGTTTCATGACTGTGTCAAATAAAGCTTGTCAGCTGATAAATTTTATCTGATGATTAAATATGTCTTTTAACTACTTCATTTAAAAAATTTGCGTCAGCAGAATTTTGATAATTGTTTTTTTGAAATTTGGGGGAAATATGAGTTAATATATAGTTTGAGGGGGGAAATGCTACCACTAATGTTGTTGTTGTTGTTTAGTCGTTTAGTCGTGTCCGACTCTTCGTGACCCCATGGACCAGAGCACGCCAGGCACCTCTGTCCTCCACTACCTCCCGCAGTTTGGTCAGACTCATGTTTGTGGCTTCGAGAACACTATCCAGCCATCTCATCCTCTGTCGCCCCCTTCTCCTTGTGCCCTCCATCTTTCCCAGCATCAGTGTCTTCTCCAGGGAGTCTTCTCTTCTCATGAGGTGGCCAAAGTACTGGAGCCTCAGCTTCACGATCTGTCCTTCCAGTGAGCACTCAGGGCTGATTTCATTAAGAATGGATGCGTTTGATCTTCTTGCAGTCCATGGGACTCTCAAGAGTCTTCTCCAGCACCATAATTCAAAAGCATCAATTCTTCGGCGATCAGCCTTCTTTATGGTCCAGCTCTCACTTCCATACATCACTACTGGGAAAACCATAGCTTTAACTATACGGACCTTTGTTGGCAAGGTGACGTCTCTGCTTTTTAAGATGCTGTCTAGGTTTGTCATTGCTTTTCTCCCAAGAAGCAGGCGTCTTTTAATTTCGTGGCTGCTGTCACCATCTGCAGTGATCATGGAGCCCAAGAAAGTAAAATCTCTCACTGCCTCCATTTCTTCCCCTTCTATTTGCCAGGAGGTGATGGGACCAGTGGCCATGATCTTCGTTTTTTTGATGTTGAGCCTCAGACCATATTTTGCGCTCTCCTCTTTCACCCTCATTAAAAGGTTCTTTAATTCCTCCTCACTTTCTGCCATCAAGGTTGTGTCATCTGCATATCTGAGGTTGTTGATATTTCTTCCGGCAATCTTAATTCCAGCTTGGGATTCATCCAGCCCAGCCTTTCGCATGATGTATTCTGCGTATAAATTAAATAAGCAGGGAGACAAAATACAGCCTTGTCGTACGCCTTTCCCAATTTTGAACCAATCAGTTGTTCCATATCCAGTTCTAACTGTAGCTTCTTGTCCCACATAGAGATTTCTCAGGAGACAGATGAGGTGATCAGGCACTCCCATTTCTTTAAGAACTTGCCACAGTTTGCTGTGGTCAACACAGTCAAAGGCTTTTGCATAGTCAATGAAGCAGAAGTAGATGTCTTTCTGGAACTCTCTAGCTTTCTCCATAATCCAGCGCATGTTTGCAATTTGGTCTCTGGTTCCTCTGCCTCTTCTAAATCCAGCTTGCACTTCTGGGAGTTCTCGATCCACATACTGTTTGAGCCTTCCTTGTAGAATTTTAAGCATAACCTTGCTAGCGTGTGAAATGAGTGCAATTGTGCGGTAGTTGGAGCATTCTTTGGCACTGCCCTTCTTTGGGATTGGGATGTAGACTGATCTTCTCCAATCTTCTGGCCACTGCTGAGTTTTCCAAATTTGCTGGCATATTGAGTGAAGCAAAGCTATATTTAGTGTCCCCCCCTTTCCTATTAAGTAACACACTAGAACCAAAATATCATCTCAAAACTAGTGTGTACTTGTAGCTCTGTCTCAGTGATTAAAACCTAATATTTACAGAGGCACTTGTCAGGGCTATCCAATGCTGACACTATTATTCACAAAATCACCAGCTCCTACAGCTGAACTTATGAGCAGATAATACTATCAGTAGAATACAGATGAAAACACAACCAATCAAAATAAAATTACACGCAGACTACATCGTGTTCCATGTGATTGTGGTGGCCTCTGGCTACAGGCAACAAAGTTTGTATTGATACAATATTAAACCATCAATAAGAGAATTGAGATAACTAGTTGAAAGTAATATATAACTTTTCAGCAGTGCGCATGCTGGGCTAGGGTACTGCACATGAAATAAAAGCAAACAAACCAATCTTTAAATTATTACAGCATTTATATCCCATTTTCAGGGCAGCTTACAACATCAAAAATTTCATAAAACAGCAATATAGAACATGAAGAAAGAGAAAAGGTCAGCACTACAAATTTTGTTTGTTGTTATGCAGGATACTTCCACACTATGCAGTCAAAGCACATAGCATCCCCCAATCTTGGGACCAGTAGTTTACTCCTTGCACTGCTACAATTCCCAGTGACCTTAACAAACTACTGTTTCCAGGATTATTTTGGGAAGCCATGTGCTTTGAATGTATGGCACGAGGGCCTCAATAATCGGCACAAAATGTTGAGGGAGGGGCCCAATGTTAGTCTGGGTGCAGCCACTGCAGGAGGTCATGGGTGATATACACAGAATAGATGCATTAAAATCAACAGACTTAAATTATCTAAGTATCAATTGTAATGGATCTACTAACAGTGTGTCTAACAGTGGATATCGTCTGTTAAGTTTTAATCAGAGGTGTTAATTTGTTCTTATTAAGATGAACATTTATCAATGGAGAATAGTATTAATAAATCGCAAATAGTTAGTTGCTATATAGTATGTTTGGACAGCACTAGTTCACATTTACATAGAATTCCCACTCTTTAAGTATTATGAAAGAATGAGCCCCCTGGAACATATTGAACTTGTCATTATAAAATAGAATTAACATCAGAAAAAATAATTGTCTTTCTCCCCCAAAAAACCTTTCTATTCATATCAGTTTGTACAGAACTCCGTAAAGTGGTCTTTTGTGTTGAAGTGTTGCCAAACCTGGGTTCATAGGAGTCAACTTCTAGGGGGCGAGGGGGCTTCAGCCCCCCAATAAAATATTCGAGCCCTGCCCCAAAGTCAATGAGAAGTGCCATTCAAATGGTGCACATGCACTGTCATGTGATTGATGAGGCAGGGCATATCTGCACCCCCTCATATTTCATTCAAGTTGGCACCCCTGGCTGAGCTGTAGTGTTGTATCCACACACACACACACACACACACAGATCTGCATGATCTCTTGTTCTGAAGTCTGGAAGAAAATTTGTTCTACAGGCCATGGTGACCCAGTAGGGTCACCCAAGGCGGTAAGGTCAAGGGGGAAGAGCTAAACAAAGAATGATCCAAGAGGTCCTCAATAGCAGAAACAAGCAGAAGATAACAAGTGGTATGTTACAACAGCTGTGAAGGTGGATGAAGGCTGCAGCAGATAAGAATCTACTGGTTGTTGTGATACTCATGCCATCGGAATACAGCCATACGGTGAAGACTGTTCATTGGTCAGCGTGCCCTGATTTCCACACATAAAACAAATTCTTGCACAGGCGTCTTCCAAGAAGACCAAAATTAAGGGCACCTCACTGATCGAGACCACATTATTTACGTTACAGGATTGCCACAAAATCAAAGGTGTTCCACCCGCCTATGCAATTGGAAGCACAAAAGCTGTGTGACTAAGATGCAGAAGTGGAAAGCCGAGAATAAAACAGGCACATGAGAATCGTAATAAGGGAGGCGTAAGCCTGTAAAAAAGGAGTCTGACCCTGGTCATATTCTGACATTTATACCTCTGTTGAGCTCCATTGTTAATGATATTTTGAATAGGCCTTTGGGACTAGCTATTAAGAGAACTGTAAAGATAATGAATATCTTTTCACGACGTCTCCCCCTCCCTCGTCCCCTATGACTGAGGTTAGAGATGTCTTTCGTATTACACAGGCAAAGGGGAGGTAGGCAGAGGGCAGGATAGGGATCGCCTTGTAAAAACAAGACCTTGAGGGTGGCAAGGCGAAACTATCCCCATTCATCCCCGTTCTCCTCCCAGCATGGCCTGAAAGGGCTGCTGGGGGTGGGGGGGAGAGCTGGACATTGTTGTATGGTGTGTGAAACGAGGGAGGAACGGGGCTGCGATTTCCCATCGTGAGAAGAGCAATTTCTTGGCAAATACTTTGCCCATATGTCATGGAAGTGTTTGATCTACAGTCAAGAAGGAAGGGGGAGTCGAAGGAGGGTGGCGGTGGGAGAGAGAGGCTTCATAAACGTGCACACAAAAACTATGTTGCAGAAAGGTTAAGGGGTTGGCTTAAGCCAACATATGCAAGGAAATTCAAAGTGAAGGCTGAGGGTTTCTCCTTTAATCGCTACATTGTGCTTAGGCGCAGCAGCTGATAGGGCCTCAGGAAAGGGTCCACAGAACAGGCCCTGTCTGGAAATGCTTGGGAGGAAAATAAAGCAAATAAGCACATATGAGGGGGGAGAGTGCTAACTTCTTGATTTCTAGGGCTTTCATTTTGTAGGCCTGACCAGCAGCTAAGAATCATTTTAAAGTTAAGTTAATAACCTTGTTATTAAACTTACCAGTTTAAAAATCGATGATATGTTGCTCAAAGTAGAGGCCAGTCTTAATGGAGACATTGAAGAAAATGACTAAGTCTTCGCATCTTCTGTATGTTGGCTCTCAATTGTCAACAAATGGGTCTGTTGATTTCTGCCTTCTGTGGACATGCCAGCATGTTACAGGACAAATGGGTATCTCAGGATTTTTATCCTGAGAACCACATTTTATTATTTTTCTAGCAAGTGGAACGTTTTTTGGTTGCCTAACTTCTTTGCTCTGAACTGAATAATTATTTAACTTGCATTTAAAAATTACTTCATGTCACGACAGATTAAATTTTAAACAAAGTTAGCATTCAATATGTACCGGTATGTGTTTATTTGGAAGTAATGTATCTGTGGGATAAATGCATATAGATCACTTGCATAGAACTTAACACCATTTTTCAAAATACACATTTTGAGTAACTGTTTTACGTGAGTATCTGTAAAGATGTAGGTAGGACTGAGTTCAAGTGTGTCAGACTTTGGTTGCCTCTTTTCCAACCAATCTGGTACCCCATGGATGTTGTTTGACTACTCCTTGATGATGGCTGAGGCTGATAGGAGTGGGAATCTAACTACATCTGGAGTAAACCACATAGGCTTCCCTGGGTCATAAATAAATAGTGAAGATTTCAAACCTCTTGCACCGATTTGACTAGCAAGATTAATATCAATGGTGGTTGGTTTTTTTTAAAAAAAATTCATCATCCATACAGGGCCAACATCATCTGATGTCAATGAAAGTACCAGGTGGCGCTCACTGGGGAGAATATTCCACAGACAGGAGCCACAACTGAAAAAGGTCCTTCCCTTTGTCAGCACCCTGAGCCTCCTCAGAGTGTCGGAAGAGGTTCATATCAGGAGTGGCATTCCAGAATATATTGGGGTCCTGATCTGCAAAAAGCTTTACAGGTCAAAGTTCACAGACCCATTCTTTTTTGTAGATGGGGGCTAGCTATCACCTGTCTGTGAGCTCCCCTACCCAGCTGCCCTCCTCCATACCGGACATTTGCTGAACTGCAGTGATGTCATGGCATGCTAGTAGCCAACCTAATTGCTAAGATGAAAGAGCCATAACAAAAACAGACAGTGCAGCTGGTGAGAGGAAAGGGAAAAGATAAGATTTGTGTTGAGAGACAAGGAACTATCTGTTGCTGCTGGGAAAAAGGAACAAGGAGGTCAAGAGGCTGAGGAGGTTGTGGATCAGGGAACTGGGGTGACAGTGACGTCAAGGGCATAATAGAAGGGATAGATTCCACATATTGGTGTGAAAGAACCAACTAGATCTTGGGCTGCTATCACTAATCATTACTTTACCTTTGGTTAATACACATAACATGAAACTCAGTTTCTATTTACACAGGGCATTTCCAGACAACCACTATTTTGGGGTGGGATTCAATGACATCATGGAAAACTTCAGGCTGATTTGGTGTTCTTATGAAACAAGCCCACTTCCCCAAAAGAACGGGCATTTTGCAATAAGAATAGTGATGTGAAAATGAAATGGAGAGTGTGGGGCAACACTTGCTTGACACAACATCATCTAATCTCCTTGCAAACAAATCAAGATGAATGCTCATTCAACAGATTGTCTGGAAGCGACCAGGGTGAGGACTGTGCAGGGTCTTCACTGAATACATGGCATCAACCTCCACAAAAACCTATGCGTGTCCATGTAGTAGAAGTCTACATCGGTAGGGAAAGGGAAGCTTTGTGGGATGACATCTGCCTCGCATGCAGAAAGTCTCAGGTTCAGTTCTTGGCATCCCCTGGTAGGGCTGTGGATATCCCCTGACTGAAACCCTGGAGGCCCACATATTCCTGGGGTCTCTGTCATTCATGCACTGGTTCTGTCACGCATTGCTGACCCACCCTCTGGCCATGTGAGCACCTGCATGTGTGACTACAGTAGTTATCAAGAGTTATGATATTGAAGTTCTCCTCCTCTCACCACCATCATCATCATCATTTTATTTGTATGCCGCCTTTCCATAGTTGAAACTATGCTCAAGGCGGCTTACAGCATGACAAGATTTACATAATTACGAACAACGTAACAGAATTCATAAACAATAAATAAAACACATCAAAAAGTACACAATCTAATGGAAACAATTTCCATATAAATCATAAGATCTAAAACTAAAGATACAACAATAATATAATAGCAACAGCTCTCTCAACAACACCCCCCCCCGGTAAACAATACTCCAGCCCAAGAATCTGTTCAGCAGCCTCAGCTTTTGTAGCTGGAGTCAGTCAGCACTCCACTCTCCCATGCCAGATGGGAAAGGGCCAGCAAGGCAGGGTACAGGTCTTCCAGGGCTCACAGCCAAGATGATCTCATTTAAAACAACACAGATAAAAATAAAAAACAATTTAAAAGAGGAGTCCTCAGTGCTAAGCAGCAGCCACAACCCTTGTGAAGCCTGTCAAGCCCTGCCCCAAGCCAGGTGGAAAGAGGCAAGGGCGGGGCCCTTCAGGCCCTCAGCAGCCAGTCCTCCTACAGGTGCAAGCAACTATATCCTCAGTACTGAGGCCAAATTAACACCATTCTCCTAGGTATCTGTATGGTTTCATTGCAATTTTAAAATAATAAAGAACTGCTATGACAATTAACATGTATAAAACATGCTTGATACAGACAACTACTTATTTGCTAAATCACTCCCTCTTTTTATGTTCAAGCTGTGAGCATCCTTGCTTATTTAGTCAAGATGGCAAAAACCACACACACACACACACACACACGGGGTGTAGCAGCAGGCTTGGGTAAACCTCAAGCTTTTCAGAAGTCAAAAAAAAACCCCCACCTCTTTAAAAATGATCAGGGAAATGTTGGAGCAGCAGCTCTGGAGCCAATCAGATGCCCTCTGGAATTTGTTCTGGATCTGTGAATGCCCTACCCAGTTCACATAATTTAAAGAACTGATATGCTGAATCAAATCAGGCCCAATGCTCGTATGGAACTACTTCTGTTTTCTGGGGTAACTCTGCCACTCTGACCGAAACGGTTTCTCTCATGTTGACCTTTATTCCAAGAAGCAGCAGCAGCAGAAGAAGAAATTTCTCCACATGTAACCCTCTCATGCAATCTCCATGACTACTCTGACTGCATTTCCGATCTTGCTTCTTTCTATGTTATTGGCTGACTTGCAGACTCGAGAACTTTTTTGGGGGCACATAGGATCAACAGTAGATATTTCCTCCCCCCCCCACTCCCAAGATGTTACAGAAGACGCTGAAGCACCCCCTTCAGATTGCATGGAGAGCTTGGGATGTTCAGAGCAATGCAAGAGCCCCTGTTCACAGGGGTGTCAACTTGAATAAAATATTGTGGGGGCCCATGTAAGCCCTGCCCCACATAATTGATCACACACACCATTTGAATGGGAATGCCCATCAACTTTGTGGGGGCCCGGACCCCTCAAAAATTTTACTGTGGGGGCTGAAGCCCACATGAACCCTTGGCGTTGGTTCCTATGTCTGTTCCTATGCTGCTTCTAGCACAGCAGATGACGACTGGATTGTGCTTATGCTGGCTTTGTGTCACTCCAGCCAGCTGCCTAGTCTTCTTGTATGGTTGACCTGGTGTTAAAGCTGAAGCAAGCGATATCACTGTCCTTATCCCTAGTTGCAGTGACTGCAGTCTTTGAGCACTTTTTGACTCCTCAGCAGAAACTTTTCCATTCTTTACAAGGAAGCCAGGGTGATTTGCAATGCCGTTCTGAAAGATCACAGGACTTTGTGAGAGCCAGGAGTTCATTTGCACTCGTGTATTAGTCAGCCCCATTTTTGTGTGTGTGTGACAAATGAAGAAGCAGAAGGTCTTAATTAGTTTCAGACAGACAGATATGCCTTTTGTTGTATACCACGGTCACAGTTTTGATCCAATTCCTTCTGAGTAATGCATGTGAAGGCAGTAAATGTCCCTGAAAATAATTTAAAGGCACATGACACCGCCATACTTCAGAAGCTGGCCATGTAAGCCTTCTGAGTAGGAAACTGACTGGACAATACTCTGAGTTCTTTGGATGAAAAGCAGAACACGGCAACCAAAGGAAATACAGTAAATCCTGTGGGATTTACTCCAAATATTGGAGGGTAGGGAGAACAGAGGACACCGCCCAAAGGAGTGAGTCTCACAGCAGTATTAAGAAACCAAATATCAGTTCAGTAAATAGTTTCAGACCCATGCTTTTCTGGACTTTCCATATTAGCTGCATAATGTACAGACCCCACCCTTAAATCTGCACACACAATGTTTTGCAGGAAAGAGTTAATGCAAGTTATTTCCTCCACAGTATTGATGCTTGCTTCCAAGCAACTCTTGTGTTGTAAAAATATAATAAGGGAAGCAAAACTTCTGATTCATCATGCCACAGCTTCTGTGGCAACCACAAGAGCTGGATGAATGAAATTGTCTTGAGTTGTTCATTTTTAAAAAATAATTTTTCATTGAAAGAGACAACCGGGAATTACAGGATACCTGTTTAAAAACACAGTGGCTGTGACCTCATTGTGTGGCTGCTGACTGTTGTCTATGGCCACATAGTCACCACAACTTAGAGCAGGTTCTGAGCTGAAGGCGTAGGAAGGGCCAGTGTGTTATGGGCTTCACTGATGGTTAGAGGCAGGGCTTTTTTCCAGTGGGAACTCAGTTTTGGAACCTCTCTGGTGAGTGCCATTGCCATTCTACGAGAACGAAAGTGTGCATTCAATAATGTCACATTTACCTCAAATGTTTGGATTTTCAAGAGTTTGTATCTGCCTGGAAGGGGAATGTGTCTTTAAATTGACTTGTGTGCAGCTTGGAGCCTGGTTGGCTTACTCTTGTTCACAAATATTAAATGTTACCTCAGAGCCCTTCTTAAAGTGGTGTGTGCGGATCACCCAGAGCTGTCTCTCAGATTGTGACTGTTGTATATGTAATGTGATTGTAGGCCAGAGACAGCTGCGTATTCTGTACCGTTTGCCAAACAATGCTGTAGTGGTCAGTGGCACAGGGCAGAGTGGCACATTGTTGCCAATCTTGCCCCTCCTCTTACCACCAAAAACCTCCATGCTGAGAAGCCAAGTGACCAACTCCACCTCACTCCAACCTACGATTGCTGCCTTCTGTATCACATTACATCTACTTTTCAAAGGTAGGCTTGCTTAGAGTTTATTGAACTTCCAAGGCACATTCCATCTCTGTGGTTCAGGGCTAAATCTTACTTTTGCACTAGTTGTAAGGTGCAGATGTTTTCCAGAACATTCATGGAATATTAGGATTTAGAGGGTTAGTATATACCTCTTAATTGCATACGCTCTTTAAACTTTTGTAGTATATGCTATTGAACAAAAACAATTGGGTAGTTTGGTGCTGTCTTCAGGTATTGGGGGTGGAGGACAACCTTGAGCAAGTTGCTTTCAATGGACCCCCATTCCTAAGTGCGCCTGCCATCTTGGTGCCACCACTGCTGCCCAATTCCTTCCTTTTGGAGGGACCCAATCCATTATTTGGGAAAGATCAAGGAAAGTGGAAGATGTGGCTTCATCCCTTGCTCTTGTCAATGCTCACTTCCTTCAAGAGCAACGGATGGAGAGGCAATGACATCCAGGTACGTAGTTGATTCCTTGCAGAGCACTGGCAAATGCCCAACAATGCCCGTTCCTGATGCCAGAATGGTAAGGTGTAAAGGTAAAGGGACCCCTTTACTGACCATTATGTCCAGTCACAGATAACTCTAGGTTTGCGGCGCTCATCTCACTTTATTGGCTGAGGGAGCAGGCGTACAGCTTCTGGGTCATGTGGCCAGCATGACTAAGCCGCTCCTGGCGAACCAGAACAGCACACGGAAACACCTCTTACCTTCCAGCCAGAACGGTACCTATTTATCTACTTGCACTTTGACGTGCTTTCGAACTGCTAGGTTGGCAGGAGCAGGGACCGAGCAACAGGAGCTCACCCCGTCGCGGGGATTTGAACCGCCGACCTTCTGATCAGCAAGACCTAGGCCCTGTGGTTTAACCCACAGCGCCACCCACGTCCCTTTCACTATGTCTTAACCTCACATAAATTATTGTGAGGGTGAAATGAAGAGGAGAACCATGTGACCATCTTGAGATCCTGGGAAGACAAAAGTTGTATATAAAGGAAATAAATAAAACAAATAAATAAGCTAGATAATGCACGATTGGTGTTCCATTTTCCAGGACTGCTGTAAACGATCATGCATGAAAGGACAGGGATGTATATATCAGGAATCATTTTTCAGTGGTCATAGAAGATGCATGTATGTGCAGAAGTTGTTTGGAAACTCAGTAGATACTCAACACCAGGGCACAAAACTGCTAAACTGAGAAGAAATAAAGGGGCAGGTTTATCACATCTCTAATTTTCCCCCTGTTGCATTATTAATAGCAACAAATTTTGATCATGGATGCATCTAATTGGCAAGCCCTAGGCTCTGTGGTTTAACCCACAGCGCCAATAAGGTACACTATTTTCCAAATCCCCTACTCTGTTCCAAGAAGTCAACTTAAAGTGTGCGGCAACAAACAACAACACAGTAGTAGTGACAACAATGCAATACTGTAGCCTCTGTAACCATTGCAGATGGCAACTCTTTCCACATATCTGACTGTGCAGACACTCTTGCTTTCTCTGCATCCAGTGCACTCTCACGACTGCTTTAGGAAGTGGTATACACAAGGCATTAGCCACAGCCCATTTGCAATTTGATGCATTTCTCCCCAAGTCCAGCTTCAATCCAATTTCGAAAAAGAATGATCTAGCTGTGTTTTGTCATCGTTGTGTACATTCTGACAACACTATTACAGAACCTAATAATGTCATTGACAGTATCACATGCTTCTTTTCCTACTCTTCTTCCATATGCCAGTATCTCCTTTTCTGCATGCTACATAGGACAAACGCCATGCAAAAGACACTGTGCAAAAGGATAAATGGGCACAAATCTAACATCAGGAATAGTAGTATTCAAAAGCGGGGTTGGGGGGCATTTCTGCTTTCCAGGACACTCTGTAAATGACCTTCAAGAACAAAGAATCTAACCAAAACAAAGGCATTTTAACACATTATATGTGTTAATTAGCTTACCAATGCCAGGATATCTGTGCCATCGAAAGCTGTTTTATGAATTACCATTGTTAAGTATGTAATTATCACTGCACTTTTCTGCTTGTCATTTCCCTCTGACCTGACTTTTTACGATCTCCCACCAACCATGGTATATAATTCAGGCATGTCCAACAGGTAGATCATGATCTGCTGGTAGATCACAGGGTGTTCCTGGTAGATCTCCTGGTAGATCTCTGGGCCCCTCAGTGATCCCCCGCAAAAGCTCAACAACTTGGTCCATCCAGTGACAATGGGTAAATCACTGCCAGTTTTTTTATACTGTGAGTAGATCACAGTATATTGGGAGTTGGACTTCCCTGGTATATACGGTATATATTTACCCACGACTCAGGATAACACTTCGTGCATCTGATAAAGTAGACTGTACTCCATGACAGCTTTCCCCATAATAAATCAGCTAATCTCTAAGGTGCCACAAAGCTCCAACTTTCTTGGTTTTGATGTGGAAGGCTTAACACGGCTACTCCTCTGGAAATCATAAAGTGTAAAAATTGTCTTATCAAGAAGTACAGGAATTAAGCAGAAAAAGGGATCAGGAGTACATTTAACGGCAAGCAGAAAATCTAGCAGCAGCGATAGAAAACAATATCAGTCTTAACTCTCTCTTTTTAGAATAATTAAGTGCAGGCCTACACATGGAAGCACTAACCAATCCTTTACTATGTGGCCTCAGTGGGAATCCCTATAATAGAACCAGACAGTCATTCTAGGGCCAGTTCTTACGTTGCATGAGCAACGTATCTCATGCTCCCCCATAGCTGCTTCCCACTCCACCCTGGTCCTATTAAAAGAGAGATTATGTGGGAGGGGATAATGACACGGTGACTTGCTACAGCAGCCTCGCCCCACCCCCTGGAAGGGGCCAGATTGACATGGGATAGAACAACTTTGCCAGCCCCTCCCACATGACTTCGCGGTTTTAATTTTACTGGGATGACATAGGTAGCAACTGCAGGGAAGTAACAATCATGCTACTCCCCCTATGGTAAAAACCCAGACCTTAAGGCACATCCAAGAAACCTGAAAGTGCAGAATCAAATGATGTAAAACAGAAGTCTTTGACCTTTGCTGTAAACAACGTTCCCCAGGCCAAGAAATAAAAAGTGTGAGCCTCTCCAAGTACAATTAAGGGGAAACAAACAATCCAGCCACAAGGCCAAATGAATCAGAGGGGCAAGGTGGGGTGGGGGAAGCATGAATAGCCATGGGAAAGGGGGTGGCACACTGAGAAAAGGAGCACCCACTGCCACCTTCAGCAGAAGGCATCAGCTCTGTAGGGAAGCTGCCCACAGTGCACTGTAAAAGCCCCCCCAGTGTTAAGGGCTGGAGATTGCTAAACCTCAGAGGGAAACACCCCTGGCTAGAAAAGCTGTTAATGTTGGACTGTCCACAGTTCTGGCAGAGAAAGGGATGAAGTTAACAATTACAAATGTATTTTTCTTTAAAACTCCCTTCAAGCGAGAAAGGGTTTAGGATGTTACTCTTTTACTGGCATGAGAAGATTATAAAGGAGGCTTGGGAGATGGTTTTTCATTGGCCAGTTGCTTGTTTTTTAGGATTATAAATTTGTGTCCTGCAGAAGAGAACATCTCTTGCCTATCCATATTTATTGTGTGTAAGTAGAAGCATTTTCACAATGCTAAGAGATTCCCACATTACAATGATACAGTACACTTAACTCTTTTAAGTGTATTATATCTACTTATTACTGCTGCTACCACCACTATTACTATTGGTATTCACACATTTATCTTCTCCTAGTAAAGTTGTACCTGCATCTGTGGAGGCCTTGGTTCACACATGCTGTGGTTCTTTGTTTGAATGTATCCCCTGGAACAGTTGAGGCACATTGTGTGGAGCTCTTTTGTATCGGGTGAACCAGTTTTCAGTCTTGTTCCACAAACAAATATTTCTAGGAAGAAAATGGATAAGCTTCCCATCTGGTGAATGTGTGGATGTTGGGGGGGAAACAAGCATCTTAAGTCAGGGTGGGGAACCTCCAGATGCTTTTGGACTCCAGGTCTTCTCAGCTCCACCCCATCATGGCCAATGATGAGGAAGATGCCTTTTGTACTTCAAAAACATCTGGAGGGGCACAGGTTTCCCACGCCTGGAAATCTTGAGATGGGGCTGGAAGGGGGGCAGTCTTGCTCCCTCTCCGCATGTACAATTTATAATAATTGAACAGCCCTATATTCTAAAAAAAATGCTTGATTAACCTGGAGGTAGGCTGTATGAATTGTGTATTGATTTGTAATGATTTGTTGGGTCTCTGGACCGTAATAAAGATTGATTGAATAATTGAACAGACCTTAATTTCGTGTGTGTGTGACCAGTACAAGCTAAAGCATGGTTCAGCTACGGAATCCCCTAAATCAGCCTTTGCAAACTTGATGCCCTGAATAGTTGTTTCAGACTACAACTCCCATGAGCTCTAGCCAACACAAAGATGCTCATCTCCCCTTTACACTTCATGTACCCTTTGCTAGGAAAGCTAGTGTCAGTACAACACACATGCCTGCCACCACAATGATGGCTTTTAGAGAGGGCTGCCATATGTCCGGATTTTCCCAAACATTGCTGGGATTTCAAAGGCGGAAGTGGCATCTGGGGGGAATTTCTGGAAGGTGGTGGTTCGTCCTAGATCTTCGGCGAGTAAGCCAAAAAATCACGCTTATTTGGCATTGAAAGCTCAACAACTTTCAAGTTTTCCTTTAAAAAGCCAGAACAACTTTTGGGGTCTCCTGGTTTTTACTTTTTGAAATATGGCAACCCTACTTTTAGAAGAAAAACCTGGGAAACCTCAGTTTAAAGCCCTGCCAGTCCAAACTCAGAGTGACCGGAGGCAAGTCAATGCATTCTGCCCATCTTATAAAGACAATAAGTCGCATCACAGATGCATGAGGATTGTAAAGTGCTGTGGATATGTTTGTGATATGTCTGAAGAAGGCACTTTGTCCTTATCACAGGCTTTCCTTCAGCTTGCAGATATATTTGGCAACCCAGGAAACATCAGTTTAATTAGAATTCCTAGAAAGGATAATGTCCCCTTTCTGGAGAGCTTCTGCCAGTCAGTGCAGACCATCCTGAGCTAGATGGACCACTAGGACAGTGGCTGGTTGGGAGTCATAATTTAACAGGGGCAATGCTTTTTCAAGAAGAGCACCCCTATACACTTTGTAACCCATCCTCACATGGGAGGGGTTCACACGCCACCCCCAAATCCCACACCCCATCACAGGGGGCGTTTCACTGGTTAGAGAGCCAGTGCGGTGCAGTAGTTAAGAGGGTTGGACTAGGGCCTGGGAGAGACCAAGGTTCAAATCCCCTCTCGGCCATGAAGCTCAGGGGGTGACCCCCAGGACTGTTATGGGGTTTAATTGAGGCAGAGAACCATGCACACCCCCTTGAGCTCCTTGGAGAAAAGATGGACTATAAATGCAATAAAATAAAAATTAGTTAATCGGAACGCTGTATGGTACATATTAGAGAAACAGAGAGGGGGGTCTCCATCCTTGTCCCACTGCAACCAGTTGCTCTCCCAGTTTGGGCGACGGAAGGTCCCCTGCTCCAGCCGCCCGGCCGCCTCTCCGGCATCCCCGGCGAGGGGCTGAAGGAGGCCGCGCTCTGCCGAGCCTCTTGGGACTTGCTGAGTCCGGCAGGGGGCTGTGGGAGGGGGCAGAGGCGAGGCAGGCGCAGGGAAGCCGCCGCCGCCGCCGCTCTGCTCCTCCTGCCCCCCTTTGGCTCGGGGCTCGTCTGCCTTGGCGAACCTCGCCTTGCGCTGGAGGGAAGAGCCCTCCTCTCGGAGAGGCAGGGCAGGGCCCCTCCTCTGGAGCGCTGACGGTACCATGATATAATAATGATGGGTGGCGGAGCCCGCATTTGAACTTGCGGGGAAAGCGGGCTGGGTGCATCTGGGTGCCTGCAGCTCCCCAAGCCGGACTTCCACAGCCGGGGATCAGGTGTTCACCACCGGGGGGGTCACGAGGAGAAAAACTCCCGAGCCTGGACCAGCGACCAAGAAGCCCAGGGCTTGCATGAGGGCACTTCTGGATTAACAAGCACGCTGTGATTTTTATTTTTATTTTTTGGTGCTCCTTTCCAATCCTTCTTTTTTTCCTTGAATTTTTTCCCCAGTCTCTGCAATAAACTGCTTTGAAAGGTAACTATACCCTCCCCTCTAATTTTCTGCGTTTGTCGGGTGGGGAAGGTTCCCACCATCTAGGATTCCGCTGCTGTGGCCACTCGTTTACCTGCGAAACAAAGAGTTTGGGGAAAGAGAAAAGGGGGCGAGGCGGAAGGAGTGGATTGTTACTTAAAGAAAAAGAAAATCTCCGGATCTGGGGCGCAAAGCAAAAGGCTTCCTTTTTGGTGGGAACCACAAGTTCTGGGGAGGGGGGGTGGGAAAGAGAGAGAGAACAAAGAAAAGTGAAAAGAATGGAGGAAGTGTGTGTGGCCGGAGTAATTGAATGGCAGGCAAGGTAGAGTTGGGAGTTTGGCGGTTCTCAAACGGTTAATGGCAGGGGGAGAGAGAGAGAAAGAAAGAGAGAGAAGTCTTTGTAGGGGCTTGAATGCACAAAGCGGCGCTAGAGGAAGGAGGTGGTAGAAAGCCGGGTGGGTTTCATTATTATTACGATGATTATTGCACTGATCAGGTTCGGCTGAATGGGCTTGAACAGCCCGCGAGGATGGTGGTGGCGAGGATGAGAGAGCGCTTCCCAGCCACGCTGAGGTGGCTTGGGGGATTACTGGGAAGCAGCCTTCCTCCTCCTCCTCCTCCTCAGGTTGGGGTGGGGGTCTCGGGAGATCTCCTGGGGAAAGGGGGTAACAGAGAACAGAAACCCTCCAGCCCCACTGGTAGGCGACCAGGAGGAGGAAAGGGGGTCTCCTCCTCGTCTCCTCCCCTTGGCACCCCAGCCGGCTTCAACTGGTCTTGAGGAACATTTCCACGTTTCTTTCCCACCGTCCTTCTCCTGCTCACCCACCGACATCCTTTTTTGTGTTTTAAAGTGTGCGGGGAGAGAAATGGGGACGTTGAACTGGCGGGGGAAGCCCTCCGGTGAAGCAGGAAAGCGTTGGGGAAGTGACCGGAATTCCCTTTGCATCGGCATTGGGTTCAGAAAGAAACGTGAATGCGAGGCATCTGTCTGTCTGTCTCTAATCAGTTTCCTACCCAGATTTCCGAAAGGAGTTGCTGGAAAGGAGTTCAAGAGGCTAGAACGCTTTGAGGAAGTGGGAGGGAGGGGGAGATTAAGGGGGGGGGGGGAAAGAGCCAACCCCCAAACTTTAATCTTGACCCACTGCTCCAGATTGCAAAACGCATCATCCCGAGGGGGAGGCAACTCCATCCAGAACTGAGTTCAGACTTGGCAGGTCAGAAAGAGCGAATGTGCAACATGGAAAAAACTGAGGGTGGGTGTGGTGGTGGTGCGGGGGGGGGGGGAGGGGATGGAAAGAGTAAGAGTTTTGTTTTCTTGCACTGAAACGTTGTGTCGGAGGATGGAGCGTTGTTTCGTCTGCTTCGGGCCGGTTGCTTATGTTTCAGGCGTGCTGGAGGAGGAGGCGGGCGGGGTGGAGAGAATCTTTCCCCGCTCGGGTTGGCTTTTGGTGCGCGCCTGTGTCTCTGCACAAGGGAGTTTGCGTCGGGGGGAGAAGCTCCTCCGAGGTTTCTTCTGTGCAAAAGGAGCGATGTGCAACTTCCCAAGGCACCGCCAGCCCCTCTGGCGGGCTCCAAAATGTCACCGGGGGTGGGGCGGCGGCGGGTCAGGATTTTCTCCACGGCAGGAAAAGTCTATGTCATCGCCATCGGTTCGGCAATGAACTGCTTCTTCCCCCAGCCCAGCTGCTTTCTTTTAGACAGACTTCCCAGCCCTCCCAGTCCGGATGGGGGGGGGGAAGGGATTTTTTTTGGCAGATTTTTTAAAAAGTTGGCTGGAGCTATGGGGGAAAACCCATCCAAAGACGCCCCCGCGCATCCTCCTCCTTCCAGGGTCCGGGACGCGATCTCTTCTTCCCCATTTTACAGGAAGTCCTGCTTGAGCAAATGAACGGGCCGCTTTGCAAAGAGGGCTCCGCCGCTTGTAGCTTCCTGGTCCAGTCCCTTTCGGGTTCCGATGGACCACGCTTTAAAAATCCCACGACGTAGAAAGGGCAGGTTTGAAAGCGCGGAGCGCTCACCTCATCCACTCCGAAGTCGGAAATCTAGGAATCGGACGCTTTTTTGATAGACCCTCGGCTCCCCCTGCTGGGGAAACTGCGAAGGAAGGCTGGAGGCGGGGAAGGGAAAGTTCATTCACACAAGTATTCTTGTGCAAGCATCTTCTCTCACTAGGGAGAACACGATACTTGCCCGCATTACGCTACTTTGGGGATTCTTAATGCCATAAGAGATCACCAGTTAATTCCAGCTAGCAGTCTTCCCGATCATTTAGCAAGTTTTTTACGGTTCCTTTCCATGCGCAACTTTTCTTAAACTTGGAACGGAATGCTATTACCGTAGGGACGTTGTGGGGAATAAATTTTGCTATCGTAACGAAAAGATAATTTATCAATTCATTCAAGCTCCGTTTGAACCGGCTCAATTTGAGCCAGGAGTCTCAGATTTTATTTATTTATTTAATGCCGGAGCGAAAGTCTGGAGCACGTGAAAAGTAATAATACAGAGGCGTGGACTCCGGACTAGTCTGATGACTGCATCAAGCGATTAGCGATGCATTTCCATGTGTGAACGAATGAGCCTTTGCCGATCACAAAGAGAATATTCACACATGCGGGCACGTCCTAGCATTTTGAAGAGAACTCTTCTTTTCAGCGGAGCCAGTTCACACATTGGATTTAAAAAGCCGCATGCACGTGGGAACTGACTCCTTGAGCATAGTCAGGGTGTCTGTGTGTTTGGAGGGGGTGCTGTGGGGCGTTCTTTCCTGCAGCACACATCTGGAAGTAGGGATCGGGCTTTCAAGTAAGGAGGCAAGTCTTTCCGGCAGACTTTATTTACTTTTTCATGCAGCCAGGCTGCGGTATCTGTATCTCTCCAGATGTTTCGGGACTCCAGCTCCCACCAGGATGACCAATGGGCAGGAATGATGACGGGCCACCCACCGGCTCCGAGTCCCTGCCATAGAGCATCGCCAGGGTACAAGACCCCGAGTTGCTTAGCCTCATGTCCGCGAGGAGCATACTGTTGGAAACAGGAGCCCCAGCTGCCCCCAACCTTTCCGTTCATCTTGCCTCTGACCACCTTTCCTATTCCACGCGGACTCCCTTGAGTCGAATCTTTGCTTCCTTCCCTCTTAATGGTCCGAGTCCTTTCTCTTTCTTTCAAAAATGGAAACGAAACCAACACGTGATAAGAAGCCCCGGTTGGGATCTTTTGGACCCGAGGCTTTTAGCTGCCTCGGAGTGATGCGTAATAAGACGCGCTCCAAGACAGGCAGCGAAACCCGCGTTTCCTTGCCGAGAGAAAGAAAAGTCTTGTTCCGCTTTTCTTCCGGAGCGGGCGGGCGCGAAAGGGCGAAGAGATCCCCACAGACTCCCCCTAGACACTCTGCACAAATGCAGTTCCCGATGAAGATGGGTCCCGTCTCTGAGAACGGGGGCAGGAGGGACCGTATCACATTTCGGATTTGATTCCCAATGGAGATGGAGCCAGGAATCTGGCAAAAAGGCTGAGCAGTCCCAGCCAGCTGTTGTTAAAAATAAAATAAATCCGGGATCCATATTGCGCCCCTTTCCCACTCCCCATAGCAGAGCAGGACCTGGGGGTGGGGGGCGCGCCCTGGGCGTCGCCTCCTGCTTACTCCCGCCTTGCCTGGGAGCGGGAGCCTGGGAGGTCTGGTTCCCCCGGAGCCACGTGGCCTGAGGAGGTTCAGCTGGGAGACAGTCTTGCTCCTCCTTTGTCCTTGCCTGTCTCGTGTGAAGTTAGGAGCTGCTGCGGAGCAGTTTGCCCGGCGCCTTTTGTACAAAGACGACAAGAGCCAGGAGAGAGAGAGGGAGAGAAAGAAAGTGAGGGCGAGAGAAGGGCTGAAAGTCAGAGAGGTGACCCGGGAGTTGGCGTTCCGAGATGCTCACGGAATATTAAGGTCTTCTGCAACAGCGGCTGCGGAAGGCGGCGTGCATCCTGCGGGTTGCTTTATTAGCGACATGGCCAGACTGAATGGGGGTGGCAGGGGAGGACACGGGCAATCGCAAGTGGAAAGAGGCCACCGTGGGGCGAGGTGCCATTGCGAGCAGTTGCCAGGATTAGCTGGTTTGTTCCCCCACCCCCACCCCAAGAGTGCTGTGGGAGACTTTCCTGGTTTGCTATGACATCAGCTTCCGAAGACAGCCAATGAAACTGCTTGCTTCACATGCAAGAAGCAGACAAAGAATGTCTTAGGTGGGAGTAGGAGGAGAGGCCCGCTGAATCAGACCAAGCAAAGAGTCTGTCTCGTTCTGCATCCTGTTTCCCACAGGGGCTGCCCAAATGCTTTGGGGAAGCAACAGTCCTCTTCCGTTGTTTTAATCCCCCACCATCTGGAACTCAGAGGTATAGTG
Organism: Podarcis raffonei; assembly: GCF_027172205.1. Classification (NCBI taxonomy): domain Eukaryota; kingdom Metazoa; phylum Chordata; class Lepidosauria; order Squamata; family Lacertidae; genus Podarcis; species Podarcis raffonei. The sequence continues at coordinate 32,133,430 of NC_070612.1, forward strand.
CCCCTGAATCTGGAGGCTCCATCTAGTCACCCTGACTTCCAGTCAGAGACGGACATTTTTGTCGTTGATTTGTCTTGTGTTGTTTAGTCATTTAGTTGTGTCCGACTCTTTGTGACCCCATGGACCAGAGCACTTTTAAAACTGGATTGTAGTGGGGATTAGGAATGGCCAATGAAGTAGGTTGTTGCCTTCAGAATAGCAGGGCCATGTGAAAAATGTTTAAATATATCCCAGTACAATTTCAAGTATCATCACAGTGCAGTTAATGCTTTCTCTCTTTCTCTTTGGCGTTGAAAACCAACATAGCTAGTCTTTTGAGCCTGTTCTACAACAAGTGGTTAGGATCAATGTATTGCACAGCAAAGGGATATGGTAACACCTCACCCCACCCCAGTAATTCACTTGTTACTGCTGTGTACATTGAGCTACCTGGGGCACATGAGGAATGAGGATACAGTACTATAGAAAATATCAGGGCAGCACAACCAATATATTTTGTGTCATCTTCCTTAAGAGGCCACCTTCCTTTAAGAAACAATCACCATTAGGTCATCTAATGGTTATGTATAGGGCAGATTTGAATCATAAACTGCCTTTTATGTACCACTGCTCTGACCTGACCAATTGTACCTTTACATCTTATCCACATACTGCCAGCTCTCAAAGGCATGTTGTCACCCTAGGAAAACTACATCCTCTCAGCTGACATTCCCCAGTTGTCCACATGTAGACACACAGGCCCTGCAAGCAGTTGCACAGAGACCCATTGCAACACTCCCAACAACTCATCCTTGCTACTGGTATCCCTGGAATTGCTCTCCACAGCTGATGTGGCTTCCACCCCCCTTGCACCAAGCTCTGGAGCCTAATTTTTCTTGTGATTCTGTCTGGAGCCTTCAGGATTCCTTGATAGACTCTGCCTCCCCCTCTGTCAATGGGTTGCGTGCCTCCCCCTTGGAATTTCAAGGGTACCCAAAGTATGTTGTGATGGCCTAGACACCCAACAGCTGGATGATGTCAAATTTGATAAAACTCGTTACCTGTTTAGAAGGGAAGGGGCACAAGACCTCCCTTTTCCAAGGGGGGGGGGGGAGCTGAAAGGGAGCCATATTCAGCCACACCACAATGTTCCAAAGCAATGCATCAGTTCTATCAAACCCGACAGCATGTTCCCCACAGAGCACAAAGTGCACAAATGTGTGACCCTGTCCTTCTAGAATTTGGATGGGAAATTATGGGCTCAGAATGACCCTCCACTGCCGTGGCAGGGGGTTTCTAAATGCACAGAGATTCTCCTTCTATTTTGCTCCCCCTCCCAGTTCTCCATGCAGACTCTGACTTTGTACATAAATATGATTTAGTCATTAGTACTTATTTATCATCATGCGTTAAGTCCTAGTCGGCAAACATCACAGGAGGCCAATAAACACCTTGAAATAGTCAAGAGTGCAAAGGCAAATAGGACCAGGGGTCAAGATGGATGCACTGACCCAGGTAATCTTCTCAGTAATCCTTGCTGAGAGAGATGCCAGGCTGGGAACTCAAGGGGGACCTGCCATTTGTCTGGGTGGACTGAGCCTCAGTGATGGATAGGCAGCAATGATGTAACCACTTGGGTAGATATGCAAATGAGGAGTCCTGCAGTGATGGAATGATCAGACAGTGCCTTTGTGTGGAGATGGGAGCAGTCCTCTTTCGTAGACTCCTTCCAGTTCCGATGTTGTCGCATCCCATGGCAGCCTATCAATGGCCATGTTCCTGCTGATGATCAGAATGAAAGAGCTCTCTATATGGAGGGACATTCCAGGTGCAGGATTAGCAGGAAAGGAGACGGATGTCTGCCACTGCTGCTGCTGCTGCAACAACATGAATGTTATGATGACTGCCTCAGTGTATGGCTATTTCTAGATGGGGACAGACGGTGATATGAATCGGAGAAGTTTGGCATAACGTAGAGTTCAGCACAGGTCCCTGTAAGCAAGCCAGTATTCATCATCATTCGGTCCTCCCTGTACTGAAACAGGATGAACATGTGGGATTGCTTTCACATACCTCTTTATCCTCGGACCTTTTGAGATATTCCATCATTCAGGGATATCCCACACAATGTGGAAAAGAGATGTTTGCATCAAGTGTTGCAGCAAAGAACACAATGCCATTTGAAGCTGACCTGAGTGCTTGCAAACAAACCTTGTGCAATAACAAAGTGCCTAGGAGCTGGGCATTTGCTGTCTCTGTAAATCATGGAATTGTAGAGATGGAAGGGACCACGAGGGCCATCTAGTCCAACCCTCTGCAATGCTGGAATATTTCAAATAGTTTTCTCTTTTCAGAACTTATTGTGTGCACTGGACATATAATAGACATCTGTTTTCTGTATCATCTGAAACATCCTTCCTATTTCCTTGTCACATGAAATGGGAAGAGTGTCCCTGATCCAATTTTTGGGGGTGGGTGGGTGGGAAGTGTGGGTGGGAAGAGTATCTCATCATTTCAGGCTTTAATATTTAAATCTGATGTTCCTTCAGCACATTCATGTTTTTGCATGCCAGCCTTATTGCAGAAGGATTCTTAATACGGTGGCGGCTAACAGGTGTCCCTGCTAATGCATTTGAAAGATCCATACTTCATTATATCTTTGCACATTTTAGGAATATTTAGCAACTTGGCAATAGATGGGGGTGAATCCGAATAGTTTTATTGTGTAGTTTTGAAGATTCTTGTTAACAGCTTTTTAAAAAGACTTGACCCACTTGAAGAATGGAGAGCAGATATTCTAGGACAGACTTTGCCAGCCTGGGGCCCTCCAAATGTTCTCAGCATTCTGGCCTTTGGCTGTGCTGGTGAGGCTGATGGGAACTGAAGTCCAAAACATCTGGAGAGGTTGAAGAAGGCTGCTCCAGGCACTTTCGAGGCTACATCTGCACTCTACATTTAAAGCAGGATCGTAGCACTTTAAACAGGCATGGCTGTCCCCAAAGAATCCTGGGAACTGTCATTTGTTGATGGGAGAGCTGAAATTCCCCCTAGCAAGCTAATTTCTCCAAATTTCCCTAGGAAAGAGGGAGCAATTTCTAAACAACTTTGGGAACTGTAGCTCTGTGAGGAGATTAGGGTTCTCCTAACTCTCTGCACCCTTAACAAACTACAGCTCCCAGGATTATTTGGGGGAAACCACAACTGTTAAAATAGTATAATAGTGTTTTAAATGTCTGGTGTGGAGATGGACAGATTCATTATAATATCTATACCCAGGAGCAGTACTATTTTTATAGGAAAAAAGGTGTCTGAACTCACCATGAACACTTTCCTTGTTCTCTTAGAATGGCGATGGTGCCCACCTGAGAGGTGCTAGAACCAGAGCTTTTTTCATCTGGAACTCGCTGGAACTGTACTGGCCTATAAGTAAAAGAAATCCAAACTCCACCGTAGAGCAATATTTTTATTAGGCCAACCAACATGCCATAAAACTGTGTGCAAACATTTTGAGTTCTTCAGAACTCTTCATCAGACCAGATGCTGCCAGATGTTTCACCACCAGCCAACTCTCTCTCCCTCACACTTCCTTTGTTTACCATAGTATGATGAGTTATGGAGAACTCAAAAGCTTCCACACTCACACTCTTTTTGTGACATTCTAGTTGGCCTAAGGAAGGCATTGCCTTAATATGAATTTGGGGATTTTTTATTTTTTTTTACACTTTAGCTAAAAGGAGAGAGAGATTTGACCACATGACTGTCCTCGGGCAAGGCATTCTACTCCTAAGAATATACCCTCCAACGTTTCTTCAATGAAAAAGGGACTTCCTAAGGGAAAGTGGGACATTCCAGGAACAAATCAGAAACCAGGACGGCTTCTGTAAATCTGGGACTGTCTCTAGAATATAGGGACACTTGGAGGGTCTGAGTAAGGAACCCCTTTCCACCCACCCATCTATCCAAAGTGGGCCAAAAGTCTGCTAGGCTGGCTTGCCTCACAGCAAAATAATAATAATGCAGTAGAATTCTTATTATTTATTGAATATATATATATATATACACTGCCCAATACCCAGAGGTCTCAGGGCAGTTCACAGAACAAAATCAAAATATAAAACCACAAAATATATAATCAAAATAAAAACAGCAAGCCAATACATGGGATCAATTCCAATCTGTTACCTCCGAGGATGTGGACAGGCTGCTTGGACAAGTGAAACCGACCACCTGTCTCCTTGATCCTTGCCCATCCTGGCTGATAAAAGCAAGCCGGGAAGGGCTGGGCGATGGGCTCTGCGGGGTGGTGAATGCTTCCCTCTGTGAGGGAGCCTTCCCAGACCCGCTGAAAGAGGCGGTCATTAAACCGCTTCTTAAAAAAACATCTTTAGACCCGGCCAATTTGGCCAACTATCGCCCAGTCTCAAATCTGCCATTCTTGGGCAAGGTGATTGAGCGGGTGGTTGCTGAACAACTCCAAGCACGCCTGGAGGAAACGGACCATTTGGATCCCTTCCAATCAGGATTCAGGCCTCACCATGGGACTGAAACTGCCTTGGTCGCGCTGGTTGATGATCTCCGGCGGGCTAGGGACAAAGGTGAGAGCTGTTTCCTAGTTCTGCTGGATCTCTCAGCGGCCTTTGACACCATCGACCATAACATCCTTCTGGACCGTCTAGAGGGGCTGGGAGCTGGGGGCACTGTCATACAGTGGTTCCGCTCCTTCCTCCTGGGCCGTGTCCAGAAAGTGGTGGTGGGGGATGAGTGTTCAGACCCCTGGGCTCTCACTTGTGGGGTGCCTCAGGGTTCTGTCCTCTCCCCCATGCTTTTTAATATCTATATGAAGCCGCTGGGAGAGATCATCAGGGGGTTTGGACTGGGTGTTCATCAGTATGCAGATGACACCCAGCTCTACCTCTCCTTTAAATCAGAACCAGTGAAGGCAGTGAAGGTCCTGTGTGAGTGCCTGGAGGCGGTTGGAGGATGGATGGCGGCTAACAGATTGAGGTTGAATCCTGACAAGACAGAAGTACTGTTTTTGGGGGACAGGGAGCGGGTTGGTGTGGGGGATTCCCTGGTCTTGAATGGGGTAACTGTGCCCCTGAAGGACCAGGTGCGCAGCCTGGGAGTCATTTTGGACTCACAGCTGTCCATGGAGGCGCAGGTTAACTCTGTGTCCAGGGCAGCTGTCTACCAGCTCCACCTGGTACGCAGGCTAAGACCCTACCTGCCCGCGAACTGTCTCGCCAGAGTGGTGCATGCTCTAGTTATCTCACGCTTGGACTACTGCAACGCGCTCTACGTGGGGCTACCTTTGAAGGTGACCCGGAAACTGCAATTAATCCAGAATGCGGCAGCTAGACTGGTGACTGGGAGTGGCCGCCGGGACCACATAACACCGGTTCTGAGAGATCTGCATTGGCTCCCAGTACGTTTCCGAGCACGATTCAAAGTGTTGGTGCTGACCTTTAAAGCCCTAAACGGCCTCGGTCCTGTATACCTGAAGGAGCGTCTCCACCCCCATCGTTCAGCCCGGACACTGAGATCCAGCGCCGAGGGCCTTCTGGCGGTTCCCTCATTGCGAGAAGTGAGGTTACAGGGAACCAGACAGAGGGCCTTCTCGGTAGTGGCGCCCGCCCTGTGGAACGCCCTCCCATCAGATGTCAAAGAGATAAATAATTACCTGACATTCAGAAGACATCTTAAGGCAGCCCTGTTCAGGGAAGTTTTTAATATGTAACGCTGTACTGTTTTTAACACTGATTGGGAGCCGCCCAGAGTGGCTGGGGAAACTCAGCCAGATGGGCGGGGTATAAATAATAAATTATTATTATTATTATTATTATTATTATAATACCACCCCCCAGAAGGTGCTTCAGCACATGGAGCCCCTTCTCTGCCTTGCTGGCTTCCAAGATCCCAAGGGGCGCAGCTCAGAGAGGCTATGGCTCGTTCTAGTCCTTCAAATCCATGCTTCCAACTCTCATACCTGGACTAGGGTGAGCTGAGCACAGCCGGAGAAGCGTCAGCAGAGGTGGCGGCTGCTAAGAGAGGCCCAGTGAGCCCAGTTCCAGCCCCACCTGCTTGCCTGCCTGGCATTGGTCAGGGGCTGTGGGGTGCCTGCCCAGGCTGTGCTGCCCACCCTTCCCCTGAAGCACCTGGGCTGGTGACAGCGACTGCCCTGGCAAGGCTAGAGCCGCACACAATATGGTGGAGTTGAGCACTGCTGGTGCTGCAGGCAGCCACCACCTTGGCACATCCGGGGCTCCTGTCCCAGTACTCTCCCTGGGGCCACCAAAATCAGCCTCGCGGGAGACGTGTGGCCCATGGGCTGTGTGTTGGACCACTTCTGGTTTAGTTGGAGTCTCCGTTATTGTAATCCATTGGTTTGGGTCCTACCCTTTAGAGCAGGAACAAACTACCGGTAGCTAGGTCCATCTGTGACTGAATGTTTCCTTGCTTTAGCTGTGCAGCGTCTCTGGCTGCATTCAGACGACACTTTATTCTGTGTTTTCAATTTCCTTATTGGATAATTTCTGTGTTCTATGTGCTCTTTCACATGTTGCAAAAGCAACTTCTGAAAATCGGGATTCAATGGAAGTTAAGCACTCATTCTGTTTTAATTGCTTCCAGAAAAAATCCATTTGTAACCTCGTTAACCTAGAAAATCGTGGGAGCTTTGTGCTGTAATTTTCCTATGGTTTTCCATGGATCGTGCCATGTGATGAAATCTGGGGTAATATTCTTGAATACAGTCCTTTCCTGACATTTTCACAGGGAAACAGAAGCCCACATGTGTGTAATGGGTGGCAACATGTCCAGTGATGTTAACTGTTGTGTCACAACACACCCACTGAAATTCAGCATGACATGGCAGTACAGTATGTTGATGAAAAAGCCACAGTTCCTTAACACATTGGGTAATGCAGTGTAAAAGGAACATTAGAAACTGGTATAGAAGCACTAGCATTGTAACCAGGAAAACTAATGCAATAATGCCCATGTCTGAATGCACTCTCTGTCTAAATAAGAACCCTGGAATATCAGTGTTTTGTGTGTTTTTGTGAGTGTGTGCAGGTGACAGGGAGCTGCAAGAGGAGACAGGCCAGTTGGTCCATAGAATCATCGAATTGTAGAGTTGGAAGGACCTTGAAGATCACCTAGTCCAACCCCCTGCAGTGCAGGAATATGCAGCTGTCCCATATGGGGATTGAACTTGCAACCTTGGCATTATCAGAACTACGTTCTAACCAACTGAGCTAACCAGGGTCCATCCACACTTCCCCCTCCCTAACATGACTGTAAATACTGTAGATTCCGGCGTATTAGGTGACTGGGCGTATAAGACTTATATGCCCAGTCTTATACGCGGCAGCTTCGCTGGGCAGCGGCAGTGGGCGGCGGGCTCTGCACTGGGAGGAAGCTGCCTGGCAAAGCTGCCACTGCCACAGCAGTGGGTGGTGGGCTCCCCGCTGGGAGGAAGCTGCCCAGCGAAGACGGCTTATCACTGGGCAGCTTTGCTGGGCAGCTTCCTCCTAGTGCAGAGCCCGCCGTCCACTGCCACTGCCCAGCAAACCTAGACGACCCCCGACTTTTTAGAGGATTTTCCAGGGTTAAAAAGTCATCTTATACACCAGAATCTACGGTATATGCAATGGGGAGAATGGATATCTAGGGCTTGACTTCCTGACATCCACACATCAAATCTGCACAAGATATAACCCAATAATTTGAGCACAGCCTACCAGGCCTGCCAATAACTCATTTCTGCAGCTCCTGTAAAGCAGCAAAAACAGAAGGTTGACAGTGGTTGGCTCCACACATGGCTGGTGGGCTCTTTTTTTTTTTGCTTGGTGAGATAGAAATTATGCAGGCTTCTGCTCTGTATGTAGATCTGTGTGACACTCCTTGGCTTCTTCCGTGTGACACAAACCTTTCAGAAGCTTTCAGAGTATGGGAACACTTTAAGTATGGTGTGAAGAGACAGAAGGAAGGACCAAAGCGTGCCTTGGGGGGGAGTCAGTCGTTTTGAGGTTCTGGCAGCCAGTCCATAGCAAGCGATAATGAGCTCATCAAGAGACTGTGATTAATTGAATATGGCCGAAATTAACCAACTGTGAGCAACAGAGCAATTAATCAACTGGCAGTAATGTGGTGAAACTGGCAAAGTTAATTAAACCGAGAGGAGAATATTTAAGCAGCAGCGTTTATGGTGAAACTAATCAGTGTTCAGCAATTAATGGTCCAGCAGAGAGTTTCAAAAGATGGGAGATGAGTTGATAGTGAACAATACAAAGTGCAAGTATATGTTAGGGCTGCTGCAATAATTTCCATCATAGCTTGTGAGCTGGGCATAGTAAGGAAATGCTCGCTTGGGGTCTATGGCCATCGATAGGCCATGCCGCAACTTGGGCTTTTCAACTTCACTAAAAACAAGTAACATGCCAGAGTGCCATGGCTTCTCAAAGACCAAGACTACAATCCTATGCATAGTCACTAGTGAGCAAGTCTAGCTGCCAGTGTGGTGTAGTGGTTAGGTTGTTGGACTAGGACCTGGGAGACCAGGGTTTGAATCCCCACTCTGCCATGAAACTCACTGGTCAGTCAATCTCAGCCTTGCCTAACTCACAGGTTTGTTGTGAGGATAACCTGGGGAGGAGGAGAATTATGTATGCTACTTTGAACTCCTTGGAGGAGAGATGGGATGTAAATTAAACAAACTGAATGGATAAAATGACACCAGCCTTTGGAAACAGGAAATGGGAAGGCAAAACTATCCTGATATAAGCATCAAAGTAAACAGTGCTATAGCCTTCTGCTTGAATGAATGTAGTTATTTGAAGTAGATTCAGCAAATCTAGCAGTAGAGGTTGTTTCCTGTTATACTTTTTCTACAACCTTGTTGCGGTACTTCAGTTCACATAAAATACTTGGGGTAGGATTTATCCATTAATTAAACCAGAAGGAACAACATCTGCATGTCTATTTTGGGGAGGATTAGATTAGAATCTCTGCAAATTTTGTGTCTGAAAAAAGGAATAAGACTCTTCTGAGTGAATAGAGATCCCCAGGGCTCTTTCACAGCAATAGCAGCAGATGAACAGGAAGAGACAAGCCTCTGATAGACTCTGCAGCCCAAGGAGCAAGGGTTTATTACATCTTTGATCACAACAAGAAGACTTTGAAAAATGGAGGAAGGAGCAGGGGACAGGCAAAACTTCCTTCCATCAAGGAACAAACAGTTCTTACAAGCAACGTAAGGATGGGAAAGTCACAGCTCTTAACAGACTCTATTCCTGTTCATTTTTCATTGCAAGTGCTCCAAGCTCAGACATGTTTCCGTCCAAGAAGCATCTCCTTGAATCTCTTTTGCTCAGATTTTTTGTGCACACACTGGCTTGATAAGAGATTGAAATTGCAGCATGCTCTCTCAGAGCTATGCAGATGGTTGCTCATCTACTCACTGGAGGCTGCCTCACACATTACTTTTCCAACTTGTAGACCCCCCAAAGTGTGCATTCATAATGAGCCGTAGCCACATGACATGAAAAGCCATAGTTTATGGCTTACCATGATCGAGCAACATGCTAGGGCATGCTACTCAGCCACTCCTGCTTTAAGCTTTGTTCTTGGCTTACTGCTTTCATTTTGTGGGAAACCATGAGCACCATTTCACATGCAACACTAAGGCAAGTCTTGTGGCTTGTTTCTTGCAGCTGTAGACAGGGCAGAGTGAAAGGAGGGTGATTGAAGAATGTGCATAAGCATGCTGCTCACCTACAGTTTGTTGCTGTGACATGCAAACCATGGCTTACAGTGACATTCAACGTGTGAATGTCAGCATGAGTGATCCTCAGCACAAGAGCCAAGAGAATCAAATGGATCATTCCCATTCTTTCCTCTTGTTCAGTGAAAGACATGATCAACTAAGGCAGCCTCAGTCCTGAACCCTGACCAGAAGGTGATTTGAAATGGGTCTAAATCAGGTCTTGGGGCCAAACACAGCTCTGTCTGGCCCTAAAGACTCTCCACGAACTTCTCCACTTACTGGCAATGCTTGAATGCTTCTGCCCACTGGTTCATGTTTCTTGGAAGACTGACCATAGAAGTGTTGCCTTGGGGACATCTGCTGCCTGAGGAAGGAGCCTCACCCTGCCTAATGGTTGGACAGGCCCCTTATCTGTCTATCAAAATTAAGTCACTTTAAAAAGCTTTCACATGCATTCTGTGTGTTCAGGGTCCATCCAACTCCACTGGCAAGGCAATATGTTGAAGAGGGGTGAGAGTATACAATATAGCATTTCTCAACTTGTTGCCTCATTCTGGTTGGGTTGCTTCCAAATGACCTAGAAATAAGCTGGGTCAGCCGCAGCCTATTCACCTGAATAGGAGGGAAGTGCCCCAGGAGTATTCTTTTTTTAATATGCCTTCTCACTGAATGTATTGTGCTGCTACTGAAATCGGCTGGCTAATATTACACAGGATTAATAAAAATTCACCCTTGGAGATTAGATTTCCAAGTCATTCTGAACATTTGAAGTTTTCTTATTATCTGCTAATGAACTGGAGTGGCGGTTTGACTAATTGTTTTTTTTAAAAACCCACCCATATTAAAAATGTATAGCTATGCCCTGTGATATTTATTCACATTATTTTAAAAAATGATGTTGACTTTACCTAAGGCTTTGGCTTTCTTCAAGCTGGAACACGTAATAAATGTGCTAAGGGTGAGAGCGACCGTGTGAAAACAGGAAATTGTATCCTTTAAAAGCAAGATGAGAGAAAGACTCCTGAGTGAAAACTGGGGTTGAAATACAGACTGCCATTAAGGCATCTTCTCTTCCAGCTGCAACAAGAGCCTGCCATTTTGTCCAAAGGGCTTACAGGCACCTGGTTAAAAAGTAGACTCAAATACAGTGGTACCTCGGGTTAAGTACTTAATTCGTTCCGGAGGTCCATTCTTAACCTGGAACTGTTCTTAACCTGAAGCACCACTTTAGCTAATGGGGCCTCCTGCTGCTGCCGTGCCGCCGGAGCATGATTTCTGTTCTTATCCTGAAGCAAAGTTCTTAAGCTGAAGCACTATTTCTGGGTTAGCGGAGTCTGTAACCTGAAGCGTTTGTAACCTGAAGCATATGTAACCCGAGGTACCACTGTAGGGTGCATTTGTTCTCCCAGTATATGGCTAGGAATATAATTAAAAAAACAGTTACTCTGGGTGCCACTGCAATGAAAGGCAATGCGTTACATCCAATTAGAATAGTAACTGAGGTTACAGGTTGGTCAACTGGAACCATAGTTTTTGCACAGATCGTGCCCCAGGCTTTTCACCTTGGTTTCCATATGAAGAAGATCATTTCTGCCAGCTGCTATAGAGGGGTGTTTCACAGTTCCACAGTTTCAACATTAACCCCTTGTACTGCATACCCTCCAAGTGTTCTGATCTCTGAGGGATTGTCCTGGAATTGCAAAAGACATCCTGGCTTCTGATTTGATCCCAGAATGTCCCTATTTTTCCTCCTGGTGCTGCTGCCACGGAGCTTAAGGAGGAGGAGGAGATGGAGCTTGTCCCAAGCAGTGGTTGCAGTGGCTACAAAGGAGCATCCGTGGCCTCTCCATGGCTGCCACTGCCGGCCTCCTCCCTTGGGCAGTTCGTAGCAGCTGCTGGAGGTGGCCAAAGAGGAGGAGAGGCTGCCACCATCAAGACCCAGCTTTGTGTGACTTGCCGGCTCTGAGGGGCAGGCAGAGGGCAAGGTTGCCCTGGGTGGGAAGAAAGGGGGAGCAGAGCAGAGCAGAAGGAGTTCTGATGCTTTTTAAAAAATGCTTTGTTTATCTGTGCCCAGTCTTGCCCCCTTCTAAAATTTATTTATTAGTGTGTGTTTTTCTTTTTGCAAATCTATCAAAAAATGGAGGTGGTGGGCCTGTGTGCTGTGTCCCATTGGTGTAGTGATGCTAGCACTCACCCTTCTTCTGATAGGAAATGTTCTGCGGGGCGTGGGGACGAAAAATTGGGGTTGGGGAGTGAGAAATGTCTCTATTTTCCTCTGAGGAATGTTGGAGGGTATGGTACTGGTACTGATCCACCAGAGGGAGGATTTGTTGTTAGACACCCCTGTTTGGGGGAATGCCTGTGTATAAGCATGGGTCAAGGATCAAAATAGGGGTGGGGGGGGGCTGGTGTTGATGTAAATAACTCTGGCATGCAACACTGAAGCAATATGCCATGCTGTGTCTTGCAGTCAATTTTATTTGTTGTCTTGGTGTTAGCTCTGGTGGCAAGGAATTCTTACAGCATTAGAACAAAAAAAGGCTTTGTCCTCTTCATCCCTGCCAGAGGCAACCAATGGTGTGAAGTGGGGACAGAGAAGAGGTAAAGGAAATTTGGAAAGAAACATGAACTTGGTGCATTTTCAGCAGCAACCTAGTACTCTTAGTTACATGCATTTTTGTTCTGAGATTAGCAATTGAGCTCCATTTACTATGGACCAGAGATTTATGCCTCCCAAGTCCTAACTCCTGATTTTCCAGTCTCTGTCCATACCCATTAAAAACTGCAGTATACATAGCTACTTCTCTCCAACACGAAACTTGCCCTTGTGGATTACCGTAGCAAAGGCAAAGAAAAAGAAAAAAAAAGACTAGCCCATTCCCCTGTATAGTTATAGCACCCCAGAACTTAAAAGAGTGATCAGAGTGTCATGTTTTGGCAAAGCCATACAGAATTTAGGGAGACACACTTCAAGACTTGTTCCAGCAGGGATGAATTGCATTTGGATTGACTCGCAGGAGAGTGAAGATAGCAGGAAGGGCAGCTAATTGGCTCAACTATCGAAATTCCAGTGTCAGAAAAATTATTAATTAGGAGAAATTTAGTTGTGTACCACCAGGTTCTTCGTTTTAGGAATCCCTTGGGTTTGCAGGCCTCCCTTAACTCAAACTAACTACCACTGCATTACTAATACTACTTGACAGTGATGAATGTGGGTGATTTGTTTCCTGCAGTTCTGATCATGTTATACTGGAAATCTAAGCTCAGCAGTGAATGTGAAGGAAATGTTTTCTGGAAACACCATCATGCGCTTCCTCTGCTTCATTGCTGTTGCTAAACTCCAAGAGAAAGAGAGAGAAAGAAACTGATCATCTTAACGATTTCCTTTCTCATTATATTCTTTATCATGTTTCCCCTGTCCTTTTCTCTGCCTCTCCTGATCTGTCCATCTAAATTGGGCTGAAGGGGAGGAACCTGTACACCTCCAGATTTGGTTGGACTTATAAAGTCTTGTCAGCCGCAGGCAGCATGGCAAGTGGTCCAGGATGATGGGAGTTTTAGTTCAGCAGCATCTAGTAGGCTACAGCTTCTCCATCTCTGATGTACATAAACCAACAAAACTGGTTTCAGAATGTGACTATGGTCTGGCTGTTGTTGTTGTTGGGTTTTTAGGTATCAGGCTTCTCTCATTTTCCCTGTAGTATAGAAATTCCAAAATAAAGTATGCTCTTTTTGTGGAGCAAGGGGAAAAAAGGAAGTGGTGAGATGGAAAAAAGAAAGTGTTTAGGCAAGGTCCAGAAGAAGGGCAAGTGGCAGGGAATCCTAAGTAGTGGACCAAGCACAAAACTATATTTAGCCACAGTTTATAAGGTGCTTTGTTGGTGGAGTATGAATTTCCACTGCTAAGTACTATTTGAAGGGAGAATCTTCTCCTTTATTGGAGGGTGTCAGAAGGTAGACAAAGAAGTATGAAGGTATCGGACACACCATACATTGAAAGCACACGGCTTCCCCCGGAGAATTATGGGAACTGTAGTTTGTTAAGAGCACCGAGAGGTGCAGCTCTGTGAGGCATAACCTACAGCTCCCAGGATTCTCTGGGGGAAGCCATGTGCTATATAAGTGGTTTAAATGTATAGCATGAAAGAGAGAGCTAGTCTGGGTTTCACCACTCTTGACACATGGTGACTTAGAGCACCTGAAGCAAAAAATGGCAGAGGGCTGTCCCCCAATTAAAGGATATTAATCACAATTAATCAACCAATCTCAATAATATGACTTTACTTTTAATTGATTAATAAATGAAACTGTCAATTATTCCATATATATTGAAGCACCATTCAACTTTTGTGTTTAGGTTATACACACATCAGCCATAACAGGCATAATGAGAGAAGAGAGATTCCTTGTATGTGGTTATGGGGAAACACCTATGTTAATGGCAGTTGTCACTTGCAGTCTGTGTGACTAGGATGGAAAGGCACCACTGGATAGAACCACTTGTCTAAAGAGCTAGAATAAAGACAACGAAATAGCCTGTAATTTGATAAATATATATAATTACCAGATCAAGTATTTACTTAGAAGCTTTTATAAGACCACAGCAGAGTACATTTAATTTATTTTGTGTTTTCATTTTTTGTAGGTCAAGATGTTAAAAAATCTCTTATGGATGTGTTGGACCTTAGCCATAACAGGTGCACTTCACAAAGGTAAGGACATTGTGGACCAGGAATATTTGCTGAAGTTGGCTTCTGTGAGAATTGGAGACGTTGTCCTGATGTTTTTTGGCAGTGGGAATATGGCAATTATTCTGAAGCAATTAGTCTGACCTCCATAACTTTAATGTGTATTTGTGTGTGTGGTTCCTTTGCCCTGATGGCTCCTAGTTACACAGAAATGAAGGAAAATCTCTGTATATTTATTTATTTAGGGTTGCCACTTCTTCCCCGCCCCTTTTTGGACAGGGTTCCTATGCGCCTTTAACAGCTGCTTGACAATGAAAAGAACTAAGGAGTAAAAGCTTGTGCTGTTATCAACCTATGATGTTGGGCGAAAGAAGCATCTCAGCACCATGCAAGAGCTAGCAAAGGTTCAAGAGTTCCTGTTGGGAACAGAGATGACAGTGCTCTTCTCAGATTATATTCCCAGGGGGAATCAGACAGCGAGAGAGCACTCTGTTCCTCATGTAACTGCTAGTTAATATTCTGAATGGGAGCTGAATAAAGTCCCTAGCTTCTCAAGGTAGGACTGGAAGACAATCCTGCAGCAAACCTTGGAGACCCAGTGCCAGTCAGTACCAAGCTAGAAGGACCAATGGGTCTGTTTCCTATGTTCCTATGTTGTTCTTCAGTGGTAGAGTACATGCTTTGCATGCAGATGTTCCTAAATTCCTCCAAGTACGGCTAGGAGGGACTATTTTCTAAAACCTTATGAAGTCATTGTCAGTCACTGTAGACCAGCAGCAGACAGCATGGTGCCCTCAGAATGTTGTTGGACTCTAACCTCCACCAGCTCTATCCAGAATGGCCACTGGCCCTGTTAGCTAGGGATGATGGGAGTTGTAGTCCCAAAACATCTGGAAGGCCGAGTTTGCCTATGCCTGGCCTATAGAGGGGGTGCTAGCTTATGCTAGTTGCTTGTCAATTATTTAGCTACCCACTGCTGCTGTGCCTATAAGAACAGCTTGCTGTGCAGCCATTGTGAAGTGAGACAATGGTTATCTTTATTATATGCCAACTTTTGCACATCACACACATCAACCAGGCCTGTTATCTTCTGGTCTGTTGGCAAACCGAATACTGCATTAATAGTTGATTGTAGCTAAACCAGAACACCTACATTTACAGTACAAAGCGTTTCCCACTGGGTTCCAACAGGACAATACCTGGTAAATAAGCATAGGATTCCAGCCTAATCTCAAACTAGATTATGGTGATATCAGGTGTTACAATATTGCTGTATGGAAAGAAGTACAACTTGTGATCTCACACATGTGCATTGCTGCATGATTGTTCACATGTGACCATCTACACAGAGATTCCCACTGGGTGATTCCCGCACAGAAGTGTTTTCTGTGTAAAGAACGCTGTACTTTATGTTGCTTCAGTTGGTTCAACTGGTTTGTGGATTAAACCATTGGCAGACTTTTATGGGCTATATGTTCCACTGAGGTGGAGATTTTCATCATGATTTGCCCTGTCTGTTGCTAAGGTGGTACCTTTAATAGCAAGCTAAATGTATGTGTGACGTGAATGGAGGCATAATTTAAATATTTGCAACTGGGTGTAATCCCCTAACGGGAAAAGGAATGTATAAAATCAAAATTAATTGACCTGCCTTACACTTTCATATTTTTCCATATTAAAACCCAGTTTTTCTTAAAGTCTCCCTGCCACATTTCCCCTGGAATGTGCAAATACCATCTACCATTTCAATTACAACAACAAAAATACATTTATATTGAAAATAATAAGGCTCTTTGTAGAACCACTGCTGTTGTAATTTTATCAATGGTTTTCATCACTGGCCTGGTTTCCACACCATGATAAACAATTAAGCAATTGCATCTTTAATCAGGGTTTCATGTGAATGGGCCATGTCCTGGGACATACTGCTCAAAAGCCCCCTCTTCACTTTGCTCACAGGCCATGCTGGGAGCAACAAACCGCAAGCCTTGGCTTGCCGTGTCATTCAAACCCAGACTAATGGTTTGTTTCTCTCCAAACAAAGCACAAGTGGTAGCCAGGGTTTGTTCTTGGCCTGCTGCTTGTGGTTCATTTGGGGGAAACTAAGCACGAGCCTGGGCTTGGATGCCAAGCATTGTGGTTTGTTGCTCCCAGTGCAGCACGTCCAGGAGTGGTGGAAGAGCAAACAGAGGGACTTTTGAGCAGCGTGTACTAGCACACTGCTCATTTGCATTCAACCATAGTTAAGCATTTGTGATGGCTGCTTTAATTTCTTTTTGGGAGCAACTGGCAAGCGAGGCAGCGGTGCCACATTATCTGTTTGAGAGTCTCATTTCAGAGGCTCAAAATTGCTGAGTTTTGCCCCAAAACTTTCATATGGGGGAGGAAAGATTATCCAGATATAGCCTCCTCCTACACCTCTCCCTTTTCCTCTCATGGCATCATCATAGAATCACAGAATTGTGGAGTTGGAAGGGTCATAACCACAACATATCAATACTGTGCCTAGAAGCTGCCTCAACACTCCATGATTTCTCCATTTCATCTAAGGCAGCAGCTAACGTATGCCTCTTACACCTCACCTAATTTAAAGGGAATGCTGTTATTTTCCCCTTTTCTGTTGTCCCCTTTTCTGCTCCCTTTCAATTTTTACCCCGCTTCCACAGTCCCCCCGACCCCGACCCTTTCATTTGCTTTGATTCCCACTATCAGGTAAGGTTGATTTGAGTGAAGTAGTACACGTGGCAGCAAGTCGCTGAATGCAACCTTGGCTTCCCTTTGTTGCAGATTGCATATACTCATTCCCAACTTGTTCCTTTGTAAATCTTCACCTGCCCCCTTTCCCCTGGCGTAGTGGTGCTGTTTTGTGGTTTGCCTCAGGTGTCAGAATGTCTTGGGCCAGCCCTGGTCAAGAGATTTGTAGATGCCTCAGGGGTGGAATGGCTATTGCCTCTAGCTCTGTGGTATTTGTTTCAAAAGGGCCAGTGAGTATTAACAAGAAGCATGTATTGATGTGTTTGTGGGTGTTTCATGCTACTACATTCAGATGCATGTGCCCTCTTAAATATTATTGCTGCAGATGGAATGTACATTTGCCTAGTTTCACATGATTTACAGCCGGAGCCTGAACAGTAACTGATCCTTCACTATGCCTGGTTTACATCCTCCCTCTCTTTACTGTACGAACTCAGACCACAAGCCATCTGGCAGAACAGAAAGGTTTTTGTTAGAATTCAATTTATTACCTTCATTGTCAAAGCCTCATGCACGTTTCTGCTGGTAGACCTGGATATTTCTGCAGATCTGCTCTCGCAATCTATATATGTTGACGGGGTGATCCTAAGGGCTGATTTACATCTGATGAAAGTCCTGCACAGAAGGCACATCCATGTTGGTAATAGCTGGTGACCCCATTATGTGTGCCTAAGGGGTGTGTGTGTGTGTTGGACAGGGGAAGAAGAGGTTCACACAGTAGTTAAGGGGCTGCTCTTTGCTATATATTCAAAACTGAATTGCAAAAATTGAGGGAAGCTGTGTGTTTCAAAAACATTTGTTGTAGATACTATAGAATAGAATAGCCTCTTCTGTAGAAAAACTGTATGTAGTCTGAAACTATAAGTTTGTTGGACTTTCTGTTGCCCTTTCCAAATGTCGTCCTGGTCATCCATATGTAAATCATCATGGTTGATGATTGCATGCATATGTATTGTATGATGTGAACTGTTACCTGGAAGCCAAGATTGCTTTCAGCGACTTCCTGCTTCATTTACTACTTCGCTCAAGGAAGCTGTATTTCTTCACCCAAAGTGCAACTGATTTATGGAATTTTGTATCAAAATATGGGGCAATGAAGACTAGTTTAAATGACTTTAAACACTACTATGTAAACTCACCCAAGATATACCTCTCAATGGTTTACAGTGGTACCTCAGGTTAAGTACTTAATTTGTTCTGGAGGTCCGTTCTTAACCTGAAGCACCACTTTAGCTAATGGGGCCTCCTGCTGCTGCCGCGCTGCCAGAGCACGATTTCTGTTCTCATCCTGAAGCAAGTTCTTAACCCGAGGTAATATTTCTGGGTTAGCAGAGTCTGTAACCTGAAGCGTATGTAACCTGAAGTGTATGTAACCTGAGGTACCACTGTATGCTTGGGGAATTTGTGAATTCTGATATAAAGTGGCCTGAATCTAGTCTGCTGGGCTAATGTGCTCATTGAAACATAGATAGCCTTCAGAGCTTACACTTATCTGAATTTTGTGATAGTGCTTAGAGTGTATTTGGACCACAAAGCACTGATGAATAGTTCTCAAACATGACA
Organism: Podarcis raffonei; assembly: GCF_027172205.1. Taxonomy (NCBI): domain Eukaryota; kingdom Metazoa; phylum Chordata; class Lepidosauria; order Squamata; family Lacertidae; genus Podarcis; species Podarcis raffonei. Next base: position 32,152,180 of record NC_070612.1, read on the forward strand.
ATCTACATACAAGTATAGTGCCTTCTATGTACAGGAAGAATATCTCTTTTGGGAGTTATGGGGCTGTTCAAGAGACATGGGCGGATCTTTGGGTTGCAAGCTTGCATTGCAATATCCTGGAATAATTAATTTGTGGAAGGTTTTTCTTTAAGGTTTTTCTATTTTGGTTATAGAATAACAAGCACATATGGATCTGTGCCTTCATAGCTGATCATGGGGCTGGGGGTTGCTCAGATTAAAGATTTATATTTATTATAGTTAACAATATGGTCATAAATTCTACTCATATTTATCCAGAGATAAAATCCAACATATAGTTAGCAGAGTAAAAACTTAAACACATTGCAGGATCTACCAAAATAGACCAGAGGCAATTGTATCTCATCCAGCAGAGCTTTACTGCTACTGAAGGCAAATAAGCAAAATGGTCACAAATCCAATACATACAGTGGTACCTCGGGTTACATACGCTTTAGGTTACAGACTCCACTAACCCAGAAATATTACCTCGGGTTAAGAACTTTGCTTCAGGATAAGAACAGAAATCATGCTTTGGCGGCGCGGCAGCAGCAGGAGGCCCCATTAGCTAAAGTGGTGCTTCAGGTTAAGAACAGACCTCTGGAATGAATTAAGTACTTAACCCAAGGTACCACTGTACAGGATTGGCACTGCCCACAAGAAATCCAGTTGCAGCAGACTTAACTTAAACGTACAATAACTTATAATAAGACTAAAACATTAACACTAAGATACATGCTTCAGAGACAAAGTTCTGAAGAGATGGAGGGTTTTGGTATTATGTTTATACTTTGTTGCCTCTCAAGTGCTGAGCATCTTAAAAAAAAATAAGACCATTTTTTGCAATGGATAACAAAATGAGGTTTAACAGCACAGATTTTTAACCCAGAGATCTGAGTCCTTTGAATAAGGGAAGGCTGTGATTCTGATTGAGGTCAAAAACGAGAAGAGATTTTATTCAGTGTAGAGGGAAAAAATGTGACTGTGAGCTCCAGGAGGTGGGATGCAGAATTTATAGCTTCTCTGGGATCCCTGCATATAACTACCTCCCTTTAAATTAATTAAACAGCTCAACAGCTCTTATAACTGCCTAGCAACTGAATGCATTAGCTCTCTGGGTGGAAGACTATTACCACATGTTCAAGAGGTGATTGTTTTGCAATATGTTTTGTGCACATTAACTAAAGAGTGGGATCCTTAGGCTCCCTCAGTGATGGGATGGAATTCATAGATAAAGATGGAGGGGGTTGGTGTAGAACCTTATATTTGCCAGGCTATACAACACAGACCCTCTAAGTGTCCCTTTTCTCCAGGTACATCCCAGATTTAGAGAGGCCATCCTGGTTTCTGATTTGATCCCAGAATGTTTCACTTTTCCTTAGGATGTCCTTATTTTCATTTGTAGGGTATGGAGTTATCCAACCCCCAAGCCGTCTGAAGGCAATCCTGTATAGGGAAGCTTGTTTAATGTTTTATTATATTTTTATATATGTTTATATATATATATAAAGCTGCCAAGAATGGCTGGGGCAACCCAGCAAGATGTGTGGGGTATAAATAGTGAAATTATCATTATGGAATGGGATGTCCCTATTTTCATCAGAGAAATGTCGGAGGGTATGACAACAGTGTTAGTTTGGTAAGAGTGCTGTTTGGAGCTCCCTTTTCATCTCACAGAGCTACAATTCACAAAGTGGTTTAATGATCAACCCTTTTCTTTTAATCAAGAAACTCTAAGCATTGCACTTCTATGAGATGAGTAGGGATCTCCTAACAACTCTCAGCACCTCAACAAACTACAGTTCCCAGGATTTCTGGGGGGCTGTGTGTGTGAAGCCATGACTGCTTAAAGTGCTTTACATGTATGGCGCCGACGGGGCTCAAGTCTGCTCTTTTTCTGGCTGACAGCCCTTCTGATTTTCGGAGACTGCTGTAATTGGTTTACATTTTAAAATATATACATTCAGAAACAATATTCAATAAAATTTTCCAGAAACTAAACAAAAACAAAACACATTGGTGTATGAGAAAATAAAACTGAGTAAGAGTACTTAACCAAAAATAAAAAGTAACGGTCCAGGATAGCTTGTGTAAGCATATATGAGTTTAATAGCTCAGTTAGTAGAGCATAAGACTTAATCCTGGAGTTGTGGGTTTGGGCAAAAGATTCTTGAACTGCAGGGGGTTGGACTAGATGACCCTTGTGGTCCCTTGCAACTCTATGATTCTATGATGTAAAGGTCTTTACTGTCTGCCTCATGAATTACCTTGGAGGGTGCATTCCAGAAGGTAGGTGTTATCACCAAGAAGACCTGCTTCCTTATTGTCACTTACTGACATTCTGCTAGTGGTGGAACAACAAGCAGGGTCCTCTTGGAAGATCATAATGATTTGCTTGGTCCGTACCAGGAGAGGCAGTCTATAAGATACCCTAGTCCCTAATCAGCAAATGGAATGCCCCCCCTCAATGTGAATAGTATCTCTGATGATTTTATTTTGTATCAGTAGGCAGAACAAACATAATCCACACTACTATGTGTTGTGTCTAGCTGCCTGCTCTTCCTAGAAGGCTGAAGATATGGGCCCATATCTCAAAGAAGTGATTTTTTGCTATAAGGTACACTGTGTCAAATGAGTTTCTGCTCTCCTCTAGGAGTTTCTGCTTTGCTCTCTTCCTTTTTTGTTGTTGCTGCATTTATTTATGATATAATACTTATGCAGCCTGAGCCTAGCCATTTTGGAGGGCTCAGGAGGAACATCTGGGGCGCAGGGCGGGGGAAGAGTGTGTTGCTGCTACCACCACCCTGCCCATCAGCTCCTGCCTTAGGGGGGCACCTTGTTTCTTCTATTCACAACCCCACACCTGCCAATAGCCCCGATTTTTCCGATACATCACGGATTGACAGAAGCCGCCCCGGCTCCTTATGTCAATCATCTTATTTGAATAGCCCTACATTTCACTATTCTGAGAGAGGTTTGTTTTATACACCTGTCATGTCCTGCTGTCCTTACCTCTAATCTAAGTAACACATAACATTGTAACTTTTCATCTTAGAGGAGCCGCTCCTCAGTGTCTTCAAGTGGTCCAGACGCCAGTGAATTAGGTCTACTTGCAAAGAACTGTTCTCCTAAGACACTTTTACAGGGACAAGTTTTTGGAGGTTCCCAGCCTCTGTCTCCAGGGCAGTGATTTTCAGCAGCATAAAACCCTTGATTTACTACCTGACAGAACAATTCTCTTAGGTTTCCTTGCAGGCATGCTCTGAGCTGGGGTCTCGGCAGTTGTTGGCCAGCTTTCCAAGCTTACCTCCCAGCAGCTGTCTGGTGGGTCTTTCTTTCTGAGCCTCTAGCACAATTTTTTAAAAAAAAAATGTTCTCCCACTTGGCTCAGTAGTGCTTCCAGCATGATGATAAATGCTGCAGAACTGTGAAGCTGTGGCCTGCTTGCACTTATCTAGCTTTCAGAAAGTAGCTGTTATGTCTCAGCCTCTGCAGAAACAGCAGCCCTAGTTCCTCACTTCCTCATGCGTTGTGATTTAGATTCTTGACTCTGCACTTTGGTCGCCTCTCCTTGATTCTGCTCGCCCTGCTAGGGAAAGCTTCCCCCCACTAGAAAGCTTTTTGATGTTGCCCTGATCTTGCTCAGATAGACATTCATTGCCTGGCAAGATGAAGTGAAAATATCTATACAGTGGTACCTCAGGTTATAGATGCTTCAGGTTACAGACGCTTCAGGTTACAGACTCCGCTAACCCAGAAATAGTACCTTGGGTTAAGAACTTTGCTTCAGGATGAGAACAGAAATCTGGCTCCGGTGGTGCGGCAGCAGCAGGAGGCCCCATTACCTAAAGTGGTGCTTCAGGTTAAGAACAGTTTCAGGTTAAGAACGGACCTCCGGAATGAATTAAGTTCTTAACCTGAGGTACCACTGTACACTGGGCTGGCCAGAGGCAGCCCCCAATTTGAAGCATTGCCCAGTCTGTCAGGTTTAAAGATTTAAAAACATTCAAAAGAAAGATCAGGCACTTTGGAGTTGCCCATCAGCCGTTAGCAGAATGACCAGCAGAATGAGTAGGCATGCAGGTCACCTGGTTAGTCTTCCTCACTATGGTGAGATGTATTATATTTCTATTTTAATTATGGTAATTATATCTAAATTTGCATCTGTGCAGGACATATAAATATGTACACAAAAATATTATGCAAATCTGTGTCCTCATTTGGTGGCTATGCATAAATGACCATCCTAGTGTACACTGCATTTTTACACATCTTTCGACACTGCTGTGTTTTGTGAGAGTGAGCACATGTCCCTGCAAAGCCTTTACCCATTTTTGGACATGTGAACTATCGCTTAGTATTTCCATTCCTCTCTTTCTTCCTCTGAAAGGTTAAGCAGGATTTCTGATGTGCTGGTGAAAACTAATTTGGCCAATTTCATGCTACAGTATTTGGTTAAGGTTTTCTTATTCATCTCTAGACTTACTTTAAATGTGTATAAGTGACCTTAACAAATATTTGCACGAAATATAAACATGCATCATTATTTCCGGCACCCCATTTCTCAGGAGAGGTGGCAGTGCCAAGCTGAACATATGGTTTAGGCAAATTTATTTTGCTTTGAAACATCCTATCTCTAGAAGGCTCGGCCAATTAAAATGGATACTTCAGCAGAAAGGGCAATAAATCATTCCTGAATCGGGAGAATGGACTGCTACAGGAGCAAAAAAAATCACAACTCCATTATCCCCCCTTCCCCAATTCTTCCCAGTTACAGGTTTGAGTTGATTAATCTGAAAGCTAGACCAGAAAGAACTCCCAGGGAAAGCTACCTTGGGCTGCCTATTATGGAATAGTTGAATATATATATGGCTACATTGTCATTTTTTGTTCTGTATTGAACAGAAGGCTTGTTCATCATGCATTGTGGATGGCTCTACTGTTGGGTACTATGAGCTTGTTGCTTCACATAACTGATTCTGTGTATCATGAAAGAGCAACTGTTGGTTATTGAATTTGTTATAGTTGTGTTTTCATAGAGCCGTAGAATTGTAGCGTTGAGAGGGGGACCCCCGAGGCTCATCTGGTCTAACCCCCTGCAATGCAGGAATTACAACTAAAAAGTCCATGACCGATGGCCACCCAACCTCTGCTTAAAAACCTCCAATGAAGGAAACTCCCAACACCTCCCTAGGGAGTTGGTTCCTCTGTCAAATAGGTCTTGCTGTCAACAAGTTCTCCCTGATGTTTAGTGGGAATCTCCTTTCTTGTGAAAAGGGACGTGGGTGGCGCTGTGGGTTAAACCACAGAGCCTAGGACTTGCCGATCAGAAGGCCAGCGGTTCGAATCCCCGCAAAGGGGTGAGCTCCCGTTGCTCGATCCCAGCTCCTGCCAACCTAGCAGTTTGAAAGCATGTCAAAGTTCAAGTAGATAAATAGGTACCGCTCTGGTGGGAAGGTAAACGGCGTTTCCGTGCGCTGCTCTGGTTCGCCAGAAGTGGCTTAGTCATGCTGGCCACATGACCCGGAAGCTGTACGCGGGCTCCCTCGGCCAATAAAGCGAGATGAGCGCCGTGACCCCAGAGTTGGTCATGACTGGACCTAATGGTCAGGGGTCCCTTTACCTTTACCTTTCTTGTCACTTGAAGCCATTGGTTCAAGTCCTACCCTCCAGAGCAGGAGAAAATAAGTTTGCTCCATCTTCCATGTGACAGCCCTTCAGATATTTGAAGATGGGTGCATGCAGTGCTTTGTTCTGGTGTACTCAAGAGTATGCAGTACCGGCAACCCCCCCCCCCCCCAGTATTAAAAGTGTGGCACTTACTGTAACAATTTCATGGTGAATACCAGTTCCTTTTCCCCTAAAATAAATAAAGCACTGGGAGTACACATGCACATTGAACGGCTAATGGCATCCATGTCCCCCAGAAGGTTGCAGCTGCAGAGATAAGAAAAGAAGAGTCGTTCCGTTGTCTGGAGAGGTCATTTCCTGGTTTGTGTAGAGAAGCCGTTTTCAACAAAGCCCAGCAAGGGAAACATGCAACTGTATTGAGGCAGCACTGGGTGTAGGAGTTTTGTGCCTCTAACAAATTAGCACCCGGGGCAACCGCCCATGCTATGCCACTGACTCCAGCACCTTGTTCTCACAGAGGTCAACCAGTTTAATATGGAAAATGAATGCAACAATACTCTGCTCAATTGGGATTCCCAACAGCTTGTGATTCCCATCGTGGCTCTTAGCCCTGTGTGCTTTGTTTTCTTTATTCTCGTTTGTGTATCTTAGTATGCAATATCTTCTCAACCTACTCTGTATTTCTCAGCGTACACATAAAATGAGCATTTATAAAACATCCCTGGTTATTACTACATGCAAGTAAATGCTGTTTCCTAAACAGCTAAATAACTTGCTGGTGTCGGAAGTGCTCATTTCTTGCTTTGCACTGTTGGTGGCCAGCGCTAGTTCACAGATATTACGTTTCTCAATTGTTTTGAATTAATACATTAATTCATTTTGAATGGGCTTTTAAGAAAGGAAGGACGAAGTTCGCTTTTGTATCCAGGGCTGTCAAGTCGCATTGAATAACTTAATGAGGGATTAAGGGTTGGCATTCAGTGTTAGCAAATGTAAAGTTTCGTCTCCAGACATGCTGCAGGCAGGTTAGATGAACAGTAGCCAGCATTACCCTTAAGGATATTCTTTTGTTGTATGGAAACATTTTGCAGTAAAGTGTTTGCAGCTGGAGATGTATAAAACCATTGTAAAAGTCCTTTAATCAAGCAGGGACTATCCACGTGCTTTCACTTCCTCTTTGGGCCCTTCTCCCATAAAATGCCGTGGGATGTTTTATTTCAGTGATATGTTAAGCCCCTAGATTGGAAAGGCAATAATTAAAAGGCAATGATTTGTTGCCTGGAGTGTTTTTTTCTGGTAATAATAGGAATGTGGCTGTTTCCTCTAGATAAATGTTAAAAATAAACCGACACTTGCTTAGAATTACTAGATTATGTATTCTTTTAAAATTTTACTTTGCTGAATCTCAATAAACATTGAGCAAACCTTAGTAATGCAGCGTGCATAGTTAGAACAATACAATAGTTCTTACCAGAGTAGTTGCTTATATACACTAGAAAACAGCACCATGTTTTTTAGAATAAAAACCAACCTTGACCTGGCAAAAGGTCAGGATGAGAGCCTGGTACATGAACCAAACTTCCAGATCTTTTGGATCACAACTCCCACAAGCCACAGCCAACATGGCCAGTGATCAGAGATGATGGGAGCTGCAGTCTAACATTACTGGAGTGCACCACAAGTTTATTCTGTAACAAACTTAAATCTGTGCAGTATCAGCTGGGCCCAAGCAAGGGGATGGGTGGGTACATTTGGCTTTAACCAGGCCCAGAGCTCCAGGGGAGGCCAGGCCTGGGCTACAAGCCCATTTCTGTGAGGGGGAAAACAAGTTAACTAGTAGATGGTGCAGTGAAGATGTTTATACAAACTTATTTCCATGTGTTCATACATGATATCCAGATCTTGTGAGATTTTCTGGAAACAGTGGTAGGGTAGAACAAGTAATACAGTGGTACTTCGGGTTCCATACGCTTCAGGTTAAAGACGCTTCAGGTTACAGACTCCTCTAACCCAGAAATAGTACTTTTGCTTCAGGATGAGAACAGAAATCGTGCAGCGGTGGCACGGCAGCAGTGGGAGGCCCCATTAGCTAAAGTGGTAACTCATGTTAAGAACAGTTTCAGGTTAAGAACAGACCTCCAGAATGAATTAAGTTCTTAACCCGAGGTACCACTGTATTCTGAAAGGCGAGCTGCTGGCCTAGGCTGTCCAGAGAATGAGAGAACCCCCACTGACGCGTAGAGAAAAATCATGATGAAACTGTCTTTGGAGTTGTGTGTTTTAACTCCAACATCATGATCCTTCTGTCCCCACCATCAATGTGTATAATATCTGTAGCAAAATATTCCTCTTTCACCTGACTTGATGTCTGCATTCAATTACTGAGTGAATGTGGAGTCAGAGAGAGGGGATTTGTAGTTTGAAACACAAAGGAAAGTATGTCCTCCTTTGTGTCATGCCCTCTCAAGAACTACAACTCCTAGTGATCCATAGTTCCTGTAGGCATTTCCTATGCACAGGTTGGAGAAACCAACAGGGCATGGCAGCGGAAGGGAGAAATTAGTCACAGGAGGAGACAGTGCTGCTGAAAATATTTACTGGGCCCAGGAAGTAGGTGAGCACAAGTTTTTAGACCTCTGGTCTAAAAATTGCGCTGAGCCACAGACCGTTGATGCAAGGGACAAAGAATGGTGCTGAAATGGCAATTGTCAGGGCTCTTGGGTATGATTTATATACATACATCTGATATTGCCCTGTGTTGCTAGAAAGAGAAGCTAGGGAGCCTGACACACATGAAGCTTTAATAAAGGGACCTGAAGAAACTAATTCATGCAGGTGACAATCATTTCGCGTGGCGGTTCTGTCCCCAGCCCCTGCATGATTGAGCTTGCAGGGCAGCAGCTGAAGAAGAAGCAAAAAGGGTTTTCTCGTGTGTGTGTTTCTTTGTGGCTGATTAGCTGCTCTCCCTGTGCAAAGGTCAGAGGGGGCAGGGTTTCTGTTGAGGCAGGTGATTAGCTGTGGGAGGAGCTTATCAGAGCTTGCAGGGCAGCGGCGCAAGCCTAGCGGCGCGTGCAGTTTAATCCATCTTTTAGATTTAGGGGAGCTAGTCTCAAACATTTGTTGGGGGAGACCTAGGTTTTTTTTGGGGGGGGGAGTTATTTGTCCTGTCTTCACGCTTCTTATGATGGAGGACCGCTGTAGTCACCCCCAACGACACGTTCTCAAGATGGAGGGTGAGGGAACAGCTGCAGTCGCCTGCGGTTCCTGCGTAATGTTTGCCATCTTGCCAAAGGTTGCAAGCAGCTTTACCTGCAGCAATTGCATGTTGATTGCCCTCTTAGAAGACAAAGTCCAGCAACTGGAGGAACGTGTAGCTACGCTCCAAAGAATTAGAGAGCTGGAGCTCTTCTTGGAAGCAACAGAGCACGCCGTCTCCACCAAGGAGAAGACAGGGGACTCCCCTGAGAAGGAGGCTAGTTCACCAACACAGGAGCCAGATATATGGAGAAACGTGACTCAAAGAAGTAGGAGGCCCAGGGTTCGCTCTGATTGTTTAGAAATACACAATCGCTTTGAGGTCCTCTCCCCTAGCATGGAAGATGAAGAGCAGACTCCATTTGAGGATCTCTCCCTCATTACAGTCGATCAGGTATATGAAGACGAGCAGCAAAGTCAGTCCTCAGGGAATGTGCAGGTGACCTTGGAACGGACAGCTCACGGAAAACCCCGACCAAACCTAAGAGAAGGCGTGTAGTTGTGATAGGGGATTCCCTACTGAGGGGAACAGAAGCAGTGATCTGTGGGCCTGACAAGATGTCTCGGGAAGTGTGCTGTCTCCCCGGGGCTAAGATCCAAGATGTAACTGAATGACTGCAAGGAATCATAAAACCCACTGAAAATACCCCTTTCTCTTGGTTCATGTGGGAACCAATGACACTGCAAGCAATAGCCTCCAGAAGATCAAAAGAGACTACGAGGCTCTGGGCAGGAAATTGAAGCAATTAAATGCACAAATTGTCATCTCATCTGTCCTCCCAGTTGAACGACGTGGCCCAGGGAGAGAGGGAAAAATAGTGGAAGTGAACAGCTGGCTTCGCAAATGGTGTAAACAGGAACAGTTTGGATTCTTAGATCACGGACTGCAGTTTCTTGAAGATGGACTTCTGGCAAGCGATGGGCTGCACCTCACAACGGTTGGGAGGAATGTTTTTGCCAAAAATCTCAGAAACCTCATCAGGAGGGCTTTAAACTGACTAATGTGGGGGAGGGAGACAGTGCTCCTGAAGGTAGGAGTCTATCAATTGATGAAGATGATCATCCAAATGTCATAGACCAAATGGAGCAAACAGCACGCAGACCTAGTAGTGGGAGGAAAAAATCCTTAAATAAGAGACACGGGGGAATGATTAATGGACTTCAATGTCTGTACACTAATGCGCAAAGCATGGGAAATAAACAAGATGAGCTTGAGCTCTTGGTACAGCAAACTAAATATGACATAATAGGCATCACTGAAACCTGGTGGGATAAGTCCCACGATTGGAATGTAATAATGGAGGGATACAATCTATTTCAGAGAAACAGACCAGACAAGAAAGGAGGAGGAGTGGCGTTATATGTCAGGGATGTGTATACCTGTGAAGAGATCCAAGATTTAGAACCTCAAAGCCAAAGTGAGAGCATTTGGGTCAAAATTAAGGGAGAGAAGAATAACAGTGACCTCATTGTGGGAGTTTACTATAGATCCCCAAGCCAAACGGAGGACATAGATGATGCCTTCCTGGAACAGATGGCCAAGCATGCAAAAGGAAGGGAGATAGTAGTAATGGGGGACTTCAATTACCCGGATATTTGTTGGATGTCAAACTCAGCCAAGAGCATAAGGTCAAACAGATTCCTCACTGGCCTTGCAGACAACTTCATTGTCCAAAAAGTGGGAGAAGCAACAAGAGGAACAGCCATTTTAGATCTGGTCCTAACCAATGTTGATGACCTGGTTAGTGGGGTAGAAGTGGAAGGATCATTAGGCGCGACTGATCATGCTCTTCTGAAGTTTACTATACAGCGGAAAGGAGCAGCCAAGCATACTAGGACTCAATTTCTTGACTTTAAGAAAGCCGACTTCATAAAACTTAGGGAAGTGCTGGGTGAGATCCCATGGACAGTAATACTAAAAGGAAAGGGAGTTCATGATGGCTGGGAGTTTGTTAAGAGGGAGATAGTAAAAGCACAACTTCAGGCAATACCAATGAGACGGAAACATGGAAGGTGCCTAAAGAAGCCAGGGTGGCTATCTAAAGAACTTTTAACTGAGATAAGATTAAAAAAGGATGTGTACAAAAAATGGAAAAGGGGGGAAACCACCAAAGAGGAATTCAAACAAATAGCCAGCACGTGTAGACACAAAGTCAGAAAAGCTAAAGCACAGAATGAACTCAGGCTTGCTAGAGAGGTTAAAAGCAACAAAAAAGGCTTTTATGGGTATGTTCGTAGCAAAAGGAAGAACAAAGAAACAGTGGGGTCACTCAGAGGAGAAGATGGTGAAATGCAAACAGGGGACACAGAAAGGGCTGAACTCCTCAATGCCTTCTTTGTCTCAGTCTTCTCCGATAAAGAAAACAATGCCCAACCTGAAGAATTTGTAGCAAATGATTCAGCAGAGGAAACACAGCCCAGAATAACTAAGGAGATAGTACAAGAATACTTGGCTAGTTTAGATGTATTCAAGTCTCCAGGGCCAGATGAACTGCATCCAAGAGTATTAAAAGAACTGGCAGATGTGATCTCAGAACCACTGGCAGTCATCTTTGAGAATTCCTGGAGAACAGGCGAAGTCCCGGCAGACTGGAGGAGGGCATATGTTGCCCCTATTTTCAAAAAGGGGAAAAGAGAGGACCCAAATAATTGCCGCCCAGTCAGTCTGACATCAATACCAGGGAAGATTCTGGAGCAGATCATTAAGCAAACAGTCTGTGAGCACCTAGAAAGGAATGCTGTGATCACCAATAGTCAGCATGGATTTCTGAAAAATAAGTCATGTCAGACTAACCTGATCTCATTTTTTGACAGAATTACAAGCCTGGTAGATGAAGGGAACGCAGTGGATGTAGCCTACCTTGATTTCAGCAAGGCATTTGACAAGGTGCCCCATGATATTCTTGTAAAGAAGCTGGTAAAATGCGGTCTTGACTATGCTACCACTCAGTGGATTTGTAACTGGCTGACTGACCGAACCCAAAGGGTGCTCATCAATGGTTCCTCTTCATCCTGGAGAAGAGTGACTAGTGGGGTGCCACAGGGTTCTGTCTTGGGCCCGGTCTTATTCAACATCTTTATCAACGACTTGGATGATGGACTCAAGGGCATCCTGATCAAATTTGCAGATGACACCAAACTGGGAGGGGTGGCTAACACCCCAGAGGACAGGATCACACTTCAAAACGACCTTGACAGATTAGAGAACTGGGCCAAAACAAACAAGATGAATTTTAACAGGGAGAAATGTAAAGTATTGCACTTGGGCAAAAAAAATTGAGAGCCACAAATACAAGATGGGTGACACCTGGCTTGAGAGCAGTACGTGTGAAAAGGATCTAGGAGTCTTGGTTGACCACAAACTTGACATGAGCCAACAGTGTGACGCGGCAGCTAAAAAAGCCAATGCAATTCTGGGCTGCATCAATAGGAGTATAGGATCTAGATCAAGGGAAGTAATAGTGCCACTGTATTCTGCTCTGGTCAGACCTCACCTGGAGTACTGTGTCCAGTTCTGGGCACCACAGTTCAAGAAGGACACTGACAAACTGGAACGTGTCCAGAGGAGGGCAACCAAAATGGTCAAAGGCCTGGAAACGATGCCTTATGAGGAACGGCTAAGGGAGCTGGGCATGTTTAGCCTGGAGAAGAGGAGGTTAAGGGGTGATATGATAGCCATGTTCAAATATATAAAAGGATGTCACATAGAGGAGGGAGAAAGGTTGTTTTCTGCTGCTCCAGAGAAGCGGACACGGAGCAATGGTTCCAAACTACAAGAAAGAAGATTCCACCTAAACATTAGGAAGAACTTCCTGACAGTAAGAGCTGTTCGACAGTGGAATTTGCTGCCAAGGAGTGTGGTGGAGTCTCCTCCTTTGGAGGTCTTTAAGCAGAGGCTTGACAACCATATGTCAGGAGTGCTCTGATGGTGTTTCCTGCTTGGCAGGGAGTTGGACTCGATGGCCCTTGTGGTCTCTTCCAACTCTATGATTCTATGATTCTATGATATCGGCAGAGTGCACATAAGTGTGCCCCACCCTGTTCTTCCCTTTTTTGCCCTCATCCTTCCCTTTTCTGGACCCAAAAGGATCCATGTGTCGGCAATAGCGCGCCATTTGGACGCGCCTAAAACGCTTGCCGCCTGTACGAATTAATCTCCCAATTTTTCAAAACAGACAAGGCCCGTTGCTGGAAGAGAGTGAGGAAGGGACCTTCGTTTCAGTCTGTATCAATCCCAGCCATTCTCCGTGGGAAGGAGGGGCTGCATTACCAGCCTGTTTCGAGCTCAATGAAATTAGGCTGGGCCATTGGATATCACTGGTGTTAACTGTGCTCGCTTATGCTGCAAATATGAGGGAATTCTCACAGACCCTTTCACCCGTTGTAAGAGTTGTGCGGGAGCTGTTGGGCTGTGCAGACTGGTTCGCACCGCCGCCATCAATGTACCCATTGGCCACTCTTCCTGCTGTATTTTGGATAGGATGGTTGTGGGAAGGGACTGTACACATGTGGTCAGGAACCCCCCTCATGAAGGAGCTTCTTGTACATGTAGGGTCATTCCCACAGTCACCCAGTTCCTGGTTGGCAGAACTTGGGCTATGTGCTGTGTACTCATTCTTTTAATGTGTCAAGGGGTTTGAGTGACTGCCCTGCTCCAAGGATTTAAATTAATGTCTTAAGACAAAAGGGATGATGAGAAGATAACAAGTGACAATGCCACCAATGTATATGGGTTGCTGCTTATTTTACATAGAAATGCTCCTTCCTGTAAAGGGGACCCCCCCCCCATAACTGAGATTCCATATTTTAAACACAATCTTATTTTTCAGTGGCTGGGTTTTATGAGGCTCTATTTGTCATACAGGGCCTCACTCAGAAGAGGGATAGGCAACTTTCAGTCTTCCAGATGTTAATTTTATTAAATGTATATATCATGTCACATGCCTCAAAGGAGTCCTGAAGCAATTTACAGGACAATAAAGTACAAAAATACAATTTAAAAGCCATTAAAACAATATGCTCCTCCACTTCTCTTCCTATGGCTGTGCCCAAACCTGGGGCCATGGTTTGTTTCCTACAAATAAACCATAAGTGATAACCAAAGTTTTAAATTATGGTCCAATGTGACATGTCAGACAGCTGTTTGAATCAACCAATTGCGGCACACTTTCAGCTGTAGTAATAGAAGGGGGCTATCGTTGCTTGAATTTTAAGTCTCTGTTGATTTTGTGTAGATCAGCTTTTGCCAGCTCTCTTATATGCTATTTTCTTTTGCAGAAAAAAGCCCACCGGTGAAGGGCTCGCTCTCTGGAAAAGTCATCCTCCCTTGCTTCTTTTCGACCTTGCCTACTTTGCCTAACTACCACAGTTCAAATGAACTTTTCCGGATTAAGTGGTCAAAGATCGAACAGGATAAAGGCGGAAAAGATCTAAGAGAAACCACTGTTTTGGTGGCCCAGAATGGGAAAGTCAAGCTAGAGCGAGGCTACAAAGACAGGGTGTCTGTTCCGAGCAACTGGGAAGACATTGGTGATGCATCATTGACTATGGAGAAATTGCAGGCAAGCGATGCTGGGGTTTACCGCTGCGATGTCATCTATGGAATTGAAGATACCCAAAATGTTGTCTCATTAGCTGTGGATGGTAAGAGTACACTTTTGTATTTGTTCATCTGCTTTATCAGCTTCAAATTACAAAATGAATCATTATATATGAGTGAACTTTTCCTGTTTGCCGGCAATATACTGTTACATCTCAGTTATCTTCTTAGCCTCCCTTTCTACTCCTGCTGTTTCTAGTTTCCTGGGAGAGTCAGTCTGAGGAGACAATGGAGTTTGGTGGGTGTGGCCTTTCCTTCTATTGTCATAAGTAGTCTGCCAGTAAGTCCTATTGCTACTGGCATTGGTTGTTCTCCATCTTTTGTCTCTGGGCTGGCAATGGTGGGAGACAGCTGTTGTTTCGTATTTGGCCAGAATTGACCACAAAGCCTCCAATTGCTGATCCTGCCTTGCTTTTGGCTGCTTCCAGACCATTTGCTTATTTGAGTGTCCATCCTGATTGGTTTGCATATTGATGATGCCAGTTACTTAATGGCCGTTCATTCTGATTTGTTTCTGGGGAGGTTAGATGACGTTGCATCAAAGCAAGCGTTATCCCACATTTTCCACTGTCCCCCCCCCCCCGTTGCTATCAATATTGGAAAAGTTCTGATCTTTGGGGAAAGCAGGTTTGTTGTAGAAGGTCTACTAACCGGTTATAATTGCACAAACTGAATATGCCAGTATGTGATTGAATCCTACTCAAAAATAGTGACAGTCTGGAAGTGCTTTCTTCCCAGATACTGAGTTTCCTTTTATTCACCTTTCTTTGAAAGAGAGATGATTCCCCACCCTAAATTCAAAGCAACCTCTGTATTTATTGAATGCAGACCCTGCTCTTACTATGCTCAAGCTAATTTCTTTTATTTTCTTATCTATTATGATACTTCTTAATATTCCCAGTTTGGGCTCCATCACTTGTTTTCACTTTTATCAGACGTAATGCTGTAATCTCTCCGTAGTGGTTAAGAGATCGGGAACTGGACATGGGATGGCACCCTCCTCCTTCGCTTATCTGGCTTGAACCAGAGTTAAATATTGCTTCATCACTGTATTTAAATCACTAGTCCTTTTTACCAGGAAGTGATGCCCAAGGTGGAATCTACATATATGTTAAGAATGTTCTGAAAATGCTTTTTTTAAAAGTGTTTTTTAAAAATAAATGAATTTTCCATAAGGCTCACCATCACTATCTAGTGTCACATTGTATATTGTACTTAAAACACACTTAAAACATTTTATTTGCAGCTGTATAGCTGAGTCTCAAGTTTGAGGCTGTTGGTTAAGAGAGAAACTTAGTTATTATTAACTGTAGTTAACATCCTTGCTTATGTAAACTTCAGTGTGACTAAAGCTGCCAGGCAACGGTTTGAAGGAATGCCAAGAGATCAGGGAATGGGGGTCTCTTACTGCTCATCATACAGTTGTAGCGTTGAAAGGGACCCAAAGGACCATCTAGTTCAATTCCCTGCAATGCAAGAATCACAGGTAATTGTTAAGGTATCATTTTTGACACCTACCACCACCTTCCTTATATTATGGTGCCAAATTCATACAGGAAAAATGAGTTTAAAGATGACTGCATGGTGCAAAATAAAACCAAAATTTCATCATTTTTATTGTCATAGGAATGTGACCAGATTTATAGTACTTAATCCGGCACGCAGAAACCCCAAAGATGAACATTTCTTTTGCCCTCATCACATGTATAATGTAATCTAGATGATAGTGTTACAAAAGCAGACATTTAGAAGCACACAAGGTGATCCACATCACACATAGCTGGGGGCAAGGAAGAACTGAGTAGAGTAAAGCAGATGACTCAAACCAAGCTAAATGCAACGCTGAAGGCTAAAAATAGTGAAGGATGTTTAGGGTCCTTTTTCTAGCAAAAATTCCCTGGCACTCTTATGTAGGTCTCTGACTACACAGCAAGGGAACAACAAATGAGCTCCTTGAGGAGGCAAGGAGCTCCATGTTCTGTTTCTGTGCCCTTGCATGGCTACTCTTAACTTCCAACCCTGCCCAGTGGTGCTGTCCCCGCCTCTCTTCTTTGCATGCCCATCTTGCAACATCTCTAGACACTATTCTTGATCCGTCCAACCTATAAACTTTACAGGGAAAATGAGGGGAAGGTTCCCATTTGCTTTTTGTGCAAGAATCAGGATTGTGTCACAAAAGATGGTCAAAGTTGGATTCAAGCTGGGAACTTTCCACTTTGTTTTTCTTAAGCCTGTGGTGTTTGCGTGCAGAAATGAGATAATATGTCTTCCTCATGATAGTAATAATATGGGAAGCATTACTCACCACAAATGATCAACTAAGCTCCCTCGTTTCACCAGACTGGTTGATAAGTGATGGGACTTTTTATATGCAACAAAATATGCTTGTCTGTTTCCTTTGCATTCCAAGGCTACACAGCATATCATCATATTTCTAATCTTTATTATTTGGCCTGGAGAGCTAGAAGCATATAGTCTACCCTCAACAGAGTGATTGGAGTTAACCAGAATTAATCAAGGTTACTGGGGTGAAAATAAAATTGAATAGATGGCATTTATGGAAAGCCATGATGGCAGTATTTAATGGGGAGAAGTATTTAGCTCAGTGACAGATGGCATGGTATCAGGGGTGAGCATTGTAATTGAAAAGTGCATCAGTGCTGTGGACTAAAGATTCCTATAATATCCACAAAATAAAAATTGATAACCACTTTCTCAAATCAGTCAGGTATAACGATATATCATAATTTTATTTGTATGTTGCCTTTCCACAGAAAGGAGCGTGTTAAAAGTAAGAAGCCACCCTGAGCCTACATAGCTTTAACTTAGTTAGCATTCATAAAGAAAATTCCATATTGCGGGGGTTGGACTAGATGACCCTCTGGGTCCCTTCAACTCTACAGTTCTATGATTCTATGTTATTTAGCAGCATACTGAACCTAGAGGCTCAGTATAGTTATCATTGCATTTAACCATTTGTAGGCCCATCCTCCATGGATTTGTCTAATCCCCTCTTAAAACCACCTGAGATACTAGTTATCACCATATCTTGTGGCAGTGAATTCCATAAATTAACTAATTAATTAAATTAATGTTGTGTCAGACATAACAACTGCTGACCAAGATTGAGCATTGTATCCACATGTTATCTTCCCCATCACCCCTCTCCTTCTCCCTTTGAGTATTGTATCCACATGTCATCTTCCCCCATCACTCCTCTCTCTTGTTTGCTTGTTAGGACTAAGGATAGCTGATTCTGGGTTCATGGCAGTTAGTAAGTAGAGATTAAACCACTGTTTCCTGATTTGATTATAATAGGAAACCGTGGTTTAACAAGCACTGGGAGTCTTTTAAGTCTGATGCACGAGCAAAGTGATTGGGGAGATACTAAAGGGGAAGTGTACAGCCATAGTTTATTGGACAGAAACCATTATGCCTAAACAGACCCCGCTGCTTTTGTTCTAGGATTTCTACTAGGGAGTATACAACAATAAAGCAAATACTGCCTCTATTCCTTGTTATCCTTTAGATATATCGAGGATCAAACTGTGTCTTTCTTCCCGGTCGTCAGTTTAAAGGACAGCTTGGCTGACTGTTCCATTTTGTTTCCAGCTGTCTTTGTAAACCAGCATTACCCAGGCACAAGTTGCAGTGCTCAATATATCACTCATGTCAAGTAGAACACATAATCAAAAGAAACATCCCTTAGAAAACTCAAGAATTTCAGAACAACTTCAAAAGATTTTTCTAGGTCTAGACTCCCAGGAGATGGCAGTGGCAGATGACATTTTTATATATAGCTTTTATTTTTATATATAGCTTTTATTTTCTCTTTTAAAACCTCATTAATTCAACATGTCAGTAATAGATCAGCCTTCTTTGTGTCTCTCTGACTAATATAGGGGAAGGGCTGTTTTCATGGATATTAGCCTGTTCATTTGAATTTGATCCAGTAGCAAGTTGAAATAATTAACGTTAAACAGAGAAAATTCTCTCTCTCTCTCTCTCTCTCTCTCTCTGTGTGTGTGTGTGTGTGTGTGTTTCTTTCTGTCTGTCTTGGGGAGGAGAGAGGGTAATCTCATTTCCCATTTATATCAGTGAGGCATGCATGAGAGAACTCCCTGTGGGATTCTGACTCACTTCTTTGCTACAGGACCATTCGGACACAACCCACAAGGAATGCCTTTCATTCCGCTTTGGGAGAGCTGTGTGAAAACAGTGGGAGAACAGTGCACAAGGTGTTCAGTTTCCCACCTCTAGATGTTACATATTGGGGGAAAACCAAGTTTACACTTAACAAAGAACTACAACAAAATCCTTGCTCTATTATGAACGGACCACCAGCATGATGCTACAGCAGCAGACCCTTTGCACTTTACGACATTCCAGTCTGAGAGTCTCCAACTTTGGGCGAGGGCCTTCAGAATATCAATGGAAAGCAATAGTACCCATGAATAGCAATAGCACCCATGATTAGCCAAACAATGCTTTGGATGCTTTCATATTTTTGGACCATTCAGTATTGACTTTTCTTACTGTTATAGGACATAATTTGCCACTTGAGTGGTTTGTCAGTCCCTGTCACTTTAACAGCATCAGTGCCATCAGCTTCCTCTGCTGATTTCTGTTGATCAGGCACAGGGGAAGGTCAAGCCAGTGTTTTTATCTAGTCACAGAGCAGCCCTGTTTGCCACTGCCTCTCTGCTTCAAGGCGTTATCAGCTTTGTGAGTACAGTGGTACCTCAAGTTACAAACGCATCAGGTTACAAACGCATCAGGTTATAAACTCTGCTAACCTGGAAGAGTTACCTCGAGTTGAGAACTTTGCCCTAGGATGAGAGCGGAAATCGTGTGCCGGAGGCACAGTGGCAGCAAGAGGCCCCATTAGCGAAAGCACGCCTCTAGTTAAGAACAGTTTTAGGTTAAGAACAGACCTCCGGAATGAATTAAGTTTGTAACCAGAGGTACCACTGTATTGCTCACCACAGTTTATTTTGGGTGTATTTAAATTGGTGGTGTGGAGCCTCAGCCATGGAAGGGAAAACTTTGGGACAGGGGAAGACCCTGTGACCCTCCGGATGTTGCTGGATTGAAACTCTCACTTCTGAGCAGATATGTCTAGGATTAGGTTACCAGACATCCCTGTTTCCTGGGGACAGTCCCCGGATTTACAAATCAGTCCCCATACAAAATCCATTGAAGTTGAAAAGTGTCCCCAGATTCATTGAAAAAAATCTGGTAACCTTAGTCTAGGATGGCATTCTAAGCTTGCAATGTCCCCCCTCTGTAGGTAACAGCAGCTTCAGGGGTTGATGTAAGTCAAGGGAATCATCATGGGGCATGGGCTTATCAGAGACATTGCAAAGCAATAAACAGGACTTGTGGTAAAGGCCCATGATGCAAATTTACATAAATGTATAGAGTAGATTTGGGCAAATTAAGATGGGAGGTGAATAGAATTGCACTGGCACTTCACTAGGGCCAGGCGATATATCGATATAGTGTGGAAAACCGTCTTGAAGTCCATATTGTGATATTGGTTTCATAGTTTTTGACCTGGCAATACATTGCAAATCATGATGTCTGTGTGCATAATATGCAAAAATCAAGATGCAGGAAAAACCATGAAACCAGTCAGTGCCTCTACATAGCTCCATCCTTATTTCAGACATCATGATATATCAGTATATTGCAATGTTTAGCTGGTGATATATCACAATGTGGAAAACCAGATATTGCCCAGCCCAGCCCAGCCCAACACTGCACTCTGCAGCATGTTCACCTGCAACATAAGTGAAATAAAAACTAATAAAATAAAAGGAAGGAAGTGGTAGGAGATATGAAACCTGGCATAAAAGACTCTTTGTATCCTGCCCCCGCAGTAATACCCTTCTTCCAAATCAGGGTCCTGCTGCTGCTGCTTTTGGTAAACTAAAAAGATTTCTTGAGTTTCCATCATGGATGTTTCACCTCACATGTAAGCTTGATCCTTATTTGGACATATGTTCTGAAAGTTCCTGTAATCATCTAGAGAACATGCTTAGGCTGTTCCAACAGAATGCTCCCAATTTTTAATTCCATCTTGCTCAGATATCAGAAAGCTTTAAGCTGTCTTTCTGTTTAGATTTTAAAAGACGCTATCTCAGCCCCTTGGAAGCATACCTGCCCTTGGGTAATAATCACTGGCAGAAAGAAGCTGGGAAAATGTTGCTTCATTTGTCTCATTTGTATCTCTGCAGCAGTGGAGCATAACAGACTGAAATTGGGTTGCATCAAGTTGGGAATATGCCGCATCACAAATCCAAATTAGCTGGCAAATTACATTTTAATGAAGATCAAGATGCAAGCTGACCAGATCAATAGCTTCACCTATTTGTGGCCAAAGTCTATCTGGAGCCATTTTCCAGTTCATTAACCTGGACACCAGTTGCTGTGGTCTGTTGTTCACAAGGGAAGAGAAATAAGCAATAGCCTGCCTGATTGTCACTTCTTAACTTGAAGCAATGGATCAATTTCTTCTTTTACAGCTGTCTAGACTAGGGTGGCCATCTGTTATGGAACCCACTGAGTCTTGAACCTTTAACCTTCAGGAACAGAGTCAAGGTTTTTCACTGCATGGCAGTTCTGTCAATTAGCGTTGTTATGAACGTTTCAATATCAAATAATAGCAGAATGTTATTCATAGTAATATTATAATTGTTATTGATGTTACTTAGATGTGTTGTGGGGGGTGGGGTGGGGTGGAGAAAGGGATTGTAAATTTGTTTAAATGGCATGTGGGAAATTCCAGGGTGGTAAACACCTAATGTAACTGGCTCTCTGCCATCTTCTCATAACATTAAGACCATGCCAAGCCATAAGCCTCTTCCAAGTACTGTTTGGCCAAATGTTAGCAACCCAACGGTATTCTGATGAATTATACATTTGGAATAACTCTTTGTGTTCTATGGAATTATTCCACATTTTCAGCGATGGAGAGAGCCTATCATAAAAATTCATGGAAACAGTAAGGGGTGTTTTACAGCAAAATGCCGTGTCCCCATTAAGCACGCCTAACTCCTGCTAATTTCAGGAAGATTTGGGTTGCAATCTTGCACCTAGTTAATCATGTTGAAATGTTTATTTGAGTTAGAACACTTTAGGTAATGCATACAGTGAGGGGCCACAAGGTTATTGAGAAGACATACACATAACAGAAGAAAGGACATTTTGCCACATTCTGAGGCTGCTTCAGGCTGTGGTATTTTAGAGTGGGCTTTGGCCACATACTATGAAATGCAGGTTGCACAGTTAGAGTAGATTTAGCAGTCTGATGCAGCAAACCTCCCCAAAACTGGACTTTTTGCAGTAAAGAAGGTGATAGGAAAATGCACTGGAAGGTGTGAGATAACAATTTTTATTTATTTATAGAAGTATTTATATGCCACCCTCTTGGGGTCCCTTCCAACTCTACAGCTTTATGATTCTATGAATATAAGACCATTTCCCCCAGTTTTGCTTTTTGTGTAGCTGGTTAAGTTGCTGAACTGGCATGACTCCTACCTCCTACAGATCAAAGTGGGCTTGAATTTTATGCATTCTTTCAAAAGTTACACTGGTGCATTAATGTTTTGTGCATTATTCTTGTGTTGGTCATAATAAAAATTAAATTCAATTCTGCGAACTGTCCAAACAGCCTTCAGTTAGAGGCAATTAAGAGTGTCTCTGAAAATTACAATGTACTTTTAGTGACGTAGCCTGTTGTGGAAGATACATTATTTCTCTTTAAAGAAACCCTTGTTTCTAACTTCTGTTGTCTGATAAGTTTTCTCATTTGTATGGAATTATTCATTACGGAAAATGTTGAGATAGCTGTTGCACAGCCATATAAAGCACAGCACTGTCTACAAATGCAAGTATCTTTATTCATTTCAGATTCAAACATATGCCCATCTTTCAACTGGGAGAAGAATATGTCCTCTAGCTGAGACTTGTCTTCATTGAATCTCAGCTTGATGGGGACTCCAGGGGTGGCTATGAGACCCCTATACCTCTAAAGTCCCATACATAATCTAAGAAGAGCCTGAAAGCTTTGAACCCAAGCACTGAGAGAATATGTGCAGCCCCATTGTCTATTCCTTTTGGGCTGCAGAGTGGAAGATAGAAAATTGAAAGTCTATTTTATTTCAGGAAATTTCAGTAGGCTAAAATTCCAATTCAGTTTTATTTCCACATTGGCTGTAGGCCATAACCGAAATGCAGAAATACAGTACTTAACTAAAGTACTTAATGGAACCCATATCTTACAGATTAGTACAGTGAGCAGAAGATAGGTCAACCAAATTTAGTTTTCAGTTCCACATTCCTGGTGATGTAGAATAAAATCTGAAGTTTTAAAATCCTTCCTCCATGTTATTTCTAAGCTTACTGCTTAATGAGACTAGTATAATTTCATCAGCAATATGATGATAATATTAATATTAATAATAATAATAATAATAGATGTTGATGACACGCAAGTGACCAGCATGGTTTTACTTTCTTTGCAGGTGTTGTGTTTCACTACCGAGCAGCTACTAGTAGGTACACCTTGAATTTCAAGCAGGCTCAGGAGGCTTGTGTGGAGAATGGTGCTGTTATAGCAAGCCCTCATCAGCTGAAAGCAGCCTATGAAGATGGCTTTGAGCAGTGTGATGCGGGCTGGTTGTCCGATCAGACCGTTAGGTGAGAGGACCAAGTTGCTTCTTGACTGCGCACCCTAAAACTTTTTTGTACGTCTGCGGGGGCAAATGAAACGTGATCTTCACAAACTTCCACTTACTCTGTTGCAGGTATCCCATCAGGCAACCAAGAGTTGGATGCTATGGAGACATGATGGGGAAAGAAGGAGTCAGAACCTATGGATATCGTCTTCCTAATGAAACCTATGATGTCTATTGCTATGTGGGAGCCTTAAATGGTAAGCGGAATCTTTTTTTTATGCATGCTGGCTAAACTGTAAAGCAAGCTTCCCCTTCCTGATGCCCTCCAAAAGGTTTGGAGTATAACTTGGTGTTATGTACTGAGTTGAATAGGATCCAAAATGCAGCAGTCTGATTGGTCCACAGGAGCCACCCAATCCAGCTCCAGGTGGACGTGAATCCACAACCTGATTGGCCTACAGGAGAATCCCGGAATTAGCCAATCACATGCGGCCCATTGTGTAAATAATGTATATAAAGCAGACATTCTGGGGGAACTTCCATTCCTCCTCACCACTATGAGCTGAATAAAGAACATGAAATCCACTCTTGACTCCAAGTATATTTCACTTACATCAGCCCAAGTCAGCATAGCCGATGGTCAGAGTTTTTGGGAGCTTTAGCCCAGAGCATCTGGAGGAATCAGGATGGGGAGGGCTTATTTGAAGCACATGCGGTTTTTCGGAAACCAAACATCATGGTAGTGAACCTTACATGGACCTAAGCTTTCAATGGCAGCTCAGTATTCATTTTATCCTCAAGAAGAAAAAGATTCCAGTGCCTTGAACCGGGTCCAGTCTGTGGGCAGCCAGTGCAGATGTTTAAGAAGAATTGACCATCTGCCCCCCGCCCCCCCTCAGCAATTTAGTTGCTGCAATCTGTGCTACTGGAGCTTTTGGACCAGGCCCAAGGCCAGCTCCACATAGAGCATATTGCAGTAATCCAATCTCAAGGTTCCCATTTCATGGATTGATTCTGGCTGTAGCTGGCATACCAGATGAAGCTGGCAAATGACACTGCTGGTCACAGAGGTCATTTGGGCCTCTTATGAAAAAGGTGTTTCTTCAGAGGGAGGGCAACCCTAACCAGAACAGACAAGCGACCTGCTTTCTGGACACAGGAACCACTTACAGAGCTTCCTTCTTGCCAGGATTCACGATGCATTCACTGGTCCCCGTTCACTCCATAAGTACATTCATGGGCTAGTCCAGGCTTGCACAGTATCTCCAGATTCATATATTATGGAAAAATAGAGCTGCTTGTCTATCAAAGTAGCAATGACACCATGCCCCCAAAGTAACGACTGCTCCTAACAGCTTCACATGTTGTAGCACCCTGCTTGTGGTTAACGCTTAGCTGGAATGAAATATTCAACGCAGCAATAGAGAAATTAAAATAATAATTTATTTGTCGGACAAATAAATGTGAGGCACAGTGGTATATGGTTACCAAGCTCTGGCCTGCCTCCTGCCCTTATGGCCAGCACTTATATTCCCTCAGCTCAGCCCCCTTGCTCCTCCTTTGGCTGCCTCTGTCCAATCAGCCTGGTTAAAATTCCTATTGGCTGTTTGCTAGAACCAATCATAAAAGATACACCCATTTCCTATTACCTTTTATGGGAGACAAAGAGCTATATATTCTTCTATTTATAATTGGCAAATAAGTAGTCATATATCTTACATTTACCTCGACCAGGCACCTTAATTACCAAATAACCTTTTGCCCTAGACTAGGCGCCTTAACTAACATTTCATCTTTTGCCCTATTGCCCTATTCACTCCAAAACAGATGGTGGCTAATGGTTCTAATTTTTATCTTAAACAGATATTTTGGGTTCACCTCCTCACACATTATCAATGAAAGATCTCCTTCTTTGGAGGTCATTAAGCAGAGGCCCGACAACCATATGTCAGGAGTGCTCTGATGGCGTCTCTCTGTCTGGCAGGGGTCCGGACCCAATGGCCCTTGTGGTCTCTTCCAACTTTATGATTCTATGATTCTATTTAACATTTCTTCTAAATCCTTTGCATAATTACATTTAAGCCAATATATTTCATAACATGTATAGCTTTTTAGAAGAAAGGGAACTTAGTAAAAGCTAAGCTAAATTCTCTAAATTCTCTGAAGCTTCAAAGCAGCTTCAGAGAGAAGCCTCTTCCCTAGCCAGCTGCTGTTTGTATTAGCTCTTGCCCTTTTAACCTTAGGAAGATGTGGCTCAAGTTTAATGGGAGGCACAATAATTATTACTATTTTTGCAACCTTGATTGTATTCTATAATTTGTATGGTCAGTGTGACCTTTTGTTCCCAGCCTGTAATTTCCTTTTACAACCCTGAGACACTGCTATAGATCAGGGGGGCCCTTGATCAAGAAGATAAACAGCTGCCAGAGTATGGTTTCTGCCTGGCATGAGAGATACAAACATTTACAAATATATTTCTTTAAGGTCATTTTTAGAATACAGGAATCTGATCAAAATATAAGCCTTGATTAAAAATGCAGGCTATGATCAGATGCCTCAATGTAGGTGTTAAAAAAACTCCAGGGACAAAAAGTGTCCTGTGGAACCTCATGGTGGAGGCATTTTAATTTTGGACTGATTTTGCAAGGTAGGGAAAACCTTGGTGAAGACAGCCATTGGCACTTGTTATTATGCCACTAGATTCTTAACAGCACGTACCTGAGTCACCGTGATTGTTTACTAGTATCCGAATCAATAAGCGATTTCATTGCCATTGTTGGACTAATCACTAAGTGAGAGCACATGCAGATAACTGAAGAATAACTGATTGAAGGACATTATTATACAGTGAAATGCCAGGGCCAAAGTGTTACACCAGATGGGATTATTAGCAGGGTGGAGAGCATGTGGAAATATGTTGTGAATTTACCATACTAATTAGATTCATCAGGGTGAGATATATGTAAGCACACATGATTTTAGCTCTTTGCAACTCCTTTTATAGTCTGTTTCTATGCATGCTTACTTGGAGTTAAGTTCTAGTGAATTCAGTAGTGTTTATTCCCAACAAAGATGCATGGTATTGTGACTTTGGGCTTTCAAAAAATCACCTCCGCATTCATAGATGTAGGAGCTGAGTTTTTGTTCAAGAAAAGATACATTTTGCATGAATTTTCCCAATACTAATCTACTCTGGCAGTCATTTATATGTGATTTCATATTTCATACTGGCCTTTTATTTATTTTGCAATGCCCTGAATAGTTTTGCTGAAGGGGCAGTGTAAAAATCATTCAAATGGACAAATATAATTGTTCGTAATGCCAGGTAAAACCTTATGAATTTGACTTAAAGGCAAATTGTTTTGCTTTGAATGCTGCGTGATTAGAAAGAGAAGTATTTTCACATTCAGAATTCTGCACAGCTAATTGTGAAACTGGGTGCAAGTGATCCCTGTTTGCATGTTTCCTCTTTAATGTGATTATTACAAACTAATTAATTCCTTAATTAACAAATACGGGGTCAGAAAGGGCACCTGAGTGGTCTGTCAGAGGTGTTTTTGTTGATATGCCTGCTTAAAGAACATATTGACATAATAATGCCTAAGTAGAGCTTTTGAATAATAATAATAATAACAACAATAATTTTTAATTTGTACCCCACCCATCTGACTAAGTTTCCCCAGCCACTCTCGGCAACTTGTAAACAAATAGTTCAGGAATGTTTATTTAGTTTGACCCCCTAGATAAACATGGTATTGATATCTGGCTGGAACCAATGGAAAATTTGACTTGTGAAAAAGCCCATTTTCCATGTCTCACTGATGATGCCAATCCAAAACACAGCTATGGAATGTAAAATCTCCTGCCTCAAATCCTATTAAACTATGCCCATATAATAAGTAATCAAGGGAGTGGTAGGAAACTTATTTTATGGAAGTGTAAAGGGAAATCTAACGTATATTTCCCCATGATCCACCTTTATGCCTTTTAGTCAAGTAAAGCAATATAAATCCAGATGTTTCTTGCAGATTTTTACACACACACAGAGAGAGAGAGAGAGAGAGAGAGAGAGAGAGAGAGAGAGGTACGTTAGTGAGTATTCACATCCCACCACACAGCAAGGGAAACTCGTTGACTTCAGACTGCAGTTGCAAAATAGTCTATTGGTAAGAACAATAATTGCAGACCTCAGTTCTGGAGAAAACAAGGGCCATAAAGCGAATGGGAGTTTGGCAGCCGTGCTGACTGTACTTACCTGGAAGCAAACCCCACTGAGATTTTACTTCCCAATAAACAGCTAGGACAAGGATCATAACTGGCAAACTTTAAGCTGTGTGCATTGTTGCTGTGCAGTTGGCTTCAGGGAGCCTACTCAGGAATATAAGAAACCATTCAAAGTTGACATCAAGTGCAATGTGTGTGCAGAGAAGCGTGCAGATGAGCCCCACAGGAGTCAGCAGAAGGGCATTTTTTCTTTTGCACCATTACTGCTCTGCCAGACACGCAGCATCATGACGAAACCATTCATATTAAAGACAGGATGAAAAAAAGGGTTAAAAAAAGTAACTGTTACAAACTAACAAAAATGAATTTGACACAGTTTTATGGAATCAAACAACAATTAAAAACAACCAGTGTATGCCTATTGATTCCCAAAACAAACGAATTCAGGTCATTTGTAGGCTGATTTTCAACCCTGTCAGATTCCAAAGGCAGGGTACAATGAAAAGATTTGAACAATTTGGCCTGTCGTTTGGATTTGCTTGTGATCAACAGAGAGATTGGCAGAGTCCCTATATGGATAAGCCTTTTCTATGTTTTTTAAAAAAGTAAAGGACTCCTGACAGTTAAGTCTAGTCGCGAACGACTCTGGGGTTGCGGCGCTCACCTCGCTTTACTGGCTGAAGGAGCCAATGTTTGTCCGCAGACAGTTTTTCCGGGTCCTGTGGCCAGCATGACTAAGACGCTTCTGGCGAACCACAGCAGTGCACGGAAACACTGTTTACTTTCCCACCAGAGCGGTACCTATTTATCTATTCACACTGGTGTGCTTTCGAACTGCTAGGTTGGCAGGAGCTGGAACTGAGCAACAGGAGCTCACCCCATCACCGGGATTTGAACCGCCAACCTTCCGATCAGCAAGCCCAAGGCTCAGTGGTTTACACCACAGCGCCACCCCCGTCCCTATTTTCTATGTTTTTAGTGGTTCTCAATTTTATGTGTAAACTGCCTTGAGTCCAGTGAGGGAAAAAGGCAGGGAACAACAACAACAACAACAGTGTTAGGTGCACTGAAGCACAATGCCTGGTACAGCTAGGGGAGTGATACTCTATCTGAAGGATCCTAAATACAGTAATCTCATGCTTAAACCAATTCACAGATGGTCTACATACCAATGACCCTGGTTGGATGTAATTCAAACTGCCACTGACCAATGGCAAAACCCTATTGCAGGTGTGCAGCAATATTCTTTCCTGATTAAATTTCAGGTGCAACAAAACATATGAACTGAGTCTCAGAGGATAGAATACTAGAGGGTAATCTCTTTGGAGTTCAAGCATTTTGGCATGAGGCTGTGATGAATGTTTGTGTGTGTGTGTGTGAGAGAGAGAGAGAGAGAGAGAGAGAGAGAGAAAGTTTGGCTGCCAAGTCTATCTTGCTGCATTTAACAGCAATAAAAAGCAGCTTAGTCAGGTGCTTTTTAAACTGAGCAATGCAAATACACACAACAGGGGAAATCTGGAGATTCTTAGAGTGCTTTGACTCTGGGGCAGAGGCAATCAGCCTAAAACAGGGGGCCAAAACTAACAGAAATCACATTGCTGTCTGCAATCCAAAGATTGTCATGGTTTCCATGTCACCCCTGTTATTGCAGGGCACAGCTAGCTCTCTTGCTCCTGGCCCTGGTGTTTGCCTGGATCATTTTGCTGAGTTACTCTGTGTGGATTCCAGCTATCAAAACATTACAGACCACTTTTAACTCTTGACTCTCCCTCCCTCCACTTCTTTCTAAGTATTTCTTCATTGCTCTAATGCTCAGAGCTACGTCACTCGCAAGCCTGCCAGATGGATTTTCTCTGTGTCTTTCTGGAACATGTGGGAGAGATACATTTAAGCTGTTTTTGTTTGGGAAACCTTGGCTCAGGCAGATACATAATTCAGTACCTCAAAGTGTATGATAGAACTAATCCCCACACTTAAAAGTTGACTGCAACACTGCCATGGTGAGAATAAGAGCTGGTTTTGGAGATTATACTTTTAATACTTTTACTGAGTTCACTAACAGTCATAATCTTGTTGAGGGAAGTTGCTTAGAAGGTCCAGATAATCTTTCCCCTTGACGCTGTGGAATGGGAAGCTGTGGATAAACACCACCCTAGCTTGGCTACGCCTGTGGAAGTCAAGATTAAAAGTTTAGTGGTTCTGAGACTTGTGGCCTGGGATGCAGCATATAGAAACAAGACAGATTTTATAATCTCTGTGGGTAACACAACTGAAGATTGCAGGGGTGTGTGTGTGTGTGTGTGTGTGTGTGTGTGTGTGTGTGTGTGTCATCATAAGACACAGTGTATGAGATTGCAAGCTTGTTTCTGGACTGCACCATTTCCCATGGTAAAGGAGAGATTTCCAGTCATATAGCATACCCATCAAGCTGTCCTGAAAACCCCCCAGAACATTCTGTTTTTCTCACAAGAGGACAGTGGCCAAAATGGCCTCTGTGATCTCGTGTGATTTCAGGCCGCACTCTTGCCCTGGAAAAGTGCTTTGTGGGGAGGGGGCAGCTATCTTACACATTGCCCTAAAACATGCATTTTTTTGGTGCTGTGCCTGAAGAAAGCACTTTTTGGGAGGCTGAGATCTCATGTGGGTCACTTGACTCATGCGGGACCTCAGCGCTGGAAAATGGCATCCTGGTTTTGGGCTGCTTCATAGTGGAGGTTATGATATAGTACATGGTCAGAACATGAAAGAACAGCCTGCTCATAAAAAAGCCCTAGCCTGTCAGACATCAAATATGCAGGGAATTTAACTCTGTGATCCTGGCATCTTGTCTGAAGTGGTAATATAGTCCAGTGAAGTGACTGTAAGCATTGGCATGCAGCTGCATGTAGCTGCTGAGCCTAAAGCAACTGGTGGTCTAGTGTGGGTGGGGCTCTCTTGGGCATATGTCACTGCTGGTTGCTGATAGGTGAACAGGCACGGCAGCGGAAAACCAATCCAATGCTTCTGATACTGTGTCCACACCATTCTGAGCTCCCTGCTGCCTTGCCTCTCCCATTGTCTTTTGGTAACCAACAGCAATGTACTGCGTTGGGAAGTCAGGAAAGAAACATAGCCCCACCCTGCTGGCCTCTACTGTTCCAAGCAGCACTTTAACCTAAGCCCGTATTCAAATGTATCCTAGCAATTTCAGTAGGACTCACTCCCTGAACCCAAACATATTTTCTCAGAAGATGCAATTGATTTCAATGATCCTCACCCCCCTAAATAATCGCACTTAGGTTTGCAACTTTGGACTTCCCTTAGAGTCTTTAGAGTATGCTCTCTGAAACAGTAGTGAAATCATTATTTCATAAAACATGAAGAATCTCCCAAACCAGACATCAATTCCACTGCTAGTCGAAATGAGACCAGAGCATTTTTATTACCTGTTAAATTGGCTTGGAAAGCACATTCATGTGTATCCTCCAAAGTAACAGAACAAAACATATATATTCCACTGCAATTTGGCAGAATTAAATAGTGTTGTTTCAACATTTTTAGCCTCAAACAATCATTGTTTAGTTCTCATTGAATGCTCATTTTGTTAACATGTTGCAATGGCTGTGTACACCACTTGAGATGCAGATTAGATTAATATTGACACATGGATTTGTAGTTTCCTTGCAAAGCAGATGGCGTATTTTGAAGACCTTATTTCCTCTTTGTGGCAACACATTAACTGGAATTGGCTTAGAAGCTGTTTTTTTAAGCTAGAAGTTTGGAGACGTTATTGTGTAATTGCTTGGTTTGGATGCCAACATCTGGACACATTAACCTAATCAAACATTTAGTGTTCATATTAGCATGAATCTGTACAAAATACTTGATGAAATGGCCATGCAAATATAGCGTTGGTTTTCTTGGTGTTGGTTTTCATTTTATGTTTTTTGTTTTAACTTTCAGCTGTGATGTGGTCCTCTTGAGTAAATAGTGTCCTGTTATCAGAGGCATTAAGTTTGTACCTTAATTAGTCAAGTGCCTTGGGACAAAAGCCCAGGATCTCTGGCTTCATGTGCATAAATATGGAGCCAGCACTTTCCCTGCCTCTATAGTAACCTTTGGCACTTTTTATTCTCTCCTGTTAGTAAGATGCCTATTATCATGATGGACAGAGCAGGGTATATGAGACAGAAGGCTTCTATGTACATTGCAAGGAGCCAGGAGCATGCCCTCCACTTCTCTCTCTCAGAGATGTCTGATCTACCCACTGTCAAGGCTAGAGGTTGAGTTGTTCTGTCGCTTATAAGGAAGCAGTGTACCCCAAGTGAAGTACGTTACATTTTCCCACAGCAGTGAATAGCAGAAATTTAGCTATACTGGAGAAATTATTTGGGCCCTGATAGGATGGCAGTGGGGGGTTCAACATACTTTCTGCCTCTTGTGATCCGCAGTGATCCCAGTCCCTATGCCCCCTTTTTAGGTTCTGTTCATTGGTCATGCTATGATGGAATGTTATTGCATGTGTTTATTGTTATGATAACATTCAGTTCTACCAATGATATGTACAGTACCATCAAGGTATATAGTACTTTGCAAAGTTTCTTAAGAAGAGAGAGGGAGGTTACTGCTTGCAAGAAACTTAAATCTAAATGTTGACAATGAGAGAGTCAAAACGAATGGGGTTTGGGAGGGAAGGACAAGAGTAAATGGCTGGCTGAAGTTACAGGTACTTAGGTTGGCTACGATTGATGTTATAGTTATAGTTGGGCTGAGTACTAAGAAGTTAAGCCAAATGTTACAGGAAAACGTGAGACTTGAGGAGGGATCTGGCGGAGAGAGAGAGAAAGAAAGAAAGAAAGAAAGAAAGAAAGAAAGAAAGAAAGAAAGAACAGGACAGGACCTGAATCTTCAGGGAATGAGATCCAAGGTAGAAGAGACAGCTGGGAAGAATGGACAAAGAGAACATTTTATTTAAGTGAATAGGATACTTTTTTAGTTTGGGTGTAATCTTCGATACCTCCCTCTCCATGGAGGCGCAGATTGCAGCTATAACAAAGGCGGCATTTTTTCATCTCCGCCAAGCTAAGCAATAGGCTCCTTACCTCTCTCGCCCTGACCTAGCCACTGTGATCCACGCGACGGTCACCTCCAGACTGGATTATTGTAACTCGCTCTACGTGGGGCTGCCCTTGAGACTGACCCAGAAACTCCAGCGGGTGCAGAATGCCGCAGCGAGACTCCTTATGGGGTCTTCGCTGCGAGATCACATTCATCCGGTGCTATACCAGCTGCACTGGCTCCCGGTGGAGTACAGGATCAGGTTTAAGGTGCTGGTTTTAACCTTCAAAGCCCTATACGGCCTAGGACCCTCGTACCTACGGGACCGCCTCTCCTGGTATGCCCCACAGAGGAACTTACGGTCTTCAAATAAAAACATTTTGAAGGTCCCAGGCCACAGAGAAGTTAGGCTGGCCTCAACTAGAGCCAGGGCTTTTTCGGCTGCAGCTCCAACCTGGTGGAACGCTCTGTCACAAGAGACAAGGGCCCTGCAGGACTTGACATCTTTCCGCAGGGCCTGCAAGACAGAGCTGTTCCACCAGGCCTTTGGTCAGGGCGCAGCCTGACTCCCTCCTTTGGCAATCTTTACAAAACTTTAGTTTATGTTTGCCATCAATTTTGATTGTAATTAATTTTTATAATGTTTTTATAATGTTGCACTATTTTAGTGTTGTTAGCCGCCCTGAGCCCGGCTTCGGCTGGGGAGGGCGGGATATAAATAAAATTTATTATTCTTATTCTTATTCTTATTCTTATTCTTATTCTTATTCTTATTCTTATTAATGGGGAGAGAGACATTGGGAGATATGGGCAGGAAAATCCTCATAACGCATTTTATCACAGCAGATTCATGCTTCCAATTCAATGTCAATGTTACATTTTTTATTTACCGTATATAGTATTATGCATGCACGCACACACACACACACACACACACACACACACACACACAGCTCATGGCAGTATACATCAAACCAACTAATTATATCTGTGTGACCAGTAAGGAAAAATATACATAATTAATTCATTATTACAATAATCCTGGAAGTAAATGGGCTTTTTCCCCATTTAAAAACCATTTTAGGAATGTGACACAGCCGCCCATGCAAAGAAGTAAAGGTGTCCTTTGTTTCTCTTCTTGTAGGCGATGTCTTCCATATCACTTCTCCCAACAAGCTAACCTTTGAAGAGGCTAAAGAGCAGTGTGAGGCAAACGGTGCAGTTCTTGCTTCTGTTGGTGATCTACATGCTGCTTGGAGAAATGGCTTTGACCAATGCGACTATGGCTGGTTGGCTGATGGCAGTGTGCGCTATCCTGTTTCTGTGGCAAGGATCCAGTGTGGCGGAGGTTTGCTTGGAGTGCGAACCTTGTATCGCTATGAGAATCAAACATACTTCCCTCCCCCAGACAGCAGATTTGATGCCTACTGCTTTCTACGTAAGTTTATTTAATGCTTAATAATGTATAACTATCACAGATTTTTTAAAGTGAAAAAAGAGACATAATATAACCTGCCAATCTACTGGATTCACTTTCTTGTTGTTTACTATTTCTGTATTTGTTTAATTTCTATCTGACCCTTCTTCCAGGATTGCAGACACATAAATGATAAAACATTAAAAACTCAGAAACTAAGAACATTATTTAAAAAAACAACAGTTAAAAACATTCTAAACCAGTGATCTCAAGGTTGCTAGAAACAGTGTGTTTCAGCCATCAAATGCCTGGGTAACACCGGAATGCTTTTAAATTTCTCCTGCATGAAGGAGGGAGATAGACACACCTCACTAGGGAGGGCATTATAGAAAGGGAGAATTCGCCCGTCATGGGCACCACCAACTATGCATCAAAGCAGCTCTTGGTGGAGGCTTTACACACCAAGCAAAGGAGCTCAGCTGAAATAATTCCTGAAGTAACATTGTCTATAGATATTTCATTGTGGAGACGAAGGAAATGTTGATATAAGCTTGAACCTTGGCTTTGTGATCTGCCACCTCTTGGAAAAACATTTGATCAGCCACCCAAAAGTTGACTGCAGTTTCCAAGGGTTAGACAGCAGATTAACAAGCTTGACTGAACCATGACTTTCTTCGGAGTTTTGAGGAAAAACCTGCGATTCTTCCTGATTGCTGTGAGCACAAACACTGTTTGATGGTTCCATTGAACCAGGGCTGGCTGTAACTTCTAAGTGCCTTGAACAGGGGTCTGGCTGTTTTCTCTTTTCTCATGCAACCCCTGCTCTGCTCAGTACAGTACTGGGTCATACCCAACACAGTTGTCCCATTTGTGTTGGCAGTGTGGTGCGGGGGAACCCTTTGTGCTGTGGGCTAGATCTTTATCTCCCCCAGCCCGCAGGCTAGTTTTGAGAGGTGGGCAGGACCACCCACATGCCCGTCATGATGACCAATTGATGAGCGGAAGGTTCAGTCCTGCTTTGATTGCTTATGCGGCTTTAATTGTCTTCATGACCCCCACCTGCTCCCAGTCCACTACCTTAAGAAGTAAACTAAGTCCAAGCTTTTGTTCCATGGACAGAAGTGTCCTCAAATTTTAAGCCTGTGATAATTACACCTGTTGAGAATCAGGTTCATCTAATGCTAGCCAATGTCAAGGGAAAGTGCAACATTTTGTGCACGTGAAACAGTACTTTAACAAGCTGTGTAGGCGTCTTGGATTGCCCCCGTTATTAAATTGTTACACTCCCTGCTCATACCCATATACAACTCCTTGGAAAAGTGACTAATTCTCTTTGAAAAGAATACCTTTGGAATTAAAAGCAAAGGACAGTTTGTAATCGCAACCATTTATATCACATTAGAGGCTGTTAATTGTGGGGATAGAGGTGAGGACAGAAAACACTGCATTCACTTCTCAGAAAGACAAAATGCAGCTAAGACATCTAGCTAGCAGAGGCTAAGACATCTAGCTAGCAGCAGCGCCTGAAGTCTGTAGAACAGATGTTCGTACAGTAAAAAGGAACGACGTCACCCTTTTACTGTGCCCCTTTCCCCCTCGCTTTGGAGCAGGAGATGTTCTCATTTACTTAACCTTTCTGCTTTTATGCCACATGTTATGTATTTACTCTAATGTGGAGGGCTCAAATCCTACCCCTTTACTCAGGGAGTTGCCCCATTCTGGAGCCATTGATGTAAAGATTTGCATTGCAATGTCACTCCCAGCAAAGCCAGGAAATCAGGAGGGGCGGGGAGGGGGGGAGGCCTCTGAGAAGCCAACCAGACGCTGGTGTTTTCACATCCAGCAAAGCAAAGGATCTTTGCCAGAAAAGGCATCTGTCTTAATAATTATAAAAAAAACAAACATTGCTGTCAACAAAGCAGACAGCCTTTTCTTTGTGTCTCAGCAAGAAACTGTTTGTGAGTAAAACCTTTCTTTGGAGCAAAATGAATGTTTTAAAATTAACATGTCTTTTACGTTAAGGAAAATGAAGCCCTGATTTTATTTTTATTTTTTAAAAAATCTGAACAACCAATTCCAGTAAGGATAAATTACAAGGTATCTGCTACTAATGTAAACACAATCGTAATATTTAGATGCTCTTAACTCACATTGATATGAGTGGGGATCAAATGCTTAACTGTGGGCTAAAGCCCCAGTGGTTTCTCCTACATGTCCAGCTATTTCTAGATGATGCTTCTAATAAGTACCCAAAATATAACTTAACGCTAATGGAATTATATTTAAGCTCTCACTTAATTTGATTTCACATTGCAGTGCCTGGAGTATATATATATATGGCCTTAACCTTGGCAAGTAAAAGCAGGCAATTGAAATAGTGAGTCTGATCCCCATATCCATGTGTGCCAGATGTGCAAGGGCTCTGGGCTTTTCTTTATAACTTTCATTCTGACTTTTGTTTCTCTCACTCCTGGACTACCAGATTGCTTTCTGTACTTGCAGCAAGTCTGTGAAAAAGAAGTTTTAGATGTTGGGAGCTGAAAGCGGCCGTGCCAAGAAAGCCCCAAGTGGCTGTGCAAATGCTCTTTACTCTTTTGGATCATGCCATATGTGTTTAGTTTTAGTTTTAGGTTTTTTTTTAATAAAAAGGGAAGTTCACAGTGCTGACCATAACCACTTTGATCATGGATTTGTCCCTAGAGAAATCACGGGGCTTTCTAAAATGCTAATCATTTTCATGTTCTCTTTTGGGTATGGAGCCAATCCCACTGGCATTATCGAAATCTAATAAAAGACTTCTGAGGATCTGAGCCTAGAGTTCCCTTGCCCTTTATAGACACTACTAACCCTATAGTTCCAATATGATTTCACCATTGCACACCTAAAATATAGTGGTCCTAGCTCTGGAACTTCTTTCCCCTTCACAGTTTCTCACCTGCTGCTCAAACCTGTATTCTGATCATTTAACGAATTTGTTTCCTGTTCGCTTCCTGAATATCAGAAGACCTCACATTCTTTCATTGTCTCTCGAGACAGATGGAAGCCAGAAACAATAAGCAGCCTATTTAACTTGCCATCTATCTAGTTTGTGCGATTAGTCACAGTGGCCAGGAAGAATGTCATAGAGGGTTTCCCTAACAGGGTATCATGGCAATGTCTAGCCCCCTGTTAGTCCAGACCATCTGGTAGTCAGTGACATAAATTAAGCCAGTCGAAATAGTTTCTGATTGAGAAAAGAAACCACCCTGGTAGCAGCAGATATGTACAAGTGATTTGTTATTTCCACCTTTTGTACTTCCTATATAACATCAGTCAGAACTTGCACGTCTTCTTGTGCATGGAGGTGTGAACGTCCAATGCATGTATAGCTCATACAGAAGATGAATGAATTATTGCTTCCAGTATTACATATCAGAACATTAGAAGCTGCCTTGTACTGTTTGTATTTTTAAATCATTCATCTTTCTAGCTCAGTACTATCTATACTGGCAGTAGCTCCTTAGAGTTCCATGCAGGTGCTTCTCCCACCCCAACCTGGAGATGCCAGAGACTGAACCAGAACCTTTGCATGCAAAGCAGCTGCTGTACCACTGAACTTCCAAGTAAACACCAATAATAATAATAATAATAATAATAATAATAATAATAATAATAATTTTTTATTTATATCCCACCCTCCCCAGCCAAAGCCGGGCTCAGAGCGGCTAACAACAGTAAAAGTAACACAGTTTACATAGAATCACAATCAATTACAGTGGTACCTCGGGTTACATACGCTTCAGGTTACAGACTCCGCTAACCCAGAAATAGTACCTCGGGTTAAGAACTTTGCTTCAGGATGAGAACAGAAATCGTGCTCCGGCGGCACGGCGGCAGCAGGAGGCCCCATTAGCTAAAATGGTGCTTCAGGTTAAGAACAGTTTCAGGTTAAGTACAGACCTCCGGAACGAATTAAGTACTTAACCCAAGGTACCAGAGTGTGTGTGTGTGTGTGTGTGTGTGTGTGTGTGTATATATATATATATATATATATATATATATATATATATATATGCTTATTTATTAAATTAATATAGCACTCAGCTGTAAGGCTTTCTGAACCATTGTGTTCATGCACATTTTATGTTTCTCTGTATTTTATTGTATTTTTAATGTGTATGATATTGTTCTCTAATTAGTCTAGAGAACAAGATCTTACGCCCTAAAATACAATATAAAACTGAATGATGAGCACATCTTCTTTGCCCCCTAAAACTACATGATAGTTGCGTGCTAAGCAAAAAAATTAGAAGGTAAAGAAAGAGAGAACATTTAAAACAATGCAATAAAACACCACACACAAAATCAAAGCATACAATATGAGATGTTATGGGCAGAGTTGCCTGCTGCCTGAAGGCAAGGAGGAGGGTGTCCAAATTAAGCTTGTTGGACAAGGAGCTCCATAGCTGGGGCGGGGGTACAACCATGAAGGCTTAATTCAGATTTTGGATAATTTCAGTTTCTAAAGTTTCCTCTGTTGCCCTCATCAGTAGGGCACAATCTTAGTAATGTTTATGTTGAATCTGGACTGTTATTTAAAAGGCCTTTTGTGTATTAAAAAGTCTTTGCTGGGAGAGGAAGCATTAAAGAAAAATGTGAAGAGGGACTTATAATGAATTCTGATTCTTCTTAACTATAGTAAAGTAAAACACAACTTTAGCCAAAAACAATTTGTTCCTAATGGATCCTGGTTTTGTGGTCAGACATAAGAGTATTTTGGAAGATTTCCCTCCTCTTTCTTAAGACCTAACCCTAATGAAGTCAACCACAGTCTGTCCATTGCTTTGTAAGCTTTGGCCAAAGAGTACAAAACCAAAGCAGTTTGCTTTCTTTTCTTTCTTTTTTCCTTCTTTTACTTAGGGGTTTTAATGCTGCTTTTCAGCCATGACTGCCAACACAATAGAAAATGCAGTGGACAGTCCATCTCATAATAAAACAGAAACAAATAATCCCTCTACAAATCTGATGGATTAAAAAGCATCCATGACCAGTTCTGGAGCATACCTCACATACAAAAAGTCTCAGGTTCAACTTCCAGCATCTCAAGATAAACTCCTTTCTGAAAACCAGGAGGGCTGATGTCATTCAATGCAAGGCAATGCTGAGCTAGATTGAGCAATGGCCTGATTGCAGCTTCCAATGTTTCAGAATCTTCACAGATCTCTTAAAAGTCACAATAAAACTGGCCTGGTATTTTTTCCTAGGGAAGGAATTTCAAGATTCAGTTATCCACTGGAAAAACCTTTATTTTTGTAGTTGATCTAACCTCATATGGTGGTGGAACCCAAAGAAATATCAGTCCTGAACTTCTGAATTTGCAGACAAGGGGCTAGTGCAGGGCCTGCTTGTCCATGAGGCAAGGTGAGGCAGTTGCGTCAGGCGGCAGATTTGACCTTCTCTGCGTCCTCCTCCTCCGTACCCACCTTCCACCTTAGCTGCTTCCTCCACTCCTGGCCACCCTCTTTGCTACCATGGATGCCACCTCTGTGGCTACTTGCCACTGCCACCACTACCTCTGTGCCCAGCCATGTTGGTGGATGGGTGCAGAGGAGGAGTGGCTGATGTCAGAGGAGGAGACCAGGGACAGAAAAGATTGCTGTGGCAGCGGGGCAGGGGAAGACATTTTCTTTTTTTGCCTGAAGTGGCAAAATATCCTGGGCTGGTCCTGGGTTACCACATATAGAAGATCATCCCAAGTATCCTGGTCCTTTAAGTATGTAGGCCTAGTTATGGACATCATTAATGATTGTAGTTGCTCTACTTTTTTTTTAAAAGAAAACACTTTTTAGGCACACATAGCCAAATAAGTAATTGAAATTCTTGGGACGTTTGTGTTACTGAGAAGCATGATTCAGCTGGAACTCTGTCAGGATTGCACCCTCCACCCCTCCAGACCAGCTGTGAGGAGGAGATCAGAAGCGTTCTCTTCTGATTTTGACTGACCAGTGTTACGTCCAAATCCTTGTAAACTGCAGTAAGCCTTAGTTATGCTTCACTCAAACAAGCCACTATCAAACCTCAGTGTACGTACCTGGCTTGTATCAACAAACCATGGTTAATGTTAAGCATACACTTGTGGATCAGACCATAATGCTGAATTGTGGTTAATTGAAAATGGAAGCAAACACTTTCCAATCTTCTTGTGGCTGTCCCTGAGGACGAGGGAGGAGTGCAGGAGTCCAAGACTTACCTAGACTTGTTCTCATAACGATAAACCACAATTCACCATTAAATGCACGCAGCCATTGTGCTCATACATATAAAATGTAGTGTGGCAAGGGGATGGAAGAGATCCAGCCTGCAGTGCTTCTCTAATAGTCTTCTGGATAACCCTAGGCCAGGCCCTAAAGCCACCAAGAATGAAAAGCTGAGGGAAATATGAGAAAAGGAGGAATGCTGC
Source organism: Podarcis raffonei (assembly GCF_027172205.1). Classification (NCBI taxonomy): domain Eukaryota; kingdom Metazoa; phylum Chordata; class Lepidosauria; order Squamata; family Lacertidae; genus Podarcis; species Podarcis raffonei. Next base: position 32,192,481 of record NC_070612.1, read on the forward strand.
TATTTCTTCCTCCCTCAGTTTTCAGTAAAGCACAATGATCAGTCACTGACTGGGGTGAAGTGTCACCAATATGTCTATCTGAATCAGGAGAGGTGGCTGAGGTGCTAGAAATATGTTTGGAGGCAGTGATGGGCTGGATGTGGGCCAGAAAGAAGTTCTATGTGTTCCAAGTTCTTGAGTCCAGGAGGTGGGAAGGCAGCCTGTTTTGGATGGTACAGGTTCATAGCTTGGGGTACCCATGGATCCAACATTGTTATTTGAAACCCAGGTGGCCTTGGTGACTGGGTGCCTGTTTCCAGCTCCTGATGATTAGCCAACTATGGGCCCTTTTGGACAGAAATGACTTGACCATGGTACTCCATGCTCTGTAATCTGACCTGAGACCTGGTAGTGAAGGGCGTGTAATTTAACAACCACAATAATTGTGGCTCTAGATCATGCAAGTGGCCCAACATGCTTGGGGGTTCCAAACCAATATGTGCTTGAACCTTTTGGTTAGTATATTCTGAGGTATAATTTCTCACTGTTCAGTGTCCCATCTTTACATGGGTTTGCAGAGGGAAGAAGAGGACGTCAATTCTCACTCTGGATTGCTGTACTTTTAAAAAGGGCATGGTGTTATGACAGGGAGCAATTACTGTGCAGTAGCTTGCTTTGGGAATTAGGCCATTTTCTCAGACCACTGATTTCCCATGCACATGGCTGCATACAAAGATAACAGGCATCATGGAGACCCTTTTAAAGCAGCAGCTCCTCTTATCTCCCAATTTTATCTGTTCCTTTTTGGTAAACGTTATTTAGCTTAATTCAGAATCACTGCACTGCACAGTAAGCAACCTGGAAGCAAGTGTGTTACTACACTATTCTGTGATCTAATATTTAATGATTCTCCAACTTTTTAAAAAAGTTATCCAATGAAGAACAAGTTTGTTTTAATATAAAAACAAAGGAAATATGTGTATTTTTTTTTAAGCATAGAAACCTCTTCCAGTTGCTCAGCTTCATTCAGGTTGTGCATAATGTAAAAGAACACTATTTTTTAAAAAAAGAACTCAGGATAGACTTTGATGCAAGCAGCTGTCGGTGAGATAATTTGCTTTCTTGCTGTATTAGATGTGGATATTTTATTAGGAAAAACTGCCTCATGTCTTGTATTAGAAGGAGCACAAAGAAGATATCCCATTGAACATATGATTCTAGGAGTTTAGTAATGCAAAACATCTGTACAGCGAGGGAGTCTGTTAAAGCTGGAGCAGAGCCTTTTAGAAAGGAAACACCCTTCACTGGGCAGGTCATCTTCTTTTAAGCAAAAGGCAGATGAAATGCAGAGAATATCTTCTTTGAGACGGAACAGCTTTAACATCCATTCATTCATCCCTTCTCTCTCTCTCTTTTTAAAAAGTTAAGTTTAGAAATTTAAAGCTTGTATCTTCTGAACTGTGCTGTTAATTAAGCAACGTTCAATGATGATGCAATAATCCTGGATTAAAATATTGCTACCACTAGACAGAAAGCAGATTGTAGATGAAGTGTGCTGAGTGAATATTTTCTGGAAATATTAGTTGAAATTTAAACAGTGGAATAAGTGCCGAGGCTTTTATTTGTTGTGTCTAAGTGGAATCTGACATTTTTACTCTCACTTTTTTAAAGCTTAAAAAGGGTATAATGCATAAAATATAGGTGCCTATACAAATTAGGAATGGTGTCCCACCTTACCTTGAGAACTGCACTGTATAATACAAATGACTAAAGCAGAAAGTGTTTGAATTCAGATGTGATAGTGGAGGCAGCTGGAGTACAATAACTTCAGGTCAGCAAAAATGAGAGCCATTTCACGGATCAGTGGACCATGGGGCAGCCACTTAAATTCCTTTGCATATTTATTTAGCACATGTATACCCTGCCCAGCTTCTAAGGAACCCAGGGAAACATACATAGGTTTATCCAGTTTTGTTCTTATAGCTAGTGCTTTCTTTGTGACAGTACCCATTGGTATGGAGTACCTTCAGATCATTGTTGTTGGTGCCTTGACCACCATTTTGTGCTGGTACACGCATTACTTTTATCAACATAAGAGCAGCAGCGCCGCCTCATTTTATTTTACCAACAACAACAACAACAACAACACTTCTTTTAGCAGCTGTTGGGCTGGAAGAGTAAGTATCGATCCAAGGCCATCTGGCAAGCTTTGTGGCTAAGCAGGACTGAACCCAGGTCTACAAACTCCAACAATGTAGCATATGATCAGCTATTCAAACCAATTCAGGCTTTTATTTTAATATGGAGGGGCAAATTCCCATTTGAAGTAGTGTGAAAAAAGTTTGAATCTGTGTGACAGTGGTTCCAAGCAGAAAACTACTACATACAAGACTTTTAAGTCATTGCTATGGACTAGTGGGAGTTCACAATTCATTTAAACTACATTGGATTGAATTGCTTTACTCTAGAAGTACATGGGACTAAATTAGTTTAATTACAGCTGCTTTCTGGTCAAGATGCTCAGCAAGTACATCCTGGGAGCAACTGGCATATAATAAAGATACAGTAGAGATAAAGGATGCTTGTTCAGAATTAATATATTAAAAATGCTTCTTACATTTAAGATATTGCAGTAAGCATGACATTCATTTTAATTGTCTTTCTTTTTTATAGCTAAGCCGAATGATTCTGCAACTGTTGAACCGAATATACCTTTGGAAAGTGGATCTTCCAATTTATTAACTGAACAAATCGCTTCTAAAACTAATCTTGATCCTCATATCTCTTCGGTCACACAAGGAATGCCTAAGGCAAAACTGGAAGAGAAGGTACCTAAGCAGATTGCTAGTTTATCCACTGTTCTACCTCAGACTGTTACAGACTTTTCTGATTCATCAGAAGTGACAGAAACAGATACTGCACCGAGTAACCTAGTAGGGATCACACCCACACAAGTTGTCTCTGACCTCAGTGAGAAGAGCTCTGAAAGTCAGACTGAACAAATAGAGGTGGGACCAATAATAACTTCTGTAGACGTTCTACTGAGAAATAACTTGAGTGAACCTGTAGAAACAAAAACTTCTGTTACATTAACAAAGGAAGAAACACATCCCGGCATCCAGCCTACAAAAAAATCACTGGAAGCAAAAAGCGACGTAAAACTGACAACCGTTGTCATCCCCAAAGAACTGCTCCCTGATCATCATGAACCTACAAAGGACGATAACAATGGCAATATTTCACCCGATGACAGGCCAGTTGCCTCTAGCACTGTTTCAGAATCAGATGTAGTCAAAGTGTCAAAGACCTTCTCACCTGAGAATGCTACAGCTACACCAGGTGTAATAGTCAGTTCATCTGAAAGCAAAATACCACTAACTACCGGATATACAAAGAGCTATGAAACATCATTTAGCTCTGAGTTAGGCTCTATGGAGTTTCCAAAGACCACAACCACTGCAACAGAAGTGAATGACACAGTGGCAGGGGTTTTCCCCAAAGCTGAAAGAGAGGACATGCCAAGGCACCGTGATACAGTAACACCTACTCCAGAGATGCAACAGGAAAAAACTGCAAGAACAGACGATGAGAAATATGATTGGACTTCTGAAGGGAGTTCTGCTGAGCATCAGCCAGACTTAGGAATTCCCAGACAAATCACTACTATTTCCTCAACAGGCATATTAGGCACAGAATCAATTATATTTACAAAGATGGTAACTCCTTCTGCAACAGCAAAGGAAGAACCTGGCATTTCCCTCATTTCTGAAACCCCAGTAGATAAAATTGCTAAAGATGTGGTCACTGTTACTATTCATACAGGTGTCAGAGGTGCGAAAACAGAGGCTACAACAGCTATTCAGGAGGAACCTGGTGCTAGAGATCAAGCTGTTGAAAAACTGGCTACTGTCCCAGACACTACTGCAGTGATTTCAACATTGCTTTTGACACCTGAAAGTGACTTAACTGCTGAAGGATCCGCATATGAAGGAAAATATGCAACTACTGAGGCTTTGGGCCCAGGTGTCAAAATAACAGTTTATGAAACAGCCACAAAACCTGAACTGTCTCCTGGAATGGATGCTGTCACGGAACGCAAACTAAAAATGACGCGTGTTCCCGCCAGAAAGGCAAGCACAGAAAGTGAAAAGGATGTACCCACAACCAGATTTTCAGGTCCCTTTCCTACTAAAGCTACTGCTCCTGTCACTGAAAAATTACCTCATGTGGAGACTCTTACAACTCATAGCCCAGAAGGTTCAGGAACGACAGAAGAGGCCGTAGGAACGGAGCCAGTTTTATTCTCGGCTATTGTGACAAGTAAACCGACGGTGGTAAGTGGCATAGCCACAGCTACCATTGCTCCAGTAGACAAGACCCTGACCACTTCACCATCCAAGCCTTTAATTACCAAAACACAGCCACCCTTAATTTACAGTGAACCTGACGAGGATACGAGTAAAGACATGGTAATAATTGAGGAATCTGTTTCTCCCATTAAAACTACTACTGATGATGATTTTACAGGCAAGACGGCAGAGCCAGAGATTGATACAGAATATTTTACATCATCGAGTGTGACTGCGGTTGCACAGCCTACAGGACCACCCTCTGAGGTTTTAGAGTCTCAGGAAGAGCCTCCTTCTACTTCAGATGCTGACGTAGGAGTGGAAAGCAGGCCTGACATAAAAGTGTTTGTTGTTGCTATCTCTGGCAATGATACAGGTAAGACTTTGCTTCTCAGGGCCATATGCCCAACCTGATGGACCTTTGGCCGTAGCAAGTAGTTTTAAAATGTGCTGGAAGATGTGTCTTTTATGTCTGGAGCATGAAACTATCTTACACTTCTGTATGTTAGAAATAGTTGATATTTTTGAAATGAGGTATTGGTAATAGCTATTGGCAATATAAATGTGCAAATCATCAGTTGTGGATGTAGCAATAATATATGAGAGCTTCCTATCTGATACTAGCAAATCATTGAATTGACTTCCATTATTTGTGGAACAAGGCATTTTAATTTCATAGCTTCCACTCCATGCATTACTACTCCTGAGTGTGGCATTGGAGCGTGTTAACATTCCATTAGTCTGTAGCTATTAACAATGGCATCTGCAGTGCTATCAGCTAAACAAGGCGTGAGTTCTTTTTTCTTTGCTTACGCCAAAGGGTGCTATCAAATTTGGGGAAAGAAAAGGGTATTGTGTGAAATTGCCAGGTTGTAATCAGAACAAACATTTGTTTTCTTCTGTTCTGTTCTGTTTTAGCTGAGGGCACTGTCTATGCAGCTTTAATCTTGTGGGTATCCAGAACAGAGATATCAACTGTCACTAATAAGTTATATGATTTCTTCTGTGTTAAGAAAAGAGGCCAATGTCTCAACTGAAAAGAGATCTGACAGGAGACGTTGTGGGATTTTTTAACATCATCAATGATAACTATGTTTTGAAGTCAGATAGAAACATTATTGGAGAAAATAGCAATGAAAGCTTATTGGATATTGTGTCTTATATAATTTTTCATACAGTAAGCCCACAATTTATGTGGGGGATACATTCCAGGGATCATGCCTAAAGCTAATAATTGGGTTCAATGGCCAAAGTCATGTTTCATTTTTCAAAGTTCAGTGGAATTACCAAAGTCATATTCCCCAGAACCACACCCCTTTTCTGCCTCCATTTAAATTTCTTAATATTTTTTTTTTTGCCACGCGCATAAAGCTGAATGTACACAAGTTAAATGCACCTAAGTTGCAGGCTTACTGTATGTAAGCCTTACTACTCTTTATATACTCTTTCCAACCAGTAGGGCACTTTTATAAGCTTTACAGAGTACTCCTTTTCAGTTGTTGTTTTATGAACTTCACACTCACTCTTGGCTGTACATAGTGTCATAATGAACATGTGTGGGTAGACCAAGTTCACTGAAAGAATGCTGAAAATTACATCAGAAAGTAATTTATTTGGAGCTCTCAGCCAAACAAAAGTAGACTCTTGACTCTTACCAGTTCCCCCATTTCCGTGAAATCCCTGAATCCCATTCTCAAAGCTAATTATTGATTCCTGGCCTCTACCCAAGTCATAACAAATTATTGCATCTGCAAGCCAGTTGTGCAGAGACTATAATTTCCAGTGTGGGCTGGTCTGTTAGGGCAAATGAGGGACTGCCCCACCAACCTCAGCCTCTCTCTAGCCAGCCCCCACATGCCCACTTCTGTCTCACAACCTATCAGCTTCCTCCTCCTTAGCCTCTGTGTTGAAGGGAGGGTGGGGCTAAAACTAGTTAGTTTTACCTGGTTGGATTACCTGGTAGGTAACTAACACTATAGTAAGAATTCAGTAGTAATCATTCCTGAGTAGCAAAAACATCATGCAATTTTCTCAAACATTTATTGTCAGCAAGATTGAGGCTTCAAGAAGATAGGCTATGACCCTGTGCCATAGAGATGAATTGGTTTAGTAACCAAGTTCCATTGGGCCCTCTCCTTCATATCCCTGACAGTTGCCAGTTTGTTACTTTGCCAAGGACCACATGTGGATGATTCATATTGTTGGGCTTTAGCTTTTATTTTACTGAATCAACTTGCAATGATTACACCATTAATTACAGCCAGTTGGATCTTTCCTCCGAGTTGGCCTCATTGGCCAAATGGATGCCACTCAGGAAGGTACCGCATGATCTGGGTTCAGGCTTGAAGCTGCGGAGTGAGTACAAAGACCTAACACAATTCCTCTCATGTTTGTTCTCTAAGTGGTTCAACCTGCCCCAGTAACAATTCTAACTCAGATAAAACCAAAAGAAATGTTTTACCAGAACTTTGGGGTGTTTTCAGTAGGTAGTGTTTTTGAAGTCTCTCTTGATCTTAACTTCCTGATTGTCATTCCTTGTAAGGTAAAGGTAAAGGGACCCCTGACGATTAGGTCCAGTCGTGGCCGACTCTGGGGTTGCGGCACTCATCTCGCTTTATTGGCCGAGGGAGCCGGCGTACAGCTTCCAGGTCATGTGGCCAGCGTGACTAAGCCACTTCTGCCAAACCAGAGCAGCGCACGGAAATGCCGTTTACCTTCCCGCCGGAGCGGTACCTATTTATCTACTTGCACTTTGAGGTGCTTTTGAACTGCTAGGTTGGCAGGAGCAGGGACCGAGCAACGGGAGCTCACCCCATTGCGGGGATTCGAACCACCGACCTTCTGATCAGCAAGTCCTAGGCTCTGTGGTTTAACCCACAGTGCCACCTGCGTCCCGTCATTCCTTGTACCAAACAACTAAACATGGTCTATAGATGATGCTCTCACTCACATGAGAACGGTGCTTAAGAACACTGTGTTGTTGTATAATCTAGTTCTGTGAGTTGGCTAACGGTGGTTTAGGATGCATGGCTGGCTAACACCTAAAGTAGGCTTCCTGCAAATGAGGCTTTTTGGGGAAACAAAACTACCATTCCCTACCCCAAGCCTTGAATCTCACTCAGAACAATGCTATGTCAAGGCATAGCATCATTCCAGGACATTCTGCTTGCCAGAAATACAGACATCAGCAAGGGATAAAAGAGTAAACGCCTTGAAAGTATTTGAAAAATTGTCCTGAAAAATTGTATGTCCCCAGATAATTGTAAAAAAGGACCCATTTCCATTTGTTGCTAAATTAGGGTAAGAATATTTCGCAACAACCCTAAGATATGTGTGTGTGTGCATTTATTTGTATCTGTCATGAACCATAGAAACAACCTATAACTCCATATTCTATTTCTGATCCCTTGGGACCTATATGATTGTTTTCCTAAGTTGCATGCCTTTTCTATTGATATAGCATAACATGAAATTATTCTGGAAGTTTATTTATTCTTTCCTTAGACCATATCAATTATTGTTTGCTACAAAATATCTGTTGGAGTTACAGAATTCCACTTGTGGGGCGAAGGGGCTGACTGAGATCTGGCTGAAAACCAAAATCGTTTTTTGTTTTGGCAGCTTCACAAAAATGTTGATAAGGGATATGCTGATAATATTGCTGAGGGGATTAAAATGGTTCTTTCCCCCCTCATATGTGTTAGAATATGGTGGTTTTCCTGAGAAAATGTATTGCACAAGCAAACCATGCACTGATGCAATTTGAGACAGGTGTACAAGTTAATGAGGAATATATAAAGCACACCATTAGTGTGGGTCATGAGGAGTTCTAGGGCAGGTGTGCAAATTAATGAGCAAAAATATGTGTGTATGGGGAGACAACCCTTTGGGAATTTACTTTCTTAAAAAGGGAACCATGGCTATGCATGCTGCTATGTTTTCTTAGGGGATGTTATTTCTTTCAACAGGATCCCATAACTTAACTTTCATACTATTGTTGAATACATGATGATACAACAGGGTGGACGGAATAGTCTCCAACAATTTGATGCTACAGTCTTTTCGTATTGTGCAAGTGGAATCCGTCTTGCGTCAATACTTGGGGTGCGGGGAGATACGCGTCATTTCTGTGCAGCTTAAAAGGAGCAGTAATGGAGAGTTATGATTCAAGAGCAAGGAGCGAATGAACTAGCAGAAGAAAAAAGGAACTTTTCTTGAGCATATAAAACTTTTTATGAGCTGACAAATACTGGGGGATTGAGGTGAGGCTGTTGTTTAACAGCAGCCGAGGGGATACTGAAAACATGACTTCTGTCTGTGTCGAGAATAATTTGCGCATCTGCGTCTTGTGGAGGCATTTGAAAGTGTTTACTTAGCATGCTTGGAAAGGCTTGCTGGGAGCCCAGGTTTCACACCAGCTATGTCTGGTTTTTTGACCCCTTCTGCTTTCGAACAGTCTGAAGCTGAGAGGGAGCCATCACTTTTTGAACGCAACCTTTTATGAAAAGGGACTGCAGCCTTTTTAATGCCATTTAGCATGCCATTTATTTTTTACTTCGCTTATTTTCTGCGTCCAAGATGTAATAAGTGTATAAAACTTCAATGAAAGTAAGAGTCTTTCACAGAATGCACAGATTAAAACATAACCTTAAGCTTTGGAATAAACAAGTGCCCTTGTTAGGGCTAATACTGTTTTTTGAGATTGGACATTGTATTTACTTTTATTTTATTTATTTTTTAAAAAACCTTAACATCAAAGGTCACATGGTGAGAACCTAAGAGTTATATGAAAAATGTCTCAGATTTCAGTGGCACCAGATGTATGAGAAGCTACTTACAAGAAAAATAAAAATCACTGGTGGACATAAAATTGTATGTTTGGCAGCAGACTAGATATTGCTTCTGAGAGAGGCTTTCAGAACAAGACGAATACAGGAAGAGACCTCATTTCCACAATATAGCAAGATTTGGGGCATCAAATGTGGAGCATTTGGAACAGTGAGTGCTAGTTTGGTGCATATGGACTTGAACGATGCTGTTGTTTATTGCTGATATTTGCACTGTGAAAAGGCTTATAGATGTTTTATTTTGAAAAGTTAAAAAAATGCTTGTGTGGGAATGTGGAAAGAGATGGAACCTCTTTTCAGTGTCTGAAACTTTAGCACAGGAATGGAGAAGTAGACTGCCTGCTTCAGAAATCCCCTGCACAGAATAAAATCCTGCCCTGAGTCAGAAGGCATATGGAGGATTGCTTGTTTGAAATTTCTCTGCCTAAGCAAAACTAGCCTAACAGAGAAGCGGTTGGGATTTAATCCTTGCTCCAAGTGTATTAGCTTTGCAGGGACAACACACACACTTGATTTTGTCTGCCTGCTTTCCCTTTAAATGTGCAAGCTTTTCTGTGTCTAAAAGCTGTATTTCTCACAGTGTAATTAGGCTGTCATCTTGTCAGTGAGTGTTAATTTCTTAGTTAATCACCAAGACAACTGTAGTAATTCTCATATTCTGAATGATCAAGTTCTTTTCTCACTCTCTTTAATGAGGAGAATTGCATTATTATCTCACAGTGCAGTGACTGACTGCTGCTTTACCACTGGAAATGACTCCTGGGAGTTCTTTACCATTGTCAGACTTGGATTTCACCTAAGCTTGAGTTGAATATCGCTCCCAATTCATGGTGCCACTTGTCTCCTACAAAAGTGTGTGTGTGTGTGCATGTGTGTGGCCTTTTGGGAGACCTTTTGGAGAAGTCTGGGGTGGGGATTGCTTGAAATTCTACAGTTCTTGAGAGGGCAGAGGGTGTACCATTACAGTGGTACCTCGGGTTAAGTACTTAATTTGTTCCGGAGGTCCGTTCTTAACCTGAAACTGTTCTTAACCTGAAGCACCACTTTAGCTAATGGGGTCTCCGGCTGCTGCCATGCCGCCAGAGCACGATTTCTGTTCTCATCCTGAAGCAAAGTTCTTAACCTGAGGTACTATTTCTGGGTTAGCAGAGTCTGTAACCTGAAGCGTATGTAACCTGAAGCGTATGTAACCCAAGGTACCACTATATAGGTAAGCTAGCAGAGGACTTGAATTCGGCCTTTTACTGGGGGTGCGAGAGACAACATTTGCTGCCACTTTGTTGCTTTAATAAGCAGCCCAGTGGCATTCCAAATTAGTAACAGAGTGGACCAATGCAAACAATGCTATGTCATGACTTATACATTGTCTGAACGGCTTTCTTTGTTAAATTAAATTAAAAGGTCGAGTGCCCCTACTGGTGATCTTCTTGGTGCATGAGTTCACATATTGTAGAGGGATCTGTCTGAATGCAGTTGAATGTCTGCATGGCACTTATGAATGGACAGCTGTGTTCATTTAGATCTCTATCCACACACTGTTGGCTACCCTGCTTTTCAAGGCTTCCCAGTGGATGGACCTCTATGAACATATAGTTCCTGTTGTTTTGAATCATACAAATGATTGAGATGGGGGTCTGCTGCTGAGATCTTGCTCCTCCACTAGCTTTCACTCACCATAGCTGCGATATCTGAAAAAAGGCGTTAACTACCGAGGTGAATATGGCAATAGGCCACTGCTATTTTAAAAAGCAGATAAGAATCAGAATCTAAGTAAAGTGGAGTGAGTGAGAACATAAGTTTGTTCTGAAGTGGACATTAGAACTTGGCTCTCTCACATTCCTAAGTATTATTTGTTTCACTTAAATTTTCACTGGTACATGTGAAACCACTTTGTGTTAAATCTGCCTAACTGGAAGACCTGTTGTTTGTTATACTTGCTCTACAAGCATTATGGACGCCTTTCTAAACAAAGTGAACACAGGGATAGTATAAGCTCATTTTTTATTTGAGAAACGATTGTACGTGTTTGAAAGAGAGAAAAGGATTATTCCTGCCCTTTGTACAAAATGTGAATTGTAGGCTTGAAAACTCCTTAATGTTAATTGCCAGCCTAAACTGTAGATTTGAAAAAATCTTGAACAATTGACTCAATAGTCCATTGCCGTCCATTTTAAGATGTTTCTGTGAAGCTTGTTAAAGAATGATTATCTTTCCTCAGATTCCTTCGTAGACACCCGGAAACAAAATCATATACACATTGTCTCTGCTGTTTTTTGCATTGTTGCCAAGGAAACTTCATCACCCTATAAACAATACTTGAGGCTTCCTAATGGCTTTTTGTGCATTTATGAAACAAATGAATGGTCACTTTATTCATGGGTACCGTGCCATTTTCATTATTCTCATAGGGAAATAGAAAAAAAAACCTTTGCAAAGTACATATAGAGAAGGACCTATTCCGCATTTTACATAGATGCAACTCTTAACATGTGTTTTCTATTGAGGAATATGTTTCACTTCTTGAACATGTGGAAAGTTTGTCATCTGTTCCTTTAGGCACTATTGAAATGTGAATGTCCTGCCATTCTTGCTGCAAATGTTAGCTAATTGTCACCTCTGGGGAAATAGCTGGACATAGTGAGAACTTTAGTTCCAAAACAAATGGGCCAACGCTCATAAACCCAAATTCAGAACAAATGTGGCATTTGGCACCATTAATGCAAATAGCCTTGTATGGGCAGAAGCTTTTTTCTCTCTCTTTTTGTATATGTTGTTTTTCAAACAAATTTCACAGTGGTATAGAAATTTCAAAATGGTGCTTTTTAAAGATTGAGGTACTATGGCCACCACCAGCAGCACTAATTTATTATATTAATAGCATACTACTTTGAGCGCTTTCTGAATATTTCAACACATCCAGTCTCATGAAAGCACTAAAATTGCAGGGAATGTCCAGTACTTTATCAGGTGTGATTAGTGTAAGAGCCATTTTTGGCACATTAACACTGCAGTAGAAATAGTAAAATGAAAGCACTCCTCTCAAAGAGACAGATCCATCATCTATTAATAACCCCACCAAGTTAAGCTGAATTTGTTGTTTAGTCGTGTCTGACTCTTCGTGACCCCATGGACCAGAGCATGCCAGGCACTCCTGTCTTCCACTGCCTCCCGCAGTTTGGTCAAACTCATGCTGGTAGCTTTGAGAACACTGTCCAACCATCTCATCCTCTGTCGTCCCCTTCTCCTTGTGCCCTCAATCTTTCCCAACATCAGGGTCTTTTCCAGGGAGTCTTCTCTTCTCATGAAGTGGCCAAAGTATTGGAGCCTCAGCTTCATGATCTGTCCTTCCAGTGAGCACTCAGGGCTGATTTCCTTAAGAATGGAGAGGTTTGATCTTCTTGCAGCCCATGGGGCTCTCAAGAGTCTCCTCCAGCACCATAATTCAAAAGCATCAATTCTTCAGCGATCAGCCTTCTTTATGGTCCATCTCTCACTTCCATACATCACTAGTGGGAAAACCATAGCTTTATAGGATCTCCTATACACACATATTTTAATCTCTTCCCCTTTTGCGAGGTCTGTCACTCCTGAAATCACCATCAGGTTGACAGAAAGGATAAACAGTCAGTCATTGAGCACTTAGAAAAGGATGCTGTGATTACTAAGACCCAGCATGGGTTTCTCAAAAACAAGTAATGCTGGATGAATTTCATTTCTTTTTTTGATAGAGTTACAAGCTTGGTGGATCAGGGGAATGCTGTGGACGGAGTGTATCTTGATTTCAGTAAGGATTTTGTCAAAGCCCCCCATTATATTCTTGCAGAGAAGCTGCACCACACAGCACTCCTTTCCAGTTTCTGGAGGGGGTGATGCTGAGCTACAGCATTTGTTTTTCTTATGTGGCGTAAGGCTTCTGACACTGGCTAAGCATTGCAGGAAGAAACCACGGGGTGGCATATGAAGAGATCCTTGCTGAAATGGGTTGTCACCACTTAATTTGTCATTGTAACTTTATTATGTTGTTTCATTGGGAAGTGGCTGAGTGAATGTGGGAACATCATCTCCTTTTTCTAATCTAGCCTTGCCCTTTTTGGAAAATCAGCAGAACATCATAATAAAGTTACAAAGCAAAGGTAACATCACTTATTTTGGGTTCAAGTTTCTGGAAACAAATTACTGCTTTATGTGGCTAATAAATATTTTACAGGAACGTTTTTGAAATAAGAGAAGTAAGACTGTTCTGTTCTAGACAGTGACCCACTTTTACAGGACCTATATTTAGAGAAGTAAATATTAGGAACTAAGCTGGTGGGTCATTATCTCTCTCCTACTAAATGAAAAAATGTACTCTATGACCAGTGATTTATGGGATGGGGTTAGGTAGGGAGGAATGGGTCATATGGAGTCACAGATCTAGAATAAATGTGTATTACTGTGACATAAGCAGTTACAACTGAATATTTAGTCCATGATTATTATCTGCTGTGGAACCAAATGTTGGTTTACTTAGTCATTCAGCTTTACTGGCATAATTTAGACAATAAAAATCATTCTCCTAATTTTGCTTCTGGGCATCGGACAATATAGGAATTCAGAGCTACATCCCATATATGTGAATACAGTGGGGAATCACAGTTACATTATGACTTTTTTGGCATTGAGTGTTCCAAGTATCTTCTTAGTCGTTTAAAGCCAAATTCAAATGTTACCTTTACAAGGCCATTGGATACACAGCCAGCAGTCAGAATCACAGTTGATCAGATAAACTGTTCTCAGCAGATCCCTTGTTCTTTTCATGGCGTTTGCTAGGTTATATACCAGTGTTAATCCTGCAAGAATGTTATCCTTAGTCACATTATGCTATTTTTAGGCACCAGTTGTTTTGGGGAAAATATGAGAATAACTGTTAGAGAACTACCAGCAAAGACATTTTTTCAGTACCTATGTTAGATGAGATACCATGTTCTTTTGATAAATGCTTTTTAAAAAGTCAGGCCCAATTTATGCATGCATATTGAAGGTAGTAAAGTGCTTGTGGATAATTTCATTACCTCAGTTTCACATGGAAAGCCACATGCAAACAGTCCAGAGTGAGAAAGAATGGTTTCATTACTCTCAATTTTAACTTGGTTCCCCCCCTTCATTTCAAGTTAAAATGGTGGTAGAATGAAATAAATATAATTTTTCCACCATGCAATTTTTTAACTTGACAGATTAATCAGGAAATGAGCTGATTTCAAGCCGAATCCTATACAATATTTGTCAGATGCAAGTTCTCTTGGGAGAATTACTCCTAAGTAAGGGTACATAGAATAGTCTTATTCTGCGTAAATCTCACACAGTAAAGTTGACAGCAGTATTTTCCTGAACAACACATGATGAATACATTTTTAAAGTTATGTTAACATTTACCATATCCTTGACCCCAGTGAGATATTAACAACAGGTATTCGTTGAAGAAAGGATACATTTCTGACTACTTCCTTCCCCTGAGTTCAGCACATAGCCAGCTGTACAGGATTCTCCATTAACGTTGCCAGTAAAGCGCAACATGTTTTAGCTTTGAGAAGGCTTACTTGACCTTTCTACTTCAGTCTTCAGCAAATATATAAGTAACTGATTGTGCTCACTTGGGCATACCTAAGTATCAGGATGCTGATGCTCCTGAATGCCATTTTGACTCCTGCCATGTAAGCATTTAGGGAGGAGTTCATTGTAGCACCAAGTTAAAGTCCCTTAGCGGCACTAGCAGAATGGCTTGCGTAAGAGAAAGTGCAGGAAGCCAGGATATTTGTGGATAGTTGCGCAAACAGCCACAAGAACTATGGTATTTAGACTTTGGTTTTTCTGTGACCTTCTTCCTGGAAAATGGACAGTGACAATAATTTGCACAACTGGTCGCACAACAAGCTTCTGCTAGTGCAATTGTTGCATGGGTTTTCATTTTCTTCGAGCATTATTCTCACCCTTGTGCTGGTGGTCAGAGAATGTTGAATCCTGCTTGGGAGATGATTAACCATTTGGGAGAAATGATGTAGGAGTTTTCACTAACCAATTTGTTCAAGCAAAGGGAGGAATCCATGGGCTGGAGTGATAAACCCGAGTAAAGGTTTGAGACCTGCTATTGAGTTCACTTATCCTTAAAGCTTCATTATCCCAGTAATCCTACCACTTCACTGAAGGATGCATTTTTGTATTTATCTCACCTTACCAGTCCTGTATGCAATGCTGAACTGTAAAGAGTCTTAAAGGATTTTTTAGGGCAAGATTTAATGCCATATAAAAGATGCTGAGCTCACAAGAACCTCAATTTCCTCATTTTTTAGTGGTGTGTGCAGGCTGCCAGAGTGGAAAGATAGTTTTGGTATAATACCCACATAGAATGTGTGAGAGAGTGGGTGTGCATCCGTGTTCACAGTTCTCTTGCCAAAAAGGGCAAAATTCCTTGATTGAAGGCAGCAGAAGAAAACATGTTTTGGCATATTGATATTAGTGAATAAATAATGATTCGGAATAGGATTGTGTATTTAATGCTAAGCAATACTATGAGATTTCTTCGTTAAGCCAGATCTTAAAACCATAAGCTAGGAACAGTTTATGGAAGAGGGGACATCCAAGAAAGACACTGCTATTGCCAAGCCTGACACACAGCAAACCTATATAGTTTTTGGGCAAACTCTTCCAAGGTTACATTTTTAGACATGGGATTAAGTTATGGGATCATTCCCATGACTAAAAAAGGCAAGGTGGAAGTATTCATTTAGTAAGGGAGAATAAACATTAACAAATTCCTTGGTTTATCCTGTAACTTAATGATTGTTTAAAATACCAGGTTAAGTTAAGGAGAGCATGCTAGAAACAAGGTCTTTCTTTTGGCAAATCAGTATACCCCTGATTAAAGACACATTCATTAACTGCTTAGGTGGTTAAAGAATTAGGCACTGGCTAAAATAAAGTAATACAGTGTCATGCTTGATCATTGTCAATGCTTGGTTGAGCACAGTGCAGTTAAGAACAAACAAACCGTCAGTTACTTTGTGCCCATACGTACGAAAAGGTCCTCTCTTATATTAGCAACATTTATGTGAATAGCCTTCCCCCCCCCTTAATGGGTTTTGATGGTGGTTTTCAGAGTCTGGTCAGGCAGAACTTGCTGTAGAATTCAAGGAGGGACATACCTAATTGTGCAGTAGTGTTTCGTCTCTGGACCTAACTAGATGGCAAGTTGGATCAAGCTTTGCTACGCTTTCCCATAGTCTTCTCAGCTTGGATTGGGCCTCTTCCCCTTTGACTCAAGTTATTCTGCATAAGGTTCAGTTTATTTTGTGCAGACTGTGGCAGGCTCGGAGATCCTGAATTGAAATAGTCAGTATTGAAATTAGGCCTTACTTGATGCCCCTTTGGAATAAGAAGAGTTGCTCACATAGCCAGGGGGAAAATACAGCTATTCCAAACAAATATTGAATAGGAACTTGTAAGGTTCTTCCACTCTCAGAACTGAAGTCTTGTAGTACCTGACGAGTGCATGGCGAATCAATCTCTCTTGGTGATTTTCAATGGAAATGCTATTTTTGTCTTTGAAAATTGTACCACATGTGCTAATAATTGCACAGTATACATGCATGCAGATTCAGAGACAGAACAATCTAAAATAAAAATAAAAATGCTGCCTTTATAGTTTTATAACTTTCTTTTATCTATGACACATCTTTCACTTAATCACCATAAGCTGCTACTTCAGGCCACTTTCTCCAGTGCAGTTATACTGACTGCAGTGGGACTTACTCAGAGTAAGCGGTTTGAGGATTTCAACTACAGTCTAAAAATAAAAGTCTTGGACAGCTGATTATTAACTAAAGCTGCAGAAAGAAATAGCACTGCCATTGTCAACATTTAGGACGTGTGACATTAATTTAAACTTTCTTAGAACTGCACTAAAATATATATTAAGTCTATTGCAACCATTCTACACAATCCAAAACCATATTAACAGTCATAATGAAAATCTACAGCCAACAGATGAGTGAATAATAAAAAACAAGGCTATAATGAATTACAAAGAGAAATGGAAGACATAAGAAAAGCGGAAGAAATGCTAAATTCTATAACAAGAACCACCACCACCCCTCTGAAAGTGACAGTAAAACACCCCCCCCCATTTCCCTTGAGATCTAGGGTTACTTCTTTGAATGTTCTACCAGTAATGTTATCTGAAAGCAGCTTATCAATAGTATACATAATTTCTTTACCATAAATGGTCTCTTTAGTAAATAAGGAAGAGATTATTCTTAACCTCTGGTGGTATAAATAACCCCAGACCAAAGTAACCTGTCCCATGTTCAAAAGTGTTCATCTGTGCACTCAATGTCCATCATATTTGAATTTCTAAGAAGAATCTTGACATGCGTAAGGTAGAAAAGAAGCAATTCTATTATTGGGTCTATGTTCATCTTGCATCTCTTGTACTGTGCATTTTTCCAGTTGTTTCCAGCTGTTTCATTTCCGCACAAATTCTGGTGATATGCAGTATAAATGGTGGCTCGTTCACCTCTACTTGTGTGTAAGTGGCCTGGATAAGTGTGAACTGCACATGTGCAAATAGAACTACCCAGATTTGTCAGTATAAGGAGGACAGGTGTGAAAAGCTTTGCATTTCTTGTTTTGGAAAAATAAAATTGAGAGTGCTGACATGGCATAAGATTATAATTTAGACAGAAGTGAGGATATTGCTGAGGTGCTAATTTAAAACATTGGAGGTCAACAAAATATGATTAAAGAGCCAGTGTACCACTGAGCCAGAAGATGCATTAAACTGAAATGAATGAATGACTTTTCTGAGCTTGGAAGAAGCATTTGCAAAGCTGTGATGAAGCCAAAGTGGAGAATGTGAGGGTGCTCCCTCTGGCAACATCCACTCTGCACAGATGTTTCTGGTCTCAGCCAACAATTCTGACAGTCTGAAATGGGGCCCTTCAGACAAGAATTGGAACTTGAGAAGATTCTGCTAATTAAAACATTCATCTGCTTTTCCATGCTCTTCTACTGGAATACAGGCAATGCTGTAAACCAAGTTCTGTAACTGAATCTAAAAACTCCAATACCAAGACTGACCACCCAACTTGCTTGATTTTCAACTCCTTTCAGGCCAATTGTACAATAAATAAGTTCTTCTTTAGCACTGCCTTCAAGAAACTGAGTTGACTAATAATTTATAGCTTTATACGAGTTTCATGTGTCCTTAAAAAGAAGAAGGGCTTACTGCTGCAGGGTGTGTACATTTTCCCCAAATCTCTCTTTTAATTGTTGAAGAGAGGACAAAAAGTGTACTTTGATTAAGTGTGTTTGTGTGAAAGACTGAACCAACAGAAAAATGTTCAGCAATATATTCCTTAAACCTTTAAATCACAGCCAAAGATAACAGTGCTTTGACAAGGATACATCAGCTAGGAAACATTGTGAACAGGACTTCAAAAAACACTGACTTTCACTCTGACTTTGGCCAGCCTACTTACAAATAAGTCTGAGAGGGGAGAATAGAATAAAAAAGTTAATAATTTTTGCATAGCTTGGTTTGTTTAACTTAAGTGTATGTAGTGGTAGCTATGTTTCCCCCCCACAACTAACTTGCTGACATTGGGCAAATTCCAAATTCCATCTTGCCAGAGGGAGTAAAACTGTTAGCAACTTTCAGGGGTTTCAGTTCTTCCCCAGATGGAGGGATCAGAGATTCATCATTGATATTTGAAGGCTGCATTCATACAGCAATTATTCATTAAATTTGGAAGACTAAACGATGCTTTGGCATAATCATGCCCCTCCTGGCAAGTTGACAATATGACTGACAAGTCAGCAGTGGCAGGGTCAGCAAGGTCTATAGTCTAGTGATATAGCTTCTTATCATGTGCAATACCCTGAGTTCTACTAGGTAAAAGCTGGAAGGTTATAGAGAGTGATGGCAGGTCAAGAAAATAGTGTAGTCAATAGAAAGCTAAAGCCAGGGACCAAAATTGGCACAGTTGAGAACCAACAGTTCTCAAAAGATCTTCATCCAGTTGAAGCTGATGCTACCCATAAAGGTAAAGGTAAAGGGACCCCTGACCGTTAGGTCCAGTTGCAGATGACTCTGGCGTTGTGGTGCTCATCTTGCTTTACTGGCCGAGGAAGTCAGCGTACAGCTTCCGGGTCATGTGGCCAACATGACTAAGCCGCTTTCTGGTGAACCAGAGCAGTGCATGGAAACGCCGTTTACCTTCCCACCGGAGTGGTACCTATTTATCTACTTGCACTTTGAGGTGTTTTCGAACTGCTAGGTTGGCAGGAGCTGGGACCGAGCAATGGGAGCTCACCCCATTGTGGGGCTTCAAACCGCCGACCTTCTGATCGGCAAGTCCTAGGCTCTGTGGTGTAACCCAGAGCGCCACCCGCTTCCCTCTGATGCTACCCATATATAATCTAAACCTTGATCGTTCCGCGATTGCTAACCATTCCTTATCAACGTTGTTGCCCAGTTTAGGAGGACAGGATTATCCTGAAGCATAATTTAGTCTTCCGTATCCCCTAAATGAGAGCTGAATGGATATACACTCTTTAGATGGCTTGCATGCATTTCTGATCTCTTCATCTGGGGAAGAACTGAGACTACTGAAAATTATTGACAACTGCCCCTCTCAAGCCAGGTGAGGGAGAGGGAGAGAGGGGTGTGTGTGGGGATAGATGGTGTCCTCCAACCCTCTATCAGATTGCTAGATTTCCAGTGGTCATACATTTTATAGGGGGAGAGGTTGATCAAAGCAGTGAGAGTCCAAATGGAGAGAATTGCAGTGAATCTGGACCCTAGGTGATGCAATGTGTGCTCTGACAGGAGCAAAAGAAAATGAAAAAACATAAAAGAAAAGGTACAGATTCAAGCTCTGTTCATAAGGCAAATACCTATGAGGACTGAAAAGCCAAATTACAAAAACTGTAGCATGAAGAAGGTATTTAATGTAATATTATAGAACTCCATGCTATACAATACCATTCCACCCACCCAGGGGAACTGTTAGGTTGTGAACAACTGTTCAATGTTTTAGAAGAGAACCTGGTTTTAAAATTATCTAAATATGCTAAATCTGTAGCAGAATCATGTTGGAGCATTGCATCTCTATAAATTGCTTCTTTTGTGTGTATTATATGTTTTAAAGCTTAAGGAGATCAATGCAGACTTGATGTAGGCTGTTGTTGGCTACATATGTATATATGTTTATGTCTTCTCTGTGTGCCTAAAACAGATGCTTTTCATCAGGGTTATTACCTACTATAAATGAATTATACTAAACCAGTAATCTATGTGTCTCCCAGGTGAGAAAAGTAAGCCAATGGCCAGGAATTTTTTAGTCTTATTACTGCCCCACAGTAGAGGGGCCAGTTTTTCAGTTTATAATTTTGAATTGATTGGTTAAATGTTTTGAACTACAGCAGCAGAGAGTTTAACAAACAAACAAAAAGTTTCAGAATTACTGAAGATGGTATTGTTTAGGTAAGGGAAAAAAAATATTCCTGAGTTTTTCTCATCATGGTAGTTTGTTTTGCTGCCATTGCTTTCAATAGCCTCGGGGGATTGATTGGTTTACTGCAGTATATGAAGACAACTCCACAGTCTTCTACTTTTCCAAGAAACTACTATCATGGGGTAAAGCAGTTCTGGGAACTTTAGCTGTATTTGGATATGCCTGAATAGATCTCAGGGCAGAGTGAAAATTATAGTCAGTATGAAGGGTTTGGGCTTCTTCCCTTGTATTACAGGCCTCTCAGTTACAATAAAAGCTCTCCAGACTTTCATTTTATTAAAAAATGCTGGAGAGACAAAACTAGAGAAAAGGTCTCTATCTTTCATCTCGGTAATTAAAAAATGGTGTGCCCTAAAATAATCCTGATGTTAAAATAGCTTGTAATACTTTTACTTCAGTTTCATTAGCCCATAAAGCAGGTTGTGTGCAAAGCAAGGGCAGTTAGCCATGACCTTGGTGAGTTCATTAAAGGGACCTCCAGATATCAAGTCCTTTTTCCCACATCCATCTTGCTCTCAATGCAGTCATACCTACCCACTGGCTTCATATCCCGACCAAACATATCTAGATGCTATCATCACTCACAGAGTCACCCTAGACCTCTGCATAGTCTCCAAGATGTCCCAGATACTGTCAATCTCCTTTCCCTCCATAGCTTCTGATAGAGCGTTTCAAATCTTTCTATCAGCTTGCTATATCCTTCTCCCAGTGAATGCTGTACTGCCACTAGAAGGCCATGCACTTCAAACACTGCTGCTGAACTATTTGAAGACCTACTTGATTTGTTAATTTTTACTAAGCTGTCTATATTTAAACTCTAAATTTTCTTTTCTAACTTTCTAAGGAAGATTAGTTTATGATAGAACATACTGCAGTGGCATGTAGTTATGTGTGTGATATCATCGATACTTTATTCACCTAATGGTTGACAATTTCCTCTTTCTTCATAGACTATAGTATCTCTGTTTAAATAAGCACTTTGAAATATTTATTTCGTTTCATTTCATGGTATCACAAAACTTGGGGAGGGATGACTCAGTACAACAAAAACAACAACATGGTAGTGAAATATTAGAAGTGTTTAAATAGCTGGATACTAATGGAAGCACATGGGAGCATTCGATCTATTTTTCCTTTCAGTGCATTTGGTTTTACTGTGACAGTTGATGCCCATGTCAAGCCAGTTGCTAAAAATATTATTAAAAGCTCTCTTTCTTTGCAGATCCAGTGCATGAAGTTTGGGATTTATTTGGTTATCATGAAATAGACGAGCCCCCTACAGATACTGATTCAACACAAGATGAACCCTGCACAGCAACGCCGGATGAGGAATCTGCAGAACTTTTAATTTTGGACCCTTTATTCTACCCAGAAATATACAATCTTGGAGAAGATGATGACGAAGAAGACTGTGAGAATACTACTGATGTCACAACTCCACCAGCTTTGCAGTTTATCAATGGAAAGCAACAGGTGACTACAGCACCTAAAGATAGAAATGCGGAAGAAGCAAGGAGTGACCAGATTGAAAGTTTACCACATTCCAAAAATGTAACCTTTTCACACATCAATGATACTAACATAGTGTCTGAAAATGAGATCTCTGCCACAATGCAGCCAAATGAATCTGCTGAAATTATAGGAGAAGCCACTACGCAGAAGCTAACGGCAGAATCTATCATGACGGAACTGGCCTTTAGTGGCGATTCTGAAGTTTCTACTACAGATAAAATCCTTGAAATAACATCTCTACATGGCCAGCCTTTATCAGACACTACAGAGAAATTAACACAGCCTGGAACAGATTTTCATCAAATCTTAAGCAAACATCCTGGCATTTTCTCTGTAATTAATACAAAATACTCAGGAGCTTCTACTACCATGCCTGAGTCAAACAGTTACAGCTTTTCACACTCAGTAAGAACACCTCCAAAAGAAGCTTCTGAAAGGTTTTCTACTACAATGTTTACTCCAACGTTTGCTTCCATAATCATAGAAGATAGCACAGCACTTGAAAATGTTCTACAAGATGAATATAAATCAACAGTTAGACCAGATGCACTTCTTACTGCTGAAAGTTCAATAAAAACAACCAGAAGTCCTAGTTTGTTGAATATACCAGAAGGCTCTGGAGATGTTCAACAAGAGAATGCTAAACCTTCGACCGCGGTAATAAAAATGACAGGAACAGAAGAAAATCCTGTTCAGGATATTTCCTCAGATCTTGGCAGACACAGCCCTACAAAAAGCAGCCCTAGTGCTTCACAGCCTCCTGCATCTTTGTATAAAGACATGAATTCTACACTTGAACAGAGTTCTGTAGAAGCTCTTACTATCCAAACTATTCCTAAATTAATTTTGAACTCTACCAAAAATGCCGAAGAAGTGAGGGATGATAAGGACGAGATTAAGAGCACCATTTCCTCAACCAAGGAGTATTCAACTACTGTTAAAGCAGAAAAGTTGCTGTTCAGTAACGATAGCGTCAGATCTGTAAGCCAAGAATCCATAACTCTCACTAAATCAGTATCAGTGACAGATGCCTCACCTCTCAAAACTAAAGAGGCCACAGAGAAGATAATTCCTGTAGATGAAGAATCTGGGGATGGATCCACAGATGTTTGGAGGAAACCTGGCATGGACATTCTTTTGGGGGGTCCCACCAGCAAAGTGGTAAGTACTGACTCCCCATTTATTGACCCAGGTACTGAAAAAATAGATGTTATCACTATAGCTACTACATTGAGTTCATTACTATTGAGATCTCAACCTGGAAGCACAGACACACAAGTGAAGGAGCTAGATACTCTTAACACAGATTCATCACCTTTGGAATATGCAATTATTATTGATCCCACAATGCAAGTGTTAAGTACTGAATCAGACAGAAAGGCCATGGAAACTAAAACTGAAGTGCAAGTATCAAAGGATATAACTGATAACCAAGGACCAGTAAAACATGAATTGGATGCAGTCACGCAACTGCCATTTAGCGAAAAGTCTATTCTGGAATCAAATGAAGAGATGATAACATCTTCTACAGCGATTGAAAAGAAAATTGACTTGTTTGAGACATCTGGTGTGGCATCATCTGTAGAGTCAACTGGAAGTGGAAGCACTACAATCCTTTCTGTCAGCACTCCTACACCATTGAAAGATAACATTATTCTGCAAGAAAGAGGTTCTGAGTTTTTAATAAACGAAACAATGGAATCTGCCAAACCAGAAAGCACTGGACACTTTTCTCCAACCATTTCTGCTGAGATAATTGACCTGGTGGATGTGGGCTCTGGAGAGGAATCAGGAGATAACAGAAGTAGTGTAGTACTTGTGACTCATGGTCCTACAGAAAGAATAATAAATACTAAATTTCCATTGATTGAACAAGGTTCTGGAGACATAGATTCTTTTACAGAACCTCCTATAAAAACAACATATGAAAACAAAAGTAGCAGCGTGACATCTAGATATGTGCTGTTTACTGATGCACCTGCAAAGTTAGACACACATAGTCATCACACCACCAGGTTCACTTCAGTGAATGCAGGAATTACAAACACTGAAGGAGAAACACCAGCTGAATCGGAAACAATAGCTTTTACTACAATCCCTCCTTTAGAAGATGAAATGAATTCTGATGAAGAACATGCTGCTGAAACATCAGATGAAATGGTACAGACCTTTGGAGTGGTAACACAAGAATCTTTCATTAAAAGTAAAGAACCTTTAACTGGACAGACAGGAATTTCAACTGTTTCTACATTTATCCCATACATAGAAGAAATAAAAATTGATGTCACACCTGGAACTGAATTTGTGCAAAAGAATCTCTCTTCACATGATAAAATCCTCACGATTGAGTCTGAAACATTTCCAGATGAACCTGTAAGCCCTTCACCAGCAGCTGAAGATAAAGAACAGTTGGCACAAAATGCTCACCCAACTGAGGACAGCCACAAGCCTTCCTCCATGTCTACAGGGTACAAGCCAGTAAAAAAGGCAACCAGTAATGCTCCATTTTTTTCGGAACAAGGTTCAGGAGATGCAATCTTTACTGTTCCATCTACCACTGTGCCTATAAGTTCTGCTATATTAAATGTCAATGCAAACACATTAAGTCTTGACATTCTTCAGCCTAGAAGTTCAGAAGCAAGTACTTCAGAGCAAAAAATAAAAGAATCTGATACATATCCCACTGAAACATATGAGGATTTCAGCAGTGTTAATAAATATCCATACACTATAGCAGTAGAGTTGCTTGCAGGAAGAGACAAAATAGCCCCTAGTGCATCTACCTTAGATACCCGGGTCATTGGCACAGAAGTACCTACTATAAAGCAACTCATTCTTGAAAATTCTCAAAACCTAGAAAATAGCTATCAGGAGAAGGAAAATACAACATTATCAACATTGGTAGCTACTGATGGAATTTCGGAGGAAGCTTCTCACGTGGTGATGTATGAAGATACAACTCCTGTTCCTGAATCTGTTCCTGGAAGGCCTACTCTTGGAATTGCTAAAGAACCTAAACCCACCTCAGAACCTGAAATGATGAGAATAGCAATTCACGAAGGATCTGGAGAAGGTTCTGGTTGGCGGGACACCATGGAAAAATATCCTGAATCACCTACCCAGTTGCCAAAAAGAGTAATACCCTCATCTCATACACCTGGCAAAAATAATTCAAAAGTTGTGGACCTTGCTGAAGCAGTGAATGGATCTGAAATAGAATTAGTATCATCACCCACCCACGGAGAAGAAAAACAAATGCTACCAACCTCAGATAGTGACTTTTCAGAGACATTTGCAGATGAAAGTTCCACAAACAGCATAAAAGACTTTGAGGAACTTATCCCACTGCCTGGTGACAAAAGGAATTATTCGGGGGGTATTTCCAGCTTCATTGATGTAGGCCATGGAATAATATCTGATGAAACAACAATTATAGATGCTGATAACTTGAAATCAAATATTGAAGACATAGGTGGACAAAGAACTGTGGGCTCTGAGAGACCCTCGATGTACAGCATTTATACTTCTGTAACAGAAATTCAGACTGCCACACCTACAATTACTTTAGCTGTTGATAAATCAGATGGCTTTGGAGATGGTCAAGGGAGTTCTGTAACCAGTAAGTTCATATTCAGCAAGCCCATGATATCTGATCTGACACCAACATCAAATGATGTGGGCTCAGGAGATGCCACACCTTTCACAACAGAAACTGTTGTTACTCAAGAGCTGCCCAAAATAGCTGCATTGCTTCCAACTATGCCACTTCTTGTTAGATCTACCACGTCATCGCCAACCAGCTCCAAAACTGATGAAAAGGACAAAGAATTAGAGCTGGAAACTAAACATACAGATTCCAAAAATACAATAGAAGACAACTCTGAATTACAAACATTGTCAGACAACCAAGCAATAGCTGATGAAAGTGAAATTGCTTCTACCGCAGACTCTTCAGGAAAAGGAGAAGTAGATATGGATGAAAAGAAACTCGTGGCTCCTACGCCGCCATACCTACCCATTGAGCCATGGAAATCTTTGACAACACACAAATCTGAAGAAAGCACAGTTACTGTACAACTTGCTTCCCAAAGTGTAATGAAGTCTGAAGAAACAACCCAGGAGGTCTACAAAGGAATGAAGGAAACAGAAGCCACAGAATCCATAGAAACAGATCCAGAAAAAATACATTCTGCAACTCAAACTCCAAAGTTGCCCGTGACTGTCTATTTACTCAATGGAGCTTCTGAGTATCCTGAAGACATAATGCCAAGTACTTCATCATCAGTTGACAATGACAAGCATGATTTGTCACCAGTACAAACCTTTAGAGAAGCTAGTGCTGACATCACAGCAACTTACAAACCTGCCCTGAAAGAGTCTTCAGGAAGCACCGAGTTCCCATTAGCATCTTCTCCCAAACTGGTATCAGAAAGCAAGACCACTGAATCTGTGCCTAGTTCTGTAACAGAAATGAAAGAAAAGCCAGGAAGTTCAACAGAAGTGATTATTGTCGAAGGAACCATTGCTCCTGGAGAGTCTCTTTCAAAAGAAGCTAAGCCAACATTTATAGTTCCAGGAACTGACATTTTAGAATCTAGTTCAGAAGAAGAAACTTCTCATGAGAAGGAGCTAAATCAGTTAGATGAAAATAGTGCTGATGGAGACTTACCATGGATTCGCACCACACCATCTCCCATTCCACATGAAAGTAAAACAGGTGGAGTATTTGGGACTGATGGTGAAGCCGATGTTTGGCCAATTTCATCCCCTCCATCAGTAGACACAACTGTGGAAACCCAGACTGCATTGGATGGGCAGAAGAAGCCAACAACTGTTTCCTCTAATGCTGCAACAAAAAACCCAGGCTCTGAAAACACTCCCAAATATATTAAGCAGGCAAGAACCACAGGGGGCATAAACAGCATTGAACTTGTAACACCACCACTTTTGCTTCTGGATGTAACTAATGGATCAGATTTCCTGATTGGCACAGGTGGGGGTTCAGTCGAAGGCACAGCAGTTCAGATACCAGGTAAGAGTTAAATTTTCCACTACTGAAATGTTCTTCACTCACATGAAAATATTGGCCTGATGATACAATATAGTAAACTCTGAAGATACTACTGTTAGGTCTCACAATACATTTTTCATCGGTCTTTGCAATCTCAACTTTTTTTGAGCACACAGACACATTTACAAATGTAATAGGCGAATTGGATCTTTTGTGGGTATGGCTGGCAGAAGTGCCTTTCCCTCATCAATTACTTTTGGCTGTATCTAGGCTTGGCAGATTCACATGCAACATGTGCCCATTCATTGTCCAGCAACAGTGAAGGCTGATTGCATGAAGAAAAGACATATTGCGTGAGAGAGCCATGAAACTTTGGGTTACATGGGGTAATAATTTTGGAATATTTACAGAATAACAAGTCTTTTTATGTTAACAGATATTCTAAGGTTATTAGACTTTGATATGTCATAAAAATGCAGATATATTTGTCTTCAGCCAGACATACCTATGTGCAAAAGGGGGCTACATAATGAGTCTTACTAATAGTAATTTTGACTGGATTCACAATTGTATCCCAATCCTGGAATGAAAGAAAATCACACCCTACTAAAGAGGTTGATAGCAATTATCTCCCTGCCCCATTGAATCTGCATCAGTTCTCTTATTTTACTCTTTTGTACATGGGGTATGGTGGGATTCAGGCTGAAATCCTATACCCACTTACAGAGGCATAAGCCCCACCCAATGAGACTTCTGAATAGGCATGTATAGGATTTGCTGTTGGTGTGGGTTTCTGCATTTGGAACAACTGCTTTACATGTGATAAGCTCCCACTGTTGAGGGAACATGACAAATGGATGATTTCCTAGTACTCTTGGTGGCACTTTTGGTATGGCTGTGATAAATTACGCTATTGGTCTCAAGTTCTTTTTAAAGTTTGTGGTTGTTTTGTTTTTAAAATGTAAGGATGAGTCCTTGACATTAGTGGAGATCTCCCATTGTCAACTATGACAGGAAGCATTACGAATAGTGCTAGACAGATAAATTTGAAGACATAGGATTTTTTAAATTTGTATTTGTGATTAAATCATTAAAGGAGGCACTCTGGGGCATGATCTGTTCCTTTATGACAGGACAGATTTACACCTTCTTAATGTGTTTATTATCAAATATAAATATGATTCCCTGTTGATTGATGCTGTTTTCATGTCATAAAGATGTTTTATGTGTGACAGTGACTTGCCATGGAGGTTCTGTATATTGGTAGCTTACATGTGTAAAAGATTATAGTCTTAATCATTCTCCGAAGTCTTCCCATGGCAAGGCTATAGATATGATTGAAAATGGCTGTAGTAGTTCCACTAAGCACTTATATGTAGCATAAGTAATCATACCTGATGCTATCTTGATATAATGCATATGAGGAACTGGTCCAAATATCAGATGCAGAACCAAAATTGCATACCATTCATTGCATACTATTTTACATAATATAAGAGCCTTATATATTTGTAATCTTATGTGAAATAATGTTTAAATATGCATATTGGTTTGGCGTCTTACTCAGTTAGTCCTTCAATAACCATATAAAGAAACAAAATGAGAATATGGCTTGATGGAAAGCAAACAATATCCAGAATGACAAACAAGAAGAGTGGTATAAGAATGCATGTTCTGTGTACCCAATCATTCCACATAAACTAACCCCGTTCAGATAAATGCATATTTCACTCACTGTGCACATATGTTTTAACTGTTTTCGGCTATAATTAATTGTCATGTCATGCCAACTAAATCCTCAGTAGAATATTGCAGTTGCCAAAAATAATACAAAATGTCATTTGAGGAAAATGAAATATTGCTGAAAGTAAATTGTTTTCACCAGCAAGTAAGGATTGCATTGCCAACATGGATGATGGCTGATTTACTATTACTGCTGCATATTATGATGAATTGATTTTGGTTTCTGTCTAATCTGCAACTATAGCAAATCTGACAGAACCAGCTGAAAAGTAGGAAATGTCTTTCTGCTGAAAGAGAGTCTGCACCCAACAAGCAATTTTAGCAAAATATAGCAATTTTCCATGAACTCACTTTACAGGCCAAGAGCCATGCAAGAGTAATCCATGCCAGCATGGGGGAACTTGTTATCCACGTGACACTTTCTACATCTGCACTTGTATGCCGGGTTTCAGTGGTGACCAGTGTGAAGTAGGTAAGAAGCAAAGTCTTTGTTGGTATTTGATTATCTGATTATTCAATGTGCAAAACAGGGCATGGTATTGCAGTACCAGAAGACTCAGACTGATGTAAACAAGCAAGACGAACTCTTGCTTGCTTACCAACTTCGTCCATTTTCGGTCCAATCCACAAATGCCATTTGTGTATGGGAGTAAATTTTCATGTGCCAATCTACTGTGCTGAGTGGACAAAAGCCAACGGGAAGATGGGAATTTTTATCCAGTACACCAGCAAAATGTGCCTTCTTCCATATGCTTTCTTATGTGGTAGTTTGTATACAAACTTGAACACCAGGCAGCAAATCTCTGTGAGATGTACTAGGATGATCAACTGCAATTTATACACGTGCAAAACCTGTAGAAATATTTATGAATGGCAATATCTGGTGTTTATAAATGGATGAGGAAGAATAACTGCCTCAAATGTTTGAATGCTGCTAATAGCCTGTTGAAAGTTCTTCCAGTTTAGATATCAGATTAGTAGCACACATTGGAGGTAAGACCGCTACATGTGCTGAAGAGAAGTTAAAAAGAAACTGAGTGGTTATTGCAGGCAGAAGTATGAGCCTATTCACTGAATGAATTAATGAATTTGCTTATTTATTTATTTATTTATTTGATTGGTTAGGCCAGTCACATTGCATGAAGACAAAAACAGTTGTGTAATGGCAAGACTCTTTGTGATGATGGACTCTGTAAACAGTTAGCCTACTGTTCTTGGATTAGCCAATTTCTCTGGGATTCCTATGTTTGTATCCAATGAAGTTGTCCCAATTGTACAAGGAATTCTGCTTGTGCAACGGAACTTCCCCTCCCTCTCCTCTTGCTGCATGTGCCCTCAATCTGTTTTGGAGGGTTGGAGCAACCCCAATAATATATTGGGGGACCCAGGGCAACCTTCACTGGACACAACCCCTACTGTTTGGAGTTACGTTTTTATGACCACCAGGATATGAAAGGGCAAGAACAGTAGGAACAGATGGCAGTGTCTACCGCAATAATCTGAAATGCAGCCATTGCAACCTAATAGGAGTTCAGTTTTCCATGGTCCCAAGTTAGAATAGGTTGGACACATCATAAAGGTATTCTGAGGGTTAAAGAGAGAGAGAGAGAGAGAGAGAGAGAGAGAGAGAGAGAATGAGCTGCAGTACTCTTTCCCTCAACAGTACATTTCCAAGCACAATTCAAAGTGTTGGTGCTGACCTTTAAAGCCCTAAACTGCCTCAGTCCAGTATACCTGAAGGAGCGTCTCCACCCCCATCGTTCAGCACCGACACTGAGATCCAGCTCCAAGGGCCCTCTGGCGGTTCCCTCCCTGCGAGAAGTGAGGCTACAGGGAACCAGGCAGAGGGCCTTCTCGGTAGTGGCACCCACCCTGTGGAATGCCCTCCCATCAGATATCAAGGAAATAAACAACTATCTGACGTTTAGAAGACATCTGAAGTCAGCCCTCTTTAGGGAAGTTTTTAATGACTGATGTTTTATTGTGTTTTTAATATTCTGTTGGGAGCTGCCCAGAGTGGCTGGGGAAAACCAGCCAGATGAGTGGGGTATAAATAAATTACTACTACTACTACCACTACCCACTACTATTACTACTACAAGTTCTGAGAGGTAGAAACCGAGGATGCAGGTTACAGACCCAGCGGTCATGCAGGATGGTTTAAAATGTTCAGGCGTGTGTATATTTTGTTTAGAATTGTTCTGCAAATTCTGAGATGCAAATGCTGCTGAACTCTGTGTGCAAATGTTGAAGAAAATCGTTAGGTCCCTCTGCATTGTGATATCTGAAATCAATTTATGTACATTATTTATTTGACATTATTAATACATATAAACTTTCTTTTATATTGCAAGTGAGGACAATACCTCATTCTAAATAACTGTTTCATTTTCTTGCGCAGACATTGATGAATGTCAATCCAGCCCTTGCAGAAATGGAGCCACATGCATTGATGGCATCAATACGTTTACTTGCCTTTGTCTTCCAAGCTACGTTGGGGCTCTTTGCGAAAAAGGTGAGTTCAGTTTGAAATTTATAGTTAACTCTACTGTGCTTACAATAGAATCAAATATGCAAATTTGCTAACAAATCAGGCCTCTATTGGGAGGGTGGTGGCAATTAATGGATAATTATTTGTCTTTGCTTTTATTTTCTTTCGCTTGTGTTGCTTTGCTTTCTTTCTCCTTCCTGCTGAAAATAGTCATAACTGGGGGGCGGGGGCGGGAATTGCTGTAGTCTCTTTTACTGAGGTAGAAAATTAATCCTCTGGGCTTGATTTTAGTTTGTCATCTTATGTTTCCAACATTTGACTTCAAGAGTGATGTTTAAAAAATGAAGTTTTAAGTTTGGGATATGGTTCTTTAATCTGTGTTCTTTAATCTGCCCCTGGATGATGCTATTCCAGATTCCAGAAAGGTAACTGCATTAGTCTGCTACAGCAAATACAAAAAAGAATTTATTGTTACATAACTTTGTGGACCAAAGCCTCTTTCAGCAGATAAATCTTATCCTCAGTTGGCAAGTCTCTTCATCTCTGTGTGTGTTTACACAGGTGTAGAGGTTTTTTTGGGGGGGAAGGAGAGACTCCTGTGGGTGCCCAGATATTGTTGGACTACAACTCCCATAATCCCTGCAATCCTGCACCCACTTTGTTGGGTAATAAACATACTGAATTCTATGGGCCTTTAAATGCATGTATAGAATTGTGATGTGAATTGATTTTAGAAATGTTCTGCTTGAATTAAGACAGGAAACATGAGGTCCTTCAGATCATATCAGTGGAGAAACACTTCACTCCCATGAACCAACAAAGATTCATGCCCTGCCAGTATGGCAAGTGGGCAGAGATGATGCAGTTGTTCTTCAGCACCATGTAGGGGACCTTAGGTTCACCAACCCAGGGATTGGAGGCCTGTGGCCTTCCAGGTGTTGCTAGACATCATCCATGACCATTTGCCATGCAGGCTGGGGCTGATGGTAGATGGAGCCCCAAACATCCAGAGGGTTTCAGATTTTCCTGGTGAAGAGAGAGAAAAGTAAACAGTGGAATCCAAAAGCCATGAAATGCAAAAGGTATATGACATTTCTGCCATTTACAAGATAAGCACAGTGATGGTAAATACATGTGAATGCTAACACACCCAACACTGCAGACCTGAGAAAGTCCTTAACAAACTCAATAAGCCTTTCTCAAGGTGACACCATGTTTTTCTTTCCTTTTGTGTCTGGGTCTTCTGGTCAAGCAGGCTAACGTAATGGCCCTACGGAGAAGTTAATTACGTAGTGTTGCTGTGGGCTTTCCAGCACTCTTTTAACATTACCTCCCTGCCCTTCATTTGTAAAGGTGGTATTACAGAATAAACACGAATCTTCCAGCATGGGTTCAGGCCTGTCCAAAGGTAATAGGGAAATTTCCAGGATGAAAAATGAGCTGAAAGTTTTAAAAGTTGTGGGTTTTACCCCTTTACGTTCACCCTCACATGTAGGAAAATACCATTCCCCCCCCCCCATCTTGCTCTGACTGGATTCACTCACAGCTAGAGCAAGAGTGTCTTCCAGGCATAATTACATAAACATTGGCATGTTTCAGGCTTGCCTTTCATCGTAAGCCTACTGGGCGAAAGACTGTGAATTTGCAAGTGCTTTAAAAATATTCCATGAGCCTGAAGGGACTTCTTTTTGCTTTTGTTTTGTTAATGTTGAAGCCTCAGGCATAGGACTAGGTCCAGCACTCATTATATTTCAGTTTTGCAGTAGTCTGGCATAGGCTGGAAAAGACTCCTGAAATCTCCTCTTTAATACAAGAATTTGACCCATGTTTTTACAGCAGAAGGATATTTCTGAAAATATCTTCCCGCAACAAATCCTTAACGCTGAAATAGTCTGAAGTTCATGGTAGCTTTAAGTTGTGCTTTATGACCAACCAGGGAGAGTGTATTTGAAATGCTTAATGTGAACATTTCCTCGTTTGTCAGTCTGAAACAGACCTCAGCTCAGTCAACTCTGGAATTTAAATTTCCTCCACAGAAAGTCCTGCAGTGGTTTGGGATCGCAGGAAGGCATTCATTGGCAGCCCCTACCCCCTGCCCATTCTACCAGACAATGGGGAAAATGTGGACCGCTGTCTGGAAAGCAGTTTTGATTACATGTCAATGAACCTGATTTCATTAGATCTAAAGCAAAGCCAAAAAGTACAGAACCATGCATTCCTAAGCCACGAAATGGCATGAGTGAATGATTCTGTTGTTTCCTAGAACTAGTTATTGGCTTGTAAAAACAATCGTTTGCCAAATGGATTTCTGAGTGCTTGTGAACATTTGAACTAATATTAGAGAAGATGTAGGTGACCTTTTTGTTGTACCAAGAAGGTAAGGTAATTGTATGCAGGTCAGTTGGCATTCAGCCAGTGTTGATATTTTCTCTGTCAGTATCAGCTTAGCGGGGGAACATGAGGGCCAAGAAAGGAGATGACTGGCAGAATCCGAGACCAGGGAGAAGAGTTGGTGGAAGAAGATTGGAGGAAATTTAAAACTTATTTACAGAAGTATTGTAAAATGTATGAATGCTGATGACATTGAATTAAAATGAAGGGGTTCTAGTAATAAGAGATAAAAATTTGAAATTTGGGAGGTAAAATAAATAAGGATAAAGTAGTAGGATACGAATTTGCTGAACTAATTGTTAAAAAGGGATATAAAAAAGGGAGGCGTGAGGAAGTCAGGAAAATAAGTTAATTGAAGATGAATAATTGGAAAAGAGTGATCTGTGTTTTTCTTATTCTACTTTTTGAGTGTTGATTGTCTTTTTTTGTTTTCTTGTTAAATGTTTGTATTTTATGTATCGTGAAAGTTTGTATTGTTGTGTTTTATATTTTCTTTGTGTTTTTATTGTTCTACTTTTTTATTGTTAAACTTAATAAAATATTATTTAAAAAAAATGAGGGCCAAGAAAGGGACATTAGCCAGTGAATCCTGGTTGTCACAGTGAAAGAGATGGAAGAACTGAAATATGGAAACATCAGGATTCACTGCTATTTGACTGCTTTCACTTCCTTCACTTCTTCTAATAGGCAGAGAAACCCAAGATTGTGGAAGCTGCCTTATATTGAGTCAGGCTGTTGGTCCTTCTAGCTTAGTATTATCTATAATGACTGGTAGTAGCCCTCTGAGGTTTCAGGCAGGGGTCCCTCCCTTTCTATTAAGGTTGAAAATTGAAACTGGGACCTTCTTCATGCAAAGCAGATGTTCTATCACTGAGCTGCGGCCTTTCCCCATAGGTAGACCTCATCTGTGAAAAAGCTGTCTGAATACTGTTCCCCGTCAGTTTGCAACTAACACTAGATTCAGTGTGTTCATTGCCAGATCAGACTGTAAAACGGGGGGGGGGGGGGTGAGCTACCAGAGGGCCAGTGCCTCTCTCAGCCCTGTGGCAGCCCAGTTTCTTAAAAAAGATCCTATTAAATGAACAGGAGCTTACTTCTTAGCCTGATTACTGTATGGGGGGAGAGTTTTCGTAGAGAGAGATGGTTGGGTGACAGCAGGGGAAAAATGTTTTTCCCTTCCTCCTCCCATGCTGCCACCTTCTGAAAATTACCCTATTTTTCTGTCTATAAGACACCCCATATTTTTGGGGACTCCAATTTAAGAAAATGGGGGGAGATGGCCCCCATATATAAGATGCCCCAAAATTTTGGACATTGTTGTTTAGGAAAAAAATCTAGTCTTATACACGGAAAAATACGGTATGTCCCTTGCAATTGCTCTTAGATAAAGGTTCCATTCTCATCCCCCCCCCCAACTACCACAGATAGGGATGGGATGAGAAATACGGCAAATGATGGTGAGGGGAGTTTAAAATGACAGTGCAAATGTGGGATATGTGTGGCTGAGGTTGTATATGCGTGGGTAGATGGAGGTGTGTGACTAGATTGAGTATGTTGCTTTTGGGTTTGGCTGCATCTAACACTGGCTTTTGACTTTTTTAATTGGGTGGCTATTTTGAAGAAATGCAACACAATCAGCATATTTATTCCAAGACTGTTGGAACAAAGTAGAAGGCGTGCTTTAAACTATGGTCTTCCTTTGTCTTTGCCTTCATCTCTGTCTTCTTCTTCTTCTTCTCTTGCACTCTGCTCCTATAGCTCAGGTTTTGCTTTTGGCGCCATTTTTTCCTGGCAGTACAACTCAGTCTTACTGTGTTATATAAAGTCTTCTTTACATATATAAAAACATTAAGTAAAATTGAACCTTCGTTGCACTGTTTACCAGATGCAGATGTGCATGTGAACCTGCTGCCAAAACTGCGCAGATGCAATTGTGAGTAGACAACCCTCCTTGGGGCAGTATAGCCAGAGATGGTTTCTTTTCCCCCTTCCTCCTCTTTTCTTTTCTTCCTCCTTTTCCTAAGGAAAATAAATGATTTCTTTGTTAGCAAAAGTGCTCCGTTTTATAAAGGAGTTCGTTCCCTGTCCAAATGTTTGTGATTGCTCTTGTCCCTCCCCACAGGCTCAGTTCTGGAAGTCATTGTAGTTTGGGAAGGAAAGAAGCATTTCTGTTTGGAAATAGCTTCTAGCTCAGTTCCCACAGCTGAGAAGGACTGGGGGAAGCAATGCCACTTCTGAAAGCCATTTGACTAAATTAGATTTACAAGCTTTTGCTT
Organism: Podarcis raffonei; assembly: GCF_027172205.1. Taxonomy (NCBI): domain Eukaryota; kingdom Metazoa; phylum Chordata; class Lepidosauria; order Squamata; family Lacertidae; genus Podarcis; species Podarcis raffonei. The sequence goes on from NC_070612.1 coordinate 32,228,629, forward strand.
TATATGTTTGCTAAACCCACTTCGTCTCATGCCCTGAAGTGAAGCCATCTTGGGGAGTTAGAGCTTGTCTGCACAGGACCCTGCTTGGCAGCAGGACTCTTCAGGCAGCTTAACTGGGCACAACATGTAGACCGGAAAGTGGGATTAGAGTGGCCATGTGCCTTCCTTTATAGCAGACAGTCCTCTGTTTGAAGGCATCCTTTATTTGAAGGGTTGTCTAACCCAAGTCCCATTTAAATACCTTTAGATGTGAGAACAAGAGGCCTTACAGTTTCCAACCTGGAGACGTGCCCAAACTCAACCGCTCCCTTTTAAGCCTGATCTTCCTGCGATCTTAAAGAGGGAGATGGAGATTCCCAAAGGCTCTTTCTCCCTTCCCTGTTAAGCCCAATCTCACGGCAATGTTAATGGGAGGGAGACTTGCAAATGCTTCCAAAAGCCTTTGGGAGTCACTCCGCCTACAGTCTTGCTTAAAGGGGACTCCCAAAGGCTTCTTCTCCCTTCTTCCCTTTTAAGCCCAGTCTCACTCCGATGGGAGCAGAAGGGATTTTGACATCAACTTTGGCCTATGGTGCCAAAATGGTTCTCCACCTCTGCTCTGAATGAACCTACCTAGGGAGAGCCGGTTAAGACAGATCTGCCTCCTTGATGCATCTGAGGGGAACCCGGTAGAAGCTTTTGCCTGCTTCAAGAAAGGGGGTGGCAGTGAGGAATCTAGTAGCCAAATATTTCTGCACTTTTCTAAAAACCATAGTTGCATATAATTAACCTAATAAGGGTGTCTGGTTCCTAAATATATATTATGCACACGATTATATTACCTTTCTTCTAAAAGCAATAAGATATATCTACCTTACCTTGCTTGACTGATCTTTCAGACTGTAAGCCTCTTGATTGTACCACTTGTCTCCTTTTGTAAAATTGTGTAAGATGGTCTACACTGATGGTACATATAATAGGCCCTGGCAAGGTCTGCTGGAATAGGCAACTTAGGGTGCAGCAGATCAACATTAAGTCCCTAGCTCAGTGAAAGATACAGAAGTACAACTTGCTCAGCTGGGGCTCACCTGGCTGAACCAAGGCCAATGTAAGCCCCCGAAAAGGGGCATTCTGGAGGGATAGCAGGAACGCAACCGGGGGGAGGGGGGGCTTAGGCTGCATGTCATGTATGCTCAGTTCAGCCATGTGACCTGGCAGCCTGCTGCATAACACTATTTTAAAGGCTTGTTTTCCTTCTACCAGGCTTAGGCAGAGCAGCAGCAGCAGCCATGCTGTTGAACAGAGGTCTCAGCTATACAGCTGCAAATAGGACATTTTAAATGTGTTGTAAAGTGCAATATGCAAATGTGACACTAGATGGTGACAGTGAGCTATGCCAAATTCTATGTATTTTTCAAAATGTTTTTTGAAAAAGCATTTTCATAGCGTTTTTAATATGTATGTAGATTCCACCAGAATTTGGATCTTGTGTAGCTTTGCTATGGCTTAATTTACACCAGCTTGCTTTATGGCAGTTTCTTGTGCATAGGTTTTCTCCCTTAATAATGATTAATTTCCCAGGGAAGAAAATATGACAGTCCTAGAAAGAGGTTTAAATGACACACATGACAACATTTATGCATAATTGTGGTGGTAGATTGGTCACAAGAAATGTTGCATGTAAAGCACATTTCAGTTAATATCTTACCAAATTTTCTTAATGTTAAGAACCTCAAAGGAGAGAAAAAGGCAAAACATGTATGTTTCTTTTCCTTTGTCGGGGGAATAAAAGTATGTGTTTTTGTGACTAACATAACATGGTCAAGCAACATAAGTTTTACTGACCTAAACTCATCTGAATTCCCCCCCAACATAAAATTTATTGTCATTTCACCAAATGAAAAGCAAAACTATATCTCTGCAATGATGGGTCATCAACCATTTCTCTATTTTCTTAGAGAGGTATTTAACCAAATTTTTAAAAAAAGAAAGAGAGAAATTCTGAGTAACCTTGCATGTCATGCTTCAGGTTGTTTTACTCATGTGTAAAATGTCATTTTGAAAAATTGTTGCCAGATCATGAAACTTTGGAAAATTATCTTTCAAATGATACAGAACATGTTAACTATATATGGAAATTAAAAAATGGGTCTGCAGGTTGACATGTTAATGGAATTACCCATTACCTACCACATTTTGTATTCCGTGTTTCCCCAAAGGACATCAGAGATGCATCCATGAAGTAATACCGTTTTTATCCTAAAAACAACCCTTTAAGGTAAAGTAGGCTAAAAAGTGACTTGCCAGTAAACTTCATGGCTAAGGCAATTTGAACCTAGGTCTCAGTCTAAGTCCAATGCTTTATCTACTATACCCCACTGACTTTGATAGTAGTTGTGGTTCAGACTTTGCTTTTCTTGCATTTTCAGAGGACATTTAAAACAAGACGAGGGTTATAGTCAAATGTTTGTTGCAACAGTTAAAAACAACAAGCCAACAGCTCTAAAACAATTTTTTAAAAGCAACTCTGCTCAGAATCTCTAGACAGTATAACTTAGATATGTCTGAAGAATAATATCCATGCTGAAGTTATCGTAAAGAGATGATGTGAATATATAAAACACCCGTCCTCCATAAATAAAAATGAACTGCTGCACTATAATGACTCCTGGGTTTAGTGAAACAGCTTTTAAAACACCATAAACATGCCAAGCTGCATTTCAATTCTTATATAATACATTTTAACTATGAATGTCTAGAATGTTGTAAAAGAAAGTGTCTCTATGCACATGGGTCGGATTGGATTATTATTATTTGTATTTAAATTATTCACCGATTCAGGAAATTTCATGGATTATCTAGGCTAACAGCCTCTTTGGTGCTTAAAAAAACCTGAGACCTCTTTTTGTATATGGACCTCACATTAGCACCATCCTATGGGTTGTATCTAATGTCAGTCCTGCTCAGAATAAACCCATTCAAATGGAAGGACATGGTTAACTTGGGTACATCCATTTCAGTGGGCAGAATTTAGTAGAGTGCAACCTTGTGGGAAGAAGATGCAGTGGAGCTCTGCAGGGACTGTACCATTTTGGAATGCTGGTAGAAAGTTATATGTTGAAACATCCACAAATATCCAACTATCCCTTCTCCTAGAAAATGCTTGTGTCAGGAAGTAGGCTAGAATGGAACTCTTTTTCTCAATGTAGATCCTCACTGGATTTGAACCATCCCTCCACCCCAGAGCATGATTTTTTTAAAAAGAACATCTGTAAAGGGCTCAGGCACAACCCAAAGCAGCAGTGGAATTTTATGCCACTTGTCAGCTCCACTCTGGGATTCTGCGGTACTGGCAGTGTAATTGACACGAAGCCATTAAAATGTTCTACGTTGCCAAGCTTCATGTTTGCTTCCCTTTAGCAAAATTGAATTATAGGCTGGTGCAAACGCTTTTCTACTGTGTGTTCTTATCGGGACCATCCGTCACGTGAAGATAGACAACGTGCATTTCATTATTTTATGTTTCAGTTTTACAGCTGCCTTCAGAAAATAATCCCTTAAATTTATTTAATATATTTAAAAAGGTCCCCTCCAGGGGCCTTTTTATTATTGTTTGGCTGGTCTTAATCTCTGTTGAGGTAGTACTCCAGCTTTGCATCTGTGAACTGCACAACAACATGCACAACAACAGTTATTTTTTTCCATGGCTATTTTCAGTCATCACTTCTTAAAGACAGCATTGCCAAAATGAAAAACGCAAATAATGTGTTTTTTTTTTATGAAGGCTGTGGGAAAAAACACAAGACCCTTCCATATTAGGGACAGAAATCCACCTGGATCTAATTTTTCTTTCTCACTAGTTATAACTTGTGTGTCCTGTTGCAATGTTAAAACCTAGCACACAGGCCCAGTCCAACTAAAGTTATTCATGAAACCAGTGGAACAAATCAGTTGCAGCTGACTCGAATCCCATTGCTTTCAATGAGATTTAGAACCAAACTACGTGTGCAGCCATGTGTATTATATTCATGTGTCTTCCCTTTTCACATACAGAAAATTGAGAACTGGGGGCATCTTTTCTTTTTTTACATGACAAAGGAGGTGAACAAAGCCATTGCCCCTCCCATAGTGTGACCTGATGCTTAAAAATAATAATAATTCTGCCCACCCAGCTCATTTCTGATTTTAGGGCTTGTGTGTAGGAAGTGCTTCAAACATTCGAACACAGCATGATAAGATAGGGGAAAAGAGGGGCCAAATCTGACACATGTGTAGTTTCTCAATATTAATCTCCATCCTGTGTGCCGGCAGAGAAGTTGGGGAATAGGGTGGAGTTGGGCAGGGGCAGACAATGCACTGAATTTCTCTGTGGAGAGGAGAAATTCTCCTATAGTTTCTCAGTGCGGGGCTTTCCCCCCTCAAGAGGCAACAGTGCAACTTCACACCCTCCACAATACCCTGGACATACCCAGGGCACTGTGTGTCTATGTGTGGAGTGGAAGAGAGGAAATGGTGACCATAACAAAGAAATAGCAGAGGGAAATATGAGAAAATTCTGCAAAGTGGTTTTCTTTTTCGTTGTGGGAGGAGCGAGAAAAGAAAAACCTCCAAGAAAAAACCAAGACATGTCACCTCGGCTCTAGATGGGATTTTGCTTCCCTTACCCACTTGATACAAACATTATTTATATATACACACACAGACCAACAGACACACACACACACACCACTTTACATGTGCATCAGGAAGACATGTGGAGATGTGAAAAAGTACAGCTTGCTGGCCCATGTCACTCGTCTTGACTCATAGTCATGACTAACTTTGTCAGGGTGTGGGCTGCAGTGTTCTTGAGTATTAGTTGACAATAGTCTTCATGCATCATTTTTATTATGGCAGTGAACTTCCTCGAGTCTCCATTTTCAAAGTGGTAGGAATCAGGAATGAATTTTCTTCACAGTCAAATCTGAAAGCTGTGCCTCTGCCTTTATCTACTTCAAAATCTATTTGCACAGTCTGGATGAATTAAATCAATGGAAACTTTGCCATTGGCTTCACTGAGATGTACATCTCAGTACATTGACTTGGGTAAATCTGACTATCCTCAGCTAATCTCTCCTCAGTGAATCATGTTGTCTGAATGATATTACAATGGGTTTTGATCATTAGCTGTGATTAGAGCTTGTTTAGTCATGGAGTCTGAGTGCAGGAAGCCCCTTCCAGCCCTGTATGTTTAAAACTGTATCACTCAACAATGGTTAATGGGGGGAATAAGTGACCTTTAACTACCAAGCGTAGGGTATAGTTTTGCTAAAGGAATTAAAGTGGATCAGACGCCCAAGTGTGTGCAGGGCTTGCAGCTTCATTTATGCTGTCTTTTTTCCTATGAAATGTTAAAATGATATCACGGTCTTTCAAGCCGTTAAATGACACAGATGAGGTTGTTCCTTTTTTTTTTTTTTTGCAATTCCACGTGGAATGTGGTATCTGGCATCTGGTGTAGAATTTCCTTTCTGCTTTCTAGCGCTAATGGCTGAGTGTATGCATCTGGAAAACATACAAGCCATGGCCCAGATCCAAAAAGCTCTATATGCAAATAGCTTTCTTTGAAGATGTAACTGCGGCAGCTCCCTCTGCTGAAGAAGCAACCTGTACACTGTTCAGATGAGAAAGTGTCCTGATTCTAGTGTAGTGAGAGCCACTGCCTGTGATTATATCTTCAGGCTTAGTTGCCGTCCTAGCTGGGTCCTGGGTCACAAGGGAATGTCCAGATAACAGAGCTATTGTGGGCACGGTCAGCAACCAATCCAAGGCCAGTCTGAGGTCTGTTGCCAGGCAAGAAGTATTTCAAATGAGGTCTAAGGCAAGGTCTGATTTCAGGCAAGCAGTGCTTAGAATCAAGGCACATTTCTGGTAGAAAAGCATTGCCCAAGTCCTGCTGAATTCTGTCAACTGTTGTCAAAGAGAAGTGTCCTCAGAAGGAAGACCTTACTCATGAGAAGACCATTACTCCCATGGAACCTTTCCTCGAAGTCTTGCACGTCTCCATTTCCATCTGTTGTTGAAGGCATCGGTCACTTCTGCAGGCTCAGAGCCCATTAGATCTTGGCTGCTGATGTCTGGACTGGTAGCCTAACACATCCTTATCTCTAAATCTAGCTGGTTCCTGGGCTTTGCTCAGCACAGGGGGCTCCAGGTTGTTCCCAGATGAAGAATCCCCTGGGTGAAAGCATACAACTTCCTTGGCAGCTGTGGTCCTCAGGAAGCTCTTTTTATGTTTATGGGTCAGAGCTTTTGGGTGTAATAAGGTTACCTGTCAGTTCGTTGTTATCTCTGCCAGTGGACCTTAACTTTCCAACCCTCAGTAAAATTCACTTCTCCAGACCACTTCCTTGTCTTGCACAATTTCTTCTTCAAAGTTGGACATCAAAAGAGATGCTCTTAGTTTGCTCCTGTGATTCATTCTATGCTCACTAAGATCAGGGCCTTGGGTGTGGTTGTTGTTGTTTAGTCATTTAGTTATGTCCGACTCTTTGTGACCCCATGGACCAGGCACGCCAGGCACTTTTGTCTTCCACTGCCTCCTGCAGTTTGGTCAAACTCATGCTGGTAGCTTCGAGAACACTATCCAACCATCTTGTCCTCTGTCGTCCCCTTCTCCTTGTGCCCTCCATCTTTCCCAACATCACGGTCTTTTCTTGAGTGTGGTAGCAGCATGTTATTTGGAATATGCTTTCAGTGAACATCAGCCTGATACCTACAGTATTGGCATTTGATCTCCTGCCTAAAATTCACCTGTTTGTCCAGGCTTTACCCTGAGGGGTGATCCAGCTGTTTCAGTGTATTAAGCTGATGTGTAATGTATTTTGTTTTTGTTTCATGGTTGCAATTTTATTGCTGATTTTATGCTGTTCACCACCATGATCTCCCCTCACCCCTTAATGTTGATGTTATGTAATACTTTCCAAAAACAATCTGCAGAAGGCACACACTTACTACATAAATGTTATTCACAGACTCAGTTTATTTATTTTTTTTGAGTGAAGCATTTGAGTGTTTCTGTATGCAGAATGTGTGGTTTCCTTGTCACTGAATGCTTCATTTTGGGCATTTCAGCGTTGGCTCTGCCAATGGGCAGCCCTTGGGCATTGCCAACCCATGTTTACAATAAGAGTTTTGCAATTGTTTGTTGCAGATACCGAAACCTGTGATTACGGATGGCACAAGTTCCAAGGGCAGTGCTACAAATACTTTGCTCATCGGCGCACGTGGGACGCGGCAGAGAGAGAGTGCCGCCTCCAGGGAGCCCATCTGACCAGCATCCTGTCTCATGAAGAACAGCTCTTTGTGAACCGTATGTGGCATTTTGATCCAACGCTGTGCTTGAGGATGCAGAGGCAGTGGAAATGGCTGTAAAATAAAATATCCACCAGGCCTCCAAATATTTTATTTTATGTTTTGCTTTCTGAAATGTGTGTTATCGTTTATCCTTTTTAAAAGAGGACCTTTTGTCCTTGACCGCTACTTTGTTCCTTTCAGCCCAGCTCTAAGGATCTGCCAAACTCATTAGCTAGAGTGGGAGAAATGGCTGATCTTTGGAGGGATTCATCTTTTACAATCCTAAAGAATTTAGTTCATGAGAAAAAGACATTAGAAGAAGAATTAAGTGAGGCATTTTATTCCAATGTTTTAATTTTATTTTAGGTTCACTGTTTAGGCAGTCTCATCTCCAGGCACTTTAAAAATACTGTTGCTCGCAGGAATGGCTGCATCAGTCACTTTGCGTTCTGCTACAAGTAGCTGACATTGGTTGCAGTCCCAGGTGCTATCTGAAAATCCAAATTCTCATTCCAGGCTAATGCACATGAGGTTCATTTCAAAATGCTCATCATTAGCTGTGTTAATGTTTGGGTAAGATGTTCATTCCCTGAATATGTTCTTGGAAGCAAACACATGTTCGTTCTGGGTTTGTGTTGTCTTCTGAGAAGTCACCAGGTTGTTGATTTTCTGCCAAGTCGTTTGGCACATCCTTCCTTTCAAATGTTTCTAAAAATTGCTTCAGGAGGATATGCATCCCTGGAAAGAAAAATCGGCACACCAGCACGGCACAGCAAAACATTAGAAATAACTAGGAAAATTAAGAGGGAAATATTATGGTGGCCATTTTCATTATTTGTAGCTTATTGCATTTTCTGTTTTTTTATATTAAACAAGAAAATACAATCAGCATGGGGTTAGGGTTTCCCCCCTTCAAAAAAAAATAATAAATATTATGTTTTCAATTGGACATTATTCAACTTCTATGTGCTTATACAAATGTGACACACTCTTTTTACCTCTTCCAGGGAATATTCTATATACAATTGGTGGTACATAACAAAATGGTTAAATTACTGTCATCTACTCACATCATTCTCCAACTCTAAAGAGCTGGACAGCCTGATACATCAGGGGGCAAAATATGCAATGGAGCATCCGCATGTGCACTGAAGTTGCTGGATCACAGTACGTGTGAAATCAGCACAGTCATTGGACATTTGTATTCAGGGACTGTAAAAAATGACAGCAAATGGCAACAGTAGTGATCAAGATGAGTGACCATGGGTGGTATTCCACTAATCAGTACTATCATCATGAGGATTTCCACTTGCCCTCCCTCTCCCCCCCTTACACACCCTACTCAAATCTTCTCAAGGGACTTAGGAGAACCCTTAGAACAGTTTTAGGAGGCATGCAGGAAATGGGGGGAGAGGAGAAGAATGTTCCATTGCACAAGCAGAAATCTTTGTAGTTGTTGGCATTTGTCTGTCTCAAGAGACAGTGGAGTGTGCCTTTGGGGGTGAAATCAAATTACTGTGCTAGCAACAGCAAGGTGACTTCCTTGGGGTACAAGCCTGGACAATGTGTATGAAGGTCCTGGACTGTCCAGACAACAAGACCACCCTCTCATCCTCACTGATGTGGTCCAAAGGAAAGCAGAGCAGTACATCTGGCACTCTTGCATTGATGGAACAATTGCCTTAGTGCTATGTCGAATTCCACCCCCTTTTTTCATAGATAAATTATGAGTCTGATACCATAAGGGCATTGAGAAGTTTTACTTCTTTAAGTGTAACAAACTAAACAAGCCTGTTCAAATACTGGCGAGTGTCAAGCATTTTATCATATAAAGCCATCTGAAAAGCAAACCAACTATCCAACTCTTTAAGTGTAGTCAGCAGCAAAATATGAAATCATTTGGGAGTTGTGTGGAAATGTGATTTTTTAAAAAATAAATAACTTCAGTTATAAAAAGATGGAGCACACTGCGGATGTTCATTTATTTTCTCTGTGAAAGAATAATCATTTTGAAGCACACACAGGAAGGCTGATTCAAGTCTCTGAAAATACTTTAATTTTGAGATAATTCCCTTTTATGGGAAAGTTGGTTAAAAAAATTCACTGGTTCTGTTTCCTTTTAGGAATAGGACACGACTACCAGTGGATTGGCCTAAACGATAAGATGTACGAGAGTGACTTCCGCTGGACTGATGGCAGCGTGCTGGTAAGAGACCTATAAAACAGTATCTGGAAAACGTTTCAGTTGTTTGTGACACTGCTTCTTAGAAAAGAAAATAGGTCAGGCTGCGAGAACAATGGAGAAAACTATATCCTAGCAAACAACCAATCTGATTTGCTATGGTATGATGTTCTTATTATTGTAATGTAGGGCAGGCAATAATAATGCCAAGGTAGTTTTGGATTTGAGCCCCGGTGAGTGTGACACTTCACGTGTTTGTACATAACTTTCCTTACTCCTGGTCCAGTCTTTCAAATTCCAGCTCAAAACTTACCTCTCCCCTTAACCCTTTTGCTCTCAACCTCCAACTAAAATAAAGTGGCATATGCTTGAATTCATCCCATCTTAGCATTTGCTCACACGCTTTTCTACTGTTGCCCCACCCAACTGAATTAGATTGCATGCCTGGGACAAAGACATGTCATTTGCTTGTATAATAGGGCGAAGTAAGAGAAATGGTGGTAGCTGTTTCCTTAGCAACTTAAAAACGTAGCTTTTACACAACCATTGTATGGGCTTTATGCAAACGGCGGATAAACTGTGGCTCTCCAGATATTTCCAAACAAAGACTCCTATCAGCCCCAAACAGCAAGGCAAATGACCAGAGATTATGGTGGCAGTTGTACTCCAGCAACTTCTGAAGGGCGTCAGGTTAGCTGCACCTCCTCTAGGCATTTGCTTAAGCTAGGAGGGATTCAGATTAGATCAGAGAGCCAGTGTGGTGTAGTGGTTAAGAGTGGTAGACTCGTAATCTGGTGAACCGGGTTCGCGTCTCCGCTCCTCCACATGCAGCTGCTGGGTGACCTTGGGCCAGTCACACTTCTTTGAAGTCTCTCAGCCCCACTCACCTCACAGAGTGCTTGTTGTGGGGGAGGAAGGGAAAGGAGAATGTTAGCCGCTTTGAGACTCCTTTGGGTAGTGATAAAGCGGGATATCAAATCCAAACTCTTCTTCTTCTTCTTCAACCTAAGGCCCATGGGCCACAAGTGGCCCATGGGGGTCATTTAACTGCCACCGGAGCCGAGCTGCCTGCTCAGCGAGTCCCTGCGCGCTGTGCTAAACTGGTGCAGCGGGGTGCTGGGACTCGTTTTCGCGGTGCCGGAAATCGCGTCTGCGCAGACACAGAATGCCAGAAATCGCGAGTGTGTGTGTGTGTGTGTATGTGTGTGTGTGTGTGTGTGTGATCTGGCCCATGGAGGGATCTCCACCCGGGCAAGGACAACCTTACCGACACCTGGATTAGATCTTTCTCTAGTCCCTAGTTTCTATGAATGAACCTAAGTTTTAATAGCAACTTCTACTCTCAGCAGAAGTCCCAGCCCACTATTTACCTTCACAAACCACCAGAATATACCGCCCTTCATCACAAGAGTGGTTCACAAGATGAAAACACGAGACAAAAGCACAAATAAATAGTTAAAACAGAAACAATGAATCAATAACTCCCCCTCCCACAAACACATTTAAAAGGCTGTGGAATCAGTCAGAGGCCTGGTTGAAGAAGAATGTTTTTTTTTTTTTTGGCTGGTGCCTGTAATAGATGTGCCAAGCAAACCTCCCCCCGGATGAGAGCATTCCACAAATGGGGAGCCACTGCAGAAAGGACCCGCCCTTGTGTTGCCTCCAGATCCCACATGGAGAGGAGGCACACGAAGAAGGGCCTCAGATGATGAATGCAGAGTCCTGGTCAGTTTGTATGGGGAGAGGCGGTCCTTGAGGTATTTCAGTGAGCTGCAAGCCCTGGATGAGTGAACATTTGCACTAACATTTCCTGTGCTCTCTGTTGGTGCCTTTAATACGCAGTTATTTCCTAGGAGAAATGGAGCATCTGGACCCCCCTGAATACAAACTGCTGAGGCTCCTATAGTCCCAGCTGCATAGCACAAAGTCTGCCAATCTGCAGCTACAAGAATAGGTACCCAACGTCCCACACTGAAGTCCTTGCCTTGCATGTATTCTGCTTTGGAGGCTGAAGTCTTCCATGTTCTGTTCTTTTCTAAGGGCTTAAATGGCATTGACGTGAATTTTTATTTTATCCTAACCCAAATTGCCGTGGTGGTGTGGATTTTCTCCGATACCTTGGTGTGGGAGGGGAAGCTTAAATCTGCCCTCCACCCCATATTGTGCTCCTTGGAATAATTCCTGCTCCGTGCCTGGTATTTAATTTTTTAAAAAGCTACAGCATGATTGCTAGTGACGTCTTATTCCTGCCCCATGTAGCCAGGCCCTAACTGGGATGGTGTGGGACATTCTCCAATTGAATAGCGTGAACTGAAGTCGGTTCACTCTCCGACCTAAACGCAGGTGCTTTGCAACAAAATACTGCATAAATTCAAAAGTAAAGCAAATAAAACTGCTGCTCACTCAGCTGCCCCTTTCTTTTTAAAACAGGGTTTTGTTTCATCCAAGTCAAAAATACCTTTTTTCCATATGAATGAATATATATATATATATATATATATATATATATATATATATATATATGATTTTTTTAGCCTGTGGATTGTGCACAGATACTGGGGCTACGCTTACTATTTGCCTTCTGTTGTCAGGACTCCAGGAAAAGGTCTGGTCCTGGCATCACTTCTGACTATCACACATGTCAGCTTCAGAAAGAAGTGGCTGAAGAATCTGCCTTGATTGATTACCATTTAGAGTTTACCAGAGGGTTTGAGCGGCTTTGTGTGTGTGCATGTGTTTGAAGGACCCTTTTCTTTAAGAGCTGCTATTTGCTGCAGGTGACAGTGTAGAAAATGAAAAAGGGGAGCAACTCTTTCCTTCTCTTAATGTGCTATATTGCTGACATACTTTATTGCTGGAACAAATGTGCTTTATTGTGCCTTGAGGAGTAGTTTCTCTTGGCGTGTGGCAGGAGAGAGCCTGTTTCTCCCCAGGGCACCCTCCCACCCCCTTTTTTTCTCATTCTTGGAAGCCTCACACATTCTGTCTGTATTGTGGGCTTGAATGGCCTTGTTCTCCACTTACCATGTTTATCCTCCCCCCACCCTTTCATGATTGAATGCATTCTAGCACTCCAAGAATTGTATTCGCAAGATCAGCCTGTCTTCAAGCTAGTCAGTATTAAACATGTGATAAACCTCAGGGTGGGAGAGCCAAGAATGGCATGGAACCAATCTTCAGACTCCAGGAAATGAAATCCTAATTCAGGCTTTTGAACAAACCCGAGTGTTAAATTTTTAGCTTCTTTTTTGAGATGAGGAAAAGAAGGCATTTGATGAGCAGGATAAGGACATCTGCCAACAGACCTCTTTCCGACTGATCTCCATCCCATTTTTTCCTTCCTTTCTGTTAACCACTTCCCTCCACTTCTTTTCTTTAGAAACAATCAATAACGTTTATGCTTTTTCCAGCTTATACAAACAGGATTAAAGCCAGACTTAGCAGTGATTAGAGTAGTTCTACTGAAATCAATAGAACTTAATTCAGTCATTGCTAACATTAATGGATATCTTCTAAGCATGACCAGTATTTTATGCATCCCAAAGTGTTAAGCAGCATGCCTCTGAATATCAGTTGCATGGAAATAACAGCAGAAGATGCTATTGCACTCAGGTCTTGCCGGGGTTTCCCACAGATGTATTGCTGGTCACTGTGGGAAACATGATCCTGGACTTGACTGATCTTCATTTTGATCCAGCAGGGCTCTTATTCGTTTCTTATGTAAACTTCCTGCCTTCCCAGCTCTCTCAGCAAAAGAGAACTGGTCCCAACTTCCACTAGTTGCAATGAATATAATTTTAACCCGCCATCCTTCCAAACACTACAATTCTACGATTCTGTGCATCCTTTTTTATTTAAAGGGATGAGGAAATGTTGTGCGAGAGTTTGGAGAAGAGGAAGGCAGGGGACTAGGGTATATGAGAAGTAGCAAAGAAGTCTACCATTGGCAGGGTGTCAAGAGCTGAGACTACAGTGGTACCTTGGGTTAAGAACTTAATTTGTTCTGGAGGTCTATTCTTAACCTGAAACTGTTCTTAACCTGAGGTACCACTTTAGTTAATGGGGCCTCCCGCTGCCACTGCACCGCCGCCATGCGATTTCTGTTCTCATCCTGAAGCAAAGTTCTTAACCCGAGGTACTATTTCTGGGTTAGTGGAATCTGTAACATGAAGCATCTGTAACCTGAAGCGTCTGTAACCTGAGGTACCACCGTACATCTTATCTGCACATTTTGATGCAGCTTTTTCCAACTTTCCAACTAATTAATGAACGCGCACTGTGTTTTGAGCTGAATTCTGACACAGGTTATAGAACTGAAGGGAGTAACAAGTTCACCTGATAGTTCCTTGCATTGTTTTATTAAGCAATGACTTATTTCCTAAAAAACTCTGCTATTCTATATACCAGAGTGGCTAACCTGCAACCCTCTAGATGTTGCCGGACTCTATTTCCCATCATCCCCAGCCAGCATAACCAGCAGTCAAGGCTGATGAGAGCTGGAGTCCAACACTGAGTGCCACAGGTTAGTTATCCCTGCTGTAGATAGGAGAGTGGTAGTACTTCTGGGGGGATGGACACATTGTGCTCCTTCTGGGGTAGTTTATCCACCTTTGGTCCCCACCCTGCACTTACCTGTCACCTGTGGTTCCCAGAAGCTGTTAGCAATGTCACAGCAGCCACACCCTGGGAAACCAGTGCAGTGATGCCTAACAAACAAAAGGGACTTCACTATGGATTTCACCCATCTGGGATATCCAATGTATGTCACTGTGAGGCTCTCTGAAAGAATAATCCCACACTGGCCTAAAGGCACAACCTTGCTGATACGTCTAGTCAGTGCCTAGATGGGTGAAACTGCCTGTACACTTTCTTGGGCTCCATTATGGAAGAAAAGCAGAAGATAACATATATTTTAAAATGTGGGATATGGAAGTGTAATTAGTAGGCAAGACAGACAGATAAATGAATGAATATATTCAACGCAGAGTTCTGAAATAAATTATGAATTGGCACAATGAAATATTTTCAGCTGCTGTCAGCTTTGTCTTCAGAAATTCTCTTCTGTCACTTCTGCTTTTGTTTTTCTCCTTTTCCTGGTTTTTTCTTCTTCTTCATAGGAACAGAACATTTTAATGGAAAACTACCATGGCAAATTATAGAATGTGCTTTGGGGTTGCTTCAGTGTATATCTTTTTCATGAAGTTATTGAGGAAGTCCTCAGCTTTCTCATTCTGTCCATGTAAGGTAATTTGTTTGGCAAGAACTGGCAATATATATTTTTAGAATTGAATTGTGTTTTATAGGATTGGAGGAAACAGATTATCTAGTCCAGCTGTTTTTGAAGTCCAAGGATTCTCCATCACAAAGCTTTGCTTCAACTGGTTAAACTGGGAAGGGAAAATGAGCGGAGAGAGAAAGCCCCAGGATAGTAACAGTTGGGGGGCGGGTTGTAGAACAGTCACATAGCACTTTTGTTCCAAACCATTCAATATTTAATTTCCAGCTATAGTGATATCTTTTGTCTCCTGTGGAGAAACATCTCTTATTTTCAAATCTTAGAAGAAAAATAAATTTTGGTTGAAATAATTTGTTTTTTGACAATAAAATAAATTTTTTGAACCTTAAAAAAATAAAAATGTAAATGGAATGAAATTTTTAACAGGTATATTTGTATAGTTAGTGGCTATAGCTTATTTAAAAACTACAGCTTGTAAATGTTTGATCATTGCTAGAGTCTAGGGAATTGCACACAGAATCACAAATTTACAGAACATAATCATAGAATGATAGAATTGTAGAGTTAGAAGGGACCTCGAGGAATCTCAGCTAAAGCATCAATGACAGTTGGCCATCCAACCTATGCTTAAAAAATTTCCAAGGGAGTCCATTCCATTGTCAAACAGCTCTTACTGTCAGAAATTTCTTCCTGATGTTTAGTCAGAATCTTGTAACTTGAATCCATTGGTTCGGATCCTAGCCACTGGAGCAGAAGGAAATACGCTTGCTCCATCTTCTATGTGACTGCCCTTTAGATTTCTGAAGATGGTTACCATATCTCCTCTCAGTCTCCTCTTACCCAGGCCAAACATGCACAGCTCCCTCAACCGTTCCTCATCAGGCTTGGTTTCCAGATCCTTGATCATCTTGGTTGCCCTTCTCTTCTACCCAATTTAATCTTCTACCCATTTTTAAATAAGGAGATACTTGGGGGAATCTGCAATGTTCCAGAGATCAGTAGATGTTCATATACAAGTTTGTAAGACTTGCTACATATGTTCTCTGAGGGCATGGTTCCTATTAAAAAAAAGCTTCCACCTGAAATTCCCATTGGAACCAAGACTTGAGAGAAGACTTCTTTGAATCAGGAGAAACTAGTTGCACACTGAAATACAGTAGAGTTTTCATTTCAATAACTTCATTGAATGGCAACTTTTCACTCTTTTGCCCAGTAGTACAGTCTTTGTACAATGCAGGATCAACTGCTATATTGTTAACTGAATACTTCATCAATCAATGTGTTAGACGAGAAGTGTAATTAAGAATCAAGGGTCTACCTGTTCATTTTCAGAATTCTTGGGTTACTTTTTCCCATGGAAATTATCAGCTGTTGGCAATTTACCAGAATTAACAACTGTAAAAATACCAGACTTGTGCACTGCATTTTTTTTTCATACCCTGACTGGAATGCATATGAAGTTAACAAAAATAATTCCAGTAAGTGGAGTAAGCTTCTAATCCATGAGGACTCATTGACAAGCAAAGCTTTGCAGGAAAAAATGCTTAGGTCATTGCAGAGCCAACCACGAGCTGTCACACTGGAATCATTCTTCATGGACCAAACAAAATTGCTTTCATGCATTTCACCAGTAATACCTCAAGTTTTTCAAAAGCTTAAAAAAAAAAGTTTGGGAAAACCACCCAAGAATAAAAAGGAGAGAGAGGGAGAGAAATGCAGTTCCTAGTATCTTGCACCCTGAGGTGTCTGGAATTCAGGAGGGCTTCCTATATAACCATAGCTCTCTCTGTAGGGTTCATGCTTAGCGTTAAAGGAGCTTTATTAAAATTGCCGCAAGAGTTGCATATGAACTGAACTGAACTTCATGAACAAAAGCAAGTTAAGACTTCTTACCAATGTAAAGGCATAATTTGCTGCAGCTCTTGACCCAAGCACTTTTGAAAAGAATTTCAGGTCCCAGGTTTAATACCTGGTGTCCCCAGATATGTCCCACTCCTGGGATTCCCATAGGCATCTGGTTTGTCCACTAAGAGAACAGAATGCTAGACTAGGCGAGACTTTGGTTTGAGCCAGAAGGACTACTCTTACGTTCTTATGGAAAGCTCACAAGCAGATCCAACTTGGACTCTCTGGTAGCCTGATTCGCCTTGCTCCAGGTTTTGTAGCAATAATAGTTTTGTGCAAAGTCTAGACATAATATACTAGACATACCATGGTTTGTTCTAACCATAGTTCAGAAGCCCCACATTACGGTGTGACCTTCCAGCTGTAAAATATGCAAACTGTTGCTTAGAGCTGCTTGTCTAGTGCTTCCCATCTGCTCAGTACTCAGCTTCAGAGCTGAGACTTGGCTTAGTGCTGTGCGTGAGCCAACCCATTAAAGCTAGGGTTGCCATATTTCCAAAAGTGAAAATCTGAACACAAAAGTTGATTATTATTATTATTATTAAAATAATTTTTATTTATATACATTTCAGTAGTTTAACCATAGTTCTAACATTTCAAACCTCGACTTCCTTCCTCCTCTTTCTGTGGTTCCTTAAATTTATTTTATCATTTACTGCATATTCTAACTTAACTTATTCTTTTATTCATCTATTTTGATTATATATTCTTTTGAAACTGCGGATTATTACAATAATCTTGCCAATGTCTTTATCTGTGGACATAAAAGTTGTTCAGGAGCTTTTTTTTTGCCCAAAGTTGTTGATCTCTCCCCCCCTTTTTTTCTTTGCAAAATTTTTTGCAAAAAGTTATTCTTAAGCAATTTTTCCAAAATCTGTGCTTCTGATGATGGCAGCCCTAATTAAAGCAAGTCATTATTTACCTATACAGTGGTACCTCAGGTTACATACACTTCAAGTTACAGACGCTTCAGGTTACAGACTCCACTAACACCTCAGGTTAAGAACTTTGCTTCAGAATGAGAACAGAAATCCCAAGGTGGCGGCAGCAGGAGGCCCCATTAGCTAAAGTTGTGCTTCAGGTTAAGAACAGTTTCAGGTTAAGAACAGACCTCTGGAACGAATTAAGTACTTAACCTGAGGTACCATTGTACAAGCCATGGTGCCATGTGAAATCTGAACTACAAAAGGATTTGACCATGGGTTCTTCACATTTCAGTCCTGTTGGATTTCCTGGGGTTTCCTTAGAAGCACATGGGAATTTTATGATTCAAGTCTTGACAAGCCTGGGTTGCTGCCCAAACTGGGGGGAAAGCCTTTATCATATAAACACAGGGGCATCTGTTGATCAAACAATTCCTGTCTCTAAGGTTTGAGTTCCTAAAGTTCTGCTGCTTCCCCCTTTTAATTACTTGAATTCTTTAAAAGAAAAAGAAGAAAAAGATATGCACATGCTGTAAATAGCCCCCTTCAGACATCATTAGGAGGTGTTTAAAAACCTTGTAGGGAAATTGCATTTCAAATAATTCAATTAGATTGGTGAGTGCCAACTTTGATATCAGCAAAGCCTAACCATGTAAACAGAAAAAAAGCAGGTATTGTTTTTGGCACATTTTCCACTGAACTTGGATGACTACCATTTTGCTATTCGGGACCTTTGCAAGCAGGCGAAGCTGTAAAGGAGTCCACTGGAACCATTCATGTTATGGATTAACTACTTACAGCTACTCGGGGTTGTGCGCTGGGCCTCTTTCTCACAGGGGGGAGTTATTCATATCCTTTGGAAAACGCTGCTGATAATTAGTACTTTGTATGGCAGTGAGCTCACTCACATTACACAAGATTAGTGCTTTATTAAACGAGCAGACTGGTCTCTGCAGCCAGATTGTGTCTCACCCCTGGCTTGCTGGCAGCAAGGAAACAGGCGCATTGCCACTTTAAAACTGTCCAGAGACCTATGGTCATTTTGCTTCCCTTCCATGCAGACACATTTCACATGTTTATAATATGGGTTTTCAGGGTGCCAATGGGAAGAGGCAATGTTGCAACAAAAGGAAACAGAAGTTCTTTATGCGAAAAGAACAAAGCATTTTCTCTCTCTCTCTCTCTCTCTCTCTCTTTCTTTCTTTCTTTCTTTCTTTCTTTCTTTCTTTCTTCAGTTTTACCCTACACAAATCTGTGCCTGTGCCCCTTTCAGAGAGAGTATAAAGGAAGGTGGGGAGGGGAGAGAGACCGTGAGCCTTCCATGGAAGAAAGTTGCCTGGGAGAGTTAAATAAAACAAACAACCCCCGCTTGAGAGTGCTGCAGTCAGACTGCAGACAAAAAGCCTGTTGTGCCAAAGACCCCCGGGACCCTCGAATAAAAGGATTTTAAAACTTAGCAAATATTTTCATTTTTGGTTGGTACGGCTTCAATTTAAGATACCCATTTGACCTACTCTGAGGAAGAGGAGGGGGAAGCCTGCCACTATAATTACTTGAAATATATTGTTTGGTGACAAAATTGTGTTTATTTTGCTCAAACTAGTAAAGAGGCCACTCACACAGGCATTTGTTTGGAATTTTTGCTTAGTGAAACAAGGTAACCCATTACCTTCAAGCATCATATATATGGGCGTTTTGCTTTGTTTGTTTTTAATCTTTGGGCTGGAACAAATGAATCTTAGAAGGCAGAAGCAGATTTAGCCTGGAAGTGTCCCTCTTTTCCAGAAACGTCCCTGATTTAGAGAAGGCGTCCCAGTTTCTTATTTGACTCCAGAATGTCCCACTTAGGATGTACCTATTTTCATTGGATAAATGTTCAAGGCCTTAGTTTTAACATCCTCAGTTCTTCAAACACTCTAATATACCTCCGTGACTGCATCTCCCAGTACCAGCTGCATGCTTCAGATCCAACCTTGCCATGTGAGCCAATAATATGTGCTGTGAAAAAGAGGCCTTTGTGGTGGTTGTCCTGAGACTGTGAAGTGTTCTTGCTTTCCTTGGCCTCTTCCTGTTTTTTTGGAAAGGCTGCAAGGTGCTGCTTTTATGATTGCCATTTGGTATAACCGGATTTCTTTTTTAATTGTTAATTATGCTTTTGCAAAGCTAACTGAATTGTCTGCTGTTTATCATGTTATAGTTGTGACAAGTTGGAAAAGCCATTTTAATCACAGAGACCCATAAATTGTGTAGGATGGATAGGTAGGCAGGCTGTTTCTTCATTGTCTGACAGGGCTGGCCCAAGATATTTTGCTGCCTGGCGCAAAAAGCAAGGTGGCACCCCATCCCAGAAGCTGACTGGAGTGGCCGTCAAATCTTTCAACACTTGTGACAGGACGGCATCCTCCACCATATCCGTAACAGAGGGCAGCAGCTGGGCTTAGAGAGTGCAGAGCAGGCCGTGTGGGGCACACAGATCTGTCACTCAGCACCTTGTAACCACTGCCTGCTCCCCTGTATCTTCCACCTAAAGTGGCTGCCTCCCTTTGTCTAATGGTAGGGTGGGTCCTGTTGCCTGTTGTGATACTATGGCACAAATGTCTGAAATGGGAATTTTTGAGTGTAGTCTTCAGTGTTGAATGGTTTGTTGTTGTTTTTTGTAAACTGCTGATGTAACAAAACCAGTTGCTTGAATCTGCATTTTATTAAGACTTGCTCTACAAACCCAGTTCCTCTCTTTGTTCTTCCTTCTTGTTTCCTCTCCCAGCTAGAGACACCATACCATTAAGCACACGAAGCTCGCAGAAGGCAATGGGAAGATTGTGATTGATTTCCTTGGTATTTGTGCTGAGCACTAAAGGAATCACATCTTTCCGGTGTATTAAAGCTCTTAACCTCCTTTAATCAAGGACGTTTATTATCTTGGTTCAGCAACGAGTAAACAGCTCCATCTAGTGGGGATTTTCTGTGACGCTGAATAAGCATTTACACTGAGCTGATCTCTTCAAGTTTCGGTGGATAATAGCTTTAAATCTCCAAATGATTGCTCCCCAATAGCAAAATACAAATTCAGAGCATTTTTTTTTTTACATAAGGCACTTTTTTATACCAGGAAATCATTGCGAGATGTGGAAAACGTATCTCGGAAGATATATGTGCTGAGAGATCCACAGGCTTAAAATCTGGCATGCAGTCAGAAATTTAATAGTATCCCACATCCTAATAAGTCATGTTAGGCGCTTTCACATGGAGAATTCTCAGGTGTCTGGTGTGCAAAACTCAGTCTACCTGAGGTACACAAGTAATATTTACCCTAGTCCAATCAGCAGACTCAAGTAGGAGGGAGCTAATAAGATTTTATGTGGGTGGCACATCCAAAGTAGAGACTTGTATAACTTTTTGTCTGTCGTGCATTAAAGTATGCAGATCTGCTTTCTGAATGTTTCCATCAACTCTCTTATTCTTTTACTCAGAGTGGCACGTTTAACCATGCAACTAGATTAGGTCTATCCTCGCCGGATTCATTGCAGCCTCCTGGGGAATTCCAATGATACATTTGTCTTTTCCCACCTCTGTGTGTGAATATTGGCAGCACACATAGGTTCATCAATGGTAGCTGCTGGGATGGGAGAATATCTTCCTTCTGTTCTGTGCAACATCTCCGCCTTGATTCAGAAGGGGAAGGTGGAGTTTGTACACTTTTTCAAGTCTGGCAAAACCTGCTGGTTACACTGTACAAACACATGACTCCTAAACACACTGTTTTTGTGTGTGCTTACGATTTTTGAATGTACATAATAACATGTGAAGGAGACAACACATCTGTCAAACTGGTACACTTAGCCATTGATCTTAAACACCAACTAGTGGCTCTCCAGCTCTTGTTGGACTTCATATCCTATCAGCCCAACCAGGGATGGGAGGGCCACAGGTTCCCCACCCTTGTGATGCAAACTGTGATGCCCCATTGAATACACTGCGACCTATTTCTGACAAGTCTCTTGACTCTCTTATCATTGTACCTATATAGTACATGTTGATAAAAATGTTTGTAGCTTGCACACATTAGGTGTGCATTTAAAAACCATGTTTGTTTTTACTACATCTAAAAAGTGCCATGGACAATGTGCAGTGTTATACTAATTAAAAGCTGCCTTCAGTGGAATCAAAGCCATGCTTAGTTCATTATGAATCAGCTCAGTCTGAACTTACTAAACTAAGGGCACCCTTGATAGGTCAACTTGCAGACAAACCAGCTGTTCATGTGGGCAATGGAAGGACTTTACTTGAAGTTAAATAAACTTCAGAAGAAATTTACCCATGTAGGAAGCACACTTTCTAGATAAAAACCTGAAAGGTCTTATCTGCCTCAGTGGAAGAGTTTTTCTCCTAATAGATAGGAGGGATTATGGGAAAGACAACACTAGTTAATGAAGGTTTCCGGTGTTCAGTTTTAAAGCACTCACTGATAAATGCTAGGCTTATTTTGCTTTGCTTTGAAGGTGTCCTTGGCTCCTTGGGTTTTATGAAAGGCTTGTAACATTCCCCCTGCCCACATAGACAAAAATTTCCAGGGGATAGTGGAAGGAAGGGAAAGAAAACCTCAGTTCTCTTAAGGAAGCATTTAAAGAAGCTGAAAATTAAATGACTGACTTACTTAATTTTGGGACTTGTTTATTAGAAAGAACCACATACTTGATATTGGATGCTCATTGGTTTCTCACACAACGGTCAAGTAATTATGCTTTCTGCATTGGCAGTTGATTTAGTCGCGGTTCATTACACTCTGTCCCATTGACTGCTCTGGAATGTGAAATCCCAACTATTGATCCCAGGCACTTGGTGGGGATTTCAGAGATAAAAGGGATAGCTGTTATCATTCAGTATCTATTGCATTGCTTAGATACTGTTCAGGACAGATTCACCTTGACAACATTCAAACAACTGAAGAGCCATGAGAATTACTTATTGGTTACCCAAGTAACTAAGCTGCTATAAAGCTAGAATAGGTTAGGATACATGCAAAAGATTTCAAGAAAGAAAAGCTAGAGTTGTATATTTTGGATGTGCGTCGTGAGTGAATGACAAAAGTTAGCAAGCAGCTAACAAAAACAATTGTTGTTTTTATCTTGTTTTGCCTAAATGCAGTTTCAAGAAAGGATTTCTGTATCTCTTGTGGCATGGAGCAGTATAATTTAACTGAAACTTAAATGTTAGATACCATAGAAATGGGTAGCAGTAGGAACACAGTCCTATAACTAATAAGGAAGGACCACACTACTGTATATACTTTCTCTGAAAGAATGATAAATTATTGGAAAGTGGTGCTTAGTTGGCGATGCAGAAAGCAGCTTAAATTTCCTGTAATGAATCTCACCAAGAAAGATCTATGTGAAAGCCAGCATGGGATTATAGTTTGGATGTCCAATTAGGACTGGAGAGTCGCAGATTTAAGTCTATCCTTGGCCATAAAGTTAATTTAGTGACCATGGGCCAGTTAATGTTCCTCAGCCTAACCTACTTTACAGGGTTGTTTGAAAAATATGGGTAGCATGCACCATCTTAAATGAGGAATTCTCCCAAACTGGGGTTGCCTCTTCTATGCTGGTGCCTTCTACAACACATCTGCATCATCTAAAAAACAAAGACAGTGTGCTTTTGGCTTCAGAACTCTTGTTCAATTAACTTGCAAAATCAATGTATTGATGAACTATTTAATTAATTAAAGCTTGTAAACTAATCAACTTAGAGAGAAGCCCCTGTTGGTGAAGCAACCACAATCCATTGCTTTGTTCTTTTCTTGTGGGGAGGCCCAGAGGTTGAGCAAAGTGTGTCCTTCCCTCCAACTGATGACAATGTGCTGCCATAGGATCGTGCCATTTCTGCATGTATTGGGAAATGGGCTTTGAACATGGTGCTTCCATGACCGCTCCCCATTTTTACCCAGCTTTCCTTCCCTTTAGCAGGATTCCCCAACAACAGCATCTGTCATCTAAGGTAGCTGCTTCAGTTAACCTAATGGTAGGGCCAGCCGTGCACCCACTTGTTTTTCAGGAAATGGGGTACAGGAGAGCTTGGGTTCAAATGGATGTCAAAGCTGGAAGTACCAAAAATCTGTTGAGAACATCTAACCATCTAGCTCAGCATCCTGGGTTATGCTGGTTTTGCTTCGGCATATGTCGTTTTATCTTTACGAGTGCTTTCCACCAGTTTTCCAGAGACTAATACTAAGAGAAGTGACCTGGAGAAGGATCCTCTTACCCTCCATCCCTTTTTAATTTTTTTTTTAAAATGGTGTTACATTGGCTACTTTCCAGTCCTCAGGTATGGAAGCTGATCTTAGGGACAAGTTGTATATACTTGTTAGAAGACTGGAAATGTCACATTTCAGTTCTCATCTGTTGACACTTGTATGTGAGGATCACTCCCGTAAAGATCTCTGTGCATTTTGTTCCACATTCTTGATGCCCTGTATATATCCCCAAGTAGCACCACTCTGCACACACAGAACATACCCCCACATGCCATTGTATCTGTGGAAGCTTGCTGTTGTACCTGGATCATCCTTGGGTTGATTTAAGTACAAAAGCGAGACTTTTAGCTGGTGGCGTCATTCATCTATTAAAGCATAACACTTTATTTCTTCATTTATACAAAGATGTAACTTAGCTGGAAAGTAACTGGGAAAGGGGTATTGTTTTTGTATCCGCCTGTTCATTTGGCTGGCTAAGCTTCAAAAATATAAGACATTGTTCTGTGCCAAAACTGGAAATGAAACATTCTGTTTCTCTTCCATGTGTTATTTGAAAAATACAGAAATAGAATAAAATAGAAAGTACAAAGACATGGAGCACAAACCACAGCAATGTTGCCTGCATGAGCCCTGTTGAAATTAGGTGATAGAAATCAGTTGAAAGCTTCTGCACAAGACACTTCCATGAATACACCAGGAGAAGCTCCCATGAAACGATGTCCGTTTTCACCTAAATCTATTAAAAGATATATCTGGATCACGTTCCCATTAGCAGCCTTGCTCATGCATCAGTTAACTGAAACTGTGGTTGCTGAAATCCCAACCCCTAAAGTCTTGCAGCAGATTGTAGTTGTGGAGCTTAGTGAAAGATTGAGGTCCTTTCTTCTCATCAGAAAGTTAATCTATCTACTATTATTTTCCATCCTACTAGGGAGGGGGGCATATTATGCTGCTTCTGGGGTAGTTTGCCTACCTTTGGTCCCCACCCTGCACTCAGCTCTTACCTATGGCTCCTAAAAGCTGTCAGCAAGTGACAGCGGCCACACCACAGGAAATGGTTTTGACTGGCAGGCTAAACCAGGTGAGGTAGCCAATGGGTCTCAAACCCTCAGTGAGTTAGAGATTTTTCCTGCATGCCAAGGCAGGCTCCAGTGGGTTGGGTGGGCAAGACCAATAGTGCGTCTAACAGTCATGAAGACACTTTCTGCACATGCTGTAGAGGGCAGTGAGAGGCAGATGGGGCTCATCAACCTGGGAAGGTAGCCCATCTTAGAGAACATAGGAGCCAAGTCTTAGGGGCTGAAGTCCCTTCACCCCACCCATAAAATATTTAAGAGGGCTTGGGCTTCCCAAAGTTTATGGGCATTGTCATTCAAACGGTGCATGGGATCAATTATGCAGGGCAGGGCTTACCTGGGCCACCCCAATATTTTATTCAAGTTGGTACCCCTGGAGAAGGAAAACACTGAAGCTAAACCTCCACTGCCTTGCGGGAGATCTTTGGGAGAAGAAAAGGTTTGTGAGCAAACCCTACACAAATGCAGAGCTGGATGGCGCCTTGTACACCTCCTTCCAAAAATTCCTGCAGCCTAGTTGATGCCCAACATATTGCTCTGCTTTTTTTGGACCACATCAACGAGGCCAAAAGAGAGGCCTTGTTGTCTGGGCAGCCCAGAACCTCCATACACACTGCAGGGCACCCAGGGGAGGTCATTTCAGCGTTGCTAATGTAGTAGTTGGACTTCACCCCCAGAGGCGTGCTCGATTATCTCTGGAGACAAGAAGCACGTGGTGCCACACAGGTAGTCGCAAAATGTGAAACTTGCCTTGATCATATGAGCCGTATATGGGGTTTGCAGCCTGTGGTCCTCTAGATATTGTTGAGCTACAGTTCTCTCCATCCCTGGTCACTGTCCATGTTAGTTGGGACTGATGGGAGTTGGGAGTCCAACAACAACTGGAGGGCCACAGTTGCCTCACCAGAGCCATCTGAGCACCATCTGCACTGGGATCTTCCAATAACTGGTCTGCATCAGTTAAACCTGACTTCCACCCATATTTGTAAAAGGAGGAATCAAGCCTCCAATGCACTTGTCTTGTGCCATGTTTTAATGCGGGCCGAGGGAACCGTTTCTGAAGGCTTATCTCCCCATCAGTGATGCTTGCCTAAATAAGGAAATGGAAAAGTTCAATATGTGTAGCATGGAGAGTTAAGAAAGCATTTCAGGAGTCTGGAACCTCCTCTGTTAAGTGGTTCTGGCATTAGTAAAAAGCAGCATGCAGGTCAGAAAGCCAAAGTAAATGTGCGCAGTGATGATATCAGCTGTGAGGCAACAGCACGTTACGGCTGGGGATGTGGTGCAATCTTGCAAAATCCATTCCATGGGACTGAAGGGCCTTGCCAGCAGCATATGCAAGCCAGGGCTCACGGCTGTTATTGCAGGCCCTTGATGTAAAGGCTCTTGAATCTTTGTTGGCTGGAATGTAACGTCTTGAAATCCCAGGGCTGCCATTTCTGCCAGGAGTTGACCACCAGCATCCCCTACTAGCATATGGAAACTAAAATGAATGTTCAGCTATTGGAGGAAAAGGTGTTACTTAGAGGTTTGGCTACGGAGTGACTGAAGTCACTTAGTAGTTTTGGATGAGGTTTGCAAAATAAACCCTGACTCTTGCAGTTATTTTCAGAGTTTTGCACCTGGTTAGAAAGCAAGTCAGTTCATTGCTTGGGATAGAATTGTAGAGTTGGAAAGGACCCTGAGGGAGTCTGTTCTGCTGTCAAGCAGCTCTTGCTGTCAGAAAGTTATTCCTGATGTTTAGCTGGAATCTCCTAGAAGACCAATGTGTATTATACCATGATACCAGGCAAGAATAATCAATGAATAGTTTGACTCTATGCACATTTACATAGGAAAAAAGACGCTGTAGTTCAGTGGGTCTTACTCACAGATAAGTAAGCATAAGACTGTAGCCCTAGCCTTATGGCAATTAAAATGTTTTATAGCCTGGCACAGACAATACTTTTAATGCAGCCCAATTTAGAAGTCTACAGTTCACTTGCCTGTATACATAAAAAGCCATTATTGACATACTGGAGGAAATATGACACTAAAATACTATACAGTATTCAAAATACTATATTCCGCTTTTCCACAGCCAGGATAATTAAGCACCACTTTTGTGTGGTGCATTAACTTTATTAGTAAAATGTTCTCAGAAAGACATTATGTTTGGATTACTAGATAAAGAATTAAAGGAAAACAATTTGTGCTTTTTATAAGCATGTAAGTGGACCAGCTCCAAGAAGTAAGCACTGAGATTAAATAAAAGCACTTGTGAACTGTGCCATTATGACCATTTAAGGGACAGAGTGACTGGTACATGCCAGGTATTTATGAGGATTCTTGCTCTTCTAGAAACTTATTTTTATCCACCATTAATTTCTACTTGAAATGAAAGTTTTGTAGCACCACAGAGAAAAGCTAAGAAGATTTCAAGTATTCTCCCTCTCTTTTCCTGATTACTCATATATCTGTATCTGTACGCAAGACAAAGAATAGTACAATGTAGTACTTATTCTGCCGTAGTCCTATTTATTCAGATAAAGAGTTTTGAAACGTTGTTATTGTTTAGTCATTTAGTCGTGCCCAACTCTTCATGATCCCATGGACCAGAGCGCACCAGGCACTCCTGTCTTCCACTGCCTCCCGCAGTTTGGTCAAACTCATGCTGGTAGCTTCAAGAACACTGTCCAACAATCTCGTCCTCTGTCGTCCCCTTCTCCTTGTGCCCTCAAACTTTCCCAATATGTTTTGAATATGTTTTGAAACATATTCTAATGCCATGCATTACAGAAATGAAAAAGGGATATCTTGGTAAGGCAAGCATTTTCTCTCTCCGGGCTATTTGAGAAACAAGACACAAGGCTGTAGTAGTGCATACTGGATAGTATAGAATGTCCACATGGCAATCTCTGATAGGTGCTTCCTTGTTAGACTCTTGACGGGGTGAGCTCCCATTGCTCTGTCCCAGCTCCTGCCAACCTAGCAGTTCAAAAGCACACCAGTTCAAGTAGATAAATAGGGACCGCGGCAACAGGAAAGCAAACGGTGTTTCCATGCGCTCTGGTTTCCGTCATGGTGTCCTGTTGCACCAGAAGCAGTTTAGTCATGCTGACCACATGATCCAGAAAGCTGTCTGTGGACAAACACTGTCTCCCTCAGACTGAAAGTGAGATGAGTACCACAACCCCATAGTCGTCTTTGACTGGACTTTACTGTCTGGGGTCCCTTACCTTTACCTTACTGTATTTAATGTACACATTTTTTTTAAAAAAATCAAATAAGAGCTATGGTACTCAGGGAAGGATAATTAGTGGAATACCAATGGGTGGAGAACCCTTCTCCATTTACTGTGATCGTGATGAAAATCCGCCCCCTGAATCTGCTATTTGCATTGGGAGGGAACACTTTATTGACTTCAGGGGAAAATTTCTTCCCAGTGCAGATAGCAGCTTCAGAGGACAGGTTTTCCTTGGGACTACGAGGAGGAAGGAAATATTTACATTTCATTCGTCCTTAACTTAGCAAGCCCTGCTTGAATTCAATTTCTTTTAAACCATGCTTCTGGTATTTTTCTTTATCTTCTTCAGCAATATGAAAACTGGAGACCAAACCAGCCAGACAGTTTCTTTTCTTCTGGAGAAGACTGTGTTGTTATAATCTGGCATGAGAATGGCCAGTGGAACGATGTACCATGCAACTACCATCTCACCTACACTTGCAAGAAAGGAACAGGTAAGGATTTTCAGACCAGGGTCACAAACTGCCACATGAAATACACAAGAAGTGCAGGCTTGTGAACTTACACGTGCAAGTCATAATGTCTGAAGACTAGCATATTTCATTGCAGGCCGAGCTATGTTAGTGCTGCAGAAATCAGCGCTGGCTGTGTTATTGAAACTGGCTGCATGCCATTATTAAAAATATGCTGAAACAAATGAATGCACTCTAAGTAGAATTCTTCATCCCTACTTTAGCTTTCTTGTAATTTCATGTTTCAGCTGTGTAAGAGAAAAAGGCAATGACATATGACTGCCATCCTAACTCCACTTATTTTAATTCAGCACTCAATTCAATAGGCTTTATTTCTGAGTAGATGTGGTTAGGATTGTGTTGTTCCACTTGTGAGATCCTTCAAAGAGCAGAGTTCCTTCTCATGGGGCTTTGGTTCCAAGGCTCCCTCATATGAGAAAAAATGCCTATATGCAAAGTACTCCCTTGGAACTGCCCCCCCGAGCAACCCTAGTTTTCTGGAGCTGGCGCGCCTTGCCCCCCAAATCAGACAAAGAGCTTAAAAGCTCTTTCGTGCTGGGTAACCCAGGCAGACCTGGCATGAAAAGAGCTTTTAACCTCTGTGCCTTGATTGTGGGGCAAGGCCGTCGAAGCATGCTTCTTCTTGGATGCTCTCATGACATCTCAGGTTGTTGATGTTATTGATGTTCCCGTGAGATTTCACATGAGCCCTCCTAGCCTTCCTCCAATGTTATAAACTTCTAGTGACTATTTAGGAAAGGTTGAAAATTGTTGTAATCAAATTACGTTATACTTCCGATTGACTAATTTAGTTTTTAAAAATGAAGGCTATGGGTCCCCTTTCATCAAACTCTCTAAAAATGACTGAGAACCCAGTCTGAATAGTGGGCTTTTTGGAGAGAGAAGGGAGCTTTGTCTGAGGTTGTAGGGTGGAAGAAAACCGACAATAAGTCTGAATTTGTACTTTTAGTTGCCTGTGGCCAGCCCCCAGTTGTAGAAAACGCAAAGACTTTTGGGAAGATGAAGCCTCGTTATGAAATAAACTCCTTGATCAGATACCACTGCAAAGATGGTTTTATCCAGCGCCATGTTCCAATCATCCGGTGCCAAGGGAATGGACGATGGGATTTGCCTAAAATTACCTGCATGAATCGTGAGTTGCCTATGCAAAGGGATTTGTGATTGCCAAGGTTCAGGCTAGACCCTCACCAGTCTGTCAAATGTCTTTGCATGGAGGAGGAGAGACCATCCCTGCCCCAACACACCTCTCCACTCTACCCTTTAGATAGTGTTATTTAATGCAGGTGTTCCTTCCATACAGGTGTATGACCATTCTGATGCTCATTTTATTCCATCATCTTATTTTTATGATGTGGGAGAATTGTGCCAATTGGACATCTGCACAATTGGATTTCCAGACAGAGAGCCTGAATTGCATGTGACTCTAGGATGGTTCACAGGTTACCCTGAATACAGTACAAGCCATCTTTGCACTTGTACAAACATTTGTGTGAAAGAGTGTACACTTGTTCATATGAACAGCTCTGCTGTTATGCAGGCAGGTACACAGACTGTACACTTGCTGAACAACACACATACAGTACTGTATGAGTGTGTAGCTCAACTATTTGTGCTCCCAGTTTCACAGACTGTACCCTCGTTGAATGTAATGTGTGAACACCCATGTTACCTCCATGCCCTCTCCTCCACCACACAAAGACTCTACGCTGGTCAGGAAATGTCCGAACCTGAGTTGTGTGTCTAACACAGTGCATCTCTTCATCATGCTTCTAGTTTTGCTGGCATGCTTACAACATTTTCCTTCTTTTCTTTCTCTTTTGTTTCCAGCATCCTCATTCCAAAGGACTTACTCTAAGAAATATTATTATAAACATTCTTCACCAGGAAAGGGAAACTCATTAAATTCATCAAAACATTTTCATCGTTGGATCAGGACATGGCAGGATTCAAGGCGCTGAACGCACTCTGGCAAAAGCGGGATGTTCTCCATGCCAGCCAAAGTCCTAACTTAACTGTGCCTTTTTAAAAATCAATTATAGGAGTATTACCAAGCATTTTTATTTTTTTGAAAACTTAAGGACCTCAGAACTCTCAGCACACATCTGTGATTGCTACAAATGCAAAAATCGAAAAGGGAGACATTGCCAGCCATCTATAGCATGTTAATGTTCATATGTCATTGATGAGGGAACATTAGAGTCCCTGTCCCAGCGTCCTATAATAATTAAAACTCTTCCATTTTAGCACCAATGATAATGTAAATAAGATGATTTAATGGTGTTTTAATGTGTGTTACGTTAAAAGAACAGCAACCCTGTATATACAATGAAATGTCACACTAAGTTCAAGTTTATTTATGGCTATTTGGCCTCAGAGGTCTTTAATCGGTTTTTGTTTGTTTGTTTGTCTTGAGGTACTTCATCAGACTGAAAATAAGTGTAAATTGCAGTCTGCTCTCTCTTTTCTTTTTGTAACCATGGGAGAAAACGGCTGTTGCAATGGCTGAAGATGAGCAAAGAAGCAGAGGAACACTGCTCTTTCCCAGCAGAGGTCCATAGAGAACTGTGTGATGAAACCTTACACATAAGGAGCACAGCAAGCAGGAACAACCCTGAACAATGGACTGCAATGTGGAACTTGACTTGCGTCCTTTTCAGCATTGGCACTGATTGAAAAGGGACTTACCTGGAGGACTTTTTTTAAAAAATGACAAGGAGGGCCTGTAGGAATAACAATAATGATAATGATAACAATAATAAGTGCTAATACAATAAATCTCAACCAGGGCCACTTTTTTTTTAACGACGACTTTTACAACACTAACCGTGGGTCTACATTACAGCTCTCTGCATTTTAAGATGGAGATACGATAGACCTACAACTTTTGTTGTACAAAAAAACCCGAACAAACGAAAAAGTAAATAATTTTGTATATATAAATATATATAACCATTTTTAATCCTTTTATAAAGTAATGAATGTTTGTGTATGAATGCTGCAGCTGTGAAGCGTACCTAAATAAATGAAGTAAGCCATACTGATATAATTTATTGGATGTTCTTTTTATCTTGAAATAGCTTGGTAGCTTGTTTTCAGCCTCCAAGCTCATCCTGGTGCATTTGGGAGAACTAGAGTTGGCTTCAAATGTTTTTGACTTGACTTGAGAGAATATATCTATATCTATATAATAAATGGGATCATGAGTGAGAGCTGTGTGACTTGTAAGCAATCAATACCTTGACTTGTGAATAATCTCTGTGTTCCTAGAACTATTGTAGATTTTTCTGCCTAACAGGCCTAGTATAAGGAGGGGATATGTCTCCTTAGCTCTTCTTGATTCATCTTCCATGGCCAGGTGGGGTACACTAATTGCAGAAAGTGGTACTTTCAAGGGCTAGGCTGGGTTGGTACTTTCAAGGGCTAGAAGTATCTTATCTCCAGGTCCATGCCATGCCTGGGGAGCAAGGGTGTGTCTTCCCTCTCCACACTTCTGGTATGCCTTCCTCACCTCCAAAGTTGCCACTGCCCACACAAGAGTGTGACATTCTAATCTGGCCTTGTGCATCAAGTCTAACACAGGACAATTTCTGAATTTTATCTGGGATATTGACCACACAAAAATGGGTCTGCTCTGCATAGATGCCTGGTGATATCAGAGATGCAGTATAGGCATTCCAGTAGTATGCAGAGGGACGTAATGTACGCTCTCTGTGTCAGGCACAAATGGTGGATCTTTGAACAAGTATGGTCCTATCTGGCCCAAAAGAATCCCCCCAGTTGCAATATTCTGTTTTTAGCTTTGTTGAGAAGAAAAGATCTGAAATGTTCTGACCAAAAACGTATTAAAGAAGAAAAATATTCTAGTTGTATCAGTACATGTGAAGTTTGTAAGTAGAAGGTAACATTAATCAGTAAGGGCTAGCTGATAGACTGACCTCTTCATAATCCAATTCTGTTGTGTACGTTTAGTATGTGATGTAGCTATAGTTGTGAACAGAGCTCATGTGTACTCTCACAAGTCAGGAAACTGGCCCTGGATTGGTGCAGCAATGTGTCTTCACACATAAATGTTGTGCGGCTAGAATTTCATATAGATGCAGCCTCAAGTGGTGTGGATTATTTACTTGTAAAGGCCTTCCTCTCAAGTCCCAGGTTATGGTCTGAAGGCACATTTTGCTGACACTAAGCAACTCAGTGCCTGGATGGGAAGACTTCCTGGGACCTTTGGTGCCATGATAGAAGAGAGGCGGGATAAAATGTAAGAAAACAAATAGTAACTCTGATTTTGGCATGTTCCCCTAGGTAGTTTACAGTTTCCCACTGCCTGAAACCTCTTTCAGCTGAATTAATGCACCCTGAGAACTTGTGGTAACCATAGACTGATTAAATAATGTGTGAATCTATGGTAGATTAACACAGTTTCTTTCCCCTGTGCAACAATCTGCAAACAAAATATGGAGGAATCTAAAAGAAACTGGGCCATTTATTAAATGAGCTTCAAGACAATGATGCACAATATCTGGCTGGCAAAAAAACAGAGTTGGAGAGGAGTGGTGAGATCCCATTTCAGGTGCCCTGTTGTGTGATGATCAGAAGCAAAACTGAACCATGCTGTGGGAAATAGGTGTGCTAACCTTCCATGTTAAGACAGAGGTAGTTGGCAGGTAAGCTTGCTCACCAAAGGTATACAATGAGCATAAACAATATATAGCTTCATTTTGTTGTACATTCAGTAGCTTCACTCTTACAAAGGCCCAGGGGTTCCCAAACGGACCAGTTTTGTGAAATATAAAATCACATTGAGAAGAATCATGGTCTCTCATAAAAAGCTACCACTGTTTTGAACTGTACATTTCTTTCCTTTTCTATACCCATAATACTTTTTTCACTATTTGTATTCTATTTTGTATGGTGTGTAATGTGAATGTTTTGGGGTTTTTTGTGAAAGAACTTTAGAAACCTTGTTAATTTTTTATATATATCAGCTTCTGGCTCACCAAAGAAATCTTGTTTTGCTCTACTGTGATATGTTCTGTTTATTGCATGTCTTCAAATTTAAGTCTATGTAATGTCAAGTTCTACTGATGAGTCAAGTCAAATAACCAAGAACAACAAATACTGAGTGATGCAAACACTTTCATAACTTTTTTCTACATTTCTAATAATAACTTTTTAGCTGATTAACCAGGGTCAATTTTTTTGATTGACTTTTAATGGGAAATTGATTTGACCATAGTCAATTAGATGCAGGTAATTTATGAAATCTGTTTTATAATATACCATATAAATATATATATAAATATAAAAAATAAATCTTGTGTAAACTGAGATTATTCTCAATAAACAGTATATATATGTCCTTTTGTACAAAAATACACTAGTGTAGGTTTTATCACTGTTTTTCACCATTTGTACTGAAACAGACATTTTGATCTTGTTGGTACCAACACAAGGATTACTGCTGTTATTCCTGAGACTCACTGACAAATCAAGGTAAGTGGGGGAGAGGGAACTGAAGAATTGCTGAACCTCAGCTCAGCCAAATAATAATACAAAGACTTCAAAGGATTTGAAAGTGGGGATATACTTTGCAAAGTAGAGGTGCTCTATCATTACAAAATAAAAAATAAAATCATTTGGCATTGTGCTAAGTAAGTGCATGTATTTCTGAGTCATGCCTGCCCTCCTTCTTAGTTGATTTCTTTGTGAAGGTTGGTCTTTGAAACAGTTTGCCAGTCTTAGTGAACATGTGCACTGTCTGGTCCTTACACCACCATGGTTGCTAACCTTTGGCCCCCCAGATTGGAGCTAGACTACAACTCCAATCTTCCCTGACTATTGGCCATGCTGGCTGGTGCTGATGGGTGTTGGGATACAATGGAATCTAGAGGGCCACAGGTTAACCTGCTTTACACAATAAGCCCATGTTCCCATTCTCAAAGTCAGTGGTCTGGGGCATGGGTAGGAAAACTAAGGCCCAGGGGCTGGATCTGGCCCAATCGTCTTCTAAATCCGGCCCGCGGACGGTCCGGGAATCAGCGTGTTTTTACATGAGTAGAATGTGCCCTTTTATTTAAATTGCATCTCTGGGTTATTTGTGGAGCATTGGAATTCGTTCATTTCCCCCCGTTCAAAATATAGTCTGGCCCCTCACAAGGTCTGAGGGACTGTGGACCGGCCCCCTGCTGAAAAAGTTTGCTGACCCCTGGCTCTGGGTAATGATCTCAGTTCACTGAATCAAGGTTTGCTGGATCAAGAGCAACCTTTTAAGTCCTTGCACTCTTGCTTGTCCCTCCTCTTGTCTCTTTTACATCTCATTTCAAAGAAGGTACTAGGAATGCATGAACATTTTCGTGCTAAATTCTTTGTGCACAATCCAAGCAACCACATCCAAAAGACCAGTGGTTTCTGCGTTCTCCAAGGGATTGTGCACCAGACACCCACCAGCCCTCAAAGGGCTCGCCTTCACCATTGCCTGATCCTGTTTCCATTCAGTGGCCTATTTACCTGGGTTTGGAGAAGGAGGGTACAGTGGCGGAGCTTCATGCTCCGGCCCTGGGGGGGGGGGTGGAGAGCAGGTGGGGGCAGGGCTGGTGTGCACCCTGGGGGCGTGGCACGCCACCTGCAGGGGCGTGGTGCCCAGAGCGGGCGGGGTGTGTGTGCAGCCGCGATGGTACCCCACCGGGATTGCACTGCCAGGGGCTGTGCACTCCCTCCGCACTCTCCTCCGCCACTGGGAGC
This sequence comes from Podarcis raffonei, assembly GCF_027172205.1. Lineage (NCBI taxonomy): Eukaryota > Metazoa > Chordata > Lepidosauria > Squamata > Lacertidae > Podarcis > Podarcis raffonei. Next base: position 32,264,015 of record NC_070612.1, read on the forward strand.
ATGCTTCAAATGTGGTGGCAGGCATGCCAGCTCCTTATCAGGCTATTTTACCACCAAGAGGGTTCACAATATTAAGTTTCAGCATCCCTGTCAGATATCTGACGCCCTGTGTGCTCCTTATCCCTAAAGTCTGGCTAAACCTCCTCTAAGCCAGCCATGCCCAGCCTGTGGATTGCAGCCCACTGGGCAAGTGGGTCGTGGACTTGGTAAGTAAACCCCAAATAATTATTGCATTTACCGGTAATCCCTAACTCATAGGATGAATATCCCTTACAGCTTTTTGTTTGGCTGGCCTATTATAATGATGTGTTGACACTTGTAACTGAACATCAGCGAAGCCCAAGGCTTACATTTTAACACATGGGAGCTGCTTGCTGGTGGCAGAGCTGTTGACAGTTTGCCACAGGCTGCTCATGCAGGGTGTGCATAGGTGCCTGTGATGTGCAGGTGCTTGTCACCAGATCTGCTGCAGGGAACAGCTTGTAATTGAGCCAAGGGTGATCTGAAGTTTGCTTAGGTGAAATAATAATTAAAAGCATTAGCCGATGTAACAATAATGATTTGAGAGTATGTCTGACAACCATCACTGACCAACTCATCGGCAAAATGCAAGCTCAGCCATCCCACTGATGCTTGCCAAAATGGACTCTATTGTAAATAGGATTAAAAAGCTTACTAGTTCATTATATCTAACGCTGCTTGAGTAACGTTTTAGAATAAAAATTGTACAGCTTACGGAGCAATATCCTGCAATTAGATGGTTGGTGTTTTTACGTTCCCATGAACAAAACTGAATAACTTTGTAAGTACTATAAATATTTCAACAAATTCCACATTAATAGAAGCATTAAGTAAATTTTTGTTGAGGTGGTTATAAATTAGGCAAACGTGCAGTTAAAATGCACACAGCCAATGGCTGCCAAAGACCAAAGGTCCAAAATTCATGTGACAATAAAACGAAGGGTCAACCTACCAAGTAAAATTGGACTTGTGGGTTGCCACACCAAAACAGATGGGAACTACTGCTCTATGTCACTTCTCTCTCTTTTTCTTTGTTTCTATGCTGTCACTTTTGGGTTGTTCTTCCCTTAATCTGCATTTCCCTCTTGTTCCACTGACTTCTCCTGTCTGCTTTACTAACTCTTTTACTTAGTTCCATTAACATTGCAACACATTGCCAAAGGCTCCATTCCATCTTCTGTTTTTTTCTGTTCGTTTACCCTGCAATAGTTCATTGCCCACTGATTTAACACTCTACTGGGTCTTTTGTTCATTTAATTTAAAGATAACCTTGAAAAATATAAGCACTGCTCACATGTTCCCTGAATGCTTGTACAGGGCAGAATGGGATTGAACCAGCTTGTGTACCTCCTGGACCTATGAGTGCTTGGTGCCATGTCTACAAGAGCCTAAAGCCATTCAAACTGTATGAGCGATAGGCTCTGTTAATGTGATTGAGGACCTTTGAATGGGCAGGGCCCACAATCAAATGAACAGGTATGTTTGGGTGTGCAGTTCATATACACACTGGATCTGTCAGACATGCCAAACACGTATACAAGGCAGGAAGAAGATTGTGAGTAGGCAACACGCAACACAAACCCAGAGAACATCTGAACAGGGCTATAGTTGTCCTACAATATGCTTTCAAAATATACTTCAGCAGCTGCAGGGTACGAAATTGCATGGGTCTGCTTTAGGCAGAAGATGCAACCCAACTCAGAAATGATTAGAACAAACCTGGCAAGATCAGTGTCTTCATGCTGTGGCAGTGTATTGGAAATAAAAGCTGACTTGTGAGAACCTGTGTTGATATCTGCAGCATGCTCTCAGCTTCCCACCACACACATTTACAGAGCTGAGTGGTCCAAACTCTCTCTGTTAATGGACACCTACATTTGCTTTCCTACATTATGTTTTAAGTTATGGGCGCAATCCAACACCACCTCTTTGTTTATAGGAAAGGTTTTATACACATAAATACAGAACTTGAAATGAATAAATGCCAAGAACACCAGGATTTGCTGAATAGCACCTGGGTTCTCAGCATGCCTTAGCTTTAAAAGGAAGTGGACAAATGCATAAGCCCTTCCTGTGCTATGTTTGTATATATGCAAGAAGAACATTCCTTCGATTTCAAAAACGTAAGCGTGAGATGTCTGAAAGACTTAGGAAACTGCTGTTTTCCTGCAGCATATACTGAACACCTCTCCTTCCGACGCTACCTTGCTTCTCGCTTTCCTTCTCTCTTCCATACACCCACCCACAAAGCATGCACATCTCTTTGCAGAGAAACAGAAAGGTAACAGCTCACAGGACCATAGGGAGTCAGTCGCTGGTCCATTTTGCTCAGTTTTGTGCACACTTAGTGGCAGAGGCTTTCCAGGTTTTTCTGCAGGGAGTCTGTTCCAGCCCAACCTGGAGATGTCAGGGATTAGAACCTATAAACGGTAAACCACCTTGTGATCCTCAGATGAAGGGCAGCATATAAATTTAATAAATAAATAAACCTGGGACAGTGGCGGAGCATATGCCAGCGCTGCCCAGGGTGGGCGCCCTCCCAGCATAGCTGTCAAGCGTCCCTTATTTGGTGGGACAGTCCCTTATCCCAGCACAATGTCCCGCTGCTGTCCCTTATTGATGATGTCCCTTAAATTTCCCGGGTTTCAAAGGAAGCAGCTCCTCTCCCTCCCTCCTTGCCGACCAGGGAGGAGGGAGGCTCCAACTGTGTTGCTTGGCTGCGTTGCTCACCCAATAAGAAGTCTAAGAATGACTGGGGGGGTGGAGCTTGCATGCCTTGTGTTGATCAAATCAGCTGCGTTGCCTGGGGACTCGCCTTTGCTCAGCGTTTCCCAGCGGAGAGGTGACGGTGGTTTTCCTTGAGGCTTGAGGCTTCATTTGGCTGTTGGCTGGGCTTTCTGCCTTTGGCTCAGAGGGGCTCAGAACTTGAACATACCTGTGCTTGGAAAATCCTTTATTTTGGCTGCTGATCCCTTATTTTCGAGGCTGCTGGTCCCTTATTTTCAAATCTGTAAGTTGACAGCTATGCCTCCCAGCCGTGGGATAGCTGCTTGGGTGCCCGGAGCGGCGCACTCACACTGAAGCCAGGGGCGGAGTGAGCCGCCCATGGCAGACATTCGGCGCACACCCGCCAGTGACTCCCAAGCCTCCCCCAAGCTGTCAAAATGAAGGGGGAGGGGGGAATACCGCTGGTTGCGGCTCAGGGTAGGCTCAGGGTAGGCTTGGGAGTCGCAGGTGGGCGGCACGCCAAATGTCACCCCCCTCAGTGAGGGCACCCGGGGTGGTTTGCCCCCCCCACTCCTTCCTACGCCCCTGACTTGGAACCGTCTGCATGTAAAGTTGTATACAGTGGTACCTTGGGTTAAGTACTTAATTCGTTCCGGAGGTCCGTTCTTAACCTGAAACTGTTCTTAACCTGAAGCACCACTTTAGCTAATGGGGCCTCCCATTGCCACCGCACCGCCGGAGCACGATTTCTGTTCTCATCCTGAAGCAAAGTTCTTAACCTGAAGCAGTATTTCTGGGTTAGCGGAGTCTGTAACCTGAAGTGTATGTAACCTGAAGCATATGTAACCCGAGGTACCACTGTATGCTGTACCACTGAGCTGTGCCCACTCACCCAAAGCACTAAAATACAGCCTCCCCAAAGTTTTGCAGCATCCTTCAAGTCACAGGTTCAAACTCCAGTCAGAGGAGTTGAGGTAGTAGCGCTGGTTTGACTCGGCAAAATATAGCTTCATATGTGAAAATAATAGTCCTAGAATTCGGACAGTTTTTTTTTTACTCAGGATGAAAAGATTAAATAAATAGCCTGAAGCATACCTGCTGAAATGTAGAGGTCAACTGCACATTATATACAAATGCACATAAGCTTCAACTTTGTATTTTTTTCCCTTCCTGAAAAGCAGTCTTGAGGGGCTGCAATGTTGCACAGTGGAAGAGCAGTGTGGGGAGCCTGCTTAACCCTTTCCCCACCAGCCGTATTGTCAATTAAAACTGCCTGCCCACCACAGCTCCCCGTGCACTTTCAGATGCATGATTACTCTCATCAAATGCATCTTTCACGCTGCAATTTAGAAAAGGAGCTTGGGACAGGCATGATTGTAACTGAAAAACAACCAGCACAGAAAGGAACATAGGAATCTGCCTTCTACTGAATAAGACCATTGAGCAATCTAGCTCAAAGTAGCCTACTGTCTCCAGGGTTTCAGACATACCCCTTCCTGGAGATGCTATGAATGGAATCTGGGACCTTCTACATGCAAAGCATGTGTCCTGCCATTGTGCTAGAGTCCTCTCCTTTCAGCAATCACTTCCCCACTCCTGCACCCAAAAGCACAGCTTTTAATTTCCAAGGCTGCTTTTAATTAAAAAACAACAACAACAGAGAGAGAGAGAGAGAAGAAACAAGGTTTAGTACAGGCATTTGTGTGTATATTTTTGCCCCTTAAGCTCAAATCCCACCAAAGTCTGTATAATATAAACTAATATAGTTTAACTTACTTAGACTGTGACATTGCTTTTCACTAACAGCACAAAGCATGGGAAAACTTGATCATTTCTAAATACACATTTTTTATTTTACAAAAAGTTAATTGTGTTGCAATGAAGGAAAAAAGCCAAAATTAATAAGGAAGCTTTTTAAAAATAATAATAATAATAACTTGATGGCTCAGGATAGCTTTTTGATTCACGGCGCCAGAGTCTCTTCCAAATGCAGTCCCTCTGCGTCCAAGAAAAGGAGTGAAAGCCAAGAAACAGTGCAGAACCATCTGGAGGTTATTAGGGTTTAAATCCTTGTGTTGTAGGAGTGATGCCTCAGACAAAGCAAATTTGCGCCAGCAGCTGAACAATAGCTATCAGAAAACAGTGCCAGGAGGACCACCCCAACCTGTCACAGGGCCCTGAAACAGCCTTTCTTTCTGTAGGCTGAAGGCACAGGCATTGAGGGACCACCAGAAAAAGGTTGCTGTCACTTCCATATCCTAGCATGAAACTACTTCTTCTATCCTGGATGTTGGTACTAGGACTCTTGTCCCTATTCCCCACCTCCCAGATTGGTGCATTGTGGGTGGATTCTGCAATATGTTCTTGGCATAATACTAATGCATTCGGATGGATTTATTCTGCTTTCCTCTTTAATTATTTCTTAAATTTCTATACCACTCTTCATCCGAAGATCACTGGGCGGTTTACAATATAAAAACACCAAAAAGCAAAGGCAGACTTTGGCAATATGGCGCCCTGAGCGAAGACAAAATCCCCCTCCCCCGAATATTTCTTATTTTAACAATAATTCCTTTTGGTACAGTTGCTTATTAACAGGTATTCTCAGTAAGTACCCATATAAAAATAGGTTTCTTCTTCTCCTTCTTCTTCTTCTTCTTCTTCTTCTTCTTCTTCTTCTTCTTCTTCTTATTATTATTATTATTATTATTATTTTGTGCTCCGTCGGTTCAGAGCCCTGTGGAGGGGAACCGCCTGCACCCACCCAAAATCCGGCACTGCAAATTACATTCCATAGTAAAACTGCAACAACAACCCTGCCCCATCCTTGAATCGCTACCGTATCATTGCTCTCTGGTTAGCACAGTAAACGCAAGGCAGCACCACCCAGAACATGTGTGGTCTGAAAAGCTATGTGATTTCAGCAGGACATTCAGTGATTGGAAATGAAGCCATAAGAGTGCTCTGAAATTTTAGTAAGCGCAAATGCTGTAAAAAGTGGGATTGTGTATGATTGCCCCGACAGCATCATGAGTACAAATGAATTCCCAATAATTTGCACATTTAGTAAAAATAAAAAGTAATAATAAAAAAGTATAAAATGAGTGGACATCTGGAGGGACCCCTTGGCTACAATTATCAACCTGGGCAGGTAGCCCACTGAGGTGAAGGTGTAAACACTGATCCTAAACATCTGCTGCCTTGCTTCGAGAGTAAATCCTGAGGAAAAACCTGTACCCGCTGCCTTGTGGGACATCTATGGGAGAAGAAAAGCTAAGGAATAAACCCTACACAAATCCTGAGTAGGGACTTTGGATAATGTATGGCAAATTCAGGAAAACAACGTTATAATACAGTACACACTTGAAGTAATGGATTCAGCTGCTGCAAAGGCCCTGGAACACGTTCCGGTGAACTGAGAAATCCTAGTTCTGTTGAAAAGCCATGCCTATTACGGAGGTACAGTGGAAAGACTGTTATTTCTGTGAGCTGATCTGCCACACGTAGGTTTTAATTTCCTTCAAGAAATGTGATTTTGAACACATTATTTTTAACTTCCACACACTGTAATTTGAGCATGCAACCACTAGATGTCAGCCACAGGAGGCTTTATTGCCTTGGATCTGTTAAGATTGGTTTTGGAAAGGGCGAGGGTTGGCTGCTGAATGGAAGAAGGGTAACTGTTTACTCATAACACCTACTTGCCGAGAGGCATTTATCTCCCTTTTAGAATTCAGGGAAAGCCTTCCACTGGTTATTATGAAAATGAATTTATTCTCACAGAGTCCAGCGAAGTGGGCTATAGTCACTGCATTTGGAACAGCCACAGCTGGAGTCTCCCAGGGTCCAAAGTTTCAAAACAACATTGTTAATGGGTGCGGCTTGCAGTTTGGAGCCATAATGGAAGGGACACGTTGTTTTCATTTTGAGGAGAGGCACTCCTCCAGTCAGATTTAGGAGGGGACATGGGGCCCCCACTTTCCAATTTACTTTTGTGACATTGACATTGACATTGACATAGATCTGCCAATGGAAGTAGACCCGGGTATATTTTCTGTTCCTCAGCTACTACTGTTTTCCCACAGATAATGTGGAACAAAAGCACATCATTTTCAAAAAGTGGAAATACATGTGTTACAACAACAGCAAAGTCAAAATGTATTGTGTGACTGGAATCATAATTTTATACCGCTACAAAGGAAAATGGGAAGTTCAAAACCCAAGGGGTTTCATACCAACATGATGAATTTTGTATTGTCCAGCATAGGACTGTAAAATGGTTAATGCATAAAACTTGATTCTGAATGGATCTACACAGTTCTGATGCAAATATGGAAACGAAGAAGATGGGGCTGCTTTACTGAAGCAGTAACCTTTATGTCTGAATATTAAAAGGTTATGTATAAATTATCTGATTGTGGAGAGGAGAGTCAGACATTAATAGCCTTTGCCTGAGGGCACTGCAAAACAGTTTCTCTGCCAAGTAAACTTATTAAATAGCCTTTTAATCAAATCAATAATTCACAACCAGTGGATAATGTTACAATGAGCTGAGACGGAGTCAAAGATTAATAACACAAAGAGTGTTTTGGAGGAAGGCTACTCTATCGCTGATGTTGCTTCAGATGTCATCTTAGCTGGAGAAATACATTTTTGGAGTGGGAGGAGTTCCTTATTTTTTCCATGTCCAGTCATGATCAAGACCCAGTGCTAAATGCATTACTTTCCTGTAAATCTTGTGGTAATATAGTGATAATTTTAATACCTGGTGACACACCTGTAACATGACTGACAACACAATATGTTTCCTTAGAATAAATGCCACTGAATTCAGTGGTGCTTACTCCCATTAAAGTCTGCACAGGATTGCAGCCTCGGCTGTGAACCTACATATACATTCCTGCCTCATTTTTGCCACAGTCATTGCTTCAGTTCTTAGTAGGCCTCAGTTCTGGAGTTGTGGAGAAATGGTTGCCCCCCAACCCACCACACCATTACCTCAGAATGAGTCTTTGAAAATATAGCTGTCATAACCTGTGCTAGACTTTGCTGGTTTGGAAGACAGCAATGAAGCAAATACATGACACACATTAAGCTTATAATGATGGTGAGTCACTGTCCAGCTATATCAAGCTGCGGTGGACACCATCTTAAAAGCCTTAGAAAAAGGAGGGAATGGCCCAATAGATTTTCTTCACTGTTGGAAAGCAAGAAAATCTTCCAAAGGTATTCTAAGATTTGACAATGGCACAAGCAAATATATTATAAGAGATATGTGTCGGAAATAGGGCACTTTGTCCTATTTACTTGGTGCAGGATTCTTCTTTAGCTGTTGCAGAACAAACAGTGTCTTGTGCAAGTGCTAAAGGCCTGGAAAGAACTAAGCTGCCAATATGTCATAAGTGTAATTCATGAGCAAATAAAGAATTGTAGACACATAGAGAAGTGTTTTCCTGTGTAAATGTTAAGGTTCACTCCTCTGCAACATCTCCTGTACTTACTTACTTACTTACTTACTTACTTACTTACCTACCGTACTTACTTACTTACTGTACTTTTCTATACTGCCCTTCATTTGAGGCAGTTTTCCTTTAAGTTACAGGATTTCTCCCTCTATGTCTCTCTCTCTCGCTCTCTCTTTCTCAACCATTTTTAGATACTCAAGACAAGAAAGGAGTAAAGAGCCTCCCAGGCTTCACACCTTGCCTTACTTTACTAAGATATCCCGGAGAAGAAACAGAGAGGCACATTGTGAGAACAGAAAATTTTGATTAATTGGCTTTGCTGTGTGGCCGTGTGTGTGTGTGTGTCATATAAAACCAGCTGCAATTGCCTGGCCAAACCAAGATGATCACAGCCAAAAATGTCAAGGAAAGTGTTTCTGGTCTCCTTTTTTCCTACCACAGTGGGTCTGAAATAGTCATAGAAAATTCCTCTTGAAGGTAACTGCAGAAATGTTCTGTGTAAATGTTTTGTTTAAGGGTGGGGAGAGGGAATCACCTTCCTCACACACCCTAGAAAAATGTTGGGGAAAGTGGTACGTTATTTTGGACGTTTGCTTCAACACCGAGGACAAAGACGCACTGTTACTTCGTTTTACTGGTTGGCTGAGTTGCTTGGATGGTTTTTGCCAAGGACAAGCTTATACAGCTTATTCAGTCTACACAAGGAAGCATGTACTTAACTCTTCCATCGAAATCAATGGGACTTGAAAGTGCTTAATGTTGGCTGGATCACACCCATCAAAAGAAAGAAATGACAGACAGAAAGTAAGAAAGCCTTGAAATACTTCTTTCCATCTCCCTCAGTCTAAATTTAATCTGCAGGCTGCGGTAGGTTATGTGAAATATGTTTGCCATGTGTGGAGATTGCATGTGTCAGATCTGGTAACTTTCAGCAGTTGTGTGTAGAAATTGGCACAGCCAGTCTAGGCACCCTCACTCACTACCTGAGGAAGTAACGTGATTTGATGTTCAACGAAGGCAACCTGGTATGAGTTAATCACCAAAAAAAGACATGTAAACCAGCCCAGAGTTGCTCCTACTGTCAGGGGAGGGAAACCTTCCCAGCTGGTGGGTCACATTCCTTTCTGGGGGGCCACACACCAGAGCTGGGCAGGGCCAGAGACAAAAAATGGGTGGAGCACTGGATGCGACTCTTATTTCTGTACAGTAGACTACATTCAGATGATGCACACATCTCCCTTTGTCCAGGCAAGCAGGAGCCATTATCACAATTCATTCATGCACACATTTCAGCCAGAAGAAATCTCTTGAGGAAGCTGCAGAGCAGGACTAGAGAGGGTTGTTCCCTGGAGAGACGGGATGTGGTTCAGGAAGAGGCATGGCCTGCAGGTAGACCTGAGGGCCTGAGAAAGGTGCCTGGAGATTACCACTGGCCCCTGGGGCTGAGGTTCCTCATGACTGCTTTAATCCAAGGTCAATGGACCCTGTCATGTTGCACAAGGAGAAGAGAACCCTCGGGTGTATTTTCCTTTGCTACAATGTCTTGGTTCCCCCTTCACTTTGTATGTTCATAAAATATTCTGTTTACTGTCTGCATAAATTATTCTGGCATACCCAGAGAAGAAAGAAGGATTTTCTAGGTGTATGACTTGGCTGGACTGACCATCTAAACATAGAGCAGAATGCTTGGTTAAGCTCTTCTCTTGGAAAAGCAAGGGATATGGCAACCATGGCAGTGTGTAAAAGATTTAATTATGTAATTAACAGTAGTCATTCCAAAAACAGTTCACAATGGTAAACAGCAACCACTTTGACTTAATCAAGCTGTATGAGTACAGAAGTATGCATATATTCAAGATTCATACCCACATCCACTCAGTTCTTCATGAATTTCTAAAATTCAGTATGAAGCCTCTGACTGTGCACAAAACCTTTCCTGTAGTTTTGTATACTGGATGGTTGGTGGATGATAACTCATCGGAAAAGAAGGACACCCTCTTTCCACAAGCTCAGAGGGATATTCCAGGGTGTGGTCTGAAGGCATGTGATGCAGCAACCTTGCTGAAGCGAAACAGGTGTGGGTCTGGCTGGTGTCAGCATGGCAGACTGCCTGGGAACTTCATGTACACCAGCTTGGGTTCCACAACGGAATAAAGTTGGGTTGTAAACAAATAACAACTCTTCTTAAGTGTGGCTACTTCGAACATTCTGGCAGTGACCGTCTGTTCAAGGATTCAGCTCTGGCTCGATTTGTGCTGGGTCCAGTTTAACGGCTGCAGTGTCAATAATATACATATTGCTGCATTAGAGGTTGGCTAGCTTGCTGTGCCTCCTGACATGGCAAATTGGCACTACTTGCTGAAATGGTGCCACCTCATCCCTGTTTCAGCAGTGCAGCTCAAAAAGTGGCTGTTGCTGAGCCTGGAGAGGAACTGGTGTCAGATCATAGCTTGATGCCAGCAATTGTAGCATCATTTGAGTGCTGGGAGCCTCACACCTGCTGAATAAACTTTTAAGGTAGTGTTTGTTCTGTTCTGTTTTGTTTTTGCAGAGAGGGCAAAATTGTCAGCAAATTCAAATATTTGCACGCTCTCCTTCCTGCAGCTGGCAGAGTCAGGACTGCAGCAGCATAAAGAATGATGCTTTTTTCTAGTCCTTAATGTGTTCTATATCTGAACAGGCTCAGCATCTAGACCACTGGGCTGGTTATAACTGTGGATGTGTGTGGTCTGGATCCACATTGGATCTGCGCTCATGAAAGTTATACAGTCCCTTAATTCTGGCTGTTTTTTAGCGTGTGAAGTGCTGCTCAAAAGGTACACTATTGGGGAAGAAATATCTGGGTATTTATATTATTTAGCATCATTTGCATAATTTATAGTTTCTTAAGATTTTTTCCCCTTTCCAATTCCCACAGCATACTCCTATATTGAATTAAAAAAGAAAAAAAACCATTTCCATACCACCACTTCCCTGTTTTAAAAACTGAACTTGGTATAAATGGAGCACGTCTCTTCGTACTGGAAACGCAAGAACCTTTACAATAAACTGTTACCACATACCGGTAATTTATTTTTACAATATGAGGCTATGTTAATTGACATACCTCAATTAATACAAAACACAGTTTAGTATAACTTTATGTAGATGTTTATTTGGTAAACAGATGAAAGAGAAACAGGTCCCATTCCAGTATATCATCAGTACTGGGGAAACATCTGCATTGGTGTAGCTCTCAAACGTCAGGATCTATTCTGAACCACCTTAAGCAATAGCCTTATTTGCATTTCACTTTAAACCATGGTGAAAATGATATAAGCTATGAAGGTGAAGCTGCAGCATGCTCAGGCATGATGTAAAAATCATGAGCACTTTGCTCACCTGTTGCTTCCATGCTGCTAGGATCTAAGCCATGGTTTTGCTTAGCATTCTATCCGAACCTGGGTTTGTGGTTTGTTTCTCTCCACATAAATCATGAGCTCTAAGTAATGTTTGTTCTTAAGTTAGTGCTTGTGTTTGTTTGTGGGAAACAAACCCTGAGCCTGGGTTCAAATCACTAAAGCCAACCAATGCTTAGCTACCAGTGGTGCAGCACGAGGGATGGAATCCTAAACACATGTATTACTAATAATTTTAATGATAATAATGATAGCAATAGCATACACCACCTTTCATCTCAAGAAGACATACCAAGGTAGCATTAGGAAGTAAGCGGAACCTACTTCTGAGTAAATAGGCATAAGATTGCACTGCATGCAACCTTGGGAGGCTTCTCAGCAAAGTCTGCTTCACATGGATCTTGGCAAAGGATAAAAGAGAATAGCCCCATATTTGCCATCCTCAGCTACCTGTAAAGTGTGGAATACAAATGTGATGAATAAAAGACAGATTAAAAGTGCATGCAGACCTTTCATAGAAGAATTCCCTTGAAGTTCTGTATATGGCTTTCTCTAGAAGCAGCATTCAAATTCACTTCATCTCTCTCTCTCTGTGTGTATCTGTTAAACTAATGTGGTTAGTTGTACAAGTTTTTACCTCCCCCACCACATGCCCAATTATAGTACTTTCAAAAAGCAGAGTGGAGCTTTCCCCGATGGCTCTAATGGAATACTTAAATACTTTATAAAGGCAGAGCCATGATCAGAAACACTGACCTGTGTTGAGTGTGCTGGCCCACAAGTGTGAAATGGATAGGCAATCCGATATGCTGGAAACAAGACTCTTCGATGTCAGTAAGATTTCTAGGGCACCCAAAACATGTTTACTTAGGCAAAGGATACTTGCCAAACCTATGAGGAGTAGGAGAAGACTGGAATGTGTTTCTCAGAGATCCAAAACAATGCACAGAGGATGCTTCTAGATGGGGGTTAAGATTGCATCATTCAGATATCACAAAAGAACTACTGGCAGTTTTTAAAAGAGACTTTCTGGATTCTTTCCAAGAAAGTATAAATCAGGGTTAAACAAAGGGTGGTAGGGGTGGGGAGAAGCTGGTATTTTGCTGTCAATAATGGAGTGTAGGTGCTGTGAAAAAATGGTCTGCGTGCATCCATCCCACAATATACTCTTGTCTGGAATGATCTGAACTCTATTGGAATGTAGAGTAAGAGTGAGAATTCCATAGAGACAATGTGTGTGATACTATCCAGAGCTACTAAACTTACATTACTCAAAGGTGTTTTTGAAAGATCTGTAGTGCATGTATGCCTAAATATATGGCTATATTTTCACTTCAGATAAAGCTGTTGATGCTTCAGGTAACCATGGTTAAGCAAAAGAAGTTCAATAAAGCACAGATATATATATTCTGTAAGGATACTATTTTTATTATTTATGGAGGAGCAATTTGACATATCCCAGAGATGAAGCATATCTGACTTCCTAGTGGTTCCTTGGAATAATGCACACTTTATGACTACACTGTGGCTTCCGCTAACCCTCTGTGATAGAATTCTTACAGTGCAATCCTAATTGCGTGTTGAGGTCCCCAATCCACCCCCCAAAATAACTCACAACGGACACGTAATTTTTTGTTTAAGATTTTTGGCATGATTTTGGCCACAACTTTATTAAAATACAAACTGTGAGTGGTTGTTTAGGCATTGGTTAAGACTATCTGTCCCCCCGCCTGGGGACAGAACTGACTTTCGGGCACCACCGAAAGACAGTGCGGGGGAAAGCAAGTCGGGGAGGAATTGGGGCTGAGACACAGCCCTCAACTCTCACCCGCCTGCTCCCCGAAGGCTTGCCGGCCCTAGTCCCATTCCAGGGATTGGACGAAAAGATGGCAAGCCCCAGGATTCCTTTAACGGAATTCCCTTTCCGCAGCAACCATGGAGGGGCAGGCCCAGCCTATCCTAACCCCTCCTCCACCAGATTTATAACCAATGCCTAACCACAACCTTACAAGTTGTGACGATTTGCTACGCAGTAGGCAAAAACCACCCAGCCAGCCAATTTGCCAGGTGGAAAAATTCCTACCAGGCCCCTGCTCAAAGGCAGACGACCCCATGACAGGCATAGCAAGGTCAACGCAACAACCCCTTATTCTAGGGCGGGTGGGCGGGTGATCCGTTGCACGCAGCAAAAGAGAAAGTAGAAGGCTGCGTGCAGAGTATTTAAACCTTTTACCCCTCCCACCAAAATTGCAACATAACTTTTCCCCCAGCAACTCGGCAATCCAATCAATGCCCCCTGGCCATCTTGGAGAACTTACCCAGCAACAAAGGGGGTGGCTCAGTAGACCCCACCGCAACACGTGCTCTCCCTGAAGGAGAACACGCTTTGTGTATACTAGGATTGAAATCAGATGGAATGTCATCTTGAACTCAGTGGGGCTTACTCCCAGGCAGGTGAGGTTAGAATTGCAGCCTTAGGCAATCAAATCTGCTCTGGAGTCCAAATAAAGCATATCTGTAAAAAGTTGCTTAGCTACAAGATATGCACATTTGCAACAGGTTGGAAACATGGACAGGGTCAGCGGTCATTTGAGAGAATGAAGCATGTAGCGACATCATCCTAGTGTAATTTGTGACATATTTGAGATGGCAGGTCTTTTTGTCCCTTGCTATAACAGTGCAGGTCTTCATCTTCAAGACAGAAAAGGTGTGTGCCATGCTATAACCTAAAAGTTATATTGCTTTCTTTTAAATGCTGGAAAAGCTAACAGGAGAGAGTGTGCTTTATTGATAATGGAGAACATTAATTCTCAGTGGCTCAGTGTGCCTGCGCCAGGTGTCATCATTGTTTAATCGAGTGGGTGTCAGGCCTGTGTTCAAGATGCTCACCTTTATATTGATATTTCTCTAATCATTGCTTCTCTGCTAACCTTCTTATTGGCTAAGGTTGTTCAGAAACTACTGAAGAAACCATTGTTTTCCTAGTGGAAGCTTTCCTGTTTGGTTTCACAGCTCAGCATGTAGTGAAGATGACATTGGTCTCTGTTTTCAGTAAGTGAGCAAGGATGATTCCAAATGGATGCTTATTTTGGAATTGGTGGTCCTCACGCATGCAAGTTTTTTCTTTCTTTCTGTAGCACCTACATGGCATCATCACTTTATCAAAACGCCAACCCACATTTTGTCTCATTTAATATGGGTTTACTTTTTCAGGGGGGGGGGCAACCCTGTTGCTATTTACATGTTTGCAATATCTCATTTACAGCACCAAGCCCCTGTCTGGAAGCTCCCACAGTTTAATTACCGCATTCATTGTATACTTGAAGCTCGCAGGGATACTGAAGTAAGTGGGAAGTAAGTTTGCAATGGCACTTCTTTGCTTCAGAATTTTAGAATGAGATTCCGTTTCATTAAAGTTCATGGGAGTTGAACCGCAACATCAATGGAATTGGAATCACACCAATGAGGTACAGCAATATCTTTTCTTGAACCAGGTCCTGGGCTGGTGCCTTTTTTCACTAACGAATGGTAGTCTCATAACGCACAGTGTCATGACTAACTCACCAGAGCTGTATGGCCACAGAGAGACACGTTATAAGGTCATTGCTTTGAACACTGAGAAGATTTGTGCTGAAAATATATTTTTGGTTAATGAAAAGTGTAAATCTAACTTGACATTATTTATAAACAACTGAGAAACTGCAGGAAATTGCAGTAGATGAATGAAATGGATAAAGGAATGAAGGAGCGTTACTTTTTAAAATCTTCTTAGCCGTTTTAACCTCCATACCTTAGGCAAATAGACTGTTTTTCTGCTGGGTTCTGACCCAGACCTGCCCAAAGCAGGTTGTGTACTTGTTTCTATCACCTGGTTCTACCACTTTTTTGTTTTGTTTCAAAAGTTTGCACTCCATCCCTCCACTGTTGCCCTGGCCACTTGCCTGTGTGCAGTTCCACATATTGACCTTCGTTGAATTCTTTGCTTCTTAGGGCTACCAGGCTAGTGCTTAAATGCAAGGTCAGAATAAGCTACAATTGTGCACAGACCTATCTTGGATTGTGATCATGGAGGCCTTATTATTAATTAATTAATTAATTAAATTTGTATATCACCCTTCATCTGAAGATCACAGGGCAGTTCACAACATAAAAATACAAAATGAGAACATTTTGTGAATAACTCACCTCTACAACTAAAAAAAGTCCAATTGCAGCACCACTTAAGAGACATATTCTCATCTTAGCCCAAATGGGCCAGATTCACATTGAGTTGAACTCAGAAGAGACTGGGGTAAGAATGATAAAATATCACAGTCTACATCTTTCAGTTCAAGACCTGGGAGGGTGAAGGAATTATCTGTCCACCCTGTCATTTGGGATCTGTACAGTAGAACTGGTAAGATGAGATAAGCAGCTAAGAAGCTCTTTTCTCTAGTTTCTGTTCAGCTGGTCTGAAAGAGATAGGGACTTGCCATTTATAGCAGTAAATTTTCTTTTTGATCCAACATTCTGAAGAGTGAATTTCTAGTTGATAGTCTGCACTTTCATTCACGTGTCACTGTTAGTAGCGAGTGAGTGAGTGTGGGGTTTTCTTTTGTGCACCAATGGTGGGTTGTGTCCAAAATGAGAAAAGTTCTGTAGCATTCCCTCCAACATTTGGAGGGTATGAAATGTCCCCTCCAGCATTTCCCCAATGAAAATAGGGATATCCTACCATACCCTCCAACATCCAAAGGAAATAGGGACGTCCTAAAGAAAAGCAAGACATTCTGGGATCAAATCAGACACCAGGGTGAAATCTACACACATATAAAAACCATTTTGAAAATGCTTTAAAAAAAAGTGTTTTTAAAAATACCTTGAATTTTCCATAAGGCTCACCATCGCCATCAAGTGTCACATTGTGTATTTCACTTAAAACACACTTAAAAGGTTATATGTGCAACTGTGTAGCTGAGTCCCAGGACAGCTTCTGTAAATCCGAGAATGTCCCTGGAAAATAGGGAAACTTGGAGGGTCTGCTGTAGCTGTAGTCACACCTTTACATACCCTCATGTTCTTCCAGTCAATAACTGTCAGAGTTATGAGCATGCACATGAAAATTGCCCCTTTGTGGGTTGTTGTTGTTTTTAATGCCTAGTGTTCCATAATTCTACTCTTGTGGGAGGCCAGATTAGAATAGGAACTACATGTCTGCTTGAGCTATGGTAAACCTGGTTATTGTGATGAAATTTTGTCTGCAGCTAATGGTATCATGTGTAGTACTTTGACTCAGAATTATAGTTTTCACCTGTCATTTCTGCCCTATGTTCTAATCTCACAAACTGACAAAGAGGTGTGAAACATGTCTCCCAAACCATGCCTACCAACTCCCAACCCCTCCATACAGAAATTGGATAGTACACATGTCCCACAAAAGAACCATTCTGGATCTTTCCTAAATGTCAGATTTTTTTTTCCAGAAGAAGAAAAAGTTTCTGAGTACATTATTCTGGTATAACAGGTAATAATGTCACTGTGTAGCATCATGCCAATAAAATGGATGTGGTTGGATGGAAGAAACTATGCCACTATACATGGTAAGTGTGGAACGATCCTTAGTGAGTGGGGAAGAGGGAGAGGAAATACCTAGGGGAGAGTCTTCCTTTTTCAATGCTTCTTTTCTAGCAACAGATTGTCTCAATTCAAGTATTCCATTACCCAGCCAATCCTCAGCTAGATAGTTTGAGCATGATTTGTTTTCAGTTTCCATAAAATCTTCCATTTGAGGTCTGGTTACGCAATAAAACCCTTCATGTAAAATGAATTGTGCTATGCCATGGCTTGGTTCTTTGTATACAGATGAACATATAAACAAATAAATTAACGAATGCTCAAGAACAAATATTTGATCCACATAACCTTTCCTGCTGCAATTTACTTTTAGCAATTGCCAATAAATCTTTTTATTACTGAGAAATAATGTATGAAGCATCCCAGTAAAGTGAAGAATGGCTTCATTAATAGGAGCCTCTATCAGTCTAAATGTCAATGACTCACACTTGCTGTGGGATATTACAGTATTTCAACACTGAATTCAGACAAGGCTCTGTAATGGCAGGTAGCAAAAATAAAAGTTGTGTTAATATATGCATGCTTGCAAAATGTAAATAAACATTAATATTTGCGAGTCTGTTATTTGTAGAGAGAATGAATAAAATGTATCAATTTCTGTTCCTTAGAGAGATTGAATACCTTGCCTAGGGATGTCAGCCTAGCAATGTACTTTGAGACGCCCGCTATTACTTTGGAGATTTAGTTACCATTGTGAACTATATTTCAGTCAAATCTCAGATATCTTCTTAGGTTTGGGAGAAGTGGAAAAGTGTAAACACTGCAACAATGCCATTCCTCTTTTTTTTAAAAAAAATGAATTCGTATGCCACCCTTCAGTGGAAGACCACAGAGTGGTTCACAACATAAAAATGCAAAATGAGAAATCCCAACAATCATTTTAAATAATGTCATCCCTATGTAGTATCTAGGCAAACCAATTCTGAGATAGAGATCTGAGGATCAACCATACTGTGCAATAATAGGAAAGGAAAGGAAAAACACACAGATAATTGTTCCATTGGTAACACCAATGAGCCATGAAAACACTGGCAGCATACCGCAAGAAGAACAAACTAGAATTTAATTACCAGAAAACCAAAATCACGGTATTTGCCAAAAGGCCCAAATCTCGGTCATGGTACATGGATGGCAAAAAGATTGAGCAGGTCACCTGCACCTTGGCATAGCCCTTCATTCCTTGGGAAGCAGAAAAGCCCACGGGGACTATGTTGCAGGGAAGCGCAAAAACTATACTTAAATATCTCAGAACCGAAGGTACAGTAGCCACTTCATACCTGCAACCCTCAAATTGTTTAAGGCAAAGTCAGTTGCGCAGCTGCTATATGGTGCTCAACTGGTACCCTCTCCCAACTGTACAACACTGGAACTGGTACAATCTAAATTTCAAAGATCAGCCCTACAAGTGCCCAAAAACGTTTCCAATGCAACCCTACACCTAAAAACTGGACTTGTAAGAATTGAGGCTAGAGCGTGACTTGCCACACTTAATTACTGGTTAGACTATCCTTCTTCCCATGTGACCTTGTTCTCCTAACTATAAAGGACGACTTCCAAACAAGTTGAAAATGAGAAGTGTTAAACAAAATAACAACCCTAGGTTTTATCTCACAAATTTTACTTGACATGGGATATGAAAAAGCCCAAAAAAACCCCATCAAACAGCATATGGAAGACATAGAACGCAAGCAAACCTAACCAGATCCCCAATTTTTTTCATCTGTGAAACCAAAAGATACCTTAGTTCCCAAATGCCATATATAACCAACCTAGAAATACCAAAACAGTGAAGGGCCTTCACTTTGGCCCGATGCCAGGACCTCCTCCCAGCTATCTAGGAAGGCCGTTTTAGAAATGTACCGTACAAGGAGAGAAAATGTCCCCGTGGCTCAGGGCAACTAGAAACTACTGGCCATGTCTTCTTCCACTGGCAATATTATACAGATATAAGAGTCAGGTTCATCCTGCCAATACTACACAAATTCCCTGAACAGACAGAACAACTCTATACCTCCTTGCTACTTCAAGATGCAAACCCAGACGTAACATACTCAGCCAGATTTTGCACTGCTATGATGGTCATTCGCACCAGACTTAAACTGAAGGCTTATACGCAAGACCCATTCCCTCTCTTGCACCCTTCCTTCTATAGTTACTTTTGCAACTTTTTGCTTTTAACCCTCTAGCTGATTTTAAGTCTCCCTGACGCACCCCTCCCTTCTTTGAGTCACTCCTTTTACCCGTTTTATCTGTTTTATTTCCTAAATTACTATGTGTTTCTATTTTAACATGCTGGTCTTTGACTGTAATAAAGATGATGATGATGATGATGTTCGAATGGATCCCGTTCTACTAAGAATATTCCAATGTTTATGCCTGGGTTTGGATGATAAACATGTGTGTTATATCTAGGGTTCAAATCATGGTATTAGCTCCACCTCAACCCCAATTTTGATTGTAATAATTTTATGGATACCAAAGAAGAGAAAGAGTTGAAAATATATTAACTTTTATTCCTTCCCTCACTCATAAGTCCTTGTGAGGGACAAGTGACACAGATAGAGATTTATTTATGAATAAAAGAGACGCTTTGCTTATAAAGAAAGAAGTTCTCATTTTGAAAAGATCAACATGATTTAATTGTTGCCATACGAGGGGACATTAAAATTCAGATACATTTTGAAAATACAATAAAATGACACAGTGCATTAATTCATTTCTTATTATGATTGAGGGTGGTTTCTTTCTTTCCAAGAACAGTAGCACCGACATAAAACCAGTTCTTAAGCATTCCCTTCAGACACTGTTGAAGCACCATTTCCTCATAGAAGAATGCTCTGCAAGTCCCAGTAATGCTGTAAAGCTCATGTATTAATATTCATATTAGCAACTAGATAAAAAAATCATTTCTGCTTACTTTGTATTGATTTTCTTTGTGAGCTTACATTTTATTATTTTCCCACCTAACTCCTTACAATGTAAGAAGTTATTTTCTGCAGCCTTATATACCAGCACTATGACATCACTTGGGATCCGAAACTACTCTTACTTCAGTTAGAATATATGAGAGAAAATGAATGCATCAGGTCTTTAATAATGTAGGCACAGAAACCGATTTGAATTGGGTGCAATGCTGGAAAGCTGCTGCAACTGTATCTAAATGTTGAGCTCAAATGAAATTGACCTTAATTATTTTGGAATGGCTTACTCTTGCCTTGTCTCTTTGCCACATTTTAATATTTCTCTGGTGCTGCACTGGTTTGCTTGGATGCCACCCTCAAAATCATGGTTCTACCCATGCCATGTTCAGGGATGTGTTAATAGCCTGAGGGAATGCCTTCTTGTTATGGGCATACACTAGAGTTACCTTCAGTGTGTCCTGATATATTGGATTTAGGATTTGGTCGCCTTTAGGATTTGGGTGCTGCTAAGGTGCTGTTAGGTTATCAGATCCTACATACAGCTGATTTTGGCCAGACTCAAATTTCAGATGGTGGGATTCATCAAACAGACGCTATCAGTGGAATCCCTGTGCAAAAGCTTTCACTTACATAACATGACATCCCTCTCACTCCTCCTCCTATGTGCCTCTACACTGAAATTAGATCAGTGGGGTTGGGGAATCCAACTGAAATCCCCAGTTGCACATGGGAGAATGGGGGATCATTCCATCTGTCAGGCTACAATGCTTGTGCAGATAGAATACTTGAAATAATGCGATGTTGAATTCCACCCAGAGGGCCCATGTTTTTCAAAGTGTTTTATCTCAATATTGGAAGAAATTGTTCAGATCAGGTTAACCTATGCTAAAAAATAAAATGAGTGAAGCTTTTTTAAAAAGAGCTGAACTCAGAAATCCAGATTCCCCAAGAGTCTAGGTTGTTTTGTTTTTTAATGTGGGATTGTATCATTTTAGAATTCAGTTAGGGGATCAGTGTTTGAATGTAAGTAAGAAATATGTAGACTCAAAAGCCGTCATGTTAGAACCGTAATAGTATATCAGTCTACATGATAATCTTTGACATTCTAGCTTTCCATGGACAGGGAGTTACTGGCAATTCAGATTATTCATACATGTAATCCCCACAGGCATTCTAAAGTGGTACAAGCCAGCAGGTGTATTTTGTTCCTGAATGCACACATCAATGTGTGTGGTCAGCTCTTGGGAGAGACACACAGAATATCATTCAATGTCATTTGCTTTCTCTAAGCCTTTAAAAAAGAAATTACCTCAAGTACATGGGAGCAAAGGTACTGTGTGTGCAAATGATTGTTTAAAAAAATGTGTTGATGTTCCTTCTAGTTAAAGAATTTGATAGACTTGGGGTTTTTGTTTTGTTAAAGTATTTTAAAGCCCACAGAAATGCCCACCCATTAACTTAAGTTAAACAGTTTCTGGTTAATGCTTTAGTGTACTCAATCTCATTATTAAATAAAAATGATGCACTGCTGTACGAGTGATCTCTTTCCCCCTATATGTGTTTCTCAACTGACAATTAAGGACATCAAGGAGCTTAAAATAGCTGTATTTTTTCATCAGCTACAAAGCAAAAGCAATGTGTAGTTTTGACGTACACAATCACTAGTACACATGGCTTACCTTCAGAAGAAAATGAAAAACCCCAAACCCTAATATGAACAAGTGGCAGAAAGGAAAGCAGTGTTGAGAGCAAATTGAACCAAGTCCAAAAACCCATAACAAAAGGATGGGGATAAAATTATTCTCTAGTGCAATCCCATGACCATAACCAGATAAATCAGCACCACAAAATCAAGGGTAAAACTTGTAGAAGGGATTTTAAATTAAACTCCAATGCAATTACACTGTAAGCCCATTCTAGATATACTGACTCTCAAGAAAATTAAGCAATTTCATTCACCTTATTCTTTAAACATGTTAACATTTTCAATTCTTTTTTTTTTAAAAAAAAGATATTTTCAAATTCATGCAAAGATGCATTTGGTATTATGAGTTTGTTTGGAACCATAATATATCACAACTCTAATACACTCATACCGCATAACCTAGTTAATAGATCTTTCAGCTCATGAGGAAACTGATTTATTTATTTTAAAAAAACTGCACAGAAATATTTGTGAAAGCATATCAGTTGTGCTACACTACAGAATATAATCGCATTTAAATGTGATCAAGCATGGTTCCAAGGAAAGAGTAGTATATGCCCTTTGTCTTAACAGTAAACTGATGAATGTCATTTTTAAAATACAACCATTGTTTGGTTCTGATAGCTTGGATTATTATTCTATGTCTGAGAGAAGCTTTGGAAAGTAACTTGATACTTTGCAAAGGTTAACCTTGCATTCTTTACAAATAAAAGTGCCTCACAGCTCTATCCTATAATATCAACTCAAAAAGTGAATCCCAGTTAGTTAAATGGGTCTTACTTCCAGTTAAGTAGAAATAGGATTACAGTCTCAGGGTGCTAAAAAAGGCAGAGTGCAGTGTAGCAACTGCTGAAATATATATTTTCCTTTATCCAGTGGAAAACTTTCTCACTCCCATTTTCTTTAGAACAGACTTTCCCAACCTGGTGCTCTCCATATATTTTAGACTACAAATCCCAACTGTGCAAGCTGGGACTGATGGGAGTTGTAGTGGCTGCTTTAGACTATAAACGTTAGTTCTTAGCTTCTCATATTTTTGCTGCATGTTCCTGAAAAGGAAAACATATTAGGCAGGATACGGAACAGATTTTCCGTTTCTTTCTTTTCTTTTCTTCTTTAGTGATTATCTCTTCTTTTCATTTCTCTTCCTCCATATATCCCATTGTTGCCCTCTCCCCCTTCTTCCTAACATCTTGGGCCAGATTACAGAAACCTTCAAAAGTCAAACTTTCTAAACACAAATTGATGAATGAATTGCAGCTGCTCTTCCACTCAGTAAATTCTTTGGCTGCTTAAAACATTTCTCCCAGATTTTGGGGTTCCAAATTATATCTGATCTTGCTTACAGAGTGTCACCAATGCATTAGTGACCCATCATTCTGTTTTATTTCTAGACTATGTTCAAGACTCTGCATGGGTACAGATCCTCTGCAGTCTTAAAGTGAGCACCAGAACATCTGCAAGTTGATTAAACTGCACAACAAGGTATCTTGAGACAATTGCACTATGTTTTAATCAATGCATGCACATGCCCTTTCCTTTCATTTTCTTCCTCCTCCTCATATTTTAGTTATAAACCATGTAAGATTGCCCTGAGCGGATTATATTGGCACCAACTAGTACTTGACATTCTATACATCCTATCGAAAGAATGGCCAATGTGGGACACAATCAGTACATCTGGTCCCTTCAAATAAACCAGTAAAGATTACAATCAGTTGACTACACTGCTCACAAGTATTTGAATGCTGTGATGTGTATATCAAAGCACAGGCATATATTTTAAGGCTACCTTGCATGGCAAATAAGAAACCATGCTTGATATAGAAATATGAAGCCGCTGTAACTATTGAAAAATTGATTCACTGTCAACTGTCCAGCTAGTTGGGCTGAAATCCTAAATCTGCTTATCTGGGAATAACTGGAATGGGATTTACTTTTCAGCGAACATGTTTAGAATGTACTTTAAGTTCCATTGAAGGCCATGGGACTTCAGTTAATCGTGACTAACTTTTCCCATTAGTTTCATCCGAACTAATTTTTGTCTTCTAGGCAGGTCTGCCCACCCTGTTGCATTTGTTGCTCTTTTAATACTTTCCCTCAGGAATATCATGTAATAGGTAACTTTTCCTGGGTTCTGTAGCAAGGGATAATATCCCATAATCGGAATACTGATCAGCTGGAGAGTCAGAAATAACTATCTGGGTGAAGTAGATAATATTCTTCCTGATCATTTGTGGGCATGGGGATTCCTTGCTCCTTTACTTCAGTGGAGAGACAGCACCATAGGCATGACATTACCATGAGTGGGGAAATGCAAAGAAAAACTACATTCGCAAATTGGAATGTACATGGGGAACTGATTACAGAAATATCTTCCCCTTTCATAATTGGGATCAGAGGTTTTTTTTCCATTTGTAATCATAGAGTGGATAAATATGTTTCAAGATTCATTCAAATGTTTGTCTTTCACATGTATAACTAAGAAAGAAATATTAAATATTTAAATGCTTCATTTATAAAGACAATACTATTTTAAAAGCTAACATGAATCAAGCTGCTAAATTTCAGACATTTGTGTTTCTTTCTGTCCAGCAGTTCATTTATATATAACTGCCCTGAGTAAATGCTGCTTAGCAAAATGGCCTTTAGAGTTAAAAAAAGAAAAGAAAAAGAAATCCTCTCTGTAAAGCTACTCAAAGGTAATGCAATACATCTCAGGCATATTTAGTTTGCATTAAGAAGAAGGTAGGGCCCATCCTTTAATTATTCATACACACATTATCTACTACATACACAATAAGACTGGGAATGACGTTCAGAAGATTTAGCTGTGCTTGTTGGAATGTTATGAGATTATTGAGCAGGTTTTGATAAAAGGCAGGATTTTAAATAGTGAAGCAGTTCTCGTATTGCAGACTTCAAAAAGCACTGTCACTTTAACTCGTGTTCACATCTTTGTATTTAACTGCTCGCAAAACCACATGGCAGTCAAGGAAAGATTAATGTAGTTCAGACCTGCAGATCTCATTATTCTATTTTAACATGATGCAAATATGTAAACTCGGAAAGGTGTCTGCTTTGAGTAGCCTTACATTCCTTAACTTAAGTCCTAGCAATCATCAAGCTATTGCATGCCCCATTCATGAAAAAATATGCTTTGTTGGAATGACGTAGCTTAAACAGTTACACTTCAAGCACTTCCTTACCTAGAGCTTCCTTTAAATTATATTAATTTAAAATATCTATTGAATGATAGTTTTTTTAAAAAATAACCAAAACAAATTAATAGGTTGGGTTTTTTTTTATGAAAATGACTCTTTACAGTAAGTAAAAAAGATTTATCACAGTTTTGGTAACTTGCATGAGTTCGTTGAAACAAAATCCTTCACATGATGGATCGGATGTTGTTGTGCTCTAGGTACATTCACTGGTATGACCTAAAGCAGTAGACACCATAGAGCTTGTGCTTTTTATCGGGAAAGCCCACAAAGCGGACTGCTGCTTCAGTAGGACTGCAGCGTTTCCTTGGCCTGGAGATGGGGTAGCGGACGCTGCCATCAGCCAGCCAGCCGGCATCACAGCGGTCGTATCCCAGGAGTTTCCAGGCTGCAAACATTTGGCCTACTTTAGCAATCTGTGCACCATCTTTGAGGCAGGCATGCACTGCTTCATCGTAGGTCAGCTTGGTTGGGTGTATTAGGTAGTAAAAACGGCCTAATGGAAGCAGAGAAAATACC
The DNA here is from genome assembly GCF_027172205.1 of Podarcis raffonei. Lineage (NCBI taxonomy): Eukaryota > Metazoa > Chordata > Lepidosauria > Squamata > Lacertidae > Podarcis > Podarcis raffonei. The sequence goes on from NC_070612.1 coordinate 32,289,605, forward strand.
AAGAACAAGATAAAGTTATAATATGTTTTCTTTACAGTTCTTTAAAGCAATCACTGTTGAGCAATGAAGTTAAAATTACAGTTCTTTTTTTATAGAAAAATTACTTATTCATTTGCCAGCTTTCAACAGATCTCACTATATAATCTTGAAGTGACTACTGTTGTTTGTGTAAGAGCAGTTGCACAATGCCTCTCATTAATAGTGCTGGACATTACATTGCCTTTTGATAAACAGTGGGGTTGTATTTACCTATAGCCACAAACCAGAAGCTTGTGTTGATATTAAGTGATGCACCATGTACTGAAGTTTTTTTAAAAATGAAATATGGCATCCAACTATGAACCATGAAGGTTACAAAATGTCTATATTACACAGCAAAAACTGCATTACCATAAATATGAACACATTTATTTATTATACCATGAGCTTCCTTGGATTAAGGCTAACTTTATCATTACATGGCGTGAAATCTCAATTCACTTCATGCATTTGGTAAAACCGTGCCATAATAAATACATTTGTTAGTCTTTAAGTGACGCAGGACTCTGTTAATATTGCTGCAACAGACATGGGGCTCATCCAGATTTCCTTCTGCGCTGCAATTTCCAGGCACAAGCCCAGACTTTAAGGTTCCGTGCCCAGCTCTCCTTCAATTAATGCTCTGCCTTTTTAAAATCCTTCTTGGGTGTGGATTGGGAAACTACACAATCCCTTTCTTCAATTCACTTTTAGGGTATGGAAGAGATTGTGTTCACATTTAGTTCCATCTACAACCCCTTTAATTCCTATACCGGACCACCCATCCTTTAGCCTTACGGATGGAAGGCAGCAGAAGTTTATAGAATTAATGATATTCTTTCTAATAGTCTTCCTGTTTCCATGTCTGTGCATAAGTTGTTGGTTTTTTTAAATTGAGATGCTAAGGAAGCAGTTTGTTCTATTACATAATGCAAGCATGCTCACACATCTGCACATGAAGAAGGGGCATGAAGGAACCAGACCTTACAGAGTGAAATGAATTTTCATTGCAATTATTCAAAGGCTGACTAGCCCTTTTTCATGCCTGGTTGTTTGTTTATTATTTATCCCCTTTTCTACAAACTGCATAAAACTGCTTACATGGCACAGGATTTATTTGCATTAACTTAACCATCCCCTTCTGGAACAATTTAGCTGGATCCGGATCAGGTAAACATTTGCACAATGTTTTAACTCTGGTTTTGAAGACTATTTGTTTTGGAAAAGCAAACTCAGGATTGCTCAAAGCAAGAGAAGTATTTGCTCTTTGCATGTTTTAGGGCAAATAAATTTAATTGTCAATACCCAGAGCGTGCGTAAGCGGAGAATGTGAGCATCTCTGAGCTCACAGGCTACAGGCCAAACATCTGCTCCCCAACATGCATACAAGTTAAGACATATGGGAGAGGCCCATGTTTGAGGAACACAAGACAGTCCAAGTTGTTGCTGAAGAGGGAAGTCTGTTGTGTGATGGTCCTCCCCTCCTCTCCTAAACAGACCAGTGATTTCCAGGCTATATAGAGCAATTCAGTTGACTTTGCAAGTTCATTTATTATTGTATTCTAGCACTGGACAAAAAACACAACTACCCTTTAATTTCATTGCCCCATTCACACCACACCCCTGAATTCTGAGCTGAAGGTTCCCATTAGGATGGAAATATTTCAATAAAATAAAATAAAATGGTATCAGATCATACTATTTATCCACCAAGCCCAGTATTGTTGAACCTCACTGGCACTGTTTCTCATGAAAAACTACACACTACAATTAATGCATAGTGTGTGACTGTGCCTCTTGTTCTCCTTAAATTAATTACAGATTATTTGATTGTTATCAGGATTGAAGCATGCAGGGAGTGAAGGCTTACTCCTTCTCTCTCCAGCTGTGTCCCCTCGCCCCCAAAAACACCCTCCCATAGGCTAGGAGGCTTAGCAAAAAAAGTTCAGTTGTGCCAACTCTCCCTTCCCTGCATGTTGCAATGCCAATAACAACTGGAGCCCCCTACAGCTGTAATTAATTTAAGAAAAATCACAGGCATAGCTGTGCAGTGTGTATTAACCATAACACAGAGCTTGACCCTCAGGGTCTCCAGCAGAGGCCTTTCCCACCAAACATTACCTGATCATTTTAACCAGAGATGCCAGAGAGTGAACCTGTGACCTTCTGCATGCGAAACATGTGTTCTACCAGTGAGCTATGATCCTTTCCCAAAATGAGTAATAAATTGTTTCAGCTTGTCATTCTTTCCCCCTAAAGCACCAATGGGCCCCTTTGAAAAGGGAGTCAAAATTCCTTACCATTAAAATGGGATGTAAAACAGAAGACATCGTATCTACTTTGATCTTTATTTGAGAAGCCATAATTCCGGATTCCAGGCACTGTATTTTTCCCACCGCAAGGCTCCCTGGGATGCGTAATGGGATATTGCACTGACCCGTCGCTGAGCCAGCCAGCATTGCACCAGTCCAGGCCTGCTCTCCACGCATCGTACAACTGGTCAAACGAAGCGATAACTGCATCTTGGTCCAGGCAGGCTTGCTGAGCCTCGTGGAAGTTTAAGTTGTAACGACCCAGTCGTGGGAAGTAAGGGAATACAATGCCTGAGAGAGAAAATAAAATAGAAGTGGGTGAAATGAATGGTTTAACTATAATTTTAAACATGTGTGTATTCACACATGAATGTCATCAGAAGAGGTGCAAGGAACATTTGCTGGAAGTGTAGGGTTATGGTGGTGAGAGAGTTACATGTATATGATGCCAAAAGAGCAACCTGTTAAGTTTTATATCTGGAGATATTGGCTGTCAGCGAATGAGCTGTTTAGTCTGAGAGTTCTGCCTGTCTCCGCAGACAGAAGGCTTCTCTCTCAGACAGAATCACACCCTTTCCTGCTGGAATGCCACCAATCCCACATGCTATTCTCAAGTGTGGGCCATCACCAATTAGAAACATTACTCTCATTGATCAGTTCTATTCTCCACAGAGCAAGCATACCAAAATGGAAAAACCTAGGGAATATCCAGAAGAGCAAAGGAAATCAAGTTGGCAGAGGACTGCTTCATTTAGACAACAACAACAACATATGGAGAACTGGGCAAACATGTTCTTTGGTATGGGTCATAATGAGCAGTTATCACATAAAGCATTGTTTCATGTTGCACCTTTCAGCACCATCTCTATGGAGCAAATATATCAGTGGTTGTTAGCTATGATACTGTAGCTACATGAAACCTGTATCTCTGAACAGCAACCGGATGTCTTGGTTCACACATCACACACTAAACCAAACAACGGCTTAGCCCCAAGGCAAGTGCATGTGTGCTCCCAGATTATGGCTCTGTGACCATTCTGCTGCTGGGTTAGCATCAAAGGTAGGTTAGATGAAGAATGATTACTTGGGTTTTCCCCTGCACAGTGACCTTAAACTGTTTTTATGAAGATTTATTGAGGGAAGTCAACGCCAGATGCTGGTGGGGAAGCCCTTTTTGGAGTTTCTTAGCTGAACAGGTGAGTGAAGCACTCTTCAATACAAGGGGCAGGATTCAGCTAGCAAGTCCCATCAGTGGAAATGCTGCAGAAGGGCTTCTGCTTGCTCAGTGGGGCTTTCCCTTACTCTTCTACGCCTGCACATGCACACCCTGCAAACCATACTCCCCTCCTTAAATTGGCTCAGGGGTCAGGGGTTGAAAATAGACAGGAGCGTTCCATCTGGCAAGCCAAGATGCTTGTGCTGGCGGAACGATCGCCTCAGTGCAATGTTGAATTCCTGCCAAGGTCCTGAACTAAATGGACCTTTCCGCCTGAACCAGAATTTTTTGAATGTTCTTATAGTCTCAATATTAGGGCAGGTTCTTATGTCAAATGCACAGAAGTGCATTGTGGGAATGCAGAGAACAATCTAAAACAAATACACATGAAGTCCCCCCCTTGAGAATAATTTAGAATAAACTAAAGTGCAAAGAGTTAGAAAGGAAAAATACATTGCTAACTAACTCTGTGCCCATATTCTAAACGGTACAGTGGGAACAAGGCATTCATATTTACACAGTAACTGTTTAAAATTTTCTAGTTACATTTTTGTAAAGCATAGTTAGTTCATATTCAGGGCTAAATGCCAAACTGGCATCTTTCCCAAGTAAACAGGTCTGCAGCATTTCTGTGAAAGATACCTTCCTCCACTTCCTTCTTTAAAGGAAAATTTAATTCAAACTGAAAGCAGAGCCTATGTACTGGAATCAACGTCTACATTTAAAAATTCTGCCTATTTTTCTGAAGATGCTCAAATTAAAACAAAGCCTATTTCTGTATTTACAAAGTGTATTTGTTTATTTACAATATTCCTTATTCTATGCCCTTAATATGGCATCTGAAATTATGTACAATGCAATTAAAAATTAAACTGTAAAAACATGTATCAATAATAAGACATTTTAAGACCTAGCAACACATATTAAAACTTGCAACAACCCAGAAAGGAAGCCAGGGCAGCTGAACCAAAAATAGAAGGGAAATGTTAGGTGTCACTCAGTCCTGTTAAAACAAGAGTCACAGCATTCTGTGCCAGCTGAAGCTTTCCAACCATCCTTGGAGAACTACTGAAACATGGGATGACAAAGATAAATCCAGTGTCTGGGCTCTCACTTGTGGGGTGCCTTAGGGTTCCGTCCTCTCCCCCATGCTTTTTAACATATATATGAAGCCACTGCAAGAGATCACCAGGGGGGCTGGGTTGGGTGTTCATCAGTATGCAGATGATACCCAGCTCTACCTCTCTTTTTAATCAGAACCAATGAAGGTGGTGAATGTGTCCTGTGTGAGTGCCTGGAGGTGGTTGGAGGATGTAGGATGGATGGCGACTAACAGATTGAGGTTGAATCCTGACAAGACAGAAGTACTGTTTTGGGGGGACAGGGGGCAGGCAGGTGTGTGGGACTCCCTGGTTCTGAATGGGGTACCTGTGCCCCTGAAGGACCAGGTGCACAGCCTGGGAGTAATTTTAGACTCACAGCTGTCCATGGAGGTGGAACTAAAAAGGGGCCCTCTACTGAACTTAACACCCAGGATTGTTTGTAGGGAAGGAGGTGATCTTTCAGATTTTGGGGGGCCTAAATAATTTGAGACTTTAAACATTACTGTAAGCATCTTGAATTGGGCCTGGAAATTTGTCCTGGCACCAAATGGAGTTCTTTTAGAATAGGGGTGATATGGGTTCTAACAGCAGCACCAGCTGGTAATCTGGCCACTGTATTTTGGACCAATTGAATTGTTGAGTCTTCTTCAAGTAAGCCTCTAAGGTACTAAGGCTCAAAAGGTGGTTATTTAGAGCAGTATTTCAAAGGGAAGAAATGGATAAATCAGATATATTGGGTATAACTTATTTACCTATAAAATGCAAACCTTTTCCCAACTGCTGTTGTCACTTGATGTTTTTGGTCATCCAGTGTATTGTACAAGAAACCACTAATTGCAGTTGTTCAGCACAGTGTTGATGCTAATAATCTAGCATTCTTAAATGTGTGCTTTTTTAAAAAATAAGCTGAGTCTCTCTGACAGTGAAGTGCTATTAGGTACCACTGGAGAGCAATATCTAACATCTGCTTTTCACTATAGAATGAATATTGGTCTACTAAGCCAAAGACTTAGCTAATAAATATTAATGCACCCTATCCAAAGCTCTGCCAAAATCTGAATGCTGAGGAACACTTCTCTTCAGCTTGGAAGACCCAGGCAACAGAAAAGGCTATTTTTCCCATAGTCATGTAATTCCATCTTTCTCTCATTTGGAGGCTCAGGTTACCAGCTGCATACAGTGACATCCATTTACTTCTTCCAGAAATACTGGCAGAAGATATTCTGGAGCAAAGAACAGTCACATAGAGACGTTTGATATCCACTTAACATTGATCCCTGCATTTTGAGAAGCCTGTGTTGTGGAAAACAATATGCTTTGATAGATACCATTTTCTAAGGACAAATTTTAGATTTAGGATTTTAACTGTGACAGTTGCAAAGGGTGCTGGAGTTGCTGAGTTAACACTGTAGTCAATTATCAGTTTTAAGAATAACTGGTCTGTATTTACAGAGAGACTTAAATTTCCTGTACCATAAGTCCACATGGAAAAAAAGAGGCTAGCCTCAGCCAGAGTAAAGAAATTGGCTTCCTTTGGTGCTAGTCTAAACAAAAATGTCAGACTTCTCATAGCCAGAGTCAACATGGGATACAGTAGGGCTTGCTGCAGTCCACCACAGTGTAATCATCTTAACCTGGCATGCATATTTGCCTAACAAGCATTTTTCCAATTGATGTTACTGTAATACTGTGATTTTTAAAAATCTCACACCATAATTCATTGCTCTCCCATAGCTGCATTCAGGAAGCAAGGTCAGGAAAAGAGGAAACTGCCTTAGAGTCAGATCATTGGTCAATCCAGGGCACTCTCCACCAATTGGCAGCAGCTCATCTTTCCCAGCCCTACCTGAGGATTTTAGAGCTTGGTTCCATGACCTTCTGTATGAAATGCATGTGCTGTTCTGGTGACCTAAACCCCTTAAAACTATTTGTCCAGTATCATCTACCCTGACTGCTAGCAGCTCTGCACAGTCTCTAGCAGATTTCTGTCACTTTAGTGCTATATCATCCTCTTAGAGATGCCAAGGACTGAACCAGAGACCTTCAGAATGATAAGCGTGTGCCCCAACTCTAAGATATGATCCCTCCTTCTGCCAAGGTTCTCCCATCCCAGAACAAACTTTGAAGTTTTATTAGTGCTGTATCTACAGGATTCCGCCCCCCTCGTTGATATGATGACCATATGTTGTTGGACTACAGCTCGCATCAGCCCCATCTAGCATGGCCTGGTCAAGAATGGTGGAAACGGTGGTCCAACACCATTTGGAGGGCACCACAATGGTTTTACTTGCAGGGCTATCCCAGGGAATCCACAAATTCAGGGAATTCGGGGAATTCACAAAGCCATGATCTATAAAGCAGCTTACAAACTGAAAAATTAGCATCAGGAGAAGGAAGCCCCTTGAAACAGAGAGTAGATGTCATTGTTATGACAAATATGGTTTCTGAGTGAAGTTACATATGAATGATTAACTGTTTTGTCCAGCTTAGAGACATTCCTGGAAATAAATGTTTTTGTCAATCTGCCAAGCATCATCCAATAAGACCATTATCTAGGGACAACTGTCTTATTGATTCACAGTTTCATCAGCGGTTACACTTGTTCCATCAGGCAACTGAAGACTGTGTGCAAGTGTCATGTAGGAAAGAAACTCAATTGTTCTAAAAGAAAGATAATGCTTTGCTGAATTGTTCTAAAGCGACTCTTTTGCATTTTCAAGTGTAAATTTCCATAACCATGGCAAGAAGTTAAACATTCCTGTAGAATGTAAAGAGAAGAGAGGAAAGTATGATTGCCATATAATTGAATGAGGCCCTTTTTTCTAGATCAAACCAGCTATATATATATGCTTTTTATAAACCTATGGTCATTTTTATCTCAAATATGGTGACTTCAGCTGCAAGCCTAAGGAGAAATGTGGTTTGATTGCCTCATTTAATATCCTACCTGGCTCTACCAGCAGGGCAGAAGGAATTTATGGGCTTTGGATTTTTAAATCTTTTAGAAATTGTAGGTAATGGGGAGGGTTAGGTCTAAGCATGCTCAAAAGCATGTCTAAATAATGCTGTGGTTTGGGGGCATGGCAGGGGACTAACAGAGCTTAAAATTCTTAGAAGCCCACCAACTTCCATCTCATTCCTTTTTGGGGCCTTTGCAGCCTTACTCTCTTTTGGAAGGGACACAAAGTAAAACACAGAGATAAATGTGAATGGATACCAGAACAGGACTGAAAAAGTAATTTTTTAAAAGCATTATATAGAAAAGCCATTTGTGCACAATCATGTATTCTTCAATGTCAGTATTGTGGCAACTTAAACGTGTTTATGGCTTGAACGCACCTTGTTGCAGTTGGTGGACCAGATTCAAAGTGGGAGAAATAACCCACTTTCATGTTATTGCTGAGTTCACCACACAAATCAAAAGACACTCCCTTAAAAATGTACCAAGACCAAAACTTGATTTCATCACAGACAAATCCAAAACTATTACTAAAATGATTTATAACTAACTTGTGTTGACAGAACGGAAAATGAAATGTGCCACAACATTAACATGTACAGAGAACTTGTAGCTGCTTAAATTCCTTGTGAGTGTGTGTGTGTGTGTGTGTGTGTGTTTTCTGTTTCTTTAAAGACAACAGATAATTTCATGGCTAAATAAAATAAGTCACCTTAATTTCATGTCAACTTTTAGTGGATATTTATTTATTTATTGGGAAGCAGATTCAAAGTTAATATTTTCTAAGAGAAAAAAATAAATAAAATAAGAATGGCAGACATGTTAGCCTGCAAACTGCAAGACAAAGAATTTTGTGGCACTTGCAAAATTACCTGGATTGTTGCAGCATGAATAATTGTACATAATGCCATATTTCAAATGCATCCCTACAAAATCTCTTGCAGCATTAGATCTAAGCCAGTTAATGAGGGTGACATAACCTTCCTTGACTAAGAACCAAACTGCATGTGATGTAGTTCATGATATCTCCCCTTGCAGATATTATTTCTGAAGTAGGTAGTTCAGGGCTCTTGATATACATTGGCACACTGGTGTGGATGTAGGGGGATTTATCAGCAGTTAAAGTTGTAAATTTTCTAAAGAGCTCTATGTATGTAAGCTGTGAAACAGGGTCTCCAAAAGGTGTGTCTGTCATCTTCATTGTATAGCTTTCACCATAAGCTGAAGACAGACACACACACACACACACACACACACACACACACACACACATGTATATATGATTTTTATATTGTATTTTATATTATGTTGTATGTTGTTTTTAACCTGCCCCAGGACCTTAATGGTGAAGGATAGATAAGAAATATGACGATGACAACAACAACAACAACAACCACCAACACCAGCAATTCCAGGACTACTTGCCTTCTAAGTCCAGAGATACGACAGTTGTGTCATCTTCTAAACCTTCAATCACTTCACATTTGTATTTCCCATAATCCTCCAGCATTATATTTGTGATTACAAGGGAGGCATCGTTTTCAGTGCTTTTCTTCAGGAAAACTCTTCCTTGGTAATTCCCATAGCTCTTTTTGTGATATCCCATTTCAACATAGACATCCACTTCCTTGAGGTAATCTGAGGTGAGTTTGGTCCACTTGACCCGAATTTTATGGGATCCCGAGTCAGATGATCCATGGTCACGATAAAATTTACATGGCAGTGTAACATTGCCACCCCGTTGTGAGAAGATTTTTGTTTGATCTGCTTCCACAAGGAGGCGAGGTCCATTTTCTGGTCACATATTTGGAAGAAAAGAAACAATTAGTTTGGCATTCCATCCTACATTTCACAAATTTAAAAGGGGGCATTCCTGTGCATGGTTGTAGGGGAGGGGTGTAGGGTGGGCAGCCTATGATCTTTCCAAGCATTGTTAGACTTCAGTTCCCATGAGCCTCAGTCAGCAAGCTCATTGATCAGGGATGATGGCAGTTGTCATTCATTAATATCTGGAGAGCTACAGAGACCCACTCATGGTCTAGGAACATACATGCCAGCTGCACAATACTGGGGATAGCAGATTCCAGACTCAGATATGTCATGAAGATAAAGTGGAAACTAAGTGTGTGTGCAGGCAGATGGTTCCAAATGACTAAAGCAGTGAGGCAAGTCACACAATGCACAGCAAGCCAAATACCAAAGTCCTTTAAAAACAAACAAACCACTATACTGTGCTTATACTATTTAGGCATTGATCTCCCTTTACATCTGAGTAAACTGAGGCACAGCAATGTGACTAGTGAATACATGACACAAATGCTTAAGCATGATAATGCATAGTAATAAAGAGAGCATCTCAGAGAACTTCTTATTTGTAGTCAAATAAGTCCCATTCAGGGTTTCCTACTGAGAATTCCTCCCCCTCTCTGTACAAATGACAGTCCTTAACCTTTAATGAAGGGGCAATTACAAGTGTAGATAAAATGGCCTATCCAAAACAATTTGTCTTTTCCAAGTGGTCTGCATTAGCAGTAGATCACCATCTAGGGTGCTGTATTAGGCTCAAGGACATGGACTTTTAAATCAACTTTTTGTACATAGCATGCAAAGGCACAGAACTCTTATGCTTTGTTCAATTGCTTGCTTATATTTAGAGTTTAATGTAAAACAATATAGTCCTATGAGAAATACTGACTATCACTCTAACCTTGCATAAAATTAAATTTTTGATGGTATAAAGTAAAGTGCATTTATATGAAGCTTGCTTTTTCACCCAAATTTAATGGCTCCAATTCATTGGCAAAGTTTTGGGTGGCTAAGCAAGGAAGGTGTCCTCCACCACTGAGTTTGGAAGGAGAAAGACCACTGTGTGCCTGCAGCACTTCCCCTGACATAAGCAGTAGCAGGACAGCAACGTGTCATTTCTATACATAGTTATCACATTATAATTACATAGTAAGTCTTCCACTGCCATGCATCTTGCAATCCTGATTTTTTTATATATGAACGTAATTTCATTGCTTGACACAGGACTAAAAGTGGTTTTGTGGATAAGGGTCATAGCTCAATGGCAGAATATCTGCTCTAGGACGCTTAGTTTGATCAGAATCGAGTATACACTTCTAGAGTTAATGCTAAATACATTACTTCTGATAAATGAGCCACTGTAGCTGCTAGAGGGCCATGCAAATTTGTGTCCTGGGCTTTTTAGAGTGGTCTGCCCACATACTATCTGAAACCCAAGGGGCACATTGGTTGCCAGATGTGTGCTTTTCCCCATCTCTCCTACCCCACTGCTTGGTTTTTATTATTTGGATTGATTTTAGTAATGAAGAATAGACTAGAAATATTTTAAACAAACAAACAAAAGTAAGTAAATGGGATCCTCTTTAACGAGGGTCCTGGTTGCGCACGGGCCCCTGAGACAACCACCACCAGGTTGAAGGTGCTGGGCATGGCCCAGGCCTTGTCGGTATGGTCCCACAATCACACCAGGCCATTTGGAGCCAATCAGTGCAGGTGGCGTGATTGGTAAGGGCCTATAAAAGCAGCAGCGCAACATGGCTGAGGCACGGTTTGGCGGTTAGGCATTGGCTTAACAAAGTGTGTGGGAGGGGAGGTGCGGCCATCACCTGCCCCTCCATGAATAATGGTAAAGGAATTTGGGGGTCCTGGATCTCGTCTGAAGTCCGCTTGATGGGCTAGGGCCATGCCAGGACCACAGGAACCCCGGGGTGAGCTTTGGTTGATCTTCATCGATGTTGCTCCCTCGTTTGGTGCTTACCCTTTCAGACTACCAGCCAGAGAGGCAGGAGTCAGTTACAGTCTGTTGCCAATGCCTAAACCAATACCAGTCACTTTGCTGTAATCAATAAAGTTGTAGCCTAAATTTTGCCCATTAACTTAAACCAAAATTGTGTGCAGGTGTGAAGTTATTTACTTGGGAAAGGCCTTGGGGCACAACTATTTTGAAACACATCAGAAACAGACCCAATCAACAGATCTTTCTTCTGTTTCATACTTCATGTATTGACAATTACTAGCATAGGATTTATTTATGCCTTATAACAGATTTCAAACTTTTGGTGACTGGCATGTCAACATGTTCAGAAGAGTTGGGCAATACTTCTTTGCAAAAACTTTGGTAGTTTGTAAATCATGTTTCTGCCTTGGGGATCACAGTGGTATACCCAAAGCTGAAAATGACACAGCCCAGCTGGTAGAGTAACTCTCCTCCAGTGCCCTTTTGATCCCTGTTCTCTTACATATTTTGCAAAGAAAACAAAAACCCTGGCTTCAGATACAACTGTCTCTTAGCATTACATATACTGGGGAAGACAAGCTAGTGAATCATCACACATCCTCATGCTGTAAAAGAAATGGTGATCTCACTGCAGCCTGAAAATGGTTGAAAAGGAAGTGTTTTTGTTAAGGAGGAAAAAGCACACACATGTGGCTCTCACATGTACCACTGAGAAACTGACTCCTGAAAAAAGTTTCTTAATTTAGGAGAGGGATGAGGAACATGTGGCGTTCCACATATTGTTTGACTACAGTTCGCATCAGCCCTAGCCAGCACGGGCAATGGTAAGGGATAATGGGCTTTATAGTCCAAACATCTGGAGAACAACAAGTTCCACATTCTCGATTTAGGACCTGGAGTGGGGAGGCATCTAAAGCTGGTAGTCACTTAAATAGTGTTCCATATTCAGTTACAGAGAGAGAGGCTAGAAATCTGCACACCAGATTAGCAAGGAAACAATAAAACAGCAGGAAAAGTATATTTGATGGGAATAAGGAATGAAAGCAACATGATATATGTCTGGGAATTAGACTACAAAGCGTTCAGACTGGTTTCTAAAAGATGAGCAATTCCACAGTTCTTCATTCCTTGTACCCATGCTTGCCCATGGATGACATGGGGTTTTTTGGTGGGGGGGGGGAGAAGCAGAAGTCACATATATTTATCTACTACTATACTTATAAAACAAATTGGGTTAATGAAATTTTTAGCATCAGAGGAAAAGACTGTGCTACAAGAAACGTGACAAATTAAAAGCCCCAGGGATTGCTGCTTTGCATAAAAAAAATTTCAACCCATATTTATGTTCAACGTATATAAAAGAGACAAGCTGATATGAAAACTGTCATGCTTTGAGATTAAGATATAAAGTTTCCCAAACAGTTCTAGATTGTTGGTGGAAAAATGATATGGGGCAAAAACTTTTAATAGTCTATACATGAAATGAATCTATATTTTTTATATAAACACTACGCTACGTAAATGTAGTTTTCATTACAGTCCACATTTTCTTAAGATAAAGGAGCCTTCCATATTCCTGAGACATCTAGACCTGCTGCCTTTTGGGAATAATCCTGTAGGGGGAAACAGAATGTTTCTCTCAGAAACTCTTAAGAGGGCATGTCTGACACAAGTTATGCACAATCCCATGCATGTCTACACTGAAGGTAAGTCCCACTGTTTATAAGGGTTTTACTCCCATGTAGGTCTAAACCTTAAACTAGTTTAATGATAAGTCCCCTTTACCATGGATTCCTAGAATTACTTGGGCGAAGTCATGAAAATTAAGCTTTTATAAAACTTACACGTAAGTTTATAACGTGCTTATGCTTTTAATCACTATTGTTTGACATATATAGACCAGTGCAGCCAAAGTACTTGGATTTTTGTTTATTATTTATTTTGGCTTCAGAAAGACAGCACCAGCATAAATCAGTAATTTTGATTGAATTCATTTGTGTACCAAGCTCAAAGATGTATGACCATGTTAGCTATTTAATGAATGTTTATTTTCAACTGTCCTGCATATTGTGACTGTTATATTGAGCTCAGTTGGATCCTGAAATAATACTTATTCATCGGCAACAAAAACTTGCATTACTGAGAGGCAAATATTATCATAATATTTAAAGATGACTGGAAGTTGTTGTTTTTTAGTTCTTGAACATGAACCGTTTTGGGTCCAATTGATTTTTGTGTGGCTAAAGTAATTACATTTGCTCAAATAAGTAAATTAGTTAGACTTCCGGAGGCGGCGCCAACGGCAATGGCGGTCTCCTTCTGAGTAGGAGGAGAAGCTCAGTAGAAAGAGGGTCTGTTCCGCTACGGCGAAGCGGGGACCCGACTTGAAATCGCAGGCAGAAAGAGCCTGCGAGCGTGGGACCCAGCAGGCACCTTTTGCGCCCCCCGTTTTTTGCGAGGGAGCTCCGTAAGGGGCTCCGGTGTGCAGCGGGAGCGGCGCGGTGCTACGGGTCGATTGCTGCGTCTACAGAGCGAAGCCGCGTAGCTGTTGCCGGAGAGCGCTGACCTTCTTCCTTTGAAATTCGGCTTTAAAAAAGAACACCCGTGAGTAGGGGGATTTAAGAAACTCGGATTCGAGAACAAAAAATCTGTGAATTTGGGCTCTGAAGCGGAAAGGTGTAAAAAGGAAGTCCGTCTTTCCGTTTTGTAAAAGATTAAAGCAAAGACCTTTTTGCGCTATTACTTTAATGTGGACTGTAAAACTTCAACTCTAAAGCACCAAAGAAAGAACTCCCCCGTTAGTGGAGAGGGGGGAAGTTAAGAAAGTGACTGTATTTCTTCTGGGGATCTTCTGGGAATTTAAATAGACTTTTTTCGAACTCTCATGGGAACGGACTGTCAGATTAATGAGGATTGCTACATTTGAGCTCGCATTGACTGTGGATACAGTAAATATTTAAGATCTAACTCTGCAGAAAGTTGCATCTTGAGTTCTATTTGGGCTGAATACTTAGTTTCAATTAAAGAGGGGACACGGAAAGTTACAAAAGACTTTGTTGTTTGGTTACTGAGAACTTTATGGTGGCTACTGTGTCCCCCTAGAGGACTATTGAAGTTAGTATCTGACTGGAGGAATTTTCCACTGCTAACTTTGGGGACTTTCCACTGCAAGGCTTGACTGTGGGAATTGACCTTGACTGAAGATAAAGGGGAATGACTGACCAAAGAGCAACAAGATCCAAGGTCAAAGTGCAACAATCTACTTCAGTCTCCCAGCAACGTAGGGCATCTGTGCCTGGCCTCCCTGTGACTCAGGAGGAAGACCCAGGGCAAATTGAGTCAAAAGGAATGGCCTCAGAAGGGGAATTTACATCTGTGTTGAATAAAATCTATGAAAAATTGGAAGGCCTAAGTAAACAGGTCTCAGATCAGTCAGCTGAAATTAAAGGGAACACAGCTAGTATCAATTCAAATACTAAAGCTATAGAAAAATTGTTGGAGGAATCTGCGACTACCAGGAAAATAGCTGAGGAGGCAAAGGAAAAAGCCGTGGCTGTGGAGGAAGAAATTAAACCAATACGTAAACAGATCGGGGACCACCAGGCCTTATTGTCTATGGTTGAATTGAGAGAGAGGCAGACGAACCTGAGGATCAGGGCGGTGCCAGAACTTGAGAAAGACAATCTGAATGACTATCTCTCACAGGAATTTCAGAAATTCTGGAACTTGGAGCTGGACAAAGATTTTAAGATAGTGAGCGCCTTCAGACTTGGAAGAGGAGGGAAGAAAAACAGGGTGAGAGACTGTTTGGTGACCCTCCGATCGAAAGAGGAACGAGACAAAATATTGAGTGCTCACTTCCAGAAGACCTTAGAGATTAACGAGTCCAGAGTGGAGATTTTTAAAGATATTCCGAAACACCTTCTGGATTTGAGAACCAACTACGGAGACTTGGTGGCCCTGTTGAGAAGGAACACTATTGCTTTCAGATGGGAGTTCCCCCAGGGACTGTCCTTTACGTTTAAGGGGAAAAAGTACAGGATTAGATCAGTGGAAGATAAGGAAAAATTTCTGAGAGATTTTGAAGAAGATTTACAAAAGGAAGCGACAGATTTGCCAAAAGCCTTGAGACCAGGAGCTGACATAGCACCACCACCTTTGGGATTCGACAAAAAGAAGAAGATACCACCGCAAGAACTTGACGAGCTTTTGGGAGCGGCCGGAGGAAACTAAAATAAATACACTATGTCTCTGCAATTACTAAGTTGGAATATTCACGGTTTAAATTCTCCGGAGAAGAGGAGGAAAGTATTTCATATATTGAAAAAGGAACAATTGGATTTAATTTGCCTGCAGGAAACTCATGTGGTAAGGCTCCATAGGAAAGTTCTTATCAACAAAAGGTTGGGTCAAGAATTTATTTCATCTGATAAAGTTAAAAAGAGAGGAGTTGTTATATACGCTAAAGAGAGCCTATCACCGAAATTTGTTTTTAAAGATGAACAAGGAAGGTTTATCGCAATTGAGATTCAACTACAAGGTGAAAAATATCTGATTCTAGGAGTATATGCACCAAATGAGGGGAAATCTGAATTTTTTAAGAAATTGCATGAGACATTGTTGGACTATATGGACTATAACATCATTTTGATGGGAGATATGAATGGAGTGGTATCTACTAATATGGATAAGTCGCAAAGACAGGTGGTAACTAAAGATGGAAGACTACCAAAAACATTTTTTGAATTGACTGACAATATGGATCTGATTGACACTTGGAGAACTAAGAACCCCCTTGGAAGAGAGGGAACATTCTTCTCTGAAGCCAACATGACATGGACAAGAATTGATCAAATATGGATAACTAGAGGACTGGCACCTAAGATTCGAAAAGTGGATATCTGCCCTAAAACTTGCTCCGACCATAATGCAGTAAAGATGGAGATGAAACTAACGCTAATCGGCTCCTTCAGATGGAGGATGAATGATGCCCTGTTTAGAGACCAGGAGGTGATTAAGAAGGCCCAAAAAACATTGAAAGATTATTTTGAGATAAATTTAAACACTATGGTGGAAAAAAGAACAATCTGGGACGCAGGTAAAGCGGTCATGAGAGGGTTTCTGATTCAACAGAATGCAATAAAGAAGAGAATCCAAAATGAGAAAAAAGATAAAATCTTGGAAAAAATAAAAGAAGGAGAGAAGAGATTAAGAGCGAAACCAAAATCCCAAGAAATTCTGAGGGAAATTAAGTTATATCAAGTACAATATATGAGAATGATAAACCAGGAAGTGGAATGGAAAATTAAACAGATGAGACAAAAGTCTTTCGAATCGGCTAACAAATGTGGGAAACTGCTTGCATGGCAGATGAAGAAAAGACAGAAATTAAATACTATTACAAGTTTGGAGGTAAATGGAAAGATTATACAGAACCCATTGGAAATTAGAAACTGCTTCCAGAGATTTTTCAAACAACTTTATACACAAGGGCCACAGAAAGAGGTTGAGTTAGACCAATTTCTGAGGAAAAATGGACTACAAAAAATTTCTCAAGAAAAGAGGATAATGTTGAGTGACAAAATCACAGAACAGGAAGTGGAGGGCGCCATTCGGAATATGCAGCTGGGCAAATCTCCAGGACCAGACGGTTTAACCTCCAAATACTACAGAGTTTTGAAAGATTGGCTAATTCGACCACTAACGGAGGTGTGCAATGAGATATTAGAGGGGAAAAAGGCGCCGGAGTCGTGGCAGGAAGCATATATTACACTTATACCAAAAACTGAGTCTGAAAAGACGCAACTTAAGAACTACCGCCCCATATCCCTTCTTAATGTGGATTACAAAATATTCGCGGACATTTTGGCAAATAGATTAAAGAAAGTACTATTGGAAGAGATCCATAAGGACCAAGCTGGCTTTCTCCCGGGTAGACACTTGTCGGACAATACGAGGAATATAATTAACATTTTGGAGAAGCTGCAAGTGAATATAAACACTAAAGCAGTTTTAATTTTTATAGATGCGGAGAAAGCCTTTGACAATATTTCTTGGAATTTTATGAAGAAAAATCTTCAGGGGATGGGGGTGGGCCAAGGGTTTGAAAACGGTATAAGTGCAATTTATTCAGAACAAAAGGCTAAATTAATTGTGAATAATATGGTGACAGAGGGATTTAAGATAGAGAAAGGCACACGACAAGGCTGCCCAATTTCCCCATTGTTATTCATCACTGTCCTGGAGGTATTATTGAATATGATTAGAAGGGACCGTTTGATAAAAGGCATTCAGGTCGGAGCTAAGCAATATAAACTGAAAGCATTTGCAGACGATTTAGTTCTAACATTACAGGAGCCAGAATCTAGTTCGAAAAGAGTTTTGGAAGTGATTCAAGAATTTGGAAAGATGGCTGGTTTTAAGTTGAATAAGTCTAAAACTAAAGTTCTTGAGAAAAATTTAACACCGATTGAGAAAGATAGGTTTCAGAAGGAGACAGGCCTAACAATAGTAAAGAAAGTTAAATATTTGGGGGTTAATATGACAGCTAAGAACCTAAACTTATTTAAAGATAACTATGAGAAATGTTGGTTAGAAGTGAAGAAAGATCTAGAGATATGGTCAAACTTGAAGCTTTCCTTGTTGGGTAGAATTGCGGCTATAAAGATGAATGTACTGCCAAGGATGTTATTTCTGTTTCAATCTTTGCAAATTTTGGACAAGATGGACTGTTTCAAGAAGTGGCAGAGAGATATTTCTAGATTTGTCTGGCAGGGCAAGAAGCCCAGAATAAAATTTAAAATATTAACTGATGTTAAAGAAAGAGGTGGTTTTGCCCTGCCAGACCTGAAACTTTACTATGAATCGGCCGCATTTTGCTGGCTGAAAGAATGGCTGCTTCTTGAAAACACAGACATTTTGGATTTAGAAGGTTTTAATAATGTTTTTGGGTGGCATGCATATTTGTGGTACGACAAGGTTAAAGCTCATAAGGCATTTAAAAATCATATTGTCAGGAAAGCATTGTTAAATGTCTGGTTAAGATATAAAGACTTACTGGAGAATAAAACCCCAAGGTTGCTGTCACCAATGGAAGCAAAGGCATTGAAAAAGTCCAATATGGAGGCCAAATGGCCGAAATATTGGGAAATATTGGAACAAGAAGGAGATAAACTGAAACTGCAGAGTTTTGAGAAATTAAAAGATAAGGTGCGAGATTGGCTGCACTATTTTCAAATAAGAGAAGTCTATAACTTGGATAAAAAAATAGGCTTCCAGGTGGAAAAATCTAAATTGGAAACTGAGTTGTTAGAATCCAAAACTAAAACACTCTCAAGAATGTATAACTTGCTGCTAAAATGGAATACGCAGGATGAAACAGTTAAATCTGCTATGATTAAATGGGCACAAGATGTTGGTCATAACATTATGTTTGCTGACTGGGAATGGTTGTGGACCACAGGTATGAAATTTACGGCATGTAATGCCCTAAGAGAGAATATTATGAAAATGATATACAGGTGGTACATGACACCAGTCAAGCTTGCAAAAATCTACCACTTGCCTGACAATAAATGTTGGAAGTGTAAAGAAAGTGAAGGAACATTCTTTCACCTTTGGTGGACATGCCCAAAGATTAAGGCTTTCTGGGAGATGATATATAATGAAATGAAAAAAATATTTAAATATACATTCCTTAAGAAGCCAGAGGCCTTTCTCTTGGGCATGGTGGGCCAATTGGTGCCAAAGAAAGACAGAAATTTCTTTATGTACGCAACAACAGCGGCAAGAATTCTCATCGCAAAGTATTGGAAGACACAAGAGCTACCCACCCTGGAAGAGTGGCAGATGAAGTTGATAGAGTATATGGAACTGGCGGAAATGACTGGCAGAATCCGAGACCTGGGAGAAGAGTTGGTGGAAGAAGACTGGAAGAAATTCAAAGACTATCTTCAGAAATATTATAAAATTAATGAATGCTAAAACTGTGCTTGGATTGGCAATAAGTAGTAATTAGTGATAAAAGTTAATAAGATTATGCAAAAAAATAGGTACTGATATGCTTGAAAATATGGATATAGTATATGTTATGGTATAAAGTTTAACATTTGAAAAAGGGTAAGAATTTGCTGAATTAAATATTTGAATGGGAATACAAAAGGGGGGAGGCGGGAGGAGGTCAAGAACATAAGCATATGAAATTGAGGTTATTTGAAAAATGGATTGGTTTTAACTTTTTTATGTTTAAATTTAATTTTTCTTAATTAGTTGTGCTTTCTTTTTGTATTTTTGGTGTTTCTTTCTTTTTTCTGTAATCTAGGGTTTTTTATTCTGTGAATTTTTATCTTTCTTTTCTGTAAAACTCCAATAAAAATCTTTACAAATAAGTAAATTAGTTAACATGGTTGCTGTTTGGGCTAAAGGCATCACATTTTTGCATGAATGTACAATGCACTTTCTACCAAAAAATTAGTCAACACCATCAATTATATTTTTATCTCACAATTCCACCAACATTTCAAGGTGGCATATATGATTCAACCTTTCCCCTCTTCTCATTTCCACAACAAGTAGGTTATGCTGATAGTGGCTATCTGGGGATTTGAATCTGGGTCTTTCAGGTTAGAGGGACTTTAAACCACAGGTAAACAAAACTAAAGGTGAACATGCAGCAGGCTGGCGCACACTGCAGATACTGTGACTGCTTCGCTCCTCCTCCACTCCTGCTGCACGGTCAACTAAGCCATAGTTTGGCTTAGTGTTACATCCAAACCTGGGCTTGTGGTTTGTTTTCCTCAGACCATGAAAACTAAACCAAGAATAAACCTTGGATACTTCTCATGCTTTGTTTGAAGAAAGACACCACAAACCTGAGTTCAGATATAACGTTAAGTCAGGCTATGGCTAAGTTCCTAGAAGCATAGTAGGAGCAGAGAAGCACCTAAAAATTCAGCAGTATGCCTCAGTACTTTCATTTAACTATAGTTTAAAATGATGTGCAAACCAGGCTAGGATTGTGAACAACTGATGCTGTCTGATAAAAAGCTGAACTTTCCTTAATATATAAAAAGTGTCCTGAAAATTGGGTCTAACAAAGTAAAATCGCATGATTCACCTTTCCACACCCAATCTTCTCTTTTGCTTGCAGAAGATATTTTAATTTTAAATTTTAAAAAGACTGTGAGTTACTTGGGATCACAAATGAAACATGAAATAAAACAGAATAAATTGATCTTAAGTGGCATACCCAATGACCCAGATGTATTTCCCCCATCTTAAATGAAGTTTATTCCCAGGTAAGTGTACCTGGTTCTCAAAGTCATTAAGGAGCATTTCTAGAGTCATTTTAATCTAGGCTGGAAATGGTGCCCCATAATGCTGACTCTAGATGAAGGGGAGCTGAGGAGAGGTGAGTGCCAAAGGGGGGCAGATGAGTGCAGGGCAGGCAGAATTCTTAGCTTGCCGCTGAAGCCTAAACCCAGTTAGTTGTTAGATGTGCCCTGGCTCAAAGGATGAGCTCAACATTGCTCTGGGGTTCTTTAAGTAGAGGATATCCTGTGTAGGACAAGTGAAGAGAGTGTGCTCAGTGAAATGGATCACACAGTCCATTCACAGTTATTTCAATTCTGGTGAGTGTGTGACACTCCATCACATGTCTTGGTCAAGGCACACACTGGCAGGTTGTGTCTCTCCTGGAAAGTGCTAGTGCCTCCCTTGGGAGGCCAGCTTCACGGCTTTTAATTTTGTAGGGGTTTCTTTTGCCATGTTTCTGAACTAAGAATCTTTTGGTATCAGATGCCCAGTCAGCAAAATCATTTTATATTCATTTGGCTTCTTCAGTCTGCTTAGTTTATTTCTGTCTATGCTGCTATTCCTAAGCATATCAGACTTCCCTCCCCACTCTCCACATTATTGTTGTAAGGATTAATGCCAGATGGGGCCTCTGATACACAGTCTCTCATTAGCTGGAGATCTAGATGTCAGATGGAACAGACCAAGTTCAAATTAAACTGATCCTATCTGTAAATACAAATATAGATGGAAGAGGAAGGAAAGACATTATATCCTTTAACTGTTTAACACACCCACAGTTTAGCAACTGCAAACTGTGTAAAATGGCAGGCTGTTGTTGTTGTTTTAAAAATCTATCCCACCCATTTCTCTAAATGAACATTAACTAGGGGCTGCCATTGCTGCTCACTTTGCTTTGCTTGCCAGCCCCATCTAACCCCAACCCCTGCCCCCAAAACCCATCTCCTTACTTGTTGCTGAAGCCATCCTGTCCCCTCACTCCTCACCAAAGTCATCTCCAACCCTTACAACTTGCCAACCTACATCCCCCTTAAAGCTTGTCAAAGACCTCCCCCCACCTTCCCCTTAGACTAGGGATGGAGAACCTTTTGTCATGGAAGGACCAGATCTTTATACCCCCTGTGCTGGGTGGGGCAGCCCAAATGTCAATCACCTGATGTCAGCATGATGCTGTAGCCCTCTGTAGCAGGGATGTTTACAAAGCCCTTTCACAAACACACACTACTTCAACTTCCAGCTGTGCAAGTTTGAAGAAGATGGATGGTGGTGGGAATGTCTGCTGGGATTGCTATATTAGCATTGGCTTCTGCAGGTGTTGGCACCCTGTTGAATTTGCAAGGTGAGAACTGGGTGATGACTATTTTATCTGGTCCTACCCATACATACACAGGACACGGGTGGCGCTCTGGGTTAAACCACAGAGCCTAGGACTTGCTGATCAGAAGTCGGTGGTTTGAATCCCCGTGACGGGGTGAGCTCCCGTCAACCTAGCAGTTCAAAAGCACCTCAAAGTGCAAGTAGATAAATAGGTACCGCTCTGGTGGGAAGGTAAACGGCATTTGTGTGCGCTGCTCTGGTTTGCCAGAAGTGGCTTCGTCATGCTGGCCACATGACCCGGAAGCTGTATGCTGGCTCCCTTGGCCAATAAAGCGAGATGAGCACTGCAACCCCAGAGTCGGTCATGACTGGACCTAATGGTCAGGGGTCCCTTTACCGTTACCTTTTACCCATGCATAGTAGCCATGTGACATGCCTGGACCATAGGATTTTTCTGCCCATCCTTGGTATTAAATACTCACTGGCACTTGAATCTTGTTTAAAAAAACAAACAAACCAAAACCCCCTACAATAATTGTAATTATGCTGTGAAAAACCACTGGCTACAACCTAGTCACAAAGTACTCTCAGAATCTACAACACTATAGAAGTACTTTTAGGAAATTACCAAGTGGTATATGCTAAAAACTGAGGGATGCAAATTACTAAAGAGAAGATTTCACTTGTGTGCTGCTGCAACATTCAGTGGTCATAATTCCACCACATCTGGAGCCCTGCCTTCTCTTGCATCTGATCATGCAGGTCCTTCCCTATATTAGCACACTGTTCAAGGCTACTCTCCCCTAGATTATTCTCTGACATTCCCTACCACTATGATCTACTTCCTTTTGGTTAGTTACCTGGTGTTAAGCTGCCCTTTACACCCTTTTTTTTGTTTACCAAACAAGTGGCATCTTGAAGTTTAGCACATTTTAATGGCATGAATGACATTATTTTTTGTGTCCACTTCATCAGATACAGAAAGTGTTAACCTCAGTTCCAGGTACACCACCCATGGATTGTAAGCAGCAAGTTCAGGGGGAAATACAATGCAGAAAATGTCACACAGTGTCCATTCAATTCAATTAAAATAAAGACTTGTCCCTTCACAACAGTAATGATAAGTAATAACACAATCTGCTTAACAATGTTGTTAATTAACATTGATGGACAGGAAACCATTGTTTCTGTTTGGACCCATAGTGCCTGGCATTCTTGATGAATTGGATTTCAGTGGCTTCACACTGGTGTCTTCCTTTGAAATGTGCTTATTCAAGTTTGGTCATCTTAAAGACCAGTAACTGAGAATCCTGGTAGGCTACAATGTTCTTCTAATAGATTCTTTTATTTAGCGCAACCTCTGTGTTAGTCAATGGGCAGCTTAAAATGTTAGCAATGTGTACAAGAGAGCCATGAACAGTTAATCATAAAAAAGTAAAGAGAGTATGTCTACCACTCTGTTTCTTTTTCAGACACCCTTTGTACGGAGGAAGGGTATAGACTGAGCCACAGGATTGGGGCTGAATAGTGTGAGAACTAAAGTTTTCTGGACACGCTGAAAGTTCTGCATTTGTACCTGTGCACTGTCACTGGGAATACTACCAGATAAATTCCAACTGCTGTAGGTTTGCTTCAGAAGCAGCTCTTTTGTGCTTTATTACTAACCAAGGGTTCAGCAGTAGTTTGCTGCTTAAAAGGAACATTACAAAGAGGCAACAAGGTTTCCTGATAGAATTAAAATAGAAGTGCTGTCACTTGCAAAGCCTTTTATTACATCCCTCTTCCCTAATTCCTTCAGATAATGTCATGGTTTAAGTTCATAGTGAGGACATGCTCTGAGGTATAAGTAACACATCTACACTAACAAATTAAAAGCAACATATTTAAAAATATGTTATACATCAAGTGTTCAGAAAGTTTCCTTTGCTCAAGAGGCACGTGCTGATAGGAAATATTATCAATTAGACAACACCTGCAAAGGAAAAAGCTAAATTCTTCAGAATGAACCAGTTAATACACACTAAAAAGGCCATTGCTTTTGTATTTTGATTTACACCTTCTTTTAACCACTCATCTTGCACTCCTTTCCAGTGTCACTTTCCATTACCACACCAATCCGGTGCAATTTCTTCTTTGACCTTGAAGCTAGTGTCTGGTGCCTGGAGACTCTCGGCTCCTGAAATCTTCACTGAGAGAACTGCAAATGCTAAACCCTTCTTGGTGTCAAAATGTAGTGTGGTGCGTGTTTATAAAAAGTGCAAACACTGTGGGGATTTTTTGGTTGCTTTTTTTCTAAGTAGCATGGAACCTCTAAACTTTAAATGGCACCCATGGGCTGCATTATTTAAGTTGTCAAAATTGGATGTATACAAATGAAAGAAGCTATAGATGTATTTTATTCTGCCTGTCATTTTTGCATAAATAAATGTTTTGGCTTGCTTCATACAGGATGACCCTCAACTGCTAAAACTGGAGCTGAAAAACAGCTGCATTGCACTGCAGCCTCAAAGCTTCATACAGCCAGCTGTAAGCTTTAGAATTCAAATAGATATACACGATTATGCAGAGGGACAACATACCACTGTATATGAGTGAAAGCTATGGGAAAAAAGCATCTATTTGTTGAGGTAAGTCACTTTTTATACTGCTTGAGTTTTCAACTGATGCCTCATTTTTCAATACAGTGTCTTAATAACCAGTCATTTACCTGTGAAAGGGAAGTCTTTGCTTATATGATGTGTTTTAGATCATATTTTTTCTGCAGTAAGGCCAATACTTTTCTGGCTAAACTAATTGCTTGCTTGCTTCTTTCAATATGCATGCACTCTTATTTTAACAAATACTGTTTCTGTCTCAGAAATAGTCATTAGATTGCACACTGAAAAAAATGCATTTCAGATTTAAAAGCAGGTTTCATTGCTCAGAGTACAATAATGCAGCACAGCAGCAAGCTATCTAATCTTTTTCTTTTTTTAAAAAAGATGCAAGTCATAAAATTTCAGCATAACATCACAAGTGCAGCTTAAATTCCTTTTTTAACTTACCGTGGATGTGAATAATTCTGTCATGCTCCAGTGTGAAGTTGGCAGCATGATGATCAGCCCAGCAGAAAGAAATCAACACCAGGAAAAGTAGACTCTTCATCTTTTATAGCTCAGGAATCTTCTTTACTGTAAGAGTACCACATAGAAAGAAGCTGGTGAAATTTGGAAAGCTTAACAGTGATGCAATGCACAACTTGTTACAGCCCATCATTTTCTCATTGCTCTATGAAAATTTAACCCACTGTGCTTGAAAAGTTAGCAGCGAGTGACTTTTCAAGCAGCATTTTAAAGTTAATCCTCTTATTAGAGAGTCAGCTGCAGAGACTATTAACTGATGCTTAATTGAGATATGCTTGCAGTTGAATAACTTTGTCCATTAAAAGTATAATAAGAACTGAAATAACACAATCATCTTCTCCAGATGCTAAAATAAGCAATGGTTGTGATTCTTAAATGCATAGTGGACTTTGGTTTGTTGAATTTATTCTATTTATTTTCTTTAAACAACCATGTTCTATATCTCTCCGATATAGTATGTATTGCACACACACACACACACACACACACACACACACACACACACACACTAGCATAGGGTGTAATGTCTTCGTCAAACCTAAGGAGCATAGAGGCTGACCAATAAAGGCATACTTTATTTCAGGTACACTTACCATTTTAGAGTCTACAGTGAAATGTTGAAAACCATGCACAAAGTAGGTTAGAGTTGCATGTGCTGCCACTGCAGTTGCCCTGATTGATTTTTCATTCATTTCTATCTAGAATGCTGACGCACTAAATTGTGTGCCAGGTAGGGTCTCTGCAGTCAGCAGAGCTGCTGAGCGCTGCAGGGGAAATCTCTGCCAGCCTCAGAGTAGTAATTAGGCAAATGAAGACCCGAAATAGATAAGAGGACACAAAATGCAAGGGCTCTGATGCAGAAGGTTCAGCCTGTCATCTTCCATAGAGGCATCATTTTCATAACTAGGCATTCACTGTCCTTTTCAAATGTGCTTGGAAATAATTTATTGTGGCCAGAATAGATTCAGCAGATAAAAAAGAACAAAGCCAATACAATCTGCATCAAAACTTAGGGAGTATATGCACTTAGGGTGCAGAGCAAAACTACAGATCAAAGCCTCGTTAAATTTGGAGGCAAAGAAGCTCCGTCAGAATCTTATTCTAGTCCAGATTTTACAGACTACGTCTGCATTCGCTCCCAGCTGTTTTGCAGGCTAACATGAGCTGCTGATCTTGCAAATACAGCAAAGGCTGTTTGCAGTTGGATGCCATGGCCTGTACACTGCAATGGCATCCCGAGCCAATCTATGATGTTGTACTGCTGCAGGAGCATACTGGCAGCATTGCTGCACTGGCAGTAATCACTATAACTCACAGCAGCTGGGCACAAAGCAAAAATTACAGAGGGAAGTCTTGAGGCAATGTGAATTCCATTTCAACCTCTGGGGAACTGGCTGCATGAGTAGAAGCCTGTCTACTTAATATATTTGGTACTAGGAAAACTTAGAAAGCTGCAGCTGGCAGCCAATAGAGTGCAATGATTTTGCCCACTTTCTAAGTGCCCTGATCCAATGGCATGTGTATAGAGTAGTTGGGATAATGGATGTGTAGTCCTGGACAGAAAATTGATCATAGTGCTGATCAACATTCCACAAAGAGGAGGGAACAGTTTATTTGAGCTGTAGGGCCTAAGATTCCATCAATGCCAGTATATATATACATATACATATACATATATACATATACATATATATATATATATATATATATATATATATATATATATATATATATGGCTACTCACCTAGCTAGGGTGCACAAAAGCTCACAGGGGCCAGGTTGGTGACCTTTGTGTATTCCTGACATCCATGGAGGGGCTTATCTGAATTGGGTATGCTCTGTGATTAAGAAGGACGTGCTTAGCTAGAAAGAGACAGAGCAATGTATGTGGGGTCTGTGTGCATGTGTCATCTGTCAGACAGAGGGAGAGATGCAATTGGGCACAGAAAGATGGAGAAATTTACAGGTTGTCTGTAGGGCTGGGTGATGTATCAATATATCATCCAAAACCGCTTTGAAGTCCATATCGTGATAACAGTTTCACAATTTTCGACCTGGCAATATATTATGATGTGTCTGTGTGCATGGGCTACGCAAAAATCACAATGTGGAAAAACCATGAAGCCAGCTGACGCTTCTCTTGATTCCTGCAGCCCATGTTAACTCTGCCAGCTCAGCTTACCCCTGCCTCATGCAAGGGGCAGTAAATCACAAGAATAGGTGCTGGCAAAAAATCACGATACAGGGAAAGCCATGAAGCCAGCCAAAGCCACTACACAGCTCTATCATTATTTCAGGCATTGTAATATATTGGTATATTGCAATGTTAAGTTGGTGATCTATCACAATGTTGAAAACCAGATATTGCTTGGCCCTAGTAGTCTGCAAGGGGTAGGGGTGGGGAAGGAACGTATATCTTTGAGGTTTATGAGAGAAGGAGCGATGTTTGTCTGCTGTGTGTGCAAGAGACAGTATGGTGTGCCCATCTTGTACACTTTCCCCTGGTCCTGGGGGATGCTCCCTTTTGTTATTAGTCAATAACAGCATCATTCTTTCTCTGTGTAATTACACATTGTGTATTTAATTGCTGCGACTTGCCCAAAGATCACATGTAATGAAGGGCAGGATATGAATCAAACAAACAAAATCCTCATGCAATAAATACCTCAAATTTCTCCTCCATCCACTTCTTTTAGGACAATTCCAACAGTCTTGTGACTGTTAGAAGAACAGAAGTGGTTCTCTCAAGGACGTATCAATCAACACTAGTTTATTTTAGATGCTGCAGGTCGTATTTATTTATCACATTCTCAACTGACTGGCAGCCTAAGGAATTGCAACAGAATTGAGAAAACATTTGAGATGGCCTATTCCAAAGGACCCCTTGATTTGAATACAAGAGGTCTGACTCACTATCCCATGTAGGAAAAGTTTTACAATTTTATAAATTGGCTTTAATTGGTTTTGCTTTGCCAAGAGACACAATGTTTGAAAGACGTCTCATTTTCCATTACAGTCACTGATTTTTATGCCAATGATGGCTACAGAGGGTCTAAAACACAGTGAGGGCTTCAAGGACTTAATGGGGCATGCCAAACTAGATAGATTTTTGACACTATATGTTTACCAGGGGTACATTCCTGCTTGAATTGATAATGGGCAAGTGCTGTTAGAGACGTAGAAAACCTCTCCCTTTATTTCTGCACAGTATTCTGTTTTGCGTTACAATCACTGTGCTCTCAGATATCTATGGAAAGTCTGTAGAATGCCTCAAGTGCCCTTGTTTTTCCAAACAACTTCTGCACATGAGGAACTTCTTTCCCCTCATAAAAACAAGTTGCACAAACTGATGTAGATTATACAAGCAGGCTACTTCATGCAAGTTGTCATAGACAAACACATGCATGATTTGGTTGGGTGCACAACTTCCACATCTGCAAGAGTACATGCACAGTTCAAGAAAAATTGTATCTGCAAGCAAATGCACAGAAACAGTTTTGCAAAGTTCCAGGTACAGGCTCAAGGAAAACTGTATTGCTTGCTAATTATGTAAGTCAAATTAAATGTTCCTTGCCTCTGTATGTTGTTTTGATTTACTGTGGGAAAGATTCATCGCACTGTTACTGAGATGTCGGTAGACACAATATTTTATATACAATGCTAATGGATTTTGAGGTGTGTTTTTTTAAAAAAATCAAAGATAAGTAGGATGAATTACATCCCTCTGATGAACTCTTTTAGTCTTTATTCAGACTAAACAAGACATTGAAACCTGGATTACTTTTTAGGTTGCATTTCCAGAATGTTAGAAATAGACAATGAAAATAGGTAGATAGGGCACTGGGTTTCAATATTTTTTAACTGATGGCTGATATATTTTCTTTTTGTGTTTTGTACATTTCCCTAAGGTCCTTTGGAGGAAGAGCAATTCATAAATATTATAAATAAATAAATAAAATATAACATTGGGTGGCTTTAACGAGCAAAAAAGAAAATAGGAGTTGGCCCAAAGAATAGGAAAATAAAAAGAAGAGGCAAGAACACCTTAAATTGGTGTTCTTAAAATTGGAAGTTGATTGTGGGGTGTAATACGCCGATTACAGCCATATTCAGCTTACACTCTCACACTTTTTCCCCCAATGGAAAGTTCTCTAGCTGTTCATTCTTCATATGCTTTTTCAAATGATGTTTTATCAGATCAGTGTTGCCATTGGAACAAGGCAATGCAAAATTAATGTTACCCCTGAAAATACTAGAAGTCAAAATGCATTGGCCATATTATATACCAGGTCAACAATTTTTTGAGCACCAGTTTGAGATCTTTCCTTTACCTTTGGTTTGACCTTGACCAAATCACTTGGCATCTCTATTTTAATTTCCCTTGGGTGGTATTCAACAAGCGTTACTCAGAATACACCCACAAAAATTACTGAATATTAATGAATTAGGTTTATTAATTTCAGTAGGTCTACACTGAGTAAAACTTAGTTGAATACCAACTCTTGTCTTTGAAGACAACACATTTTTGGCATGAAAATTTGAAATGGAAGAATAATTGAAGGCCATAGTTTGTAGCCAGCATATAAGAGGAGTTGCCATTGATAACATGTTTACTATTTAACCATTAATTATCGAGTGGCAGTCTTACATTGCACTTACTCAGTTAGTCAATATATCATTAGAGTTGTATCAGCTTTTAATTTTTACAGAATTAAGGATGGATTTCTTTTTATAAAAAACTTATTGTAAATTTTCTGCATGTCCAATTCATAAATCACAGCATGGAAAGTAAATGGAGGAAAGCCAGTTTTTCTTGTGAGGACATTAGCAATTTATATTGATAGCTTTGATTTTCATTTGATGGCCTTATAATCCACATCATGACTGCTCTGGGATTTTCCTCATTGAGTTATTGCAGGCGATACGATGCCGCCTAGTCAATTCAGCATTTGTGTGGTGGAAGTAATAACCAAAAGAAGTCCAGACTGTTGATATAATGCAGAGGTCGGCCACCTTATCCGAGGATGGGCCAGTCGATGCTCTGTCCATCGGAGGATGGGCAGGAGCGTGTGCGCATGCGCGCTCTTCTGGGTCGGAAGAGTGTGCGTGCACACACACTATTTCCAGCACACATCTGGGTTGGAGGAGTGCCAATGTACATGCGCACAGGTGCCATCAACCCGGAAGTTGGTCCCTGCACCGCACCGTGCCACAGCGGTAAGAGTGGGGGGAGGGGGCAGCAGCGGTCATCATGGGCCGGTTAGACAAGCTTTGTGGGCCTCTACTGGCCCATGGGCCTTAGGTTGCCGACCCCTGATATAATGTAATGCTGGTGCAGATATTTTCAGGTCTACACAGTGACATTTTGCAATCAAAACATAATGGCTGCATATATTTGAAAATGCTTTGTGTGAATTTTGGAAAACAGCTCTACAACACTCTCAAAAGCTTTAGTCAGATGCACAAGCAGTTATGGATAATGTGATCATTCAGGAGCAAGGTATGTGGGAGAGTCATTTGCATCCATTAGTTTAGTGTTTGCATCCAAACTGATTCTTCTTGGAGTCATTCATGAACACAAACTGTTCTATTAGACTTCACTCTTAATTTTACAATGGAAGCTAGGAGGAGAAACAGGAACACTTGTTTTTATTTGATAATTTGTGTAGCAGTGATTCATTAACTCTAATAAACCACGGACAAATTTTGAAATGATGCATTTATGAAAGATAAACATGTTAACACAGATACAGGGTTCTTTTTGGTGGAAGATCTGTTGCTTCAGTAGCATTGCTTCTCTTTCCTAAAACAAACATGAGACTCTCTAATAACAGGGTATAATGTACTGTAATCTCTCCTAATTCAACTTTTCTACTTACCCTGCCTCTTTCTAAAAGTGAAAGGGCACACAAGTTTTTCTGACATACTTTATTTAATAGTGCATTGTGTGTGGTTGTTTATTTACTCACTGTCCACAGTCCCACTGTATTCAATGGTGTTTATTCCTAGGTAGCTTTCAAGCCTAAAATTCCTGCCTAGATATTTAATCTAGTTGAGAGCTGATAGTTTGCTTTCTTGAGGTCGGGTGACATTTTGTTCCTACAGGAGCACCTAATTCTACTAAACATCAGTGCAGTATTTTAACATGAAATACAACTTCCTCTAGGAAATATTTATTTTTCAAAAATAGTAGGATTCAGCACTTTGAAAAGGATGACAGGATTTTGTAGGGAAAGGATTTTTGCTAATGGTTCCCATAATTAAGTGATTCTAGCAAAGTGGAAAATTATTACATTGGCTTCACTCAACTACAGAGCAGAGCCCTTACTCATGCTACTATTCCTGCATTGCATGGGATTGAACTAGATGATCATCACTCTTCCAACTCTACCATTCTATGATTCTACTTTGAAATGTTAAGTACTACAGAGCATAATTCTTATGTTTTTATTATTATACTTTGCCACCTATCCTTTTAGAAGACATATTTACATTTTGGAATGTGATATTCACAAGATCATAATAGTATATTATATCATTGTCCATATGTCTTTTGAAGTACTTCTGTTATGCACCCTTATAATATTGCTGGAATATTGTAAGTTCATAAGAGGTAAATAGTCTTCACACCAAAGAAGACTAATGAATTGATATTTTAGTTTATTTTAGGCAAGACTAAAACTATCATCATAATTCTTGTTCTGCAGACAAAGAAGACCAGCAGTCTTACTATTCAAGGAAGAATTCAAGATATTTTTTAAAACCACAATACACAATCCATTTTAATAAGGTATTAATCAATTGCATGGAGGGTAATCTTTGTGACTGGATCTCATCTCTTTTGTGTGAAGTTGGAGGAAGAGGAAGAGAAAAGGGTCTACTGCATCTGTGTCATCACTCCCATTGCCTCAAAATCCCTCCAGGTTCCCTTTACAAATCTAAGACTGCATACATGGGGAAGGAAGTATGTGGGGAGACAGTCACCCCACCTGAGAAGACCACAGAGATTTCACAGGAGAGGCAATACAGCCTGAAGCTATGGACTTTTTCTGCCGTTGTCTTTTGTGTGGTGCAAGCTCCAAAGGAAGTAGTAGTAGAAAAGCATAATGTGGCTTCGCTGGAGTTGCCTGACCAGGAACAGGAAGAAAGCCACAAGGAGATTTGGTGCTAATTATGGAGAAAGTGCACTGCATGCTTTTATCCAGGAAGTCATCATAGAGAAATCAATGTCATTGATTCTAATGCTGAAGCCAAAGGTAGGAACAAGGAAAATGCCTGCAATAACCTAAAGTATCCTGAGATGCTGTTGGAAATGATGCTCTCAGTATGTTTTTCCATCTAATGCAAGAACCAATTAATGTTGTTAAGGATGTGGAAAACTATTTCTTGAACAAGTATTGTTCTTGAATAATAGTTGATCCCAACTCAGTTATTGCCAGTAAAGAATTTTCTTAGCCATCAGGACCAGCTAACTCAACAAAGAGACCTCTACATCAAATTGAATTAAATGAACCAGATACTTTAATATTCTTTTCAAGGTTCTGTTTTGCTCTTGACTGGCTGGCCAAGTGAGCAAAGATACTTTATTTAAAAATATAAGAAAAACTCATTGCAATGAGAGAAGCTGTGTAAGTTAACCCAAGATACTGAGATGCAATTGAATACTCTTCACAGACACTGGAGAAGATAGTGTTGATAATAAAGCCTTGGCTATATGCACAGCACAGAGACAGAAAAGTGTAACGGATTTAGCAATCTTGCCTTTGTTCATTCATAAGTTCCACTTGTAAACCTAAAAGGATTCTATAAAAACTTATGAGATTTATGGATTATCAGTCAAATGCCCCTGATAAAATATTGCTAGCCAAGCAGCAAAAATCAGCATGATTACTCAACAAAGCTTAGAAACCCCCAAAATCCTGGACATTTCAGTAGCTTTTGTCTAACTGCTCATCAGTTGTTTTGAAAGATGCAGAAGAGAGTCTATCCTTCAAAAGATGCTTCAAACATTAGAAACACAAGCTAAACATCTATATTCCAATTCAATTAAAAAGTGGCAATGAAAACAAATGAAACTCTGCCTTGAAACCTATGTTGATTCTGCATGTTACCTTTATGCCACCCTGATCTGCTGTATTGGGCTCAGTTAGAATACTTTTTTGTTATGGTTATGAAGCTTCCATAGTGGACTGATACTTACTCTATTAGCTAACAGAAGAAAATGACTCTGATCTCTGCTGCTCTCTAGAAAAGGTAAGCAAACACTTATAGGTGGCATTGGTCCTTAGGCAATCTGCTTTGGCTCATCTTGCCCTGTACTATTTCTGTAGGTGAAATATAGGAACATAGTGATATAGATTTGGCCTAACAACATCCTGTCAGCCTGAATTCATGAACATCTCACAGCCACTCTAATTGCCTCTCTATCATCTTCAAGACTATTCTGGATGCAAGCCTTCAAAGTCCAATTATTACTTGCACAGAGTCTTGGATGCCTGAAACTTTGATAAAATATCTTATAAATCTCTACCCAATGTCTTCCTCCTACAGAAACTGGGTCCAACAAAGAAGTATTCGTAACAAAGATTTTGCTATGTCTGGCCAAACTCCAGAAGAAAGATACAACAAAAAGATTTCTGAGAAAAAAATTCTAATTTTTCTCAGAAAAATTATTACACGTCATGTGCATGGAAGTTGCCAAACCAATTAACCAGCTAGAAGGATTACTGTTAATAGCACCAGTTTTCCTATAACTTGATATTGCTGGATAGTTTTGATGAACTGCAAAAGCATTTTTAGTTTGCTTTCTGTTGCCACCCTGGAACTTTTCTTTATTAGTGCCACTTTGTTTTCTACGATTCCTTGCAAATGAAGGAAAACAACTTTTCTGCTTGTATATGTTGATAATATAATTTGGTTACTGAGAACAAACAAGATTGTACAAAAACAAGATTGGGTACAGGCCTGGACAGGACATAGGTGTCCTGACTGTGACAAAGGTGACCTGTGTGCTTGCTTGATTAACAACTACTGGGAACTTCAAGGTCCCTGCTCTCCCTTCTTGTGGTCTTTGTACTGGACCTGGAGACTCCAATAGAGAGCATTCCATGTCAAGAAGGAGGGCAAGTGGGCACTCTATCAAATGACAGGGCAGGAGTTACATGGAGCAGGGGCTTTTCACTGGTGGTATCCATTGTATGCCTCACTCTTCCCAGACCTGTTCTCTTTTGGCCTGTATTTTGGAGCTTTATAATTTAGGAAGAGTTTGGAAGAACTGGTTGACAAGTCTTATCAGTTGCTGACATATGAGCGGATTTTATTTGCTGCTATTCTGGGCTTCTGGTGCATCAGGGTTTACACCAGCATAATAGAGTTGGCCAGGATGCCAGAAGGGATACAATTTATGAGCTTTCTCCATTATCTGCACAGCAGAACACTGAATGGTGACACCAGGGACCTAGAAGGTGCAGGGCTTGTCAGTCCAACCCCTGCACAGTCTCATCAAGGCTTACCTTAAGGCAATTGGAGCAACTGAGCCAAATTGGGCCCCACAGGCTGCTCCTAAGGGGGCCCCTGCACCAGGGCAACCTAGATGGATTTTATTTATATTTATAAGATTTTGCAGACTTTGTCTGTGAACTGGGGCCCTACCCAAAAAAAAAAAAAACAAACAAGTTGCGCCCCACTGCTTCAGATTGGGCCCCACTGGCTAGCCCTGAGTCTTATAGCCTGAGTTGCCCATCCCTTGCATGAAGTCTTGGGTTTGCAATTTTGGGAGAGGGGAGACTGCGGCACTGGGGAGAGGGCAGGTTGGTGAGGCCCCATAGACTTAGAAGCCCTAGCCTTCAGCCTACTTAGCCTATGCATAAATCCGGCACTGGACCTAGACCTGTCTGAAGGGTCTATTAAAGACATGGCTATCTAAATACATATTTTTGAGTGGGTTTCTATTCTGAATAATATTTGCCAGCTAGATGCACTGTGGTATGAATGGGGATATGAAAAACCTGCTATAGGAACAGCATACTTAGTGGCACTTCACTACAGATTTAATGCTGTTTGGTGATACAGATGGGTGATACAGAAATAGTGACCATGTGAAGGTTTGTGTGATTAACATGTGGAAAAGTTATTTGTGCTATTCGGTTACCATCAGCAGAATGTGGCTGAATTATAGACTCCAAAACCATGTTGTAGAACCTTGTCCAGAATATGGGACAACTGGCTAAATACACCTCAGGTCACCACAAGTCTGGCAAAGAGCACTGGAAAACAGAGGATCTTTTTTTTTTTTTGCACTCTGTTAACCTTCTGCTGTGGTTTTTCTCACCTTGAAAAACACTTGGTACATGTTGCAAATGGCACCAGCACAAGAGAAAAATTATAAGGCCTAAGTTTTGTGTAGTTCCAGGTAAACAATTTAGTCACACAACGTTCCACCGAGGGGGAAAATAAATAAGAAACTTCCTGTCTGGGTGTGACAGAATGAAAAGCACTCACAAGAAAATCCCAAATGGGCAAAGCACATCTGTTTACATGTGTATGTGTGCCTCTGACTAGGGGAGCATAAAGGACCTTCTTAACAAAGTGTATTGGTTCTGAATACTCAACAGGGAAAAAATGCAGACACATTATTTAATGAAGTGGAATATTCATACAGCAATAAGCAAAATCTTTCCCAAGTGTCAAAGAGTGTTATAGATTATCATTGCTTTAGTTCTGATGCATGGCTAAGCTACATTATTGATTGATAGCCTCAGATGAATCTATATTTGCCTGGGCTTCACCGATTGGCAGACTGAAGTACTGAAAATGCTAGGATATTTCCTAGTCTGTTAGAAAGAACCCTGGAATTTGGTAAATGATCCAAGACTTCTTGTTTATTAGACAAGTATAAAGGACACTGATGCTTTTCTCCCCCAAAACAGTAAACTCAGAAACCCTACTCAGGTATTCACTTCCATAGGTCCCCAGAACACCCTCCTCCATTGTTCCCTTCCCTGCTACAATGTATTGAAAAGTACTTTGGTCTGAACAGGATATCTTGATGTGTTAAGTGGAATATGCTCAGAATCTTTCACATGAATGGGAATCCTGCATGGTTGGGGGATCCATTCACATGGAGGATTCTAAGGGTTGACAATACAACACACTAAAGCTTCCCCCTTCAGATCTTCCTACTCAAGATGTAAAGGGCTGCAGCTGCAGCCCATGGGAACAGGAATGGTTAACATGTCTCCTCCCTCCCTTCAAATCCCTGAACTGGTTAGAGAGATTTTTCCCTGGGGGAAATTCCTTGTTGTAAGCATATAGCCCAAGACACCACTGATGATGCTAAAAATCTGGAAGGGAGACAATTATGCACCTGTCTCCTAGAATAGATGGAATAAAAGTGTAGGGCACTCATGATGTGAAGAGGTGTGGCTGTGCTTCCGGCCTCACTTCTGACATCATATTCTTGGGCTAGAACAGCAGTGTGACCCCACTTCTTGCACTGCTTCTTGACTTCCTTTACACCATGTAATGTGTGAAGGGATCTCAAGTGTACACTGAAACACTTATGGCATTTACTCCATGAGCTAGGAAGCTGAAGCTTTGTACATACATAGTCCAATATACCCTTATTTCTATAAAAGTCTGAAGGGGAGACATTTATGCAACAATTTCCTGAACTAGGAGACTCCTAATATAAATTTTGAAATGGTAACGATCAGTGCCAAATTTTCGCATAGGCTAGGTAAACTACAGCTCAAGACTATGAGGGGCCTCTAAATACAACCTCACCAGCACTAGGTTTTACATAATAATGCTCTTTTGGGATGGGGAGGGGGTAATACTATGGGGCTTCTAAAACTTGACATAGCTTAGGGCCTCAGCATGTCTTAATCTGGCCCTAGATATCATACCTCCGAAGCCCTTCAGAAAGATAAAAGTTCCTATACACGTACAATACACACTGATAACTAGAGAAGTCTGAAAGGCAGACATTTGGCTCTCCCTAGAAATAGGAGACAATAACTGTACCCCAAACACTATAGCTCTGTAAATGAAGTATTTTCAACATAAATCTAACAGGTTTCCAAAATTATTCTCAATATTCATCATTCTGCATTAATGGTAATGTAAGAAAACAGGGAACACCTTATCATGCAAATGTGTTTGCTTACACTATAGACCTAACTAGCAGGTATTTTTAGAAGATGGTCACTTTGAAGACAAGAATGCATAGCAATGGAGGAAGAGGACTGGTACTCCTCAGCAGCCACAGATTTGGCCTCAGGACTTCCAATTGCATATTCCAGCACTATAATGTGTATAATAATTCTACATTATCTGTTATGTTATGCTTATTAGGCCTTGATTACTGTATATTTTTATTATATTGAAAAAAATCATATCCTTTTATCATTGTTGTGTTTTGTTCTTGTAAATGTAAACTTTCTTGCAAGAATATCTATTCTCATATGTATGGTAAACAAAAAACAAGCCTATAAAACAGAATAAAAACATACATGAGGGGAAAAGTGTTATTGTAATTTCTGTTCAAGATAATTTTACACATTATGCATGGGATTCAACTAAGTTTTATTCAGAGCAGATCCACTGAAGTGAATGAACATGCCTAAATGAGGCCTATTGATTTCAATAGGCCTACTCTGGGTAAAAAAACCTGGTTGAATACCAGCCAGCTATCATTTATATCAAGTGGGTAAATACATTGCCAGGACAGGTAGACATTTTGTAATACAAACATCAAATCAAATCAAATCTTGAGATGTCTGATAAAAGAAATCTGAGTCCAATGGATACCTGTTATCATTTAAATGTATGGTGGATATAAAGATGTGATAGTAAGCAAATAACGTGTACAGGCTCCTTGGCAACCTGCTAGGTTCTACAGAGGAGAACAATAGGCTGTATTCCAAATAACGAAGTATTTCTCAGCTTCTACATGTCAGATTTGTACACACACGGTCCCACATATATTCTGCCAATCTAATTTATTCTAGGTAATGGATTTGATTATATCAGACTAAATGAACACCACTGAAAGTTAACTTGTATTCTTTGTTCCTTCCTCCTAAAAGTAAGCACATTTTTTTTTTGCGGGTGCGGTGGGGTCTGCCACACTCCAGGAAGTTTCCAGCAATTGGTATTTGTCTTTGGGTAGCAGACAGCCTATGATCAAACACAGTAGCTGCATGTAGACGTTTGGAAGCCATGGATAAGACAAAGCAAGATCCTTGATTAAGATTTAGAGACCCCAGTAGAGCTATGTACATACAAGTATGCTGCATATGCACATTGATTCTCCCTGTGCAACTGGGAGCCTCTCACTTGTACTTCTATTTGAACATGCAGAGTCCATGTGCATATAATTGTTCAGATCTATGTAGGAGACACTGAGAGTGAGGATGGCAGGTCCCCCACTCTCCATGTTTATTGAACACCTGAAAGGTGTTGAATGGAAAGTTGCCCCCCCCCACTTCATCCACATTTAAACATTTGTAGCTGGCTGGAAAAAATTATATGAAGAGCTGAAACATACTTTAATTTCATTTGCAAGCTCTTTAAGCAATGGAGTGATGTCGTTCTAAGAATTGGTCCACCTGCAAATGATTGTTAGGTTTGGGATCTACCAAACACAGAGCCAATATAGCATCACTGTCTGTTATATTCTGCTGGCACAGCAAGGATGTTCTATCACTAATGTGTAGGTTTGCTGAAGACTCAGCAACTCATGTAAATATGCATCAACAGTTAATAGAATAATTGTTTTACAATCCTAGTGCATATTTATTAAAGCGTACTTGAGTGGATGTGCTGACCTATCTGATTTTAAATTGTCGTATCTTTGCAATATTTAAATTAAATGCAAGCATCTTGCTTGGCCTAATGGTTTTGCTCCTGCGAGTAAGCATATGGCTTGGTGGAGCTGAGATAGCTCCAGTAATTATTATCAAAACTTGAACAAGATGTGCATTAGCTTGCAGTCTGGTCACAATTTGTAGCATTCAGGCCTATGGGTTACTACAGAAACCAGGCTGCAATGAGATTGCGGTGGAGGTTTTTTAAAATAAATAAATTATGGAGTTATTTTGGAATTGTAGGTGCAAACACACATATGCCACCACCCAGGCCATGAGAACTGTGATTCCAATTTCCAAATCACAGAGCAGATCAAGTAGGGCAGGCATCCCCAAACTCAGCCCTCCAGATGTTTTGGGACTACAACTCCCATCATCCCTAGCTAACAGGACCAGTGGTCAGGGATGATGGGAATTGTAGTCCCAAAACATCAGGAGGGGCCGAGTTTGGGGATGCCTGAAGTAGGGTATCATGGTTGATTGTATAAAAAACCACTGAGAAATCAAGAAGTAGCAAGGTCACATGCCCCCTGACTTTCTCCTGAGATAGGTCACACATCAGAGCAAACAGAGCCATTTCGGTATGAAACCCAAGGCTCAACTCAGGATGAAACAAGTCAAGGTAATGCACACCTTCCAAGAATGTCTGAAGTTGAACAGCTGCTGTAGACAGTCGTACCTTGGAAGTCAAATGGAATCTGTTCTGGAAGTCAGTTCGACATTTGGAAACCAAAGCACGGCTTCGGATTGGCTGCAGGAAGCTCCTGCAGCCAATCAGAAGCCATAAAAGCCCCGTCATATGTTCAGCTTCCAAAAATAGTTCACAAACTGGAACAGTCACTTCCGGGTTTGAGAACTAAGCTGTCCAAAAACCAAGGCACAACTGTAACTAAGGAATGTCCCTTTACGGGGGTGAAACTTAGTTTTTGAAAATATATTCTGGGAGGGTAATTAAAAATATGTTTTTTGGGGATGTGAATAATTCAAATATGCTATTATTTTTGTGATCTGACAAAATTGAGCTTGGTAAATCTACATTTGATTAAAAAGCACATAAACTGCTCTCAAAAAACCAAAGAATTGTAATTCTGCCTTCTGAAAATGCCAGCTATATATTATTATATAAACAATAATAATAACAATATATAATAATATATAATATAACTGCAAGTACTTGACAATCATTTTACTTATTTTAATAATGATAAATAATATATCTGTGAGTACTTGTCAACCATTATTATTAATTATTTCTATGCAATTTTAAACATATTGTACTTACCAAGCAAAACTAAATTATATTAATGTAAGCAAAATATCTTTTTTAATTTCAAGTCATGTTATAAATTTTTAGCACCCTCGTTTTTGGAGTTTTAAAGTTGAAAAATTCAACACGCCCTACCGAATGACACAGGAGGTTGCAGGAGGTAGGAGAATTGGCAAAAATTTGGGGGGTAGAAGTGCTAGTGTAAACCCACCATCAGATACAAGAAGAAAGAGAAGGAGATGCCCCATGAACCAGAATATACATGACGGCATCATTTCAAGAGGAATGATCAGAGATAATGTTGAAACAAAAGAAAGTGCTCAGACTTGGAGCAAGTGTTTCCCAACAGATGGTTTTTTAAGGGGTGGACTCCAAAATCCATTTGCATGCCTTGAGCCATAATGGCTGCATTCCTGAAAGCAGTGAAAATAGCATATTTGTCCTTAATCCAGATCAGTCTGATTAGAATCAACATGACTAACCTTGTTTTAAGTATGCTTAAGTATGCAAGCTATGGGACGCGGGTGGCACTGTGGGTAAAACCTCAGCACCTAGGGCTTGCAGATCGCATGGTCGGCGGTTCAAATCCCCGCGGCGGGGTAAGCTCCCATCTTTCGGTCCCAGCTCCTGCCCACCTAGCAGTTCGAAAGCACCCTTAAGTGCAAGTAGATAAATAGGTACCACTTTCTAGTGGGAAGGTAAACGGCGTTTCCGTGTGCTGCGCTGGTGCCGGCTCCCCAGAACAGCTTCGTCACGCTGGCCACGTGACCTGGAAGTTTCTCCGGACAGCGCTGGCCCCCGGCCTCTTAAGTGAGATGGGCGCACAACCCTAGAGTCGGATACGACTGGCCCGTACGGGCACGGGTACCTTTACCTTTACCTTTAAGTATGCAAGCTAGAGCACTTTGTGGATCACTACTTCAGGTTGCATATTCATAGTCAGAGGGCATAGCTCAGTTAGGTTCAATTCCTGGTTGATTCCAGTTAAAAAGCATCTTGGCTAGGAATGGCCATTACGAAATTTGGGACGAGGTGCTAACAGCATGCTGATGACGCTCAGCTCTGTTTCTCCAAAATATCTGAATCAGGAAACACAGTATAGGCTCAAGACCAGTGTGTAGATCTACTGGTGGCCTGGATGTGGGGAAATAAACCAAGCTCATCTGAGCAACTGGCCAAATGCCCACCCTAGATGCGGTTGCACTCTTAGTGGAGAAGGTACACCAACTGGGGGTGCTCCTGGTTCCAGCCTTGTCCCTTGAGGCCCCAGATTTGCCAAGCCAGCTAGTCCAACTTCTGCAGCCATTCTACAACTGGGGTAGCATGACCACAATAGTTCAGGCATCAGATACTTCAAAAATGGAATGCACCATATGCGAACCTTCCTTTGCAGCTGGGCTGGAAACTGCAGTTAGTGCAGAATACCACAGCATGATTGCTGAGAGGAGTCTTCCCACAGCATATTACATCTCATAGAATCATATGATTGTAGAGTTGGAAGGGACCATGAGGGTCATCTAGTCCAACCCCTGCAATTCAGGAATCTTTTTCCCAAAGTGGGAAACCCTGAAATTAAGAGTCTCATGCTCTACCATCTGAACTCTACCCAACAATCTGCACGGCCTTGCCAATTTGCTACTGGGCCAGGTTCAAGGTTTTACTATTAGCATAAAAAAGCCCACAATACCTTGGGAGCAGCTTGTTTG
This sequence comes from Podarcis raffonei, assembly GCF_027172205.1. NCBI lineage: Eukaryota > Metazoa > Chordata > Lepidosauria > Squamata > Lacertidae > Podarcis > Podarcis raffonei. The sequence goes on from NC_070612.1 coordinate 32,331,568, forward strand.
AAATATCACCTTGCCCTACAAGTGCTTTGATCTGTGTGAAACTTACACATCTAGAAGTGCCATATTATGTCCATTCTGTATCTGTTAGGAGTCCATCTCTCACTGTGACAGCACTTAAGTCTTGGAAGTCCTACTCTACTCTTAGGCAGGCACCCTAGCTATCATCTTAAAGGTAAAGGGACCCCTGACCATTAGGTCCAGTCGCGGACGACTCTGGGGTTGCGGCGCTCATCTCGCTTTACTGGCCGAGGGAGCCGGCGTACAGCTTCCGGGTCATGTGGCCAGCATGACTAAGCCGCTTCTGGCGAACCAGAGCAGCGCACAGAAACGCCGTTTACCTTCCCACCAGAACGGTACCTATTTATCTACTTGCACTTTGACGTGCTTTCAAACTGCTAGGTTGGCAGGAGCAGGGACTCAGCAACAGGAGCTCAAAGCGTTGCGGGGATTCGCACCACCGACCTTCTGATCGGCAAGTCCTAGGCTCTGTGGTTTAACCCACAGCACCACCAGCACCCGCTATCATCTTAGATATGTCCTAAAAACATTTTTTTAAACAAAGTCTACCCAGACACATAATTTAGTTATGAATTGTGGGTTGTTTCCCCCCAAATGCTCCTTTTATTTGTATATTATTGATAATTATTTAATATTGTTTTATGTGTACCTCTCAGAGGTTGTTTGATTAAGAAGTTTATATAATTCTCTAAGCATATGTATATACACACATATTCTATTGTTTATGGACAAGTTAAAAAGCACCAGTAACAATATAAATCCTTGGAGGACTCCACTTCTTACATCTGTTTATTATGAGAACAGTCCAGTTGATTCCTGTTCTCGCCTTTCTGTTTAACTAAGTTATCAACCAGTATCCATCCTATTGTCCCATGATGACTGCTATATTTACTTCAGAGTATTTGGTTATCATAGGTGCCCAGGTTCTGCCCATGCAATCAAGGCCTCTTGAAGGAAGGGCTGGAATACAGTGGTAGAGCATCTTCTTTGCAAGCAGAAAGCCTCAGGTTCATTCACTCTAGGGCTCAGATAGACTCCTGCCTCCAACCCCACAGAGCTGCTGCCAGTCATTGTACAAAGATATGAGCTAGATGAACCAACACTCTGACTTGGTATAAAGCAGCTTCCCATAAAAAGGTAAAGGACCTCTGACAATTAACCCCAGTCACGAACAACTCTGGGATTGCGGCGCTCATCTGGCTTTACTGGCCGAGGGAGTCAACGTTTGTCCACAGACAGTTTTTCCAGGTCATATGGCCAGCATGACTAAGCCGCTTCTGGTGAAACCAGAGCAGTGCACGGAAACACCGTTTACCTTCCCGCCAGAATGGTACCTGTTTATCTACTTGCACTTTGATGTGCTTTCAAACTGCTGGGTTGGCAGGAGCTGGGACTGAACAATGGGAGCTCACCCCGTCATGGGGATTCAAACCACCATCCTTCCAATCAGCAAGCCCAAGGCACAGTGGTTTACACCACAGGGCCACCTGCGTCCCACAATTTGCCATAATATGTATTATTATTTGTTGTTGTTATTTGCATTTTTATATGCATTTTTTTAATATGCATTTTTACACATGTGTAAATCACATTTATCACATCTTAGAAAGGTATAATAGAGATTCCAGGAGAAAGAGAGATAAGCAAGCCAACCTCTGTATGCAGTATCCTGGAACAGCCAAGTGACCAACAGATAGTGCTGATCTGGTTTCTGTCCTGCACCTTCACAATTAATGTTCCTTAACATTAACAAGTTCCTTTCTTCAGCACTGCCTGCCATATTGTCTTTGCTGGAGGCCATCATATCTCTACCTTCAGAGAGAGTGATGATAGTTAATTGGCCCCACTGCAACCCTTCTTTCCCGTTTTCATTCCTGCTCATCACATTTGCTTTCTTTAGCCAAAGCTCAGGCATCAAACACAGCATGATGAGAAGAGCTGGTCTGATTCACTGAACCACCTGTTTCTTTTTCTACTTACTTTGATGGTAATGTTTCACAGTCTTTAGTACTGTATTGTTCTTTCCCCAAACTTTTTTTTGCTGGGAGGCTAGCTATTTCTTCTGCTTTTTCTCCAGCAGTGAAATACTGTAGCAGAATCTAATTTATTAGTATATTCCACACATCTATGCTTTCTTCTAGATAATATGATGTATCTTCTACACTTTCATTTTGCTTTAACCTTGCCTGTTGTATACATTGTAGCAATGTGGTTTTAGGAGATTAGCACAAGATGATAAAAACTAGCTCACCCAGGTGTGTCCCAAATGTAAATAGGAGATTAGGCTCTGCGAGTTTTCACTATATGGGATGCAGAGAATGATCTGCACTAGACAAGAGCTATAGCATATTGCTATCTAACCTTGAGCAAAATTGCCAGAAAAGGAATGCTGGAGACTGCAGTGCAGCTCTGCACCATTCTTTATGAATGGTTATGCCTAAGGATACAACGTGTGTGCATTAATTTACAGGACAAATGGCTACCAATATTGCTGAGGATCACAAGAACAGCCACTCTTTCCAAATGGGAAAATCCTCACCCATATGACCTGCACACAAATGTTTTAATTTCCACCCTTCAATCAAATGATCCAGAAATGGCAAATTGCAGACACGTTTGTTTCAAGGAAAGAGACTTCAACCCTAATTCACCCCTGCTAACGTGTCTATTTATATCTCTTAAATGAAATTTTATTGAGAAAAATTATGTTGACACAGAGGGAGATGTGTTTCTTTCCATCACAGAAACACATTTCCAGCTTACAGACCCTATTTAACAGCTCTATTGTAGGGTTTACTTTTATGTTTCTAAGAATGGTGTGTGTTTTTGTGCCAGAAAGATATTTTTGAAATCCCTCCTTATTATTAACTAATTCTTTGCTATTTCTTTAGTCTGGCAGCAATCCAGAGTAACTATCTCTAGCTTGGGGTAGACAATGTGCTGCCACCCACATGTTGCTTGAGTATAATGTACTGCATTCTAATAGTCTGTATAGCCAGGAAAATAATTTTCTCCATTGAGATGAACTCTGCCAGTAACTTGGTCAGTTGAGAAGAACTGCACTAATGGCATAGACCAGGGATAGTCAGCTTGCCCCCCCATCTATCATTAGACTACAGCTCTCATCATCCCTGATCACTAGCCATATTGGCTGAGGCTGATGGGAGCTGGAATCCAACAACATTTGGAAAGCACCATATTGGCTACAACAATTAACAAACGTTAACAACAAGCAAACAAGAAAACTGCAACAAATTAATTTAAAAACTGAAACAAAATTGAAGCAGAACTCAATTTAAAATGGAAAGGCCTAGAGAGACATGACTTATTTAAAGGTCTGAATAGAAGAGTCACTTGGTGCTCAAAAGGCCACAAAGATGATGCTGGTCTAACCTCTGTGGGAAGGCTGTTCCATAACCCAGGACCCCTCTCCCCAATGGTTACCCACCTCATTTCATTTTGTGGGTGCACTCAGAGCATGACCTTTGAAGTGGTTCTTAAGTTTCTGGTAGGTACATATTTCAGGAAGGTTCTTAGTTAAGAAATGCTTCAAACATCACTCATTTTCTAACTTGAAAATTCCTCCATCTGGGGAAGTCCACGCCAATAGATTGTCATGCATGATGATTGCACACCACATCACTGGATGAACACATTCACTCTTTCTCATTGCTTTTTTTTTTTTTTTTGTAAGCCATAGGAAGGTTGAAGTACATTAAGATTATAGTGAGGTTGAATTACAGGGTGTGGACAAGACTAAGGAATGGATGATTTTTCTGAACGCTTCCTCTACAGATAATGGAGGGAATCACCCAAAGAAATAGATGCATTGTCAGATGTAATGACTTTGTGTGCTTTATTCACACAAAGAGATGCTTGCCATGTTGGAAAAATGTAGCATCCATGGTGCCTCCACATATGGATAATTTAGCAGCACCCAATCAATGCTGTTCCGATTTAAGCTGGAAGTGGAATAGCAACTCTGTTTCCAGATTTCCAATACTCTCTAGCCAAATGGGAAGTTCCCCTTTGCCCAGCTCCAAATGGGATAAATCTTGCAAACTGCATAGTCATGTGTGTGTGCGTGCACACTCTCCCTCTCTTAGCTACCTGCAGATTCAAGCCTCTGCAACCTGGGGAGGGAGGGAGAAGGCACACAAATCTGGAGGCTTCAGGTCAGTCCTGGGGGTTTGCCAACAGCATTCCCACAGCTGATTTCCTGTGGGTACATTGCACAACACAGGTGAAACATTTACATAACAAGAGTCCTGCTGGATCAGACCAAAGGTCCATCTAGACTAGGATTTTGTTTCTCACAGTTTCAACCAGATACCCATGAGAAACCTAAAAGAGGACCCTGAGCACCAAAGTATGCTCCTGCTCGTTATCTTAAACTGGGCTGTATTCCCAGCAAGGTTACCACAAAAGGGAGATCAGCCCAGACTGAACTTCTTTTGGGACCTGTGGTAACTCTTCTGCAAGCACAGTATAAAATATGTCCACATGGAATATTCATCTTCCTTAAGATTTATTCCCAAAATAAATGTGGATTGCATTGCAATGGAAAGCTCATTGATTCAGCTGACTTACAGTGCAGCTGACCTACTCAGAAGTAAATTTTACTAGTACCACAAAGCTTACTCACAGGAAAACAGGTAGAGAACTGTAGCCTTAACTGGCTTTTAGACTGCAACTGTGAGCTGCAATCACATAGATGATAGATAGATGATAGATGATAGATAGATAGATAGATAGATAGATAGAGATAGATAGATGATAGATAGATAGATGATAGATTGATAGAAGATAGATGATAGATAGATATTATGCCTTACTTTCAGAAATTCAAAGCAGCTAACAAAATTGATGGATTGGGTCCAGACAAGTTAGCCATGACTAAATTAAGTGCAGTGGATTTCAGTGAGTCTACTCCAGGTATGATTAAGGGGACAATCCAAATTCTGGATGCCAACTGGTGGGGCTTTATGGAGCAGCAGGACAATAGCCACAGCTGCAGCGCTGCTGCACATAACAGCTGGAGTAGAAGGCAAGGGGTGCAAAACCATTGCTACACTACTTTGGAGCCAGTACAGCAATCGGTACCAGACAGAATGCAATACTGTCATGTGACAGAAGTGGGATCAGCTCGTGTTTCAATAGATTTTATGCCAGCCTTCAATGGCAGAGCTGGGTGCAGGAACATCTGTGCCTAGGTCAAACTCCTCACCCAACCCAGGAGAAGAGGGATTGGATTACTATGGCTCTCACCCAATAAAAATTAAATGAAGGAAGAATTATATTGCAGAAAAAAATAAAACATTGCAAATAAATGGCAGCAACAATTAACTAACAAAATACGAATTCTAACAAAGTAATACAATTAGCCTTTATTAAATACTTTGCCACTGGAAGAAATTAGGAGCTAATATATTCCATACACATGCTATTTATATTATAACATCCCTTTTCCTGCAATAGCGGAAGAGTGGCTATCCTGATTCCCATGCTAGACTGGCATATATTTAGGTGATTGCCTTGGTCATTGTTGCTCTGAGCATTTGATTATTTTTTTAAAAAAATGCATACCTGCAATTTTGAAATGGCAGCTGCAGATTCCTTGGAGGTGAAGCCTCCTATTTGCTGGTATCGCAAATTCACCTCTAAGAATCCTTAATCCCTGTGGCTGAGGGTTAGGAGACAGAAAAAGAATTGTATTTGGAATATCACTACCTTTGCCTGATAAGAAATTCTGCCAAAATTCCTGCTAGTATTAAATTGAAATCTGTATTTTAAGGATATCATGACCTTTCTAGTCCTTAACTTATCTATTTCATGCAGCTGTATCTTTGACTTATTCCTGTGTCATCTATATTTCAGGAAGAATAAAGAAGTTGCTTTTCCCAGAAGCATTCGAATTGGGCTCATTCAAATAATTATTCTGAGCTCCGCAACCATGCCAAGTAGTCAAGCATATTTACAGTCACTTTGAAGTTAAAGATTATCACCAGCTGCCCTTGTAAGTAGGGATGCTGCTTCACAGAGGGACAACACTAGAGGCTGAAGCCAAAACCTACCAATCAGAAGCTGCTGACTAGGTACTGTATTAGGCAGGAAGAAAAATCCTCCCTTCACTGAAACTTTTCTACTGTGTCATCAGTGCTTGATTCAAGCTTAAAGTTGCCAGTGTGGGACCCTTGAACCTGAAACTTCCATGCATTCATTAGCAATGTTTTTCTTTCTGTGTTGTAACTATCACACTAGTATCACAAACATATAGGATATGCTGTGTTTTTGGATAGCATTATCTTTTACATACTCTTGATGGGAGCAAACCTACATGTGCCCAATGCATATATTTCACTGACAATAAGCTGTGGTGTTTTAGATGTACTTCATTCTTGCACTTAGAAAGATACTGATCCCCCCCTCTGCCCCTTCATCAGTGGACAGGCTTCTTTCTTGCAAATATGGGAGGAGTCAAGTTAGTATTCCACTTTGCCCAGTTATTTGGAGCTGAGGGAAGGTGCTGTGCTTTCGGAGCAAGGGTGATGCTTCCTCTAGGTCTACAACTTGCAGCACTGGCGGTATCAGCATGGACATCGTTAGTCTGCATCTTTATGGAATTGTGAACTCCTCTCAAGGCATGGAGCTTACATCTGATAATGACAGGTTCCCCTCATCCTGTCAGTTCTAATTCAGTTCTGGCAAGGAATAAGCACATTAAACTGGGTCAACCAACAATGGTCATAGCTTGGACTCTTGCTCTGCCCTTTGAATACCTCTTCAGATAAAACAGATAAAACCACCTAAATAGGTCATTCTACCTATTGGAAGTGCAAGGGACGTGGGTGGCACTGTGGGTAAAACCTCAGCGCCTAGGGCTTGCCGATCGCATGGTCGGCGGTTCGAATCCCCGCGGCGGGGTGAGCTCCCGTCTTTCGGTCCCAGCTCCTGCCCACCTAGCAGTTCGAAAGCACCCCTAAGTGCAAGTAGATAAATAGGTACCGCTTTATAGCGGGAAGGTAAACGGGGTTTCGTGTGCTGTGCTGGCTCACCAGAGCAGCTTCATCACGCTGGCCACGTGACCCGGAAGTGTCTCCGGACAGCGCTAGCTCCCGGCCTCTTAAGTGAGATGGGCGCACAACCCTAGAGTCGGACATGACTGGCCCGTACGGGCAGGGGTACCTTTACCTACCTATTGGAAATAAGCCTCCGATGATTAGATCAGTATTACCTGATTTGAAATGAAGTGATGTGTTTCACACAAGACAGCATTTCTGAAAGGGCTAGAATACTCCCCCCCCCCGATAGTGAGAGACTATTGTCTATCTTTTATTCAAGTGACATTATCTCCTAATTTCCTCTAGACAACCTTTGGTTGTTGACAGCAATCCATTTTGAAGGATTGTAAACTCTGGATTTTTATCAGTCTGTTTCCTAAAATGCAGAATATTATAACAATGACTGTTTGGATAACATGAAAAATAGGATCACTTAAATTAATGGGTAAAACCTAGAGCTAGGAAGCAACCCTAAGAGAACATTAATGATTGCTGGATGTCAGTAATTTTGTCACTAATGTTGCCAATATTGTTGAGTCAGAGGTGTATCCTGGGTTGATACTGACTACAGCCAGGGTGGCTAAACTGTGGCACTCCAGATGTTGTTGGACTACAATTTCCATTATCCCTGATTACTGACCAGGCTGACTGGGCACCTCCAACAACTAGTTTGCTACTCTTGAACTAAGGGGCGTCTTACCCATAGGGGCTAGTGGCGCGGGGTGCCAGGGTGCCAAGTTCTGGAGGGCACCAGGGAAGAGGTGGAGGCTGGAAGCAGCGCCTCCTGGCATCAGCTCGCTGCCCTCGCCCGCCTCTGCCATGCAGCACTGAAGCAGCGCCGCGCCCGGAGCCTCTGTCTGCCATGGCCACCATGGCACGAAGTGGCCAGCAGAGTCAGGAGGTGCCACGTCCAGCCTCGACCTCTTCCCCGCCAGAAGGGCCGCCCTCCAACCATTGCCCACCTCCTCCAGCCCTGCTGGCAGCGCCATCCTCCCTAAGAAAAGGTGGACAACTCTGGGAAATGGGGGGCAGGGCGCTGGAGGGAGCTTTGCACCACGGCGCCGGATATGCTTAAGACAGCCCTGCTTGAACCAGAGAATACTGAAATGTTATTAATCAGATTCCATCCCAAATTAACAATCCTGCGTACCACAGATCATTACGCCCTGCTCCAGAGATAGTTAATGCCATTGCACTAATTAGTGGTGAAGTGCAATTAACTTAAACCCGCTAAATGCAATGGGCCTCAAGCGCAACTATCTTTTCATTGGGAATATCATGTTTTGATACTGGAGAAGCAATATTCTCCCCATTTCTGTGATGCAGCTTAAATTTTAACTTACCCTGCTATGACAACAGATAGCAGGAAGGAGATTTTGATTATAGTGGGTATTTCCCCCTTGTCTTCTAGTATTGATTGCAACCTCAAAGTTACTGCTTCACCTTGTAGGCAGTGTGAAGTTGAGAGGGATTATTAGCCTGTATATGCTATTAACTGTGTGACTCTAGGGCAACTAATTTGAGTTCATTAGACTCTATGTTGGAATGAACCTTCAAAGACATAAGATATTACTGTTGAAAATGTTCTGTTTTGAATGTGAAAAACAAAGTCTCATTTCTTAGCGAGTGGAATCTATGGCTAGGAATCGTCTTACTCTGTTTATCAGTGGAAACAAATCACGCAAATAAGCAAGTACACTGGCATAAACATTGCTAAAACCAGGTTTGAAGGCACACATTGCCAGAAATAACTGCTGAAGGGAGTTTATGAGTTAGCAAACATACTAACATAAGTCAAAAGAAATAACTGATGTGTCACAAACATCATTTACAAGAAAGGCAGAACAAATATATAATTGAAAATGGAGCTTGAAATGCCATCAGTTCATAACAAAACCTCAAGTCCAAGCTTTATTTAGACCAAGGTACTTTGAAGATGATTTATGCATTTCATGCAAACATATTTTTGCAGCTTGAAGTAAACACGAGTTGACTTTTTCCACTGGATAAACACCATAAACTATTCCATGGCATAAACATAAATTTATGGTGAATTGTTTTGTGAATGGTTCAAGCATCAAGATCATGAAATGCCGCATCCTAAAAGTCTTCAAAAATAAGGTGAAACCAGAATGTGGTTAAACATGTACAAATCTTGAAGGAGCTCAGTTTGTTGACTCCCATTACTCTCTATTTCCATTTTGAACCAGTCTCTGCACACATTCACCCAAATGCTGTGTTTGTCTGACTGTGTCTGATCTGCACAGTCTACAAGAAACACTCACATAAATCCGGAGATCCTGTAGTCCAGGCCAGAGGTAGCCATTGTGGTGCTTTCCAGAGGTTGTTGGGACACCAGAATGGCCAGTGGTCAGGGGTTATGGAAGCTGGAGTCCAACTATATCTGGAGGGGACCAAGTTGGTTACCCCTAGAGCACAGGTGCAATATCTTTCAATGGACCAAAGGAAAAACGAATTTTCCTGATTATACAGATGCAATGATGTATTGAGGATTTAATTATCTTACTTGTTCTGTCTTCCACATTTATAATCCACCTCACAGCTAAAAGCTAATGATGCAGTGTACAGCATGACTAAATGAGGTAAAATACAAATGATACATACTCAATAAACTAAAAACAGTAAGATCATTTCTGTAATTGTACAGTTAAAATTCCATAAAATGACTGTTAGGTTTCTGTGACTTAAGTAAAATTAACACTGTGCCCTAATTTTCTGGGAATTAACACTGTGCCCTAATTTTCTGGGAATTCTGAATTTTTTGTTTTCTGAAAAGCTCAACTGGTGTTTTCAAGCAGAAATGACAGTGTCAACTTTTATTGTATCATGCAATAAAAGAGCATGCCACTGGGTGGAAGCACAATGTACACTATTATATATAAATTAATAATGCAGAATTAACCAGAACATGCAGTTTGAATTCACCAATAATGATCATATCCCCATTCAGTTATTGCTTCTGATTTGCTACATTCATAATTTTGGATGAATATTATACAATTTTCAATTCAGCTAATAATGCCAAAAGTTTTTTTTGTTATTGTTAGGTACTTATATGTTCCTCATAACAAGGGTATGGTAGTCATAATAAGGATATGATAGTCAAACATTTTAAAACATGGAGAAAGAAAATAAAGACTGTTTTTTTCAATAGGGTAGTGCATGTTGAATTTTCCAAAATGTTCATGGATTTTTACAAGATGGTTTATTCTTCTAGCTCTTGTGTATGCTACAATTCCAAATAACCCCAAGCATAATGTTAAGTCACAATCACAAAAATGTTTTGTGAGTTGGACAAATAGCCCAGGATAGAACAGTCTCTCAAGACTGAGACATAAATTTCCAGCACCAATATTTTTCTTTATACCCAAGTACCGTATTTTTCGCTCTATAACACGCACCCGACCATAACACGCACATAGTTTTTAGAGGAGGAAAACAAGGAAAAAAATATTCTAAACGAAACAGTGGATGTATGATTTTTGTGCTTCATTCTGTGGCCACAGACATGTGATCTGACGGTGAGTTTGGGGTAGCCCAATGCAAAAATCCTGAGGATCCATGTGGATCCATGCTTTGTAACCACGTTTTTGCACCACTGCGGCCCCAGGCAACAGTGGGTGCGTGATTTTTTTGGTGCAAGATGTAGCCATGGACATGCTATGTGATCTGCTGGTGAATTTGGAGTGATACGTGTAAGCGGCTCCTCTCCTCTCCCGCTTTGCTCCTTTGAAGCAAGCAGGCTCTCTGTTCCTCTCTCCTCCCCACTCAGTGGCTCTTCTCCTGCTTTGCTGTTTCAAAGCGAGCCACGGAGGAGGGAAGGAAGGGGAACCATGGATCCTCTGCTCACGACTGCAGCAGACCCCCCCGCCATCCGTAGGCATTCGCTCCATAACACGCACAGACATTTCCCCTTACTTTCTAGGAGGAAAAAAGTGAGTGTTATGGTGCAAAAAATACGGTAACCTTAGGAGATGGGTAAATTGCTCAAATAAAAAAAAAATGTACAGCCCTTGAGAAAGGCTTTGGCTACTGGACCCACACATGACTGTTCCATTATAAGCAATGATGTTGAGGCACATGAAGTTCCTCTTAACATTATGCCCACCGATCAGGGGACGAGCAGGTGAGTCAAACGGTGTCACTGATTACTGTGGGGATCCTTTCTAGTACGTGCAAGTGTGAGCTATGCATGATAACATGATTTCCCTACAATCCATCCTCTATTCCTTTGAAAACAAATTCTTTTTCATTTTTAACCAAACTTTGGGTCCACCAACCCAATGAATTTACCAGTATCCCTTCAACACTGTAAAATCCATTCATATCCTAATGCCTTTCTCACGCTTCTCTGATATGTTGATCAAGTTCTGAAAAGCACATTTGTGTTTCTCTTCCAGGAATAGTTGTACAAAACCTGACACCATGTTTTGCATCATTTATTCATGGGACTGGTGTTTAAATGAATAGGTTTGCATTGTGATGTGAGCTTTTCGGAAATGAGCTTTAAAACAGTAACAGTTGGTACCAGCCTCTAGCCATGCAAACAATGAGGTACCAGTTGCGAATCAATGGGAATCTATGGCCAGTATGCAAAGAACCATAAGTCAGCAATAGTGTACAGGCTAAAACAATAGGCTCTCAATCAGGAAGAACAGCAAAAACAACCTCCATGTTCTGAATGGTTTGTTTTCAGATAAAACCATTATGCATTCTGTACAAGCATATAACTACATATGCATATGGATGTGTATGTCTGTATAGTGGACATAAAGAGATAGCATTAATAAGAAACCTGAATTAGGCAAGGAAGATATATTTGTTAATATCATGCTTTGATATCAAAGTAGTAGAGAATGCAAAAGCTCTTAGGTTCAGATTTCCAGATAGGGATGTAACTGACTTCTGCTTGAGACTGGAAAGCAAGACAATACTAAGCTAGATGGAAAATTGGTTTAGCTCAGAATAAAGTGCCTTCCTGTGTTCTCATGAGACACTGTAAATCCTTAAAATTCTCTAGTACTACAAGCCTTGTATAATTTGTACCATATTGAACTCCTTAGATATTATTATGATGATATAAATGAACTAGTGATTATGATTATATTCTACCACAAGGCCTCCACTTTATGGTTGTGAAATACAGACCATTCTAATCTGAAGCACTGTGAATTGCCACTGCATTCTCACTTTAGCCTCTCCACCTGCTCTCTCTGTAGCATGCAACACTCAAAAAAGAATCTCCATAGTGACACACACTATATAGCTACCATGCAGTGGCTTCCCATATGGTGCTTGTAACTCATTGGTCTGACTTGTATCAAGCAGTGACTCTATATTAAGTGTTTGGATAAATATATCTCATCTGAGGCTTCATACCTGAAGTGGCAAAATATGACCAAGGAAGCCAATATGCCCAAGCTTTTGCTGCACACCACACATCACCATGTTAATCCTATATTCGTGCTAAGAACATAGGAAAAGCCCTGCATCCTGTTCCCACAGTGGCCTGTGCAAAGCCCACTGGCAGGACAGGTAACCTGACAGCACTCTCCCTGCTTGTGCTCTCCAGCAATTCATGCTTCTAAATCTCTGTCCCTCCCCCAAGCTAGCATTTGTTTCTTTTGCTACTCAACAATCTGCTATGCACACATTTTATCTACCTTGTCTCCACTGTCATTCTGTTAGCCTTTAAAATAATTAAGAGATTTTGTTAATGGAATGCTGTGGCAAGATAATAGTCCCTTGCTACTAGATAAAATGTCAATTTGACATTTATTTTCTAAGCAGGAGGCAAGTATCTGGTAACAGTCTCCTGAGCTATTAATTTTGTTTCTGTTAAAGATCTCTTGTCTCCACCCATGAACTATGAAATCATATATATATATTGGCCCCATTATCTGCTTGCATTTTATGAAGCACAGTTGCATTTTGCAAATTTCACCTTTCTCGTGAGAAAGGAAAGCTCTTGCTTACTTCAGCCATTAGCTCATACCTCATACCAGCAGCTTATTAAAGTAATATTTCACATAGCTCTGGGTTTTGGTTTTAAAAATGTTTTCCAAGCACTCAGAATGGTCTTCAGACGGATTGTTCCTACTGCCTCTTTTACATGTTTGGTTTTAGTGCAATCAGTAATGTTCAGGATTTCCTCTGTTGTATTAATTAAAGGAAAGCTACCTGTTTTGAAGCTGAGTAAAGGGGGCAAGGAATCTTTTCACATAGTGGCAGTGTTGCTGTTTCCTTCATCTCCCCATCCCATGTGACCAAAATCCAAATTAAACTTGTGATGTTTTGTATTTTGCAAGTATTGCTGAATCTTAGTATTGAAAAAGAGCTTCACAGGCCACCTAGCCCTGTCCCTATAGAATGATAGAATAGTTTATATATAAAACAATTATCCATAGGCTTACTATAAATGAGAAGGGAGTCATAAAGTGTCTACATTAAGAAACTCTAATAACCCCATACAGTGGTACCTCGGGTTACAGATGCTTCAGGTTACAGACTCCACTAACCCAGAAATAGTACCTCAGGTTAAGAACTTTGCTTCAGGATGAGAACAGAAATCACGCGGTGGCAGCGGGAGGCTCTGGAGCCAAGTGAGGATTCCCAGGTAAGATCCTCCCTCTATTGTGTGGGCAGGTAATCCCTCCCCTACCTGGACTGGTCTCCTTGGCAACGCTTCCCCCAGGTGGGATTGGGCAAATGACTGAGGTAGGCGGAGACCCCACGTATCCCACCTGAGGGAAGGCAAGGCCAAGCCTAAGCTATTGGAGCCGCTCCAGATCCAGGGGCTGCACGCGTCCACGCAAAGGGCGCCCCCCGTTTTTAAGTGGGGAGCGGTCATTAGCTAAAGTGGTACCTCAGGTTAAGAACAGTTTCAGGTTAAGAATGGACCTCCAGAATGAATTAAGTTCTTAACCAGAGGTACTACTGTACTTGCCTTGCACCCCTGTATGGCTTCTAACCAACAGGAGGATCCTTCACAGCTGTAGCTTCTTTCTAGTATTTCCTGCTCTCCGAAGCCTCCATTTGTTGCTATAGCCTGTGAAGACTGTTTACTAGGTGGGATTCAGTTGAAGATGCAGTAGACTTCAGGGGTAGCCCCAGAACTGCAGAAACTGCCTCCCTCAAGTTGTGTCTTGCCCCAACTGCACAGGCATCTAGGTGAGCGCTAAAGACCTTCTTCTTCAATGCTGCCTTTTATTGAGTCATAATTAACTAAGGTGCTACAGAGCAGCTTTGTAATTATTCCTGTATGCTTGCTAATGTGGCTGTTAAATCTTTTTATCATGCCCTGCTCCCGTGTGAACGCTGTTTTGTTGTAGCTCTAAAGAGCAACTAAAATACTTTAAATACACGAATAGATTTATAGATAATTGCATAACTCATAACCTATGAGTTGGAGAAGGCCTTTTAGGCCATGTAATGTCCAACCCTTTCTGGATGCAGGAAATCTGGAGCTTCTGCATTCCCAACCCATGGCTGCTGAAACTCTGCTTGAAAATTTCTCCATTGAGGAAGAGCTTAACAACTCTCTAGGTGTTTGGTTCCATTATCAAATTTCTCTTCCTGGGCAACTGAAGTGTGTTAGATCTAGTTCTGCTTTCTGCAGCAGCAAAAAACAAATCTTTGCCCTCTACCATGTAATAGACAGTCAGAGTTCTCTTCTCCTAGCTACAGATCCATCAACATCTCCTCATGGAGATTGTTTTCCACACCACTGGCCAACTTCATTGCCCTCCTCTGATTCTGTTCAGATTTGCCTGTATCAAATTGGGCTGTTCATAAATTAAAAGGGGCGAGTCTAGAAGATTATGCCCATTATAAAAACCAGGATTTGGCCTGGTTTGTAGCCAAGTTTACCACGCCAGGAAATGAAAGGGGAGAGGAAATATAACATAGCATGCACGTTGACAGAATGAAGAAAACAGGAGCAAAATCAGAGAAGGAGGAGAGAAGAAAAAGAGGTGACAATGATTGGAAAGAGAGGAATAATCTTGGGAAATGCTATAAAGGTGGTTAAGCCTTTTGTCTGCAAAGTTTGAAAGGGGAACACAATTATTTTTGACAGGCATTGCTTTCATTTTTGCGATGAAGTTTTGAAAGAATTATTGGCATTAGCTCTGATCGTTGGCATTTTTTATATGAATGTCTAAAACTTGATTCAGATAGAGCCATTGCTGTTACTGTATGTGTGGTGTGACTTAAACCCTTGGAATTAGCAACAGAACAATAAATGCCCTGCTTCGTTAAACTAATGTTATTATTAGTGGAAATAACTGTAATTTCTTGAGGAAATAAAGCCAGTCAGAGCTGTTAATTACTTGTTAAGAGTTCGTTTATATGCTGGATTGGCTACAGAAGTGTGGAAATTTTTTTTGAGGAAAAACGTGTTTTTTAAAGGTAGTAAAATCCTGTCAGATCCACTAGGTGGCACATGATGACCATGGTTAATACATTATACTGCCACAAAACCTCCCATTCATGTCATAAATAAAGACCAGCATTATTAATTTATACCATTGCATCCACTCTGCCCCCAATATTTGTTTAGCCAGCTGTTTCCTCTAATCCTGCTTAAGCACCATTGACTAAAATTCCAAATACATTTGGGGTGGGGTTCCCCCCCCAAAAAAAGAACATTTTGTTACCTACAAATTACAAGCTGCCTTTTCAAGCACATGCCTGCATGTAGCACTTGCAAGCTGTGAAGCCAGAATGTCTGACAATTCCTTAGTAGAAACACAAAAGGTTTGTGAGCTGAAAATGATTCAATTAAACACCTTACAAAATTGAAAAGGCTTTTTAACATATATTTTGACAGACAATATTTCTGATTTTCAAATGTCAAATAAATAAAAAGTGAATCTACCGGTACTTTCAGTGTTTTAAGGCATTTTAATTGTCACTTGAGCAGAGAGGCAAATATTATTGCAGATGCTTTTAATTCTTCCCTTGGCTTGCAAGCCAACTCTGAACAATCTTCAGGTCTTTGATCCTAGTGATACATATAGGAAGAAAGCTTCACTGAACTGTTGGGAAGCGGGGAGAAGACAATCTGGAAGCTATGTTGCACAAGTGGATTTCCACTGCACAAGTGAGTGGACATCATTGAATGGATTTTTGGCACAACGTATTCCATCATTATTTTCATCAGAGCTTATTTTCATCATAGAGAATTCAGGACCAAAACTTTAAAAGGCACAATAGCATGAACAACAAAAGGTTTGTGTGCCATTTTTCTCCTTTTACAATTGTACTTGTAGAGCTTGTTCCAAGTACTGACTACTCAGTCTTGTGACTTAGAAATGAGCTACATTATTGGTATGTTTAGAAGGCTATAGAATAAGTTGCCAGTCAAGATAGGACTCAAAACCTAACCCATGTAACAGACTAGTCAGTCTAGAAGCAGAATACTGTCTATACAGCAGAATCTTTCAGGGTACAGAACAGGATGCAGAAAATGTGAAACAAGTCATCTTAGGGCAAAATGTGTATTTGCGCCTGCCTGCCTGCCCATTAATGTAGGGGCAGCCCCTACAGACAGGCGGGTGCAAATCCACCTTTTGCCCTAGTGGACATTTCCCCCTTTAAATGCAGTGTTTTCCAAATCCACAGAAAGCCTGAAATGGCCACAATAGAAAACCCTGCATTTAAATGGGGGTGGGGAGAGGAGGTCTGGTGCAGCACTGGGATGGGGGAGGATATCATTTGGATGCTCCAACATTAATGAAAAAAGAGTCAGGAAGGTAAAAATACACATTTAGCTCTCATGTGGACAAGGCCTCAGACTGTGAACTTTGGATATGGGGAGGGGCAAGCTCAGATTCCACATACTGCTTTTATTGCCCATACACCCCTTTCCTTTGGTGTTCCATCTCCTTCAGCCACCCTCTTCCACCACATACTTCCTAGACACTGATTGTAATAATAGCGTGTGTAGTTTAGATATACTCTTTTAGTGTTAAGAAGTTGGTAATGACAGGTCATGTGGACGAGAAGTGTGGAGCAAGCACACTTCTCCCACTGGTGGCTATAGGTTTGGGGGCAGACAAGAGGTAAGCAAGCACATGCATGCATATTCATTCTTCTGAACAAGAAGTATTTTCCTACACACTGGAAAACTGATGATATGTACAATAATTCTGGTCTATACACTTGTGCATAGATACCCAGTTATGATTTTCTGATAAGCATTTATGAATCATTGCACTGGAAAAATTAACACATGGTGTGGTTTTCAGAGTCACAAAAGGCCAATGCCAGAAGCTGTCAACTTTTGGCCAGAGTCCAGAGACTCATTAAAGAGTTTGGGGGCCCACAAACTCGCTTACAAGGTTTTGCTCCCCAGCAGCTAAGCAGATAAGTCATCTTCCTGTGTTCCCTACACATTGAAAACTATTTAGAATGCAGAATTACTGTTTGGAGCATTGCTGGAATGAGGTGCCTCCCTCCCCATGATCTACAACACAGCCCTAATGTATCCAAACAACTGCCGTTCTTCCTCATGTTCCTCTTGGTGCATTTGAGGAACCTACAGTACTTCAAGGAAAAGGAAGGAGTGGTTATTTTTTTCCCTTTTTTGTGGCCTCTTTTTTACTGTTTTGATTACTCTTTTTCCCTCCAAGCACTCCCCCACCTACCCAGTTTTTTGCGTATTCCCTCTGTCAGGTGATGATGTGGTTGGATAGGACAGGAGTGATGTTCGCCAGCACAGGTGTGGTCTGTGGTCTCCTAGTGTGAATTTAGGTTGGGGTTGGTTATGACTAACATTGGGAAATGTGACTAATGCTGTGGCGACACCCTGTTAGAGAAATGTTAGATGAGAAACAGAACAGGCAACTCTGCATCACCTTTGCACACACTGAGGATGAGGAATGGTTGGCAAAGCCAATAGGCTGACTGTTAAGTTTTTGTACCCCTGATGGGCCCACCAAATGAAATTCTGCTTTAACTCTTTCCTGGTCCAACCAACCTGGTCAGGCCCTGCTGTAACAGAAAGTGAGACTAAGCCTATGAGCATCATGTCACAGGACAGAGGATTCTGGGGCAGTTTCATACTTCTCTCACATGTCATTTTATAACCATGGCTCAGCTTTCTAACCCATCCTCCCATGAAGTGTCCTTAAAATGCTAGTGTTGGTCCAATCAATTATAAGCTCAAATTCCACTAAACTATGGCTTACTATTAGATTTCTACTTTATGGGCCAAATTCTGCCTACACTAATTTGTATTCTTTACAGTATTTGTCACCCTAAGTTTGAGTACCATTGCACTGATTCCATTAGAATAGGACACTATTCTTTACATTGCTTATCTTCTCATGAACTTCTGGTTCTTCTTTTTACCATTTTTTAAATTTTCTTTCCTGAATCAGAATATAGATACAGTGGGGCTAAATTGCTACTTTACAACAACAAGGTCTCTCTCCCCCCCCCCCGACCCACTTTTTAAAAAACTTCATATTCAATGTAAACTTTTTGGGCATTAAGGCTAATTAGAAAGACAATCCTCTTGGCACCTATGTGCCACACAGAGCAGATGTTTCTTCATTGCACCACTGAAGGTTTTAGAACTTGTTTCTTTGAAGGAGACATTTCTTCAATACTGAATTTGAGCTTGTTGTTTTATTTTGCAAGGCTTGTCAGTTTAAGAGTATGCATTGCAGTTTAATAGTTCTTGCTCACTGAACTGAAGCGAGCTGGGCCATCAGATGCTGGCTGAATATCAGCCTCCACTAACAACACAAAGCTGATCCCCGCTAACATTTTAAGCTTATTTCCTCATCACCTTGATGTAGATCATTGCTTGTATAGTGCTAAGATAAACGGGGTGGGGGGAATCCAGGGAATTTTACTTTGCGTCCTGCTTCAGCACTTTTGGAAAGAAATGTGCTGGAATAGAAACCCCACCTATTATTCAAACATTGGACGAGTTCCACTCTCTAATTCTGCCTTCCTGGTCTCCCACCCCAGCTCAGTACAGCAAAACTAAGAGTCAGCGTGACTTGGAGAGTAACACCCACTTACCTTCATGCTTAGAATTAAGCACTTTCAAAATGTGCTGGTTTCAATGGAAGAGTTAGTCAAATTCTTGAAACTAGTGCAACTGAAAAAAGACACAACTTTGCTGAAATGTGCCCTTTTTGTGCTGTTCAGCACAACTGAATGAGTTTCAAGAATGCACAAGAAAAAAATGTAATGCATTTGCAAATCTGAAAGTGCTAAATATATTGAGCTAAAGAGATCTCATGCATCTAGGCCTGGCTTAAATTTTACTCCATTTTAACAGCTCATTGTGTCAGCCTGTAACTTTAATATGCAAAAAACCCGACTTTTGAGAATATAGTTATTTGAATGGCACAATAATACCAACCAATTCCTTCATCCTCTGGGAATGTGCATTACAAGGCACATTGCATCACATCATATATAATTTGTCCAGAGCAGAATAACTGAAGCTCTCATTTTGCTACCACCTTCTTGCTTTTTACTCTCACTGAAAGTGTTTCAAATTGAAAATATTAAACTCACTGTTATTAACTTTTCCATTAAGCTCTTATCACAGAGTGTAACATATGTGTTTCATTTCATGTAATTCTTTTTTTTCAACTGATGTTTAGAATTCAGGGAAACTATGTTGGGATTTATTTGATCTTTATAACAACCCATTGAAACTATATACATGCCTTTTCCACTTTGAAAAATCCAACCAACAACATATGTGGACTTTCTAGAGATTATAATCATACATACATTAATCTCATTTACACATTGCTTGCTGTATAACACACTACTGATTCCAAGACCTGCATCTACCCAACTCTTGCAAAACTGTCAGTTTTGGAATGTGTGTTTCGTACTATTATTATCATGAAAGCAAAGCAACAGCAACAAATACTTTTTTAGGGTTCTTGAGGTAACACTGCCGTGAGTCTACTACTATCATCCAATAACAGCCTTTTGATAATTTATTTAAGTTTTGATCATAAGTAACTCAGTGCTGGAAAAATATGCAACACATTTGGGACTAAACCATTATGCCATTTTAATGTGTTGTGGACAAATACATTGTGGAGGCTACAGTCATCCCTAAAGTGCAAGGGAGGATGGCACTTGCTGGAAGTGTAAACTTCTTCATGCCCCTTTCATCCTTTTCATACATGTTCAGGAAAGGTACTTATCCATGCAGCCCTTCCTTCTCCCATGAAAAGCTGCCAACTGTAGGGGGCTAACTCATCTTGGTGACAAACCAAGCTAGGGACTTCCACTCGTTGAAAGCTTTGCACTCTCAGGAGGATTGTCATTGCAATATAATTTATTCATCCAGATTAATTACCTCTTGTACTGAGGTACAAGATCACCCTATCATACTGGCATGAATGGAAATCCCCCTTCCCCCAGTGTGGGAAATGAAGAAGAGTGGTGGCTCTTCTAGACTCAGGGCTCCCAGCCAGGTGTGAAATTATGCATGTTCCTTCAGAGATGTGAAAGTTCACTAGGGTTCCTGTTTCTTTCCTTCCATTCTGCCTCCTTACATGTCCATCACTCGGTGTGCTGCCCTTGGTTCCTCTTGCCGAACCAAAACGCTCAAATTATTTTAGCCCTTGCATTAGGAAGTCGACAATTCCTGTTGCTTCCATTGCTGTTGCTGTGGTAATAAATGTGGTCAATGTGAGCAGTGGCAATGGCTAATCATATTTGACACCCCATTTTCATCTCTCAACACTACCTGAGATTCCTCAGAAAGCTATCCTACGCAGGGAGGGATGGGGCATAGAACTGTGGTTGGAGTTGGAAGGAACCCTGAGGATCATCTAGTCCAACCCGACGTGATGCTGTCATCCATCAGCCCCAGCCAGCATGACCAATGCTCAGAGGTGATGGGAGCTATAGCCCAACATCATAAAGATGACCACTAGTTCCCCAGCCCTGAAATACAGGTTTGCCTAGTGGTAAAGATTTCCCCAGCACAGAGCTGAGGCGAGTTGCATCTGTTTAATTCCTGCCTGTCTTTGTATCTGTTAAAAGCCAGAGGAGCTGTCAGAAGGGGCGGGCGGGATGGCAACCCCTATTCCCTGAGCGCTCCACGCCTCACACCAACGGAGAAAAGTTGGTTCCAAGTCCTCCCTCACACGAAGTTCGAGCATTCCCAGGAAAACTGGCGCCTTCAGATTATGCTCTATTGGTTGAGAGCAGCTTGACGGGACTCCCTCTCTCCCTACCTTTCCCCCCTCTTTTTTTTTTTACCTTTCTCAAAGCTCCAAAGCGAAGATGCCTCCCCTCAAAAAAGCAAAATAAAGTCTCGCGACGTTGGTCCCTGAGCGCGGCGGGCTCTGCGGTGGCCGCTGGCCTGGCGTCGTTTCTGCGCGCGCTCTGGCTCGCGCGCGGGGAGCCTGTGAGGGCGAAAGTCCCGATCCAGGCGAGAGGAGCGCGTGAGGCGGGAGAGCGAGCGAGCGAGCGCCACTCTCGGTCGAGAAGGCACCACGTCAGACGGGAAGGACGTTCCCCAGAAAGCTCGGCGTGAGCTCCGTTCAAAACCTCAGGAGCGAAGGGGAAGAAAAGTCGAAAGCAAAACACACACACGGAGAGAGAGAGAGACACCCACAGAGTGTCCGGCGCAACAGCGTCTCTTCACACAGTGGCCTCTTGTCCCTGCTGCCCCCGTGTCCTGACTGACGCCCTCGCCACTTACCTCAGGGTCTCGCTAGGTGCCCTGCCCTCTTGGCTCCGCCGCCTCACAACTCCCCTCACGCCACCCGCGCCCACGCCCCGGCTTTGCCCAGCGAGTGGAACAAGTTGTCAAGAGTTTCCCTGTGTGAAGGGATCGCGGCGGGGCGAAGGACCGACACCTTCTCAGGAACACGATACTCCGTGGGCTCTGCCCTCCTCCTGACGCCCCCACCCCCTTCCCCCTCTTTTTGGGATGGTGTCTTGGAGCAGATCAAGAGCGGGGGGAAAGGAAGAGGGGAGGGAGAAAAACGCCGAGGAAATTCTGAGAACTAACGGAATCCCGTTGGTTTACCCAGCGAGTCTCCCAGCAACTGGCCCCACACAGGAACATGTAGGATTAAGGGCGCGTGCGATCCCTATTTGGGGAAATCGCTGGCAAACTTTAGCCCTGAACTTCAGTCGGTTGCATCCTTGGATCATCAAGCATGGGAACTATTCTTTGTGCTGTAGAGATCCCTGGTCAAGATCAGGAGCCTGAAGTCACAAGACATGTTCCCACCACATATATTAAGCTAATAATGAGCAAAGGAGGGTAACAGAACCCTGGTAATATTTAACTCCACATGAGAATTTAGTGCTGCTGGGGTAGGGGGAGCAAGTAGGCATATCACCCACGGGATGAGGTCCTTGCCAAAATGCTGCCTCATATTATGTTCCCATTTAATCTTGCTTTAGCATTTCACCTATAAGTAACAACACCTGTGGGAATGGTAAACCCAGATTAAATTGGGGAAGGGGATGGTCATTTTCATAAGATTGATGCTGAGAAAAAATTGCCTCCATGAGCAACATCAAATCTCCAATAATCTGTTGCATAGTAGTGACTTAAACCGAGATATGAATTAGCTAGGCTTTGCATGGCTTGCTTCCCTTTTCCCTGAACCTGGCAATTTGAAAAAAAAACTTGGGCTGTGTCATCTTGACAGTGGGAGAAAAATATTGCATTTTGCGATTTACTGGCGGTGCTTGCAGATGACCTCATGGATATGGTACATGGCTCATGCCTAGTTATAAATCCAAGCTTTTGGAAATGTTCAAAAAGCAAAATAATGTGTTTGGGATGCCTTTTTACCACCCTCACCCCACTGGGGTGTGGAAGTGAATGGGTCTTGATCCCAGCATCTGTAACACATGCCCCGTCAAGGCCCAACAAAAGTGACTGAATAATAATAATAAATGTTTGGACTGTCATAGCTAAATGCAAACCCTTGTCCTTGCCCTCTGGAGTTCCCCTTTCTAAACTCCCACCTTCTGTTTGCTTAGGTGCCACATATCTGCTGCCATGGTGCAGCCTCGAGACATCATTTCTCTGCAGGAAGAGGCATGGCACTATGGTGGAATAAGTTATTTATAATGTGTTCTGTACTGCCTGGGTATGAATATGTGCTACTCCTGTTTGGCCACAAACATAAATGATCTTGCCAGATCCAGCAGCAATATTTTGGTCACAAACAACTAGTTTACTTGAACAAAAAGAGTTCTTTAGTAAGCTACAGGTACATATTGAGTTTGTGCTTGAAATGTCCATATATAGCTGTAGATGTAATAAGTTCTGCTGACTCACACCCCAATGCCAAACACGCTAGGAACATTCCCAAAAGGGTGAGCTGCAACTAAGTCTTACTGAAAGTGGTACAAAGGGTCCTTGTCAGGACTAAGAGGTGTGGAGAGATAATTTCAGCAGTGAGCCCACTGTGCAAAAACATATCACATACTGAACACATGCACCATCCTCTCCAACAGAGCAAGCTAAGTGGAAACCTGTTATGCTTTCCAACAGATGCTGATTTTGTTCAGTGATGATTGGCTAGTCTTTGAGTTGCTCAGTGTTGATTCGCTAACCTTTGTGTCATTCACAAAGTGGCACCCCCATCGCCTCCCCCATCTTTGGTTTAGAGCAACACATTGCTGATTGACTGGCTGCTGCATCAATCCTAAAAGCAACTTTCCCCATCCCCAGATAAAAGTGGAACAAAAAATGTTTGGGTTTTTTTTTTAATGAATAACTCACAGAGATGAGGAAGCAAGGGTCTTGCAGAATAAACACACCATCCAAAATATTGGAGGGGGCAGAGAAGAGGCAGTATCAGGTCCATTGATTTTACTTATATCATTACAGAAGAAACCTTACAGCAGAAAAAAATACAGATGCTCCTGTTTTAGAATACAGTGGTACCTTGGGTTACATACGCTTCAGGTTACATACGCTTCAGGTTACAGACTCTGCAAACCCAGAAATAGTGTTTCAGGTTAAGAACTTTGCTTCAGGATGAGAACAGAAATTGTGCTCTGGTGGCGCAGGAGCAGTGGGAGGCCCCACTAGCTAAAGTGGTGCTTCAGGTTAAGAACAGTTTCAGGTTAAGTACGGACCTCCGGAACGAATTAAGTACTTAACCTGAGGTACCACTGTATGTTTGTATGCTGATTTCAGTAGGGCAGCCACTTCACACACAATGTTTTTAAGATACAGTATACACAAAAGTGTTTTAGTGTACACCTAATCATGACTGCAACAAATACGTGTTTGCAAAGATGTATCATAGAGCTATGCTAACCAAGAAATTCAAATTGACTGTGACTTCCCATCAAATGCATGCTGGGTGGCAAACCTAATTTTGCTGCTTGTCAGTATAAAATACTTCTAGTCCCAATTAAATTTTGCTGGATTGTTCCACTATTCTGAGTGTGAACAAACTCATTGTAAGAAAGACAAACTGTCTGGGTTTGTATTGGAATCTTATCTTCAGTTCCAGAGAATAGCACTGAGGATGTGTGTTTGACCCCATGACTGCTGTCTGGTGGGATCCCATAAGGTTCCATCTTGTCTTCTGGGCCTTTGAACACATTGGGAGTTGGGAGTGGTCACCAGGAGATGTGGGGTGAGATGTTATCAACATGTCTCAGGTGATGGGTACAGGTGAGATCAACTTCTACCCCATCACGTTACCTCATTATGGTGCACCTCTCCAAGCAAGGTTTGCTGCCTGCTCTTCTACTTTGCCTCACTCTAAGTAAGGTCCCTGGAGAGAAGGTATCCTTTTCTCTTTTTTAAAAAGCATTTCTTGCCACCTTGCCCAGAATGCCTGGCTCTGAAAAAGGAATCCCGTGTCTCTTTCTCAGAGCAAGGGGAGACGGGCACATGGTGGTGGCAGAGAAGCCACTACCACAATCACTGCTAATGCAGCAGCCAAGTTTTATTTTTATTTTAAAGTAAAAGGGAGAGGAGGAAAGCATTCAGGTAATGAAAAGTTGGTGAGTCATCTGCTCCTTGGCATGTTTTGATAAAGATCCAGTCATGTTTACCAAGAGTTTGTTCCTATAAACAAAAAGTACAGGCTCACACTCCAGCTATTTAGTGAATTAGAAGACACTTCACCAAGGGGGTGGGATCCATGCATTTCTACCATCTTTGGCAACCACCTCAAATTTGTGCTTGCCCAAAACCATGCACCTCCCTGAATGAGAAGGCTTTTCCTCAACATAATACTGAGCTTTAGAAAAACCTAGAATGCCTTTGAGTCCCAGGGCTAGCATAAAGATGAAACAGCACCTCTCCTGCTGAATTCTGACACAGGGATGGACAGGAAGTTCCTCCCTGTCTTGCTCAGTCCAGAATCTCTAGTACTTCTGAGTCCAGCACAACCATGGGGGTCTCTCTACTAGGGGTGGGGAGGGCCCTGTCCCTCTTGT
Organism: Podarcis raffonei; assembly: GCF_027172205.1. NCBI lineage: Eukaryota > Metazoa > Chordata > Lepidosauria > Squamata > Lacertidae > Podarcis > Podarcis raffonei. The sequence continues at coordinate 32,357,097 of NC_070612.1, forward strand.
GCTTGCTCTAGGAAAACTCAAGAGAGTTAAGACATCTCATTTCTTTGGGGACATTTCTTAGTCCCCAGGCTAAGCTAGTCCTTCTACGCAATCCTTCTGGTTAAACTGTGGGCTTTTCCAATTACAACAAACTCCTGCTTCCCTCCAAAATGAGACTTTTTGCAATGATGAAAGTGATGGGAGAAATGCCGGAAAGTGTGTGGGATAAGAATTGATGGACATTGCAAACAAACCAGGATGAGTGCTCCATAAACCACCGGCGTTGGGTAACCTCCCCACAAACGTCGTTCAAAAAAATCGGGATGAATCCTCGATCAACAGATCATCTGGGAACAACCTTTGCCAATTGGTCAGGCTGCAATCCTATATCCACTTACCTGGGAGTAAGCCCCATATTACACAGCAGAACTTACTGCACTGTAGACATTGGTATGTTCAACCTGGATTGCTTCATCTGCCTACCAATTGCAGCCCCAATAAAGAGAAATGCCTTGATCCTACTGACAGCTTGTAGGTGCATGCTAACAACAGTAACATTTATTACATGCCACCCATCTGACTGGGTTGCCCCGCCACTCAGGGCAGCTCCCAGAAATATTTAAAAACACAATAAAGCATCAAACATGGATAAAGCTTCCCTATAGAAGGCTGCCTTCAGACGTCTTCTGAAAGTCAAATAGTTGTTTATTAAGGCTACACACCACCTGCATATACATATCTATGTTGTGTCCCTTACAAAGTTCCTAGGAGTTGTGAAATTAGTATCAACACAGCAGCAGCAACTCCGAAATGAAGACCCAGCTGTCTTCGGGTTGTGTGTATTTTGGGGGTGTGCGTGGGGCGGTGAATGGAAAGCGGGGTGGGCCCCGCTCTTCTTGGAGAGGAGAAGGGGCGGCTGAGCGCGGCGGCCACAAGGGGCGCTTGGAGAGGCGCGCCTTCCCTCCGAGCAGCGGCCGAGCGAGAGGCGGCGCGCCGCCGCCCTCCCTGCCGAGCAAACAGGAGGTATTTATTTATAAGGCCGAGGAGAATATATAGGGGCCATTGATTCCCGCCTTGAGCAAAGCAGCTCTCGCTGGAGAGGAAACGGCTTCCTATTTCAATAACAGAGCGGCCTTTGATGGCTCCTGGAGCCGGAGAGAAAGCCAACGGAACCCGCCCTCAGGAAACAAGGGGCGGCTCGGGGGGAGCGGGAGGCCGAAGCGCCGCGCGAAGGCGCAGGAAGAGAGGAGGGAGGGCGGAGAAAAGGACAGGCGGCTCGAGGAAGGTCGAGAGCAAAAGGAGGGCTCGCCGCGTCCAGTTGAGCTCGCGCCTTCGCTTTGTTGGGCTGGCCTGAAAGCAAACGACGCGGCGCAACACGCCTATGTCGGCGCGGGATCTCTAGGTGGCGCTGTTGACTCAACAAACAAGCCGCAAACGCGCTTCTTCCCCAGCCGCGCTGAGCGAGGCGAGCCGCCTTCTGCAAAGAGGAGACCGGGAGAGATTCTGGTCCAGCCCCGCTGTCGCATGCCAGGCTGGTGGCACAACGAGACCCATCATTTGGTTGGACTCTCGGGTCTGACCCAAGGAGAGAGAAAATTATTTAAATTCTCGCACTTTGTCAAAAAGTATCCAGGTTAGGTAGCAGTTCAAAAGCACGTCAAAGTGCAAGTAGATAAATAGGTACCGCTCTGGCGGGAAGGTAAACGGTGTTTCTGTGTGCTGCTCTGGTTCACCAGAAGCGGCTTAGTCATGCTGGCCACATGACCCAGAAGCTGTAAACTGGCTCCCTCGGCCAATAAAGCGAGATGAGCGCCGCAACCCCAGAGTCGGCCACGATTGGACCTAGTGGTCAGGGGTCCCTTTACCTTTACCCAGGTTAGGTAACAAGTGAAGCAGCAAAATCAGAAGCCAAGGAGTGTAGTGGAAAAGCAGTTTTAGCACATGCCTTTCTTCAAAGAACCTTGGGCAGCTCCCCCCTCCTTCACCGGCTTGCATTTTAAAAATATATATATATACTGTATATAATACAGATCCCAAGATTCTTTGGGGAAAGTCATGTGCATTGGATTTGGCGTGGATCTGCCTGAAAATGCACTGGGAAGTGTTGGATTACATACGTTTGATGCAAACTTACCTAATCTCCCTCAAAGCAAATCAGGGTGAATGCTCCTGAATGCAGGCCATTTAGAAGCAACCAAGGTCCCAGCCACACAGTCACCAATTGAGGAATGCAATCACAGGCTATCCTCTACTCCAGATTGATCTGAAGGGTAAAGGTAAAGGACCCCTGACAGTTAAGTCCAGTCATGAACGACTCTGGGGTTGCGGCACTCATCTCGCTTTACTGGCTGAGGGAGCCGACGTTTGTCTGCAGACAGTTTTTCCAGGTCATGTGGCCAGCATGACTAAGCTGCTTCTGGCGAAACCAGAGCAGCACACAGAAACACCGTTTACCTTCCCGCCCGAGCGATCTTATTTATCTACTTGCACTTTGATGTGCTTTCAAACTGCTAGGTTGGCAGGAGCAGGGACCGAGCAATGGGAGCTCACCCCGTCGTGGGGATCTGAACCACTGGCCTTCTGATTGGCAAGCCCTAGGCTCAGTGGTTTAGACCACAGCGCCATGCAATGTACCGTACTTGCCCATGTATCCCAAAGCCACTGTACAGGAATCACTAAATTATGAGAACCATTATGATGATTATTACTCGAGTGCACCACAACATATTGCTCTGGCAGACCTACATTGGACTTTGGTTCAAAGAAAAATAAAGTCAGATTTCAGAAAGCTAAACTGAAAGGGCATGAAGGAACAACATCTAGCTATTTTATTTGACATTTTAATTGCACTTTGAATCCATCTTGTTGCTGCTACTACTGGGTGTCTGTCTGCTTGGGGATTGATTTTTCCATGATCTAGCCTTTGGAAGAATGTGCTAGGAATACCTGTTTAATTTTACTTCCCAGCCAGCAGGGAATTAATTTATCATTGCTTCTTGTTACTCATGTGTCCTTGGTTCCTGTGGGTTATTTTTTCCAAACAGCATCCCCCTGCCAGTCATTATTATGGTAAATAATTCTATGTCCCAAAGTATTTCTACAACAGCCCAGGAAATATATCACATCTGTTTACCTACTGCAACTTATTAATTTATCTAGATGATTTTGGGTTCTTGTAAACAGGATCTTCTTTCTCCAGCCTAAATAACTGTGAATTTGAATCTCTCTGAAGTCTAGTAATTAGCTGAAGGCAATGAAAACACCCACTGTTAACTGTATCATTTAACAGGGCAAACTGGCAAGATCCATGTGGAATTTATTTGTGTTAGCTCAGGGATGAGAACCTTGTGGCCCTACAGATGTTGAAGACCAATAGGGCAGTCCTGGGACATGATACCCTAGCACAGACTTTCTGAACCTGATGCTCTCCCAATGCTTTAGACTACAACTCCCATCATCCCTGACCATTGGCTATGCCATCTGGGCCTGATAGGAGCTGTGGTCGAAAACACCTGGAGCATATCTGGTTGGAAGAGCCTTACTTAGAAGTACTAAAAAGCTCCTAAAAGGGTAGGACACAAATTTAACAAATAGTAGTTAACAGTTTATGTATGGGACGGCTAGGATCAAATGCCAGAGTTCTGTGATTCATAATAAGTGTTCAGGTGTGCTGCTTTGACTGACAGCCATAGGATGTTGCTTGAGCTCTCACAGTGCAATGCATGAATTCCTTCAGTTGCCTAGAAACCTTAAATTACTTGGGAAAATATATTAATGATGGTGATTAAGGACCAGTCCATGAATACGTGATCTTCGTTCATTGACTGATGATGGATGACCTGCGAGTGTGAATGAACCATCCCAGATTAAGGGCCACAAATACTTTCCTCTCACCTGCAGCCGAAGTTTTGAACAGTGCAAGCTCACACAGTAGACTAGGGTTTGGGAATCTGTGGCCTTCCAAATGCTGTTAGATTATAACAATCCCTGACCACTGGTCAGGCTGCCAGAGACTGATGAGAGGTGGAATCTAAGAATGTCTGGAGGGCCATGGGACCTCTGTCCTTGCATTAGATTGAGAGTCATCTTGCACTTGGGCCCTAAATATTGAGAGACCAAATAGTGCACAGCCTTCCCACAAGTACTGCCAGCATCTTAGAACCAAATAAGATGAATTTGTATCTTGCCACTTATAATAAGAATTTCAACTTTTCTGTTTCTCCTTTTTAATCTTCATTTAACACATAAACCACGAGACATGTGGATAGTCACAGTACATTTTGTAAACTGAATGCTGTGATCATAGAGACCTTCCTGGGAATTGTGAGCCGAGGACCCACCACCCGCATAGGATTATAATAAGACACAAAGACACATTATTTTAGGTTAATGGGCAAAATAAGGCCACAACTTTATTGGTTACAGCATATGAGTAGTATTGGCTTAGGCATTGGTTAAAACAGCAATACATGACTCCACCCCACTCAGCAGGGAGTCATTTCAGGGTTAACAACCAGTGGGAGGAGCTTGTTGATGCAAATACAACTGGAAGCTTCCCCATGACATCACCGGGGGTCTTGCCATGGCCCTAGCCACCAGCAGGGCATTGGACAGGATCCACTACTGCTGGATTCCTTTAACGGAATACCCAAAAGAGGAGGGGTAGATGATGGCCCATACCCAATCCTCCAACACAGCACACCTATTCCAATGCCTAACTGCCAATACCAGAAAGTTGTGACGAGTTGCTACAAGGTAGGCAAAAAAACCCAAGAGGCTGGTGCCAATTTCTCAAATGGATAAAAAGTTCTACCAGGCCCCTTGGGCAACCAAGGCAACCAACCAAAGTCCATAGCAAGGTCAATATGCAAAGGAAGCTGACCTAAAAGGGAGGGAGGGCGGGAGATCCGATGCAAGCAGGAACCGACTGGGAACAGAGCACTGCTGCGGCTGCTTAAATGCAGCTAACCCTGCCCACCAGCCAGCCCTATTGGCCAGCTGAAAGGCTTGGCTGCGGCTGCAGAGGCAATCAGAATACGCCTCCCTGCAGCTGTGGGAAGCTGCTCCCACTCACAACCCATCCCCTCTGGGGGGAGGAGAGGCCTTCTCAGCCCCCACCCCCGAAATTAGGCTTGAAAATCAGGGATGCAAGAAAGCAGCAATTCCCATTCTGACTTGTAATTGTTACCATCAGTGTTGTTTACATTCCATTGTAGTTCATTTTCAGCCAAATGCTACATTATTCATCCCGCTGTCTGCTTTTAAACGTAATTTACATAAGTTATATAAGTATTTATGTAAGTTACATAACTTGTATTCTTTTCAGTGTAAAGAAAACAGCAAAACAATGTAAAAAATGTCATTAATTACATATCATTAGCAGGCTTTAGAAAAAAGTATGAATCAATACCAATCAAGTTCACTTGACTGATTTCCATTCCTGACTACGGTTTGGGCGTGCAAGGGCACTCATAACTGCTAGACTCAGTGAACGTTAGAAATTCATAACTGATAGAAATTTGATGATATTTGGAATATGGAAAGGTTTGATTTAATATGCAGGCTAAACCAGGAAATTGATTGGGGAGAAGGGCCAACAAAGGGTAATTACTGGACAATGGTCAATCATTGACCCTATGCCTGAGCTCTGGGTGAGTAGCAGAGTTGGGAGGGGGAGGTTATTGGAAGTGTGGTGTCACACAGGAAAAATGTGTCCTTTTGAAAAACAGGTCTGGATAAGGAGGGCAAGCAGACAGTGGGGAGGAGACACTTGAAGCAAAGTTCTTGGGAAGAAGAAAGGAAGTGGGATGAACTCCATGCGTTGCTGTGAAAACAGAATCATCTTGGCAAGTTGGGACAGAGGCATGGAGATGGTGTGCAGGATGCCTTGGACTCCAATGCTGCATTGCTGTGGGGAACAAGCCCCCCTTGGGATGTCGTGTTCTCACCAAACTCTCACCAGAGTATACCTAGTTGTAAATATGTGTACAATAAACCACTTTTCTTAAGGACACAAGTCTCTGTTGTGCCTTGATTTCCCAAAGGAAACACAATCCTGGGTGAGTGCCTGGAACCCCCTGGAACCTTGCTGTCAGGAGTTTAGCCTACACTCGAGTAGGACCCTGGCAGAGTCACATGCCCAACTGGCATGTTCTCTCCCTCCTGGTTGATCGTTCGGGAGCTTCATAAGCTTTCTTCAGCCCGAACATCACAGCGACCGATGCCAACCAACATTGGCACACTTAGGGACCCGCAGAGTTTGCGCACCTTGCGTGACAGACCTCAGCAACTCAGCATTTGGGCTAATCTGCTTTATTTACATATAAACACATGGAGCACTGCAACATGGCTCCCTCTCTCTCTAGCATCAGACAGCAAAGAGAAAAAGAACAAAGGACAATAGTCCCACTTCATGGAACACAGTAACACAAACATCATGTCTCCATCACTTCCCACTCTGTGGAGTCAAAACATATACTGTCATGTGATAGACAACAATCCTAAGGCTGCAATCATGGATTAGGAATTCTAACAGAGATTGGGGGTAGCTCACAACCTCTGCCACACCATTTCCATTGCAATTATGTGACATCCCTTGATGCTACTTGTATGAAGCATTCTGTACCACCAAGTGGTGTGTGCTTGACGGTGGTGTGTGTATGTATTGTCCACCACAGCTTTGCTGATTTACATGAAGCATTCTACCGTAGACAAAAGAATAGGTTGTGGTATATGCTTGGTTGCCATGTGCGTACATGTGTGGTGCCCAGAACATTTTCTTTGGCTTGTAAATGGACCCCAAAAGGCTGCCAGCCCCTTACATACAGTACGTATTCTTAGAAATTCAATTGCTCACTTTTCAACTTCTTAAAGAAGGGTAGAACTTCTGCCTTTCATCAACAGGAGATCTCCTTTCATTTATGGAAGGTTTTAAATTTAGTGGTGGATTTCACTGGTGGCAGGGGCAGTTTTTGCCAATTGCCCCTTCCTCCTAAGCCACTCCCTTTTCTGGAGGGTCCCTAACCCTCAGGAGCAAGGGGCTTTCAGAGGATGCAAGGGGCTGCAGGGAGACTGCCTCTTCAGGTGGTCTCATGCCCTCCATGACAGCTAAACCAGACCTCCATGTTCAGAGTATATATGCCAGATGTTGTGAACAAACAAGAGGAAAGATGCTGCCTTCATGTCCTGCCTGCAAATTCCCAGAAGCATTTAGAGCTGCCCGCTGTTTGAAACAGAATGTTGAACTAGATGGACCTTTAGTCCGATTCAGCAGCATCCTTCTTGTATAAATAAAACTAACCCCAGTGTATAAATAAATCCAAAAAAACCCTATATAGCTGAGCTCTCCAAGTGCAACTAGCCAACGGCTTCCTAGATATCCCTGCTGGGTCCACATCCAAAATAAGAAAGTAGACTTTGAGTTCTTGTTTCACTAAGCATTCTGCATACTGCCAGCTTTTAAATCATGCCGCTTTTACGAGACTTCCCTTGCATTTTCTTCCCCCTTTCAGATCCTGCTTTCATTACAGTTGGTGTGTGACTCACAAAATGAAATGCTGTAAATGTGAGCTATCTGTGCTATGACACCAGGAACTAACTCTCTCTCTCCTGGTGCCCTTGAATAGATAAAACCATGTTGCTCCTGAGGACTGATAGCCCTTCCTTATGGGCGAAGTTGACGGTTGGCACTTGAGATAATAACAGTGACAGCAGCTCTCTGCAAACAAGAAATTGATCTCAGAGGGTGTTCAGTGCTGACACTCCAGTAGTAAACCAAAGTTTGGTCAATAATGAAAAGGTACTATTAGTTCCCCTGTGAATGCCTGGCAAGCCACTTGGATAGGAAAGCAACTTTATATCCTAGTCTCATGGGCAGCTCTGTTTACCACCTCCCTCAACCTCCTGGTGTAAGCATGAGACCACAAAACTAGGTGGAGACCTGTGTTCTATTCTAAGCTGACTCCATATATGTGTGACTTCAGGCCAGCTTGGGCAACAGTAGCTATTTCTTTTGCAGGACTGCGGGACATATTTCTATTCACTAAATGTGGCGTTGGAAAAATCTGAACATACCTGTGGGGTTTTATTTTGATCCACTAGTCCCTGTCGTGTCTAAAATAAAATCATTTTCAATAACTACATTCATGCAAAGACCAAAGCACATTGTAAAGGAGGTTCTTATATAAGCAGCAAATGCAGCTCCTTCTGTCATATACTAGCATTGGCACCCTAGAGGAATTTCACATACAAATATAATACCTTGTGAAATAGTCCCAGAGTCTCCTTCAGAGAGTTTTCAGTAGTACTGCACTGAAAAAAAAATTCTGCATGGTGTCCCCGCTCCCGTTCTCTATCAATTAAAAAGTAAAGAAAATATATTTGAAAATGATCAAAGGGAAGAGAAAATTCTAGTGAAATGTTTTGCAGATGGGGTGCAGGTTTTTTATGTTTTTGTTGCAATCATCTGACTTAAAACTGGATAATGTTTGTGAGCGTCCTTTCACCCCACAAATTATCTATCTTGAGTTCTGCATTCTGCAGCCTCCCTAGGTACCCACACTTCCTGGAAACCCCATGACACCCTCAGCTGGGCTTCCCTGTAAGCATAGGAAGTCAGGAAGGCTGTAGAGAACTTGAGAACTGTTTAATGGAAATGATAAGGTAAGTTCCATTAAGCACCCACCAATATTCCAAGGGGTGTGGGTGGCTGGGAGGCACCAAATTAGCCACATTTCTTTTAATGTGTAAGTTACTAAATACAATAAAGGGATCTGAGACTCAGCTAGTAGTAATGACATTATCCAATTAAGAAGAAGAATTGTGGCTGCAATCCTAGGCACATTTCACTTGCAAATGAGACCCACTGATATCATTGAAACTTTCTTCTGAATATAAAAGCTTAGGGTCAGGATGCTGTTCAAACAAAAGCATTCACTTATAACGGTATGTGGAGCAGAGCTTCTTTCAGCTTCGTCATCAGTCAAGGCAGTAGCTGTTCAGTTCTCCTGAAGCATCGCCTTGAAGACAGAATGAAGGGCAAATCTGCAAGTGCATTGCTCATCATTAAATAACTTGCAACATCAACGGACACTTTGCATGTGTGGAATGAGAGGCAAAGATAGAGCACCACAAATAGAGATTTCGTATCAATCTCTTTAAAAATGCAAAACATTTCAGCTGAGGTGACTCGGTATTTGGCTGAGAGTCATCAGGTGTTATTGACTGAATGTAAATGTTGCATGTGTTTGTTTTATGAATGACTCAGTTCTCAGTCAGCTTGCTTGCCCAGCAGAGTTCATCCTTGCCATTTACACAGAGGGATGAAAAAGGAATTGATCAATGGAAAAGGAAGTTGCACAGCCCAAATGCTGCATTGGACTCTGAGACAGGCAACACATTCCTGGCTGGCCCAATGAAAGGTGGGTGTGACCAGGGCCAGCCTCCCCTGTTGTCTGTGCCTCTTCTCCCTTTGGGCAATAACAAAGTTGCCACCGCCAGTCCCATGATTATGTGCTGTAAATGACAAGATGGAGCTTGCAGACTGAGCTGTATGTTTTGTGAGCTGGATTCAGTTTGCATAGCAGCAACTTCGAGTTTTTGCAATTAAAGTGGATGTGGGGCACACATGTAAGAAACCGGCTTCCTAAATAAACAAAAAGGGCTTTTTTTTTGGTAATGAAAATTATAGGAAAAGCACTGGAAAGTGTGGGGTAACAATTGATTGTTGCAACATTGTTTAACTTCCTCACAAGCCCATCTGAATGAATTCGGAACAGACATTATACAATTTTTTTAAAAATTGATACATTATTTTAAAAATGAAACAAAAAACAAAAAAGCTGCAGTCATAGAACCTCCTTGCAAACATTGTGCTGCTGCTGTGTAGCAGCTGGAATTCAGAGGCCCAGTGCAACTCATTCTGGATGTATTATTTAGCCATCCTGGATAGTACACACCAGTCTTATCTTCCATGAATTTGTCTAATGCCCTTTTAATGCTGTTTCAACAGGTCTTCATCATGACACCTTTGGTCTGATCCAGCAATGCTCTTCTTATTGAGGTTCTTAGCCCTCACATCCTACATGATTGCTGTTCTCCAGCCCACACCAGGTCCCCAATGTTGCTCTGCCCACCTGTTTGCATAGCGAGTGGGGATAATGTGCACTTTCCTGTCCGCTCAATGCATGTGCAAGAATGCCTGTGATCCATCAATTCTCTGTTGGCATTAAAACAGAGGCGGGAGGAGTTCCCATGCAGTCACGTCTTCGATGGCTTTAAAACAATTAATCATCATCCCGATCCTGTCTTGTGATGCCATGCTAATGCTCCAATGCACCAGAAATCAGACAGCGCTTTTCTTTTAACTGTTCGATGGTCATGAATCTGTTCAGGTAATGGCACAGCTGTCTGCTTCCTTTGAAGTCAAAAGAATTGCCCTGGGATAGCTCATGCAGTCATCACTTCTAAGGTAATATTGTAGGAGTGACTGGTTGTGCTCTACAGGCAATTCAATATCAACTGACATCGTCTTGAGAAGCTGTTGTAGTTATTTGTTTGCTATTGGAGTATTATGGATTATTTGATTCTCTACCAAGAAAGTTCACCCTCTGCGAGTCTATTAAATCATTATTTCTCAGGAGCTTTCTTGCTGCTGTTTAACTGTAACATAATGTTCCTTTGTTTCCAAAGCAATGTTTTTATCGGAACAAATAGCCTTCAGATAATCACAGGGAAAATTACCTATTGAGATTAATCATTTCAGGGTTTTTATACCTACACGGACATTTGGTCTGCTGGGCCACCATTGCGGCGTTTATTAGCGCCCTGCAGAAAGGTAGTTGTAATTATTCACACTTCCAGGTTTGTCTCTAGGGAAATTACTGTGAGACAGAAATATCTTGTATAACTTGCCAGGAGTGAGAGAGCCACTGTCAGTATTGCTTTTTTGGCTGCCGTTTGTGGTTTCTGCCATGCCAAAAAATTAAAGGGGAGGAGGATAAGATCAGGTCCAAGGCTCTTTCACTGCTGCCATGCTGCTTCAATCAGTTTTGTGTGGGATATTTACAATGCAGTCAAACCAACAATGCATGTTTGCTAGATAGGCACATGCTTAAAGCATCCTGGATTACTTAAACTAAAAGGCTAAAACTAGCCCATCTAACCTTCTCTGTTAAGCTGCAAAAGGATGCACTCTGCTGAACTCACAAAATTTTCATGCAGACATGGACATTTCTGCACTGATGCACCTGCATTGCTGTAAAACCTAGTATGTCTTATGTGGGTAAGAGCATAAAAAGAGCCAAAGGCCCATCTAGTCCACCATTTTGTTCTCACAGCAGCCAACCAGATGTTTATGGAAAGCCTACGAGTGGGAGCTGAGCACAGCAGCACTCCTTCACCTGCTGTTTTCAGCAACTAGTATTCTGAAGTACACTGCCTCTGGCTGCAGAGGCAGAACACATCCATCAGGGTTAGTAGCCTTATCCTCTGTGAATATGTCTAATCCTCTTTTAAAGCCATCCAAGTTGGTAGACATTACTGCATCTTGTGGGAATATGAAGGGAACGTTTTGAGGGCTTGTCTGTGGAATGACAGTACTAAATCCAGTCTCATCCATTTTAGCTGGATCATGGACACTCCCCGTGTTTTATAAAAACAGAAAAAACCATGAATATTAATAACAATATATAGGCCCACAAATACGTTGGTGTCGGTGCTACAGCACTTTCTGCTGTGTCAATGAATTGCATAATGCAGCATAATTGATCGCAGCTTGGCTTCAAGTGAGATGATGAAGGAGAAAATAGCAGAGTGTTGTGCTGATGTTTCAAGCAGAGATGCTGCTCTGAAGCCTGTAAATTGCAGGCTTAGAATATGGATTCTTCAAGATGAGGGCAAACATTGTGCCCCCAAGTTTAATATGTGCTAGAGAATAAGTCTCACACACCCATGCACCCCCACTTGTTTGCTGCTGTCATTGCTGCTCTAGAGGCGTCAGAGGAGGAATGGCAGAGACCGCCTCCCCCTCCTGAACCTTCCAGGGAGGAGGAAGAGGAAGACAGTGTAGATTTACAACAGGGGTTTGAGGGAGGTCACAGCTCAGAGGTGGATGAGGGGGAAAGTTGGGAAATAATGGGAGAGGAGGAGGAGGAGGTGGAGCCGGAGCAGCTGGCTGACACGTTATCACTAGAAAGCATTCCAGACCCCGTCCTCTCCCAGAACCCGGTGGGCACTGAAAGTAGGAGAGCAAAGAGCTCAAAGACAGAGGGCATGTAGGAGCACCGGTAGAAGTGACAAATGAGGAAGTGGGAGAGACAAGGGGTGGAGATTCACTTGGGACAACACCATTATCCAAGAGGCTGGGTTCTATAGCCTCTCTCTGTAATTACTGAATAAAAAAAGGACGGTAAGGAACCTTCCCTTGTCTTTACATTTTCCTAGGCCACCAGCTGGGAGCCACTATGAGCATCCTGACAAGTGGAAGGCAGATGAGAAAGGAGCTGCCTCCTCTATTATCCCTGGCACATAAAATGCTACAATTCTTAATTTTCATGAAAGAACAGTGAATGTTGTTTGTACCTGACCAGGTACCCAGTTGCCATCAGTCAGCGGGATAGAGCTAAGTGCAATGCCAGCAACATTCGTGGCAACACATCATACCTTCTGTTTGAGGGTTGCACTTTAAATATGCAAATCCCCATCATAATTCCATTATTTTGTAATCATTCAAAAATGCATCTTTCAGAAATCAGCTATCTTTCCCCATATATATATCGTAAAATAGGTTTTTTTTCATACGCGGGATGATCCAGTTATGAAGAAATGTGATCGTTTCACTTCCCTTTTTTGATGGCAGCTGGAATCTCTCCCACATGTTTGAGCGTGTAATGAGAAAATGCTGATTAAACTTTTCATATGGAAATATCCTTACTGGGCTCAGCAAGACTCTTCAGGAATTCAGAAGCACTTTAACTTAAATAAGGGAGAGGAACAATTTTTTAATATAAAAAAGTAAGTGTGTGGAAAAATGATATTAATAAAGAGGGAAACCCAGATGTGTGCTGAATAACAAGGCCTCAGGTATTTAAAATTTAAGAGGAATTTACGCCGCTGAAATTTTTATAAGTGGGAGGTGCAGTGCACTGCTTATGAAAATACCCCTTGATTGCCAGTCGTTTTTAAAATCTCATTCCAGGATTTTTATTTATTTATTTTTGTCTTAAAAAAAATAAAACACACATTCTAAGGGACCTGGGCTCAGATTCTCCAAAGTGCAAAGGAAGGGTAAAAAGTAACGCTGTGCCAAAAACGTCAGATGCTAAAGGCCAGAGTGCAGATGTCTGTAGAAGCAGTCAGGAGCATAGGAGCAATAAGGTGCTCAGTTGGCAGTTGCTACAGTTTCCCTGCCTCCCACAGAAGGGAACATACCACTATCATCACTCTGCAGCTAACTTCTTAGAGTGCCCCCTCTTCAGTCTAAAGTGAAAAGTGCTTTATCTGGTTGGAGAACTGCACCACAAAATTCAAGCAAGTGTGAATTTCAAGATAGCTGGGGGGGTTTTTTTGGTTCTCATATCGTTTTGGAAAGGGGGCATTTGATAGATTCAGCTACTGAATTGAATCAAGTTTCTCTTCTATCACTATGTATCCTCAGTGCAGGGTTTATCCCCTGCAATTTGTTGCAGTCACGACTCTACCACCAATGAACGCAGGATCTTCAGGCTTCACAAGAGAGGGCGGTATTGAACTAACTCATTTGGTTAATGCAAGGATTTCTGCTTGCACAACAGAACTTACCTTCCTCCCATACCTCTTAAAAATGTTGAGTCCCCACCACCACACTTTTGGAGTAGATTTGGGGAGAGCCCAGGGAATGCACAGGGTCTGGGAGAGGGGAAAGGGGATGTTCTGTTGCACAAGCAGAAATCCTTGCACTGATGGAATGAGTTACTTTACAGCTCTCCAGACATTTAATGTTGCTGACACACTTTTTAGACGTGCATCATTTTGCGACACAGTAATTCAGTTTTGCTAGCAAACTGGAGGTTAAACTAAGCCCTTTCCAGCCCCGGGAGGAGCAAGGGAGTGTTTGTGCAGCACACCTACACACTGCATCTGACACACTAATGTGGCACGACACACAGTTTGGAAAGCTCTGAGTTACTTGGATAGCACCTGAAGTTCCCTGCTGCCTGTAAGTCCTTGTATATGGCTATAGGAAATGGCCTTTTACCAAGTCAAACAATTTGTGCATTTAGTTCCATATTGTCTACTCTGGTGTCCTGAAAAGCCATTATTTTGAAGAGGCTTTCCATGGTCTCAGGCTGAGGAAACAGAAACAACAACAACTTATACCCTGCCCACCTGACTCTGTTGCCTCAGCCGTTCTGGGCTGCTTCCAACATAATATAAAAACCCAGTGAGACATCAAACATGACCTGCTCTCTGTTTCTTTTAGCTGGAAATGTCTGGGACCTTTTGCATGCATGCACCAAGCTAGAGTTTTGATATTATTCAACTTCAGGAAAGGAACATTCTTTGAGAGATGGGATGTACTCTGGGCTCAAAGCCTGTTCCCTCACGCTGCCAGAATGTAGGGTCCTTTCATCTCCACCTAATATTCACTCCGGATCAACCTGGCAACATTGTAAGAGTGCTGAGATATGTGGGGGTGTTACAACACTGCAAAAAGGGCATTTTTTGTAATGTCGGTCTGCCAGCTCCAAAGGCTTAATTCCTAGATGGAAAACTAGCGTAATTCCATTTTAATATAAAAAAATGTCAGGCAGCGTGTCTCCTCAGAGTGGCAAATTATTGGCATGCGCACACACACAACAGGAAGTGTCTCTCTTGTCAAAGGGCAATTTTAGACTTTGAACTTTGCATTGGGATGCTTGCTCGATCTGATGTAGCGGCACGAGCTAAATATCAGTTGCTGAGTTTGGATTAGCCAATGCAGAACTCCTCTCTGAAGCTGGCCCAGGTGCAGGGCTAATTGCTAAAGGTAAATAGCACAGAAAAGGAATCTATCTAAAGAGGGATGATCTTTATTGATCATCACTTAGCTGGATATTTATCAATTGATTGCCTAGTCAGGCTGGTGCAAAGCATCTGGGATTCGAAGCTATACAATAGCTGTGTGACGCAGGCTCCCTGGAGCACAGTTTCTCTTTTCTGGAATATGACCCCTGTCAATTTGGGGACAAGTTTTTAACTGATTGAAAGGATGTCAACATTAACAAGGGAGTTTCTCTCTCATGCTCATTTGCTAATGCTGGCTAATGAATACAGGTAAATGCACAAGGTTAGGATATGATGCTAGGAAAAGGAAAGAAAATTGTGGTTCTGGACATGAAAACAGTTGTTGGTACAGTGGTACCTCTGGTTACAAACTTAATTTGTTCTGAAGGTCCATTCTTAACCTGAAACCATTCTTGACCTGAGGTACCACTTTAGCTAATGGGGTCTCCCACTGCTCCCGCCGCGCGATTTCTGTTCTCATCCTGAGGTAAAGTTCTTAACCCGAGGTACTACTTCTGGGTTAGCGGAGTCTGTAACCCAAAGTTTTTGTAACCCCTAGGTGTTTGTAACCCGAGGTACTGCTCTTTGCAATTTTGCTCTTTGCTGCTGTTTCTGGCTTGGTAAGTTTGTGTTTTCATGGTTAGCTAGATCAGGATTGTTTTTTTGGGGAAGAAAAAAGTGGGGATACTTTTTACAAATAATAAAATTGTTATCAATGGGAGAATTTGGGACCAAATCTGTGTCCTGGCCTCTGGAAATTGCAGCAGTACAATCTTACCCCTTCCACATGTTGATGGCGGAGGGAGAGTTGGGATGGCATGAAGTTGCCTCACCACTGCCAGGCGCTGACAAGGCAGAGACAAAAAGCTGACACTGGCAGTTCTTATGCCAGTGGTAGCCAGTGGGAAATCCTGAAATGGGGTGTTGGAGCCAAAGCCCCACTAGTCCTTCAAACTTTGGGCCCCCTGCAGTAGCATTTTTTTTAAGCTGCCTACCTTTAGAAATAGTGGTGGAGCTGCTGCTCTGCATCTCCATCTCCAGATTGGATCGCTGTGAGTTTATAAGAAGATGCCCCCTATCCAGTTTTTAAGCTTCCCTTAAATACTTTTTTTTTTTAATGTGAAAGCAAATATTCAAAATTATCTAGAATATTCTGTGCTGGAAGTCAGGCACTGTTATTATTCACGGCACCCTACAGTTATGTAGTAGGTTAATTTCCCTGACCTCAAATGATAATCTAGAGTATAGGCTTCTACACCATCAGCAACTGCTAGGAATTCAGATGCCAAATAGTGTCCTCTCATAGTTTTTATATAACCTTGGTATAATTTGTTCTAAACCATTCTCCTTATTTCAGTCTGCAATAAATAGGATTCCCACTTTTCACAGTTTCTCTGTAACTGTTTGCTTTCCTGCATGTAAAATATAACAGATTCTGTTGCTCTTTTCATCCCGCATCTCCCGAGAATGCTTTTTATATATATATCTATTACTTTACTTTCATAAGAAAACTCTTTTCTGTTGTAACACTTGCAAATCAAGATCTAAGCAATTTGCTGTTACCAAGCCAAGGGCTAATGCAATTTTCAGTGCACTCACTGGAAGTAATTTAGTCTTTCTCCATGTGACAAAAATTGATTTTATTCATTTTGAAATCAATATGTCACATTTGCTGATTTCTTGACTGGTGAATCCCTTTACAGACAATCTCAAGGGGTGCAAATCATATGTTTGTGCTTTTTAAAAAATGTTTTGTAGAGCTGGGCCTCATGATAAACCAAGAGAAAATATGCATTCACACATGCAAGGTGAACTTTTTTGGAATTTTGTTTCCCATAATTCATAGCGGGAAGGCTTCAGGCTTTTTAGGGAAAGAGCGTTTAAACATTTTCTTAAATTCATTGTAAATCAATGAAAAAAACCCTAAGGTTTGTTTTAAAACACAAATTTAAAAAGTATTTCATCCAGCAGCAAAATAACCCTAAAGAAGGTACCAGATGAATCTCTCGAGGTGCCACTACAGAGAAGTCTTTTCCACTGTAGCCTCAAAGGCCAAGTCAGACATGACTTCACATGGATACCAATGGGATCTAAGTCTGGATCCAACTGGTGGTGTGAATGCATCTTCCCTTGAAAGCTGCTTGGAGGTTTTAGCTGCTATTGGATGTGATATATTTTCTTTGCCCTCACTATGGGGGGCAGCCACCCTGATTTGCCCCAGAATGCACATGTATTCCAAAAAACTAGAATAATGTCTCACTCCATGGGTAGCATTCAGCCTAGCAACTCAAGAGTAGACCCATTGAAATTCATGAGCACAACAAAGTTAAGTCCATTAGCTTTAATGAATTAAACACATGCCTGTCCACAGCAGCCTGCTCTACAGCCTCCTGCAGCCTCTGCCCCACAAACAGAGAATAAATAATCACAAATATAGCAGAGCAAGCTGGGATAAAGCACTTTGCTGCTCTAATTGTTGATAAGCATGCTCCAAAGCTGCAGTGCATCAAATCAATATGCCAGAAATAGCACTATTTGAGAGACAAATTAGAATGCTTCTGCTTTCAGTTTACAGCCGAATGCTGGAGAGCGGCAGGGGGTGTTGAGAGGTATGATGGCCGTGCATTTTTTGCTCAAATTATCAGCTCGATCCAGTTTCTGATAGCTTAACTATCCTTTCCACCATTTTGGGCATCTCTGCTAGTCACAACATCACTGCTGCAGTAGCCTTTTCCTTCCAGTCCCCTCACATCCTAAATAATGACAACAATCTGTCCTGATTTTTTAAAGTGCCTTACCCACCTCTGTCATAGGAGCATAGGAAGCTGCTCTATAGCAAGTCAAAACATGGGTCCATCTCACTCACTATTGCAGCAGAAGCTCCATAGGGTTTCAGTCTTGGATGTTGGGGACTGAAGCATAGCTGTCAAGTGTCCCTTATTTGAAGGGACAGTCCCTTATTCCAGCGCCATGTCCCACTGCTGTCCCTTATTGATGGATGTCCCTTAAATGATGTCCCTTAAATTTCAAAGGAAGCAGCTCCTCTCCCTCCCTCCCTGCCGGCCAGGGAGGAGGGAGGCTCCAACTGTGCTGCTTGGCTGTGTTGCTCACCCAATAAGAAGTCTAAGAACGACTGGGGGGTGGAGCTTTCATGCCTTGTGTGTGGCTAGATGATGCAAGCTGAGGGGTTTTTTGAGTGCTGGACGCCATTTTGTTGCACGTGCTGCTGCAAACTTTGCAGTGCAAAGCCAGGCCGGGGAGCCATCTTAAGTTGAGGCTGCATAGGCCTTGTGGTGCATGTGATTCAGATTCTATTCAGTTGAACCTCTGGTTACAAAGTTGGTTGGACAGTGTTCTCGAAGCTACCAGCATGAGTTTGACCAGACTGCAGGAGGACAGGAAGACTGGAGTGCCTGGAACAGGTGAGGCTGCAGGTCCCTTATTTTGGCTGCTGGTCCCTTATTTTGGCTGCTGGTCCCTTATTTTCAAGGCTGCTGGCCCCTTATTTTCAATTCTGTAAGTTGACAGCTATGCTGAAGTTGGGCCCATCTACATGCAGAAGAGATGCCTCACTACTGAGCAAAATCCCCTCTCCTCCAGTTTCCCCCTTGTCTTCTTCAGCATGTAATAATTTCGCTAAGCCTGACAAAAGATTTTGTTGTGTCATGATGTAAATGATACAGCAGGTTAAGAGAAGAGATGCTGTTCTTTGGTGCCGGTCCTGTGTTGCCTCTAATGTTTACTTCGGCCTTCACACAGCTCTGTGGGGTTTTTTTGGGGAGGGGCAGTTGGCAGTTGGCATCACATTACGACAGCGAACTCTACAGAACACATACTTGCAAATATATGATTCACAACCCCTATTTCCCCAGTACAAAATGCTCAGAATGTGCAAAGCTAGCCTGCAGGGTCGTGATATGTGCACAATGCCATTTCTCATTTTCTCTGTTTGCAGGGAAATCTGTGGAGAAATGAGAGGTGTGGGCAAATTCACCCCCTACTGTTTTGGCATTTATTTATTTATTTAGTTCAAGCAGAAGAAATAACTAGGATGAGGACTCTACACCCTCCAAACCCTTCCTGAGTCACATGAAATAAATCTTCATGGCCCTGTGAAGGTGGACAGGGTGCAAAATTTGTGAAACTTTCACAGCAGTCCGAACCTGCCAGGAACCTGAATGGGGTGGGGGGAATGGACAGCAGGAATAAGTTTCCCCTACTGTCTGGAGTTCTGAATAAATCAATGGGTAATT
Source organism: Podarcis raffonei (assembly GCF_027172205.1). Lineage (NCBI taxonomy): Eukaryota > Metazoa > Chordata > Lepidosauria > Squamata > Lacertidae > Podarcis > Podarcis raffonei. The sequence continues at coordinate 32,376,350 of NC_070612.1, forward strand.
TATTGATCTGAACATAATCAAATCAGATGATACATAAAAACCACCCACTCGCCTGGGAAAATGCTGATATTCTTTGTTCATACTAGTGAAGATCTAGTATTAACCTGAAATATTAGCAATGTTCTCTTGATTTATACATTCAGTGAGGCACCCGCCACTTTTTTCCACCACCAGAATATTGTTTTATCTTCCTGAAATTCAGCTTGAATTTTTCATGTTTGTTTCCATATCATTATTCCAGCTAGCCTTCTTTTCTCCTTTCTGCTTGTTTTCCTCTAATAATTGCAGCCTGATGCTATGCACACCCTATTAGCTGTTTAGCACAGCAAGCTTTTAATCTTTCCAAAGAAATCGGTCCTTCCAGATTCAGATAACTAGAATTTCCCCCCTCCTTTCACATTACAGACTATGCTGGGTGTGGAAACAAATGCAAATATCCTGGTAACAATATAACCTTGCATTGCACACAATGCACACCAAGAATTAATAGCAACTAGTCTCCCTCCTCCGCATTCTAGTTTGCTATTATGGGGTGGGGGGGAGAGAAAAAAAACCTCTTCCTCATGATAAAAATAAAAACAGTCATTTAAAGACAATTTGAATAAGCTGAGGCACATCTGAATACATTTTCCCTCCTGCGAGTGCTGACATAAATCTAAGAAAGATTAATTAGTTGCGTGATCACTATTCTTGTCACTCTTACACTTCCCAAGAATTCTTCTGCTTCGCTGTTACTCGCAACTTACTTTGTTCACACCCTGTCACTTTTAATCATTAGACATAAACTAAGCTCACAGTACACATTTATTACCATGTCATGGATAGCAGAGAAGCGTTACAACGTTTTATGTTCCTGTCTTTCTCTTGCTCAGTTTGTCTTACTTGCTGTTTGGATAGCTTTGCCGCACGCACACAAACAGAGCAACAACCCCGCCACGGTTTCCCTGCTGTCTTCCAAACTCAAGCCGCTGCTGAAACACTGCAGAAGGCTAGACCTGGTTTCCTGAGTTGTGTGTGGACGAGCAGAGACTAAATTCTGCAAACTGCTGGTTTAACATACCCAAGAAAAATGTAAGTCATTGGCCAGAGAGTCCTTGGTTTGAGGGGGCCTTAGCTCAGTGCTAGAGCATCTTTCTTGCGCAGAAGAAGTCCAAGTTTCAATCCCCTGAAGCTCCTGAAATCTGGAGAGCTGCTCCCAGTCACTGTTGACAATAGTGAGTGAGATAGACCAATGGTCTGACTCAGTAAAAGGCAGCTTCCCAGGGCTGGATTAACCATTAAGCAAAATAAGCGTGGGCTTAGCGCATCAAGGGAAAGGAGGCACCACAGAACATTTTCGTTGCCTTATTTACCATGGACCATATGTGGCAGTTGAACTTGATTCCATAAAAAAGGTTTCCACCATAAATGAAAAAAATTACATACAGTGGTACCTCGGGTTACAACGCTTCGGATTACAAACGCTTCAGGTTACAGACTCCGTTAACCTGGAAGTAGTACCTCGGGTTAAGAACTTTGCTTCAGGATGAGAACAGAAATCATGCGACGGTGGCGCAGCAGCTGCGGGAGGCCCTATTAACTAAAGTGGTACCTCAGGTTAAGAACAGTTTCAGGTTAAGAACAGACCTCCGGAACGAATTAAGTTCTTAACCAGAGGCACCACTGTACATATATACACAATAATTAAAAACTAAATAAAACAGCAATAGTAAAATAGTAATAATAGAGATTGATGATATACATTGATATTGGGAATACACCAAAATTAAAATCTGGTAAAATTTTATTTCACGGTTTATTATTGTTTATATTTTGAGTTAGTTATATATGGGGGCACCAAAATCGTTTAAGTGCATAGGGCCTCTAAAGGTCTTAATTTGCCGCTGCAGCTTCCTACGCTACTATGAATTTTATTGACTAGGAACCACCTCTGGTTTTTGCTAACCTTTCCTGTTTCAAGCAGGGGTGTAATATAGAGTACAACTGCATCTTGCAAGTAAGTAACTCACACAATTCCAACCTTGTGTGGTTGGAAGGAGGCTGGTTGAAATGTCACAGATTAAACACATACGAGGCAGAGAACTTAAAAGTTCCTTTTGTGTTGGGTTTGGAAGGTAAGGATGGTCGTGTGGCAGTGGTTTGGGTATATGATATTTTACATACATGCATCCTCCCTGGAACGTAACCCCCACACCACTAAATCCAGATTAAATAGTGGAAAGTTATGGTCTGGTATTTTGATGACAATTATGCCATTTGGATGCTGCAAATAATGTATGAAGAGCATGCACGAGGAGTATTGATTCCACAAGAAACATGTCTCAAAAAGCCCCTTCTATCTCTGTCTATTCTGATGCAGGTGCTGTTTGTGGTGCAAACACACCATAATAATAAACAGATTTGACTTCAATGTGGAAAGCTCAAAGGAAAAACTGCTGCCACTGTATGGTGCACAGAGTCAGAATCAATACAACTCTGAAAGAATTGTTGTACAATTACTAAATTAGACTTTATTAAAGCAACTCAGGAGGGTTAGAACTAGTTTTGTGATCAGAAACATCAGGGATTGTGAAAACACAAGTGTCTTGAACTAGGCTATAAAGAGTGAAGTGGATTTTGTACTAGAATGATGTGCAGCATTGGATATTCACATGACATTAAGCTGCTAACTGTGGATTTTCGACTCACACAATAAATGGCAACCATTTACTCTAAAGCTCTGTATAATCTTTCTTACAATAGCCCGAGGCACATTACTGCAATTTTACAAACCAGAAGCCTTGCATTAAAACAGTTTGGGTTCAGTGTTTTAATTTTCTCTCCTGTTTAGAAGTAGTTTGGAGGAGGGTAGAGGGGGAACCTGAGTGAAAATGTCAGAAACACTTCTAGAAGTAGTCAGATAATTGGTTCTATACAGAGAGGCATCTCCTAGGTCAGAGGTCCTCAAACTACAGTCTGCAAGCAGCTTTCAGGTGGAAAGAGGAATGGCTGCTAGGCTCTTCTAACACTAATAGGTTGTTCATATAATGTTTGCCATTTAATATAGCCCAGTCTTTATCCCACTCTGCGTTGTTAAACGTTTTTATATATGGAATTGTTTTTAAACGTTTGTATTGGCTTGAATCCAGTGCAGAACTAAGTAAGCACTCCATCAGTGCAAGAATAGTAGATAGATAGATGATGATGATAGATAGATAGATAGATAGATAGATACTTACTTACATACATACATGCATAGAGATAGATAGCTAGATGATAGATAGATAGTGTTCTTCCTCCACGTAAGACAAATTTCTTCTCAATTTCATATTCTGGACTTCCCTTCCTCCTTAGAATATATTTTGAAACATTTGAAGGGGGTTCAAAGACTCTAAACATCAGAGCCAAGATAATCTCATTTGATTAAAATGCCATAAAGTTGACCATAGTCCATCCAAATTGCACAAAGCATTATATATGAGCCAGTCTTGGGATGACCTGGTGCTGAGACATTTTGGGAGGCAGATTTACCTGAAGCTTTCCCCGCAGAGCTCAATTTGGCAGCATATCTGCAGCTGGCACCAAGTCCTCCGCAGTAGCACAGATGTCATATTTTATAGTACACTCAGTGAACTGGACACCTGTCAAATTACATTGTTCTATCCTCTCAGCCTCCAAGAAGTACTGGCCCTGTAGGAATAAATGGGGAAATTTTTAACAGAACCATTTGCAATTTTATAGTGGTTAATGACCTTAGAGAACAAAAATGGAGATGCCATTTGTGGATTGTGGTGGATGTCCAAGCGCCGCTTCCTCCTTCTGTCTAGGTGATTCTAAATTCAGGCCTTGCACCTTTCCTGCTGAAACAGATGTTCCTCCCTAACAAAGTTTCATTACTGGAAATTAGAACTCTATGACTGGCTTAATTTGTGGAAGATGTTGCCAAATTGGAGAGGGCTCAAGGGGAAGCAGCAAAGACGATCATACATTTGGAGGGTAACTCAAGTTTTAGAAGGTTGAGGAAGAAAAAACAATATAAGGAATGCAAAGTTTTGGGGGCAGCCACACTGAGGGCATCTTCTCTTCTGCCCACAAAAAACAGAACCCCAGAATTCCTGGATCTGGCACTGTACAGTTTGCTCCTGTGAAATATAAAGGATGATGCAATATGAGATACAGAGCATGTGGCTTCCACTCTTTATCCTATGGATAGGTGTGGGAACACTTTCCAAGGACATACAATGGAACAACATTGCCTTTGATGCAGGGAGGGGCAACCTGTCGCCACCCTCAGCTTAATCTCATGTGTGTGTACCCTGAGCCTTATTTCATGCAGGTTGAGAGAGGGGGGAGCCCTGAAGGACAGAAGGAGACTAGGTAGGGGGAAATGGGAGGGGGAAAATGAATTTGTGGAGTGATGGCAAAAGCCCTCTGCGAGTGAGCCTTTCAGACCTCTGGCAAGTGCTGGGTGAGAGTAGGGAGGAGAGAGAGAGAGAGAGAGAGAGAGAGAGAGAGAGAGAGAGAGAAAGTGGTGTTAGAAAGACAAAGGAGGGGCTGAAAGAGAGAATAAGAGAAAAGTGGCCCTGCCTACTGTTGCCTTTAACCTGTCCACTACTGGCCCACAACACCCCCAGCATTAATTAATTAATTAGGATTTATTGCCCACCCTTCAGTACAAGTTGTTGTTGTTGTTAGGTTGCCCCAGCCACTCTAGGTGGCTTCCATCAAATTAAAACATCAAACACAGTAAAATATCAACCATTAAATATATCCCTAAAAAGGGCTGCCTTCAGACGTCTTCTAAAAGTCAGATAGTTGTTTATTTCCTTGACATCTGATGGGAGGGAGTTCCATAAGGAGGGTGCCACTGCGGAGAGGGTCCTCTTCCTGGTTCCCTGTAGCTTCACTTTTTGCAGTAAGGGAACTGCCAGAAGGCCCTCAGAGCTAGATCTCAGTGGAGATGTTCCTTTAGGTATACAGGGCCAAATCTGTTTAGGGATCCCAGGGTGGATCACAAAATCAAGTTATAAAAACAAGGTGAACGATTATAGATATTTATACAAGCAAAATGATAAAATCATTCCAATGAAAAACAGAAGACTATAGCTACTTCAGAAGAGGTGGGACCCACAGGACAAACTGCCTGAACAGTTGAAAGGCAGTTAAAGGTAAAGAGGTCTATTCTCAACATACAGGGGAAGCTGTACAGCAAGGATGTTAGATGCACCTCCATGGGGAAGGAGCTCCATTTAGAGACTGTCCCAGGCCAGGAAAAGGTGGTTTCCTCACCCCCAGTTGAAGGAATAGATGTGTATTTTGTCTCTGAGTAACAGCTCTATCTTTAATCAACTTGGCAGTCTACATTGTGCTCTGTTATCTCACCCAGATCAACAACGTGAGAGTTAGCAAGGACACGGGATCACTGAGTCCATGGAAAACATTTCACTAAACTGTTTAAGTGTTGCCAACTCACACATAGAAATGTTATGACTTGAAGGATGGGTGGGACCGACACAGGCTTTCTCAGTGTCTGGGATTGGAGAGATTGGTGCTTGGAGGGGGGGGGGCAGGGGAATCACTGTTTACAGCTCTTGCAAATGCAATACCTGTCCCAAAGCCCATTCCTTATAATCACAGCAATTGGCTTAGATCTGTCACAGTCTGTGCAGCCTCGAAATAGGGGCATGGCATAAACAAGATAAACTAGGCAAACAACAAGTGTGCAGCGTGGGGGGAGGCGCGGAGGAGCAGATAGAGAAAGATGCAGCTCAAACCCCCAGTGGTGATAATAATAACTTATGACAGCTGAAGTAAATCAGAAGTCGACAAGAGGAAATGCTCCACCGTTTCAGATGTGATCGTACATAAAAAGCACTTTATTGAGGCAGACGTTACAGTCATAAGACAGGGAATATTCTGATGTAGCCACACAGAGACCTCTATGGTCCGCAGATGACAAGGGAGCAGCCAAAAGATACCCAGAGAGCTCCTTTTAGGAGCAGTACGGAGATGTACCTCTTTACTGATTTTGTGAATTCATATTGAAAAGGGAAAATGCTTATTTTCAGGGAAACCTTTCAATCAGGGAGGGCTAGGAATGGGCAAATCTGTCAGTTGCGGCTTCACCCAGTTTCTCATTTTTCCAGTCTTAAAATTCAGTTCTCCATATTTACCCATCAGTTTGCACTTTTTTTAAGCTCTCATGAAAATTCAGTATTTTAGTGTGAATGATTCCTAATATACACACATTTTATGCAATTTTGCCTAATATATGCATTATTGCAAAGCAGTTTTCTCTAATATAACACATTTCTGTATATTCTTTTAATTCATATGTGCATTTTTATGCCTATTTCACCCAAGTATTAATGTGCACATCACTCGGCTGGAGAACTGTATTGCAAAATTTGGAGCAGTGTGAATTTTGAAGGTTGGCTGTATTTCAGTTTGCATACTGAACAATGGTGCAGATTTTACAGCAGGAAGGGAGGCGTAGGTGAATTGCAGTCTGGGGTCTTTATCCGTAGTTCCAAAGCCAGCTCTGAATGCAGTCCACAGACATCAGCTTTTCAATTACCCCCCTTAAATTCCATCAAAGATTACAAGATTATTGCGGAGCACTCTAGAGAAAGTGGTGTGTGTTCTCTTCCATTTATTTGTTCTGTAACCTCTCCAAAAGCCTTGAAGATGCAATTTCTACTGAGCTGAACAATACAGGTCTGTAAAAATAATCAAGTGGAAAACAAATAATAAACCAGCATTCCTATAAACTGCTCAATGTGGTATAACACTTTGCCACGAATAATGAATTCATGTAGTAAAATGGCTCTAGCATTTCAACCATACAGCTATGCATAAAAAAGGAAAATGAATAACATGAGGTCCAGTGTAAGGTTCTGTGCAGACTTTTAAATGTGATCATGTAAGCACTACCACCTGGAAACATGATATGGGAACTGTGATCTTTTTCAGGTGGGTCCATTAGTTGGCTACTATATTTGTCTTGGGTTCCATTCCTGGATGTCAATTTAGGAAACTTGCATGGATTGTGAATCTCCATGTCAAGTACTCATGATCAAAGTTTCTGCCTATGACCAAAGAGAGTTACATTTGAAGCAGCTTGGAATTTTATTCATATTTATGCAAATTAAGATCCACATGTGATCATGCAATTAAAACATATTCCAACTACTTCAAGACTGTTCAGGTATATGGATGTTTTCACATGTCACAAAAGGTGCTCTAACCCAGAGTGTTCATGTCCTCTGTATTCACTAACCATGTAAGAAAAATAAGGCAAGATGACGATTAAAATACATGAGCACTCCAAGTTGCCTTGCACTGATTCAGATCATTGGACCATCTAGCTGGAAGTGGTTCTCCAAAGTTTCAAGTTACAATGGATGAAAACTCCCAGTTAGACCTGGAGTTATGCCAAACACAATTTCGAGCCAAATGAACCCCTGCTATTTCTCCCTACCCTCCATGAGCTCCCTTCTTACATGGCTCGATGCTTCAGAAACAGCAGTGATTTGGGGAGGGGAGATGGAGCACAATCTATCTCTCTTCCTCTCATCTCTAACACCTAACACTTGTCAGTAGCACTGGTGAAAGACTGCTTGCTATATCCCACTACCACTGTAGTAGCAACTCAGATAAAGGGATGATGGAAAGGGTTTGGAGGTAGGTTGAGGTAGGGAACAGGGACAGGTGTTTTTCAGCTTATGATTAAAAACTGGATAAGACTTTGGGGGGGGGGGGCTGTAGCACTCACCTTGTATTTGAGGCAGGCATTATCATCCAACAGTGTTCATATTTCCAGATTAGGAAATATATTTGGCAACATCACCAGTTCAAATAAATCTTCCCCATCCATGCAACTTAATATCTTTTAATGGAGCTGCCAAAGATCTTAGGAACATACGGATTATGTCCCATCCCAAGGCAACAAAACAATGCTACTTCCCTACTGTCTTTGTTATTGATTTTTTTTTTTGTTTCTTAATATTGCAGTTCCTGGCCAAGCAAGTTCCTAGGCCAAGCAAGGACTAAGTATCTGCAATCATGAATTTTACAATATCTTAAAAACCCAGAATTTCATGTTGATTGATGTCCAAATTTCTTCCTATTTCTCTTTTTCATTTTCTTGATATTCTCATGGCTCTTAGTTACAGAACGATTTTAGGAACATGAGAACAACAGAACCCTGATGGATTAGCCCATAGTCCAGCATCCTGTTCTCAGAGATGAGGGCAACAGCACTCTCCCTACTTGTGCTCCCCACCGACTGGTATTCAGAGGCAAATACTGCATCTGATTATAGTTATCATGGCTAGCAGCTACTGACAGCCTTCTCCTCCATGAATTTGTCTAACTTCCTTTTAAAGACACCCGTTAGTGGCCAGTACTAGACACCTGGATGGCTTTAAAAGACAATCTTGGACAACACAAAATCCCTGAATTGCTTTGATCTTTTCTCCAGTGAAAAGAAAAGTTTAGAATACAAGGAAAAAATTATGCTTCTCAGCAAACTGTCAAGCTTGTCAGTTTGGCTGGGGTGACACCAGAGCTATCCTCAGTTAACTTGTGATCACTGTGTATAAAGGCCTTTTGGAAAAGCTGTGTAAGCTCTGACATTATAAAGAGAATATTTATACATATTCTTAGTCCTCACCTCTGTTTGAGTAATGATTCACATGAATAATATGCATTCAAGTACTGAGGTTTTATGGCTTAGTTTTTAGCCCGAGAGTGTGTGATCCTTTCCCTATTTAAATCTGCATGTTTATTCACAATGACTTTGCCATCGGCAGAGAATGAATGTGGAAAATAGTATTTTTAAAATATTACAGCTTGTTTGCAGCGAGTCTGGGCTTTTGCGGGGGTATATTTGCTTGTGATTTCCTTGCAATTAATTTATATCATTTTTTTTATTTCCAGGGTATAAAACAGAGATCTGATTGCTTATGTATTCAGAGCAGTTATTTGTAATTTAAAATACAGAACCTAATATTGCCTTTCCCCTCGCTTTGGGAGACTTTGCTCTCACAAGTAGCCATTCATCACTTGCTTTTAAGTTGCTTCAGGCGTACTGAAAGAGATGAGGTTTTATTTTCATTTATGTTTTCTTAATACATGTTGATAGAAAGGAAAAATTGTTAGCCGCAAATACCTCTAAAGAAAATGAGCATGAATTTGACAGCCACTGCTAGTTTGGAGAAATAAAACATGGTGCCTCAGAAATTATATGGTTTTCTTCCCTTTCAAAGTCCACAAGTGATGATCTAATGAAGAAAAATAATTGAGTTGTTTGATATCGCCCCAGAAAACACAGGTGGTGAATACTGATGGAATTGGGGCCATAGTTAGGCCACTGAGAAACAAGATTTGGCAATTGCCAGATTTGACCATTTTGAGGATGGTGATTTTGACTAATTTCAAATTTAGGCTGGATCTACACTGACTGTGTAACGTTATTAGAACACTATTAGATATATCTTTCTAAAACGTCACAGGGCATACTTCTAAAATAAAATGTTTCTTACCTCTGTCAAAGCAGGAAAGGTTCTTCTTTGTTTTCTCCACATTGTTTCCCTGGTTTCCAGTTGCTCTGCAGCACCCTCTGGTGTCACGTTTTAATAACGTTAAGAGCAGAACGTCATGTTGGCCATAAGGTTATCAAAACCATTCCTTAACCCTTTCTTAACGTTAAAAACCACAAGTGTAGATCTGCCCTTAGTATCATTCCATGGGATGCATAACTGCAAATGTCACCACTCCTTTAAGTAAGAAAGAGGAGCAATCCTGACCCCCTGATGTTGTCGGTGGTTAGGATAAATCAAAAGCCTTTCTCAGCAGACAGAAGCACTGCTAATGCAGGGAGAGGTGGGGGCTCTCATGCAGAGGAGGCCTAGCTTTTACCTGAGTGAGTGGGATGTGCAGGAACCTAAAATAGGGGGTTTGGGAGATGTGTGTGTGGAGCTGGACTGGCCAAGAAGCCATGGGATTCTTTGCTGGCATGCTGCCTGGTGGAGAGGCTTGATCTGGCTCGGGCTGCCAGGTAAGGAGTATCCCAGAACTAGAGGTTTCAGGGCCCAAACCTCAGACATGGGGTCACAGGAACAGAGCACCATGGGGCCAGAGACCACTGAACAGAAGAGAAAATGACACTAGGGCCAAAGCAACCAAGAGGTGACAGGCATGCAAAGCACTGAATAATGAGATAATTCATCAATCTGAGGCCTTGCTTCAGGTGGTGGGGGTCAGGGATCACAAATTAGAGCCCCTGGGCCTCCTCTCAATTGCCTTGGCGGCTCACTTGCATGATCCAGGACGGATCTACACTCATGGTTTATAACGTTAAGAGAGGGTTAAGGAATGGTTTTCATAATGTGATGGGCACATTACGTTTTGCTTGTAATGTTAATAATGCATTATTGAAATGTGACACCAGAGGATGCTGCAGAGCAACCGGGCACCAGCACTAAAGGTAAAGCATGTTTTTGATTCACCAGTATGCCCTGTGACGTTTTAGAACGCTGTATCTAATATCGTTCTAATAATGTTTAAAGGGTCAGTGCAGATCCAGCCCCAGTCTCCACAATTCACCCAGATGGACTCTCCAGAGTGCCTACTCAACCCATCCCTATCCCCCACTCTGAAGAAGTGGGTTATTCCTCAGAGCAAAGCATACGGAGTGAAGATGGCCCAGGAGTGTGCCTGACAGTGTTTGTTATTACAGTGACTGGGAATTAGGTAAATGTTTCTAGGAACTTAACTTTAAGCAAATTTCTAGATGCCCTGAAAATGTAGCAGTGGTGCAGACATCATGTCATCTAGATTGCAGGCCTCAGCTGGGCCGTGTTTTTCTGCCGCTGCTTTAGTTTAAATTTCACATGTTGTCTTATATATTTTTAAAAATTGTTTTGAGCAGACTGGTTGTGAAAAAAATCCTGAATTAATTTAATATAATGAAATAAATGGAAACATCTAACTCCCCACCCAAAATTCTTTTGCTACCCCTCCATGAAAACCACAGTGCTCTCGACAGGTGTTGAAGCCATTTTAACGTTTCAGCTAGGGAACCAAAATGCTTAATGCTCTGTAAATGCTATCTTTATGTCACACGGGTGAGAACAGCTGTTATAGCATGGCAGTGGGTGAGGGTTCCTTCCACAGTACTGATGCTACGCAGATCAGAGTGGGAAAAGAAGTTCAGGGCTACAGATTATGGTTCACCTACAGTGTAATTCACTTACTGTTGCAGAGGGAGAAGGGTGCCACAACTGCTCCTCTTTCAAACTGAATAAACAGCTCAGCGCCCTGCTGCTATGTTTCTGGCTCCTATTTATGAGCTGGCGGGGAAATCCAGAGTACCAATTTTTCATATTGTGTTTTGCTACTTATGAATTCCAAGACCCAGTAAAGAACCCCGGAGCTCTGATTTCTCATTTCATTGCTGCTGCATAATAGACCCTGTAGCTCGATGTATCTTTTAACGGTCTACATTTAGACAAATTGTTGTGTGAACACATTTGTAAATGACAGCCGTGAGAAAAGCACAATCCAGGAGCCAAGAAGAACATTCCGAGGGACATGAGAGGGTAGCACAGCATTCCTGGCTTGTTAACCTCCAAAGTGAGATTTCATTGGAAGTGCAAATGTGTAAATAATTAGAAAACGTGTCTCTTTTCATTCACATCCATGCACATAAATAAACACTGGGTGTTTGAAGCAAGTTTCAGATGATCCAGAATGGAAACTCTAATCATCCCTCAATTTTGGAATGAATTTGAACTTTCTACCTAGTGGTTGAGGGCTTGAACATACTGCTGCCCTGTTTGAGCCTGTTCTGTTTCACAAAGCAACCATTTTTGTTGTACATGTCCCAGTATGGTGCAGAGGGATTAATCATAAACCTGAGACTTGAGTTTCTAAATGCATGAATGATTCTTTCTGTGGGCTCAGCATGCAAACCAAGAACAAAGTAAGGCCAACCCTCAAAATACAGCCTCTGTGCTGGCTTTTAAATGGTTTGATTCATCCCTAGGTGAAAGCAGGTTAGAATTCTGCAAAAAAGAGAGAAAATTATTCGGAGCAGAATGTATAGTTTATATTTCTGTCATGAGAAATATGCAAAGCTGAACTTTGCATCGAACATGTTGTAGAATATGCAGGCAACTAAGGAAACCATTATGCTTCTTGCAGTCTTTCTGGTTTTAATGTTGGTGGACATAGCTGGTCGAGAAATGTCACCCATTTTGAAATGCTAATGGATACATTCCTATCAAGAATAGATGGGAGGAAAGGAGACTTTTTAGGGGGAGAAATCCATTTCTTTGATCCATGATTTAATGTGAACTAATATTTCAAAATCGAACATCACAAAAGTAACAGCAAGATAGTGTGTCTGTTTGAAAAAACTCCAACCCAAGGTCACCTTATGGCTTTCGAAGACACAATTGGAGACTAATAACCCTGAGCAGTAGACAAATAACAAGATCTTGCACAAGTGTTCAGTCAGTGTTCCAATAAGTAGTTTCTATAGCATTGTTCATGCTTCTGATAATGCAAAAGGTAAATCAACCTCTTGTGCATGCAGAAACCTGTTTGGATGTCATTTCACTTTTCTCCCATGCAGCAGAATCCTAGGCAAGTTTACTTGTCAAGATCATTCCTGAGTGCCCTCTTCCAATGCTGTGGAGCTCCGGATGACATTCATGACTTGCCCTTCCTTTAGAAAGATCACAGTGGCTTACCAAGACTAGGGTTGCCATATTTCAAAAAGTGAAAATCCGGATAAAAGTTGTTGAGCTTTTTCTCTCTCCAAAATCTCAAAAAACAAATGACGTTTTTGAGCTTCTTTAAAGGAAATTCTCCAAAACAACATTAGTGTGATTTCCACCTGGACACTGTTTCCAATGGCTGATTCCCGGCTATGTCCGGGAAATTCCAGATGTATGGCAACCCTGACCAACACTCCCATCTGTGCACTAATAAGGTGATCCACATCTCCTTAGCTTCAACATTGAAATAGAGTTAACCTTCGCAGACCTATCACTTGTTCTTGCTCCTCAGCTGAATAAGGGCAGAACCCTCTTTGCACCAGCATTGGGAATTGCCAGAAGAAGCTTGTATAAGAGTTATTCCTACATGCATCCAGAATAATGAGACAGCTGACTTTGTGCTTCATGAAAGGGTAGCAAATTGTTGCATTATTTAACTTATTATGATTGTGTGTTTACTGCTAGAAAAAGGGAGAAACACTTCTGGGATTTTTGGCCTCAGGTGTCCACACACCTTGACTTGGAAGGTAGGGCATTTGCTATTCCATCTCAGGCAGCAAAATGTCTTACACTAGCCCTGCACCTATTTCTCAAGAACTTCAGAGACAATGTTGACTTCTCCCATGTGACTCTGCAGGCAGAAGGATTCCTATTGTCTTGCAATATTTAAAGATAGAGATTTCAGTTGACTACTAGCACAGTTGTGTGCATGTGTGATGCTCCAAGAAGCCTCCTGCCTCGTGTTCGTTTGATAGTCCTTTAGGCTTCATTATGTTTCAAAGAAAGAGTAAGTGTGTGGCATTTTTCAATGAACTGAGAGTTTGGGAGCCTCATAATGCACTATCCAAACATGATGGATTCATTAAAGAGTTGATTAGTGCTGCTGATCAGAATAAATTCATTTGCACTTCATGTGGAGGTCATGTGTATCTTCTTATAACACATTATGCAATTTTGCATTAGTTAATGAACACTTAGCAGTAATTGGATTTGGAGGACTGAATCCTATTGCATCAAGAATAATCACCTGAAATGTGACTGTAGCTCATAGTCACGGAACTTGAGGCAAGATTATCCTCTGTTTGCCATGTCAATGACACAATGCTCAAAAATATTCTAGTAACATTTGTGTTATCTCAGAGCAGGGGCACTGGGCTAGTCATGCACCAGATATTATTGGACTGCACACCCCATAATCCCTGATCATTGATCATGCTGGTTGGGACTGGTGGTAGTTGGAGTTCAACAACATCTGGAAGGCTACATGTTCTCTACACCTGTCTTAAAACTGTTCCTCAAATCTGCTGGGAATGGCAAATGTTGAGAGTGCCTGCACTCAGATCCTGCTTGTGTGCATTGTATAGGCATCTTTTTGGCAATTGTGAGAACTCAGTGCTGGACTAGATGGGTCTTTGGCCTGATCCAACAGAGCTGCACTTATGTTATTATTTTACATTTTACTGTCACACCAAAAACTGTCAAAAGTGGAAATGCAATCTGAGATATACAATACAATACATTGCAAAAATGCAATGTAGATGCTCCAAACTTATCTCTGGTAAATGTATCTGTGGGTGATTGTTTTTGCATCACATACCAGGAGACACAGGCATGTTGCATGAGAATGCCCTTTAAAAAAAAAAGCTGTGCAGGCCATTACAAAAATAGTTTTAGCCCTTAAACAAATAAAACAATCCCTTAATTTTTCATTGACTGATAAGGGCCAGAATCCTCATGAGGCTGATTGCTGCATGCACTAAACAGCAATAGGGAACTTGTAACTGACCATCTTTGTTAATAGGCACCTCTGCAAACCCTGGGAATGACTTCAGGCAATAAATACACAAGGGTAAGCCAGCCACTCCGAACAGTAATCAACATTAAAAAAAAACAAAAAAACCCTCTTCTTGAAAGACAAAGAAGGTTAATGAGTTAGAGTTTCATTTTCTGGCTGCAAAGCAAACCAATCAGGAAGCATACATCTGACAAATATGAGCTGTACTTTTATGAAGCAAGGAAAATGAGGTTGGCTAATCAGTGAGACATTAATACAGATCTTAGTAGCCATATCAATCAATTAATTTTTTCCCCACAAAAAAGGGGGGGGGGAGTATTTATTTGATCTTGTAATTTTTCTTACATGGTTCTTTTATTAACCTAAACAGAGGAGCTTGCTGTATAACTGTTCCATTGTTTTAAATCTCAGGAATTTGAGGAATCAAATTTTCTTTAATTAAAGTATTGCTAGAGTACTGTATGGTGAAATTGTGAGAAGGGCATTTCTGAAATGAAATTGTAGGTGGCCCATGTGGCTGAAAAATGCATATGGTGTTGTTTCTCTGGTTTTTGAGGTGGAAGAATTTGTTTGCAAGCATTTATATTTTTAATATTATTTATCATTAAATAAATACTGCTAATAAAATGTTTATTTCAATTATCTAATTTACATCTTTCCTTTAGAGGCCTGCTGGCTGATGTCATAAACTTTCAAGGAAACAGAGCATCCAATTCTAGTCATCTGCTTCTCAACAATAAGCTTAAACCATGAGCTTGAATCCAAGGATGCTATCCTTAAAAGTAATGGTGGACCTGTGTGACTGACAGGTCCAAGTATATGTTAACTACCAACTGAGGAATTTGACAATGAAATCAGGAACACAGAGAGGCAAATACGATCGGCATCAAAGCATTTTGTAAAGGTTTTTTTTATTGCTTTTGATTTCTATAATTGCTTTTAGTAGTTCTCTTATGTTTGTAAGTAACTTTGACCATTTCTGTGAGTTTAGCAGCTAATTCTTCTTCTTCTTTTTCTTTTTCTTTTTCTTCTTCTTCTTCTTCTTCATCATCATCATCAAAATCATCTATCAAATCTATCAAATTTTTGTAAAGGTATTTAAGTCCACAAAGGCAGCAAATAAAGGCCATTTGTTCCTTTTAGCATGTTTATCACCAAAAGAGAAAGTATAAAAATAATGCCCATGATTGGCAAAACCAGGTCTTAAAAGCTTGTTTGTCCCTCAAAGAAGTCATTATTGCAGCAAGCTCAACCCTCTAATTTACTAAACTGAAATTTGCCATATGTACATTTTGGCTTATGGTGCTTATTGGACTCTTGAGCCTAAAATTATAGCCTGAGTTTTCGCTCCCTTTCTGTAGATGCAATTAACAGTGCTGTTGGTTCCAGAACATGGGAATTTTGTCTGAAAGATGAATGTGTATTGAGATCTAACTACAAAGGCTATTTTGGGAAAGTTTGAATGGTATGGTTTCTTCATCTTCTTGTCTAACAAGAGTCCAATTAAGACTTTAAGGATGCGGGAAGCCAAGTATCCAAATAACTTCATTTTCAATACAACAAACTTTGGCTATACCTATTTGACTTATTCTGTTAAATACCAATGAAAGGTGAATTTCTCTAGCACGATTGAAAAGCATTTGAGGTCAAGAGAGCATTACTTTCATAACTGAAAGTACTAATCATTTCCCAAAAGATTATATCATCAAGGTTCTTAGTTGCCAACTGCAGTGTACTCCATAAACAATGTTGATAATAATTTCCCTTTAACTTTTGAATAGGTTTATAATCCCCCCCCTTTACATGGGATGTGGGTGGCGCTGTGGGTAAAACCTCAGCACCTAGGACTTGCCGATCGCATGGTCGATGGTTCGAATCCCCGCGGCGGGGTGAGCTCCCGTCGTTCGGTCCCAGCTCCTGCCCACCTAGCAGTTCGAAAGCACCCTTAAGTGCAAGTAGATAAATAGGTACCGCTTATAGCGGGAAGGTAAACGGCGTTTCCGTGTGCTGCTCTGGTGCCGGTTCACCAGAGCAGCTTCGTCACGCTGGCCACGTGACCCAGAAGTGTCTGCGGACAGTGCTGGCTCCCGGCCTCTAGAGTGAGATGAGCGCACAACCCTAGAGTCTGTCAAGACTGGCCCGTACGGGCAGGGGTACCTTTACCTTTACCTTATAATCCCGTTTCCCTTTGTACAAGAGTTTTTAACTTGGCTGACAAAGCTGGAAATTTTAATCTCTCAGGCCATTTGTTTTTAAAGGTCTTCCCCACTTTTAGTATTGCAGTTCTGATCAAACCATTCAGCGTTTTCCAGCATTTTAAAGAATTGAACTTTCAGGTCTTCAAACAGTTACCATAAGTGGTTTAAGCCTATCTATTACTTGCTGAAAAGTCTGCAATTCTACACTCACTTCTTTCCTGAAAGGAACTCTGGACATGCTCTGAAACCTAAGTCTTTACTCAAGCATGTAAAACATATTAAGCTAAGTTAGAATGATTTTATTGAAGGGTCACTATGTATGATTTGCTGCCTTCTTTCCCGCGCTTTCTATCTCAAATACACATTTGGCTTTAAAATGGTATTTCCTGCTGAAATCTTCCCCATGAGTCCAAACGCATGTGACTCTTGTGTTTCAAGAAACTATCTTTGGAAGGCTCTATAAGAATTAGTGCCCTTTTCCTAATCCTGGGCTGGAGAGAATTGTCCTTGTCCATAGGGTTTAAAATCCCTGTCCTGAAAGCAGCCAGCTGGACTGCTGAGGCTAAAGATTCAGCCTAACTGGTGGCAGCCTATCATAATTATTTTTCAAGGAACCTTTCCAAAAAGTGTTTCCAGCAGTATGGGAAATGCTCCCCTCTCAAACTGCAATGCTCTGTGTGTCTCTCTCTCTCTCTGTGTGTGTGTGTGTGTGTGTGATACAGCCCATCTCAGCAAGCAAACATTACATACACCTAGCCCTTGAATTATTATATAGCTTTTCTCTAACAATATAATCCTTATTATCATCTTGGCACAACAGTACTCTTTGCATGAAAAATCTTCCCCGGGATTCCCATTAACTTTGTGCTCCTCTTAATTTTCATGTGTGTTTTGCCGCCGCCTTATCTGTCCTGCACCAAAACAAATGGCTCATTTTGACAGAATCCATTGCAACTGTTCAACATCAATCGTCTTCTCGCCATCTTTGCTTCAAAAAGCTATCTTTCGGTTGTTAAGCCTGTTTTCGTATCTCATAATTGTTGTTATGAATCACAGGCCTTGCCATCTGTATCTGACCATCCATATCCAAGCAGGCGCACATAGGAGAGAAAGATAGCAAGGCCTGATGGCTCTACCACCATCTTTTCTTTGAGCACTTTTTAAACTGCTAATTTGTAATCCACCCAATATACACAGGAATCTGACCGTAGAAAATATATATATAGACACATCATCTAAATATGTCATGATGTTTTATGTAATGTCTGCATTGCAATAAAAACAGAGGAGACTATTGCAATACGAAAGACAGCTAGATTATTGACTGGGACTGGATACACAGAAAATGTAAGGAACACATCTTACCAATTCTGAAATAGCTGCACGGGCTGCTGGTCCATTCCCTACTCCAATTCAAAATGGTGGCATTAATCCTTATAGCTGTAACCTTGTTGGAATCCACACCAGCCTACCTTTGCATTAAGATCAGACTCAGTGATCCAACTTTGAGATCCACAGCAACTTTGAGATCCACAGCCAGCAGAGATAAGGTGGTCAAAAAGAGGGCTTTCTTGAAGGTGGCTTCTCCGTTCAGATTTTCATGAAATTCTAAGAGGGTGGGAGAAACATGAAGTAAAAGAGGACTGTCAATTGAATTTCTTGTTTTGGTTGTATTTATACCACACCATTCCTCCAGGGGCTTCATAGTGGTGTACATGGTTCTCTCCCTGCCCACCAATTTTTACCCTCACAACAATCCATTGAGGTAGGTTAGGTTCAGAGACTGTGACTAGACCAAGGTTACCCAGGGAGCTTTCTGGCTGAGTGGGGATTTGAATCCTGGTCTTCCAGGTCCTAATCCACCACACTAATCATTGCAACGCACTCACTTTTCAGAAGTGGAGGGGATCCAAGGTTGGGATGGCAGCAACACTCCCTGTCTCCGTAGTTATCCTCAT
Organism: Podarcis raffonei; assembly: GCF_027172205.1. Classification (NCBI taxonomy): domain Eukaryota; kingdom Metazoa; phylum Chordata; class Lepidosauria; order Squamata; family Lacertidae; genus Podarcis; species Podarcis raffonei. Next base: position 32,395,065 of record NC_070612.1, read on the forward strand.
GGCAGCTTTTACTTAGACCCAAGGCAGCACAGAATGATGCTGTGGGATAACGGACACAGAAACCCCCATAAGAGCTCTGCTATCTCATCGCATAGCAATGTTCAAGGAGAATTTTCCCTAGCCACAGGATATAAAGAAAAAATGAGTAAAACATTGCACCTAACTCCATGGAAAACAAGAACGAATATCTAACAGAGGGGAAGGAAAGTGTTGAATACATCAGGAACAAAATTGAGGTTTTGCTCATATTTGCTGGGTGAGCAAAAGGAAGCTAAATAGCATGTTAGGGTTAACTGGAGAAAGATATGACGTCAGACCCAGTGATATGCCTTTTAAACTATGTTATAGATAGTGTTCCAGATGAAAAACAAATGTATCAGTTCTCACAATTTCAAGAATTTTGGTATGCACAAATATGGAAAAAGTAATCAAAGAATTATTAAATTGTTGCTGCAAATTACAAAAAGAGTTTATAGAAATGGATCCCTGTAATCCAGACTTCCTCAACCTCGGCCCTCCAGATGTTCTACAATTCCCATCATCCCTGACCACTGGTCCTGCTAGCTAGGGATCATGCGAGTTGTAGGCCAAAAACATCTGGAGGGCCGAGGCTGAGGAAGCCTGCTGTAATCCAATTTATTAGGTGGGAGTGGGAATATTAGATGGCAGCTAGAATTTACATTACTATGAATGAGAACTTTTTATATGTCAAGCTTTTACAGATGTATAGTATGAAGTACAACTATGAATTATAATAAAAAATTTAAAAAGAGAGAAATCTCATAGGAAAATGGTATTAAGGAAATGGCAGTGTGTAGATTGCCAAGAGATTCCATGGGATTTAAGTCACTCTGCTGATTAAAGTTGGATTCCCCACCCCAAAAAGTTCTTATTCCTGTGGTTTATACCTATGGCCACAAAACATGACACGGCATCAGAAGATTGTGAAAAATCATATAATTAATCAATTTAAGATTTCTTTTGCTGAATTAGCACCATTGGTATGAAACAAAAACGCCCATTATTTAGTTCAGGGCGTTTGTACTACTACTACTATTACTACTACATTTGATTTACTATAATAGAGTTTGCAGAGAAGGGGGTGGTCCTTTAGACATTTGAGGCCTCAGTCATTTGGGGCTTTAAACATTAACATAAGCACCTTGGATTTAGTTCCAGAAATGAACTGGCAACTATTGTAGGGTTGCCATGTGCCCTCTTTTTCCAGGACATGTCCTCTCAGGGGTAAAATTTGAGACAAATTGCATTTATTTGCTTTTAATGACTGTCACAGTGCCCTCTTTTTTGCTCTTTAAAATATGGCAACCCTAAACTACTGCCCTAGATTTAAAATAGGGGTTATCTAGGTCCTAAATTGAACCCTATCTAATAAGCTGGCTGCTGCATTTAGGATCAGTTTTTAAAAAAAGTTTTTCTGTCTTCCTTTTGAAGCACCTTTTTTTCTTGTGGATGGGAAAAATGGGAATTAACCTCTCCTTGTATCTATATATTTAGGGTTATTGATTGGTAGTTCCATGTGATCCTTCAGAACTGATATGTTCGTGTCAAGGCCTAATTGCACAAATCCATTCCCGAATAGATTTTTCAGATGATTAATCACACCAGGCCTTGCAGAACTCTTTCAGTTTATTGAGGCAAGAACTGTCTTGGCACATCTGAACTCCAGAGCTGTCAGATGGAGCTCTTGTTTGTGGGGAAGCAAAAACAGAAGGGAAGCAAAAGGCTAAAGAAAGAGCAAAGAATGTCTCCTATGTTCCTGGGCAAATTAGCAAGGAGGCCAAGTCTGAAGTTTGTAGAGGGGCCAGAGGTCATGGAGAATCATATGATCTCTTCTGGACCTTTTACTGGAAGAAAGCTTCATTGCCCAATGTGGCTAGGAATGGGGCAAAAAACAACAACCCTTGTTTGCCTCAGAAATCACCTGGGCTTTGTATCCATTCATTGTGAGTACAGTGGTACCTTGGTTCTTGAACGGCTTGGCTCCCGAACAAATCGGCTCCTGAATGTTGCAAACCTGGAAGTAAGTGTTCTGGTTTACCAACGTTTTTCGGAAGCTGAATGTCCGACACGGCTTCCGCTTGAGCCAATCAGAAGCCGTGGCTTGATTTTTGAACGGTTTTGGGAGTTGAATGGACTCCCAGAATGGATTAAGTTCAAGAACCAAGGTACCACTGTACTTGAAAAAACTTTTAGGGGGGTTGTGGGGAGCTGAAAGGCCTAGTGCAAAACCCAGAACACAGGCCAAGCCCATTGCGCATTCATCCCGAATTGTTCGTACAAAATTTATGAAGAGGTTACATGCCATTGTCATCTAGTGGGTGTTTTCCTGTGAAATCTTTTTTTTGTCGCTTTACAAACTATCCACCCAGAAATAAAACCCATGGAGATCGTCCCCCAAATGTTCACAGAAATGATATGGACCTGTTACTGAACATATGTGGAAGTGACAGGAGGAGGGAAAAGCCTTTTTAGTGGTGTTTTCCATCCCTATAGCTTTGTGGGCATCCTTGAAACCACTTCCTTGCATTAAAAGGTTATTTTTTTTGCACTCCTGCTGTGCTATCTCTGCTTGCCAAAAGTGAGTGTGGAATCTTGAGTTGTGGAACCGTCTGATGGGCCCATTGCATATTGCTTTCCCTCTTACAGTTTAGTTTTTAGATGCAGACAGGAAAGCCAGTTTTTGTTGCCTTTTCGTAGCTCTGCAAGTGTGTCATAGATAAAACCAACCTAGATAGCTCCATTCTGAACTCCAATCACATATGACTATTAATCATTTTTATTGCCAAGTGCTAAAAACAGATATATGAATCATTTTGAATTAGGGGAGATCAGACTGGAACTATTTCTTCATTACCTGTGTCACATCTTTCTGAGGGTCAAAGATGTCCAGTGAATTAAAAATAATAATAATAGAGATACTTAGCTCACCTTTGTACCTTTTGTCTCCAGCAAAAGACTGAAGTTGAGGAACATCAGTGCTAGCTAAGCATTATATGGCACTTTTCATCTTTAAAGCAATTTTGGAGCATTAGCTAATTAATCTGCATATCACTCTAGAGAGATAAATTGAATATCATTATCTTCAGATTCTGACTGAAAAGCTCTGTGAGGGCTCCCTGTGAAATCCTGTTTTAATTTTTTTCCTGAGGTTCCACGAAGGACAAAAGTTGTAGTTAGACAAAGCGATGTAAGAGAGCCAAATACACAGCCAGAGGTGCCTTCAAATATTCTACTGCTGTCACTTGCATGTCTGAACAGTGGAAACACAAGGTAATATATGCTTGTGGATCTTGCATGCTTTCCACATCCCCTTTTTATTTATTTTTAAATGCAAGTTACTGGACAGCATGCTCTTGGGGGTTCTAACCCATCATTAAACTCTCTTCCCATGGAGACAGACCAAATACTATGGTGGGATGGGACAGGGAGAGATTCCATGGTGGTTGCTCTGCCACGTCCAAAACCCTGTCCATTTGATGTGGCCAAGATGGGAAGGAAATTAAGTAAATCACCTTCAGGGCAGATGCAGTTCTGGGTTCAATCTATGGAAGCACCAAGGTAGTGAGAGGGTTTTGAATCCTGTGGGTTAAATGGTGCCCCCATCCCACACCCAGCATGCCACAGAAAGCTCTGTTTGAGGTCCTTCCACAGTTGAAATTCTACTGGCAGCATATCTACACTGGTAAGGCATTTCTGCCACCATATTGAGGTCTCCTCTGTGATAGTACGTGCTATCCCAACCAGTGGAGCTCTTCTCCACTGGTGAAGCAGCATTTATTCCACTTCCAATGGCTGCCAGCTAGCCTGTGGCCTTTAGAGTTGCTCTACCCAGCCTGCCAATGCATTGACACATCTTGGTGGGTATGAACAAGCAATCCTACAAGGGAGGACCAATCACATGGATCATTGCAAACCAACAGAGACTAGACTGGGTGGTGGTGGTGGCAGCAGCAGCAGCAGCAATGAGCAATTGTATGGAGCCCAATGGCGTCCGGCACACTTCTTCTGTGCGGCTCTGGTCTTCCCCCAGTGACCTCCGACTCAGCAGCACGTAAACACAGCGGAACAGAAGCAGGAACGTCGTTCGTGTGGTAATAACTCAGGCTGGACGCAGCAGTCTCCTTATCTATGTTTTAAGTCTTTATTCCTTAGCAAAACACAATAGCTATAAATCCTGGCGACAGTTCACTCATCGCTGCTCTCTCCACGGAGCAAAAACACACACTGACAGAACACAGGAAACTACTCCCCTCAGTGTTCTAAACCCCGCCTCAGAATGTGAGACGTCACTCAGAACTTCTTAACCCTGTGAGTTCTGAGCCTCTCTCCACAAATTGCTCCTGCTAGAGCCATGATTCCCAATGTTGGGCACACGCCCCACAGGGGGGCAGTTTGATTTTTAGGCGGGCAATACAAGAATGAGTTAGACCAAGTTAATAGCCTTTTAGGCTTCCTCCATGTGAATAGGAGTTCAATTTTGAATAATAAGAATTATATGTTGGGGGGAGGGGTGCATCAGGATTTTAGAGATGCTTAGGTGGGGCATGGCCAAAAGAAAAAAAGGGTTGGGAACCACTGCTCTAGAGGGAGGCAGAAATTCTAAGATATGGTTGAAAACACATCCGGCCACTACCTTGAAGTTCTGGTCAATGCTCGGATGGTTGACCACTTGGAACCACATCCAAGGATAAGTGAGGAAAATGTTTCTCTATCCAGAAGAGAGGTTAGAAAGGGAAACATAAGAGAAAGGATTCTAGAGGAATATCAGTGGAATGATAACGAAGACAAAGATGGGCAGAGATAAGATTTGTACATGGTCAGAAAATGGAGAAATGATAAAGTAGATGAATCAAACTGCAATAATCAGCCCTACCCCAAGCTACAGGTCTCTAGCTCTATGTATGATGTGGGAAGTTCTGGAGCAAAAAGGACCACTATCAGCACATCAGAATGTTAAAATAGACAGTTAACAATAAAATATGACTGGCTATCAAGTTGGCTTCTTTCCATCTTTTTTATCTATGTGGAAGGAGAGAAGCTGTTGAGGTAAAAATTTTATCTGCCCTGTCTCTACGTGAATAAAAGCTGCCTCGATAACATCTGGAAATTTGTAAGTGGAAGCCATGGGGAACAGCTCGCTTGAGAACATTATCTATTTAGCATTTGTTTCACACAGACTCACGGGGTGCTCCACTTCAAATTATTTCCCTTGTGAGAGAAAAGCTTTCTGTGAAGAAGTCTTCCCTCCTTCTTCATTGCTACTCCCTCCTGAATGTTTTTTTTTTTAAATGTTCCGATCGTTTCCACTTACTCCCTGAAAATGACAATTGTTGAGATGTGTTCCTTTTCTTCTCTGGTATATATTCTGGTTGTTTGATCCCAGTAAAATAGTCTAGTGTTGATTGCCTGTGAATATTGTTTATTACTTGTGAAAGTGTGGGAGCAGGAAAATAGTGGGGAAAGTATCACATCTGTAGAGGCTGACAGGAATCGGGAGATATTATCTTAATGCTGCATTGTGTTCCAGTAGGCTAATGACCTAATTAGACTGAGGTACATGAAAATATATTCTTTCTGAATGCACGAACAACGCAGAGAGTAATGAACAATCTCTGGGAACTCTGATGGCTGCGTGTTAAAAGTGTTAATCTAATCAATAAAAACCGAAGGTCTGGAAGCAGTGCTCAATCTAAGCAGTCAAACCTTTCCAGAACATTGCCACTGAAATAAATATTTAGTGGCTCTACACTGAAGGTGCCATTCTTCTGACAGGATGAGTTTCATGCCTCATGGCACAAAAGTTATGAGATTTCAGTTGGTAATCAAAGAATAACTCCACATTTTTCACAGCAAAAAGACATTGCTTCTTTTCTTACTGACATATCTATGATGAAATGAAACTTTTTGCTTTTTGACACAGAGAGAAGAAGAAGAGAAGAACAAACTGCAACACAGCATCCCAAGGATTATTACAAAGTGGACTTGAAGTTTAAAGTAAATGGGTTTTGGCTATGAAGTAACATGTACAGTGATGCAGCACACAGAGCTTTGAATCTGAATTTTAGAGCAGGATTAAGTTATCTCATTCTTATGATGGAAAATACTTTTTTCACGTTGGAAAACATTTGGGTATATGATTTGCAAGGAAGGAGATGTACCCGCACACCCCACTTTCCCAAAATAAACTGACAAATCCAGTTAGTTGTATTTACCTAGAACCAAAGAACTGCACCAGCATAATTGGAAGCTAGAAAAATTAGGGAAGGAGAAGGTCAATAGGCCATGTTGTAGGAATGGAGACCTTAATGAAGTGAAATCAAATGTTCTGCCACTGAGTTTTGGTCCTATAGAATTTATTTTGATTAAGAGCAATCATTTTAAATCAAAGGAAATTCTATAGGACCATAACTCAGCGGCAGAACATCTGTTTTGTGTGCAGAAGGTCCTGGTTCAATCCTCGCTATCTCCAGGTCCAGGTATACTTGCGATAGACCTCTGCTTGAAAACCTCAGAAAGCTGCTACCAGTCAGTGAAGTGAGTAGATGGATCAGCATTCTAACTCAGGATAAGGCCGATTCCTATGTTGCTATATCTCCCCCTCATTTCAGTTCCATCTGTCATTAATCTTTATTTCATCCATAAATCATTGTAGCAGACACCCTCTTCCTAGGCAAGGTGTAATATCTTTCCTACTTTCCCTTTTGCGGTCTAGGTTAGCAGAGATAGAGCTGTCAGGGCAAAATTTCAAAAATAAAGTTAACTTTGGAGCGGTGAATGAAGGGCATTACCAGTGTTTGTGTGCATGTGATGTGCATATACTTACACATACAGGTGGATTTGCATTTCCTGCCTCCTTTCTACTCTCTTTGCAGTGGAACATGGGGACACAAGGAGAAAAATCATTTGGGATCTTAGAGTGCTAGTTTTCAAGTTGCATTCCAGGGAAACCCAAACATCCATGGGAAAGAAATCAAGGGTGCACAAGGAGAAGATTATTAATGGAAGACAAGCTTCGCTAATAAATGTTGCCCTCCACTTTCTATCTGGGGCAACAGTGTTGGGGGCGTTCTAGGCAGTGGCGTAGCGTGGGGGGTGCAGGGGGGGGCCCGGCCGCACCGGGCGCAACATCTGGGGGTTAGGTTTAGGGGGCGCAAATCCACGGGTTAGGGGGCGCAAATTACTTGCCTTGCCCCGGGTGCTGACAACCCACGCTACGCCACTGGTTCTAGGGCACACTCTAGGGCCACATTCACACCATACATGTAAAGCACTATGATAACACTTTAAACAGACATGGCTTCCCCAGAGAATCCCAAATGTAGTCTGTTCAGGGTGCAAGGAGTTGTTAGGAGACCAGTACTTCCCTGCCATAAGTACAGGTCTCAGAGTGATGTAATGACCAGTCCCTCCTTACAGGGAATGCTTGTTTCTCTGGACAGAATAAACCGCAGTAAACCAAAGCATCTTGAAATCCTTGTACAAGGGAAAAGAAACTGTAAAGAATTTGCATAGCAAATCATTTGTGCTTAGAACAATTTACAGTAGTTACAGAACAAAGGGCTGTGAGGATCTGTGCATTCAGGAACAAAGCAAAAGCTCCAACTCCTATTCAGAGACAGGAAAAGCAGAATTCTGCAACCTGCCAAGCTAATCTTGGTAGTTTACAAGATATTGTGGTTCTTTTAAAGAACTTTTTTTTTAGCCAGGAATTATCCAAGGTACATGCATCCCATCCCACCAAATTGTACATCCAGGGTGTGATCCACTGAAGCTTTTTAATCCAAGGAGTGTCTGCTTTGGATTGGGCAAGTGTTACTGGGGAAGAAGCCGCTTAACACACACACATTGAGCATTTCCCTTTACTACTTTTGCTCTGTTCCCAGAGCTATTTGCTCCGGAGAGAGAACCATACAGACACTATAGGTTTCCTTCCTAAGGCATAGAGCGGTGTTCTCCCTCCGAAACAGGAAACTTCACTCTCTCAGAATAAGTCTGATTACTCCTGCAAACGTGTCCTTTCAATGACTGCCATTGCATCCACACATAAACACACCGAGGCAAGCAGGCATATTTCCATGGGATTACAATGCATTCGCTGTATGCACGGAAACAATTGAAATGGGGTAACATCGTTTAATTTGGCCTATCTGACTTCTGAGATTTCATGAGCACTGTCCTAAGAATACCCTACTGGGCTAATCTGGTATTCTGTTCTCACAGTGGCCAAACAGATGCCTGCAGGAAGCCCACCAACTGGACCTGAGCGCAGCAGCATTCAGCGACTGGTATTCCGAGAGGGATATCACCTCCAACTGTCAACTTAGAACATAGAGATCATAGCCAGTATGATGGCCTTGTCCTCCATGAATTTGGACAATCCTCTTTTAAGTTGGTGGGCGTTACTGCCTTCTGTGGCAGTGAGTTCCATAGTTTAACTATACGCCACATGCTTTCTTTTGACTGTCCTGGATCTCCTAACATTCTGCTTCATTGTCCACACTCTTTTTAGTATGGCTTTGCAACCAAAGGGACATTAAAATGTTATATGTATATTTCTTTTTTAAAGATGAAAGCTGAGGATCTTAAGATGCTGAGAGTCTTGTTACTGTTCTGCAACCTGTCAGAATCAACATATACACAAAGCTCCAGGCCATTATTTTTTTAAAAAAATAAAAGAGTGACTTGTGAGGAATGGCCTCATGGCTCTGGATATATGCAGCACCTGCCCCTTGACATTCCTTGTAGGAAAAGTGTCATGTTAGTGTCATTTTACTTGAATCTGTTTGGTCTCAGAATAACACATCATGAGAGTAGTGACTGAAAACACATGCATGCTGCTATCTCTGGAAATAATTAGAGAAGAGACTGTATTATGTTTACTTAATTTACTCGAGATAGCTGTTTGTCTTAGGAATAGGGGTGAGCCTTGCAAAATTAGTTCGACACAAATTGCTGCTATTTTTGTGCCAACTGTCAGTTCACACTTTATGTATATTTTCTCTCTCTCTCTCTCTCTCTGCAGATTTGTTTAAAGGAAGTACTGTATTATGGTGTCAACCTAGTTACCAAATGCGGGCATAAATGGAAACACATCTGCTGTGTGTGGCAGAAGACCAAGTTTACTACAGAAAAAAAATTGAATTAAAAAACTTAATTGCAAATATGATCCTTTAGAAATTAAACACATCTGCAAAGTAAACAGATCCTGTTTAGAACTCTTGATTCATTGCTTCAATTAGCAAGAAGAATCAGGCAGGAGCTGATAATATGAAGTGAGGAAAAAACTGCTTGCTTCTGTCTTTGGTCACATCCATGCCACAACATATACCACTGTACTTTACCTCTCACAGTGCTAGTTCCCACCACTACAGTTCCCAGAATACTTGGGGGAAGCTATGTGCTTTAAAATGTGTGGTGTGGATGCGACCAGATTCTGTTTTGTGTAGAGGTGCTTAATCTATTGTTACAGGCCACCCCCATCTCTGCTGGGTGGTGTGAGATTCCAGGGGTCTTGGCAATTTAAGCATGGTTTGTGTTTCCTCTGGGGAAAATGAGGCACAGCAGAGTCTGAAGTGTCTTCATGAAATATGCAAAGTGATTTGATTGCTACTTAGCACTACCACTCAGGGGGTCCTCTTAATGGCAAGAATAAGTTTGGATCCAACCCAATGTATGTGAAATTAGTTGTTGTTGTTTAGTTGTTTAGTCGTGTTCGACTCTTTGTGACCCCATGGACCAGAACATGCCAGGCACTCCTGTTTTCCATTGCCTCCTGCAGTTTGGTCAGACTCATGTTTGTAGCTTCAAGAACACTGTCCAACCATCTTGTCCTCTGTCGTCCCCTTCTCCTTGTGCCCTCCATCTTTCCCAACATCAGGGTCTTTTCCAGGGAGTCTTCTCTTCTCATGAGGAGGCCAAAGTATTGAGTGTTGAGTGCTGAGAAATTAGTTGAGCGTTGCCTAAATATAGGCCATGATTTGTCCTTGAGATCAATGTGCGATTTCAATGTGACTTAAGGTTCATATTACTTATTATTGCTTCATTTCCTGCTAAGTCCACATGAATATAGTATTATTATTTTTTACATTATATAGATCTTTTGTGTTGTTGAATACTATATAAAGAGTTTGCTTTCTGTCCTGTACTTGTTTTAGTGATGAATTATTGGTCGAGTCAGCAGATTTTTGATTTGACCGTTTCTAAATGTAATGTAAAAATGGTAATTCAACTGCATGAAATTCCTTACTTCTAGCGGGATCTTCTTTGAAGCAACTGCTGGAGAGGACTCCTTGTTGATACAACATCTCCAAGAAGGTAGATAAAAATATAATTTATTAGCTCTTAATTATTGTTGCCAGGGTCTGGCATGTTGACAGAATGCAGTAATGTTCTCTGCACTTGAGAGACTTCATTAGTGCTTGTAGAACCGCTAACAGAATTTTGATCATGATTTACTGCTCTGCATTTCTCAAATCCATTAGGAAAGGAGAGGCAACCCTGAGGGAGGGAGGGAGAAAACCCTATATTTAACCCTGAGGGAGGGAGGGAGAAAAACAAAGGCCATCTAGAATCACTTACTCAGCAATGTATACTGCCTGATCAATTGCTATCTTTAAGAGGTGTGCAGTGTTGCATTGCTATCATTTGAAGTTCTTTTGTGGGGGGAGGGAGAGGGTTGATATAATGGGATAGGTTTTCCATACCTGAAGGTAATCAAAGGATTTGATGCTGGAGGGTGAGCAGAAGTGAGAACAGAAGCTTGCTTATGCTTTTCTTATTTTAGAGACACTTGCTCATATTAGAGGACAAAAGCTCAAATAGAAATCTCATTTCTAGTTTTCCATGCTCTTAAGGGATGGTGAGCCTGTGGACTCAAACTCTTATCAGCCCCAGCTAGCAGGATCAATGGTTAGGGTTGGTGGAAGTTATAGACCAGCAATATCTGGAGGGCCTCTGCTTCAGGGCCCCTAATCCTGGAGGACACCCAGAAGTGACTTTAGTCCACAATGCTTTAAAACAATGGGTCTAGTAATTTTTTGTTGTATATATTTCAGCAATCCCAAATTTTCAGAGTTGGCAGCACAGATGTTGTAAAAGTTGCTGTGCACAACCCCATTGAAGAGGATATCAGTGGTTACACAGACCACATTGCAGTTTCAGCTTCAGGGGGCCCAAAAATGTAGGTCCACCATTTGCTCTATCCTCTGTCCTTCCTTGACTTTTGCTCTCTCCATAAAGTTGTCTTCAAGCCCAGCTATACAAATTCCTTGCATTTCATCCCTTCAAACTAATATCCTAAATAGCAACCTGGGAAGCTTGCTGGCCTGACAGTCTAAGGCATTAGGTGTGTGTCTCCTGCATACTGTCTTCAAAGTTACATTGATAACTGCCCCTCCCCATTTACTTAACACTGAGTAAAACAAGTTCTGCTTGCTACAGCAAATGAATGAAGGACACAGAGGAATAGTGACTGGCCTCATCACCTCAGAGGGAAAATTGCATTGAATTATAGTAGAAAAATCAACATGTTATAAAAATGTCCTCAGTTGTGTTTGTTTGTTTGTTTTTAAAATCCAATTTTGAAGATGTCCTGCATGAAACCCCACAGATGTAAGCGCCTACAATTTGTGATTCTGAAGAGGTCTCTGTGCCTATACATTCCATCCACTTTGGCCAAAAGGAGAAAGTTATGGCCATTTAAGATTCTCTGTTTGCTAACAATTAATCTGTACTGGCACTGTTCCAAAGATTTTGCTGGGAATATTTCTGGCAAATTCTGGAAGCATGGAGGAGGACAAATGTGGGGAGGTGGGAGTAATTCACAATATTTGGAGGTGAGAAGCTTTTTGGTGAAGGTGGTTGGCTGAGGTAGCTGTTTTGTTTTTTAAATCAGCTATTAATACTACAGACTCTAAATTAAGGCATTATAATACTTCTGGAAAATGCACTGAATTGTAAGTAAGATGGAGATGCTGAAAGATATTTTCTACAGTTCAAATTTATAGTGGCATTCACTTGAGCACTTCGGCCAGCAGTGTCCATCATATACATCCTCCTGGGGGATATGCCCACAGCTGCTATGACTTGTATGATCAAAGGTGTCCCTCCACCAAAAGAGGTGGCAGTGCTTGGCCTTTAGATGTACCTGTATCAGGTATCCTCCAGAGCAAAAGTGTCTGTATTCTTCTGCATTGTATCGGCCTTTATTACTGAAGGAATAAAATATGAACATTACCAGAAAAAAATCCCCCACACTCAAGATATTTAAGCATTAAGGAATTATTTGCTTTCAAACAGTTTGTCAAGACGGTGCTTTAGATGATGTTCTTACTGGGATTATTTCTATCTTTTAAGCTGCAGATCCTGACAGTAATGTGTTCGTTGCGAACGATGAAGAGTCCGCCCCCTCCCCTGTCCATAAAAATGAACCCTGTTTTATTTCAAAAGCAGCCAGAGAAACGCCATCTAGAAATAATCCTCTGCTTCTAACAGTTTTTTTTTTAATCTCACGGGACAGAATGTGACAAGAGAATGAGTACTGTTTGATATTCTTCCTTTATGACCAAAACAAGAATAATTCCCCACAGCTAGAAAATGACAGCTTTTGGAAAAAATGTTCCAGTGACTGAAAGGATGGTCTGCCCATTTCTTCAAGCTTTTTCATTCCTCCTGGACTGAAACAGTTTAGTTTTTAGACGACTGAAGCAGCAATGTTTGATAGAGAAAAAGAATCCTAGTGGAATAATTGGAGGTATATAAAGAGTAACTGCATGCAAAATGTTGCATCATCTCTGAGCTGATGGGCAAATACACACAGTTTATTTGTTTCAGCAGCAAGTGGTGTCACTGGAATAAAAACTATTATTTTAAGTATGCACGGGGCCTGGAAGCTACAGAATATTCCTTTGCTTCATGAAAACAGTGACTTATAATGAAGAGATGTTAGAATATAGATAGGTAGGGATAGAGGGATAGATAAACAAATAGTCATTGCTTAGCAGGAGCCTATACATATGTCTGAAGAACCAAAACAACCTATAATTATGACTGTTGCTTTGCAGGCTTAAAAGAACCACAATTCTTATAATTAGGGGCTGCACCCCATTCACTTTGCTTACCCACCTTGCCTAGTCTTCACCAAACCCCAAACCCCTTGCCAACCCCCACTCTTTACATGCCATCCCCAACCACTCAAAGCTCCTTCAACCCACACCATGCCCTCACAGCTCTGAGGTGCCTCCCCCTTTTATTAAATGTAACTGCAGCAAGGTTTAACATAGGGCAGGAAGCCCCACCCACATTAAACAAGCTGCCTGGGTTGCCTGCTGGCCATTTGGCTAGAGTTGGTGTACCCACCTATTGACAGCCACATGAACTGCAGTGTGATGACACCTTACATTTTTACATATATAGGAAGAAAAAGGCCCTCCACAAAAAACAGAAGTAAGTACATTTTTGCTTCCTAGTTGCGATTTCCATTTTTCTCTTTGCTTTTCACATCTCCCATGAAACTGCTTTTATTCACCCCCCCATCATGTCTTTGTTTAGACACATCTGACTCACATCAGAAAGGAAGTACATCCTATTGTATTTTGTAACAAACTACTTATTCTCTCTCAGTCTTCAAGGCTGTCAAAGCTATTTTGGTACTTGAGGCAGAAGTATCTCTGCCCCATACCTGGAAGTAAAAACTGCCCTATAAATGATTCAAATAACTGACAACTTGCTGACCTTTTGTGACAGCCCAAATTGGTTGCCTTAGACAGCTAATTGACCTCACTATGCCAAATGCTAAAGCTGCTGAAAATTAGAACTGATTTCCTGGCCTATGGCTGATTAATTTGTTCAGTAAACCAAATTAAAAACACTAAGCTGGCATCAGAGGGAGCAACACTCCATTGCTGTCATTTCTGCATCAATATATTTCCAAGGAGCCCCATAGGATTTCAAACAGTTATCCCTGTTTTGGATTTGCATAGACTGGCAGCTGTAGAGAAAGGTCAACAAAGGTAAATGTACATTTCTGAAGATGAAGTAGTTCTGAGATATTCTAGGTCACTCCAATTACTACCACTTTGTGCTGAACATAATGGCAGCCTGCCTTTTGCTTCAAAGAGCCTGACAGTGCAATGTGACTTGAAAAATGAAACAAGCCTTCAGTTTTGTATACTCTGGGGATTAAACTGACAGTCACCTGAGAAGACTGTGATTTTTACCTTTGAATAAAAGCTGCTGAAGTAAAATGTCTTCATTTCTACTCATCAATAATTACATTTGTGGTGTAAATTAATCACTAAATGTGTTTAAGTCTCTGAGGAACAAGGGGAGGGGGTGGAAAGGCTGCAACACAAGCAATTGAGTGAAATTTTATTCCCTCTGCTTCTCAGATGGCATCTATTGACATTGATAAATTGGGGCTATCCCCTCCACCTTTTAGAATTATGATGATGATGTTTGCAGTCTGTGGGACAGAGGGAATGTTCATAACTATCTGGGGTGAACAAATGAGGTTGCCTTTTTTACAGCTTCGGGCCCTAGTAAAATTGTGAGCCACATTGGCCATTGGTTAAAAGTAGCTTTCAAAGAAAAGAAACAACATAATTATGTTTCTTTTTTTTTTTTTAAACCAAAAATATGTAATATCCAGCTTGGGGCTGTGAGTTTCATACCTTTTGCACAATTCAGGTCCAAGAGGACTCAAATTGTCTGGAAAACATCCACAATGTATTGAAATAATTTTTATAATTGTGTATTTTTTAAATAAAAAAGTTAAGTTTATTTTCCTTTAAACTTCACTACAGTGGTACCTCAGGTTACATATGCTTCAGGTTACATACGCTTCAGGTTACAGACTCCGCTAACCCAGAAATATTACCTCGGGTTAAGAACTTTGCTTCAGGATGAGAACAGAAATCGTGCAGCGGTTGCGCAGCGGCAGCGGGAGGCCCCATTAGCTAAAGTGGTGCTTCATGTTAAGAACAGTTTCAGGTTAAGAACGGATCTCCGGAACAAATTAAGTACTTAACCCAAGGTACCACTGTATCCCCATAATTTCAGCAAAGCGAGAAAGAGGTGTAAACTAGATTCATGGAATCATTTTCAAAATAGAAACATAGTGACATTTGAAATATCTGCTGCTGACCTTTCCAGGGACCCCTGATACTGTTCCATGTTTGTTCCAGCCATGTCTTTGTTGTACTAAAAAAAAGTCATCCTGTTACTAAGACAAATTATACCACAGAACAAATAGACGAAAGGCTGTTTCCTCAGAGGAGCCTTGAAGGGTAAATATTAAACATAGTGTCAGCAATCATAGTCCTAAAGCCGTCCCAGTATGCAGTATCAAGGGAGTCAGTGGGACTTGATGCCTCAAGAATAGAAAGTGGAAAATGCATTTACATTGAACTCTGAGGCCATAATCAGGGCTGGCCCTACCATTAGGCAAAAAGAGGTGGCCACCTCAGGCAGCTGATTTTGGATGACATGAAAGGCAATGCATTAGTTATTATTGTTGCCTTTTTATTTCCAGGGAGAGTGAACAACACTTGTGGGATTTTTTTTTGCTTCTGGGGACAAAATAATTTAGGTGTCCCTGGATACTTTGTACCTTGACTTGAGGAGGAGGGCGCCATTTGCCTCAGGCAGAAAAATGTCTGTACCTGATAGGTGGTAAAATGGAAGCTGCGCTGAAATGTCCCTAACTATTGCCCTATTTCCACTTTGTGAACAGAATCTGCCCATTCAGCAATACAATGAGCAGGGGCAAAAGGTTTGCTCCAGCTACTGGCACTCCTGATGAGCAATTCCCCCACTTTTACTCAAAACACACCAGAATGAGGGTAGGAAGCCCTGCCCTCAATCTGATTTGGCTTGAGATATCACCATGAAACCACACCTCATTGACTAAGCAGTGTTGTCATAAAGCCAAATAAGAGAAAGGGGGGAGGAGGCCAGTATTAGGTGGCAAAGTTGCCCTGGGCAAAAGTATTGGGGAGGGGAGCTTTCTGAAACTTCTATTCTACCCAACCCTTCCTTCAAGCTATATTTCAGATTTTGGTAAAAATCTGCTTTACCATTTGGCAGGATGCTAAGAGTCAACCAAGCTACCCTGGGTGTAGTGTGGTTGCCTGTATGCTCTCATTTCCTAGATAATAATATCTGATTTTATTCCTGAAATCTCATGCAGCATGGTCACTTTGCTTTTACCCCATTGACATTCTTCAAGGAATCTGCAATTGTTCTTCATTTGTGTTGCTAACTGATAAACAATTTTATGGAGCTAAGGTCGCCTCACATATAAGCTGGTTGAACTGAAGTAGGCTATTTGCAGGATTCTAGAGTTGTGCCAGACTGCTTGAAGATTGCAGGAGGTTGTTTGAGCCAAAGGGCAATAGTGAAGTGTGTAGCAAGGAGACAAGGTTATAGTTTCAAGGGCACGGTGTCTAATTCATTGTGCATTGATTTGTAGTGATTCCCCCCACCCTTTCTGCTCTTGAGCAGAACACAATTGCCTGTACTTCTCTTCCCCTCTTGCGAGTTCAAGCATTGTCGAAAGCTATCCTTGGTGACTGCAGCCATGAAGGCTGTGGCCAAGCAGGTATTTCTATGCAAATCACTTCACTTGAGTTCATATTCAACAATCTGCTGGAGAAGTTTAACTGATGTTGCATTTAAAGGTGAATCTATGGAATTCACACTTTGGGAAACAATCTGACAACTGAAACGCAGCCACCCGTCTAATTTCACATTTGTCTGAATTATGCAATGCCATTGTTTACAAAAATTCATAGATTGAGTAAAAGTGTGCATAAAATTAATATATTAGTGAAAATAGCATACAAAATACAAAAAATGCATTTTATTAGTAAAAATTGCTTGCAAAAATGTGTACATTAGTCGAAAACGCATATAGAAATGTGTTTATTAGGAAAAATTCACATTAAAATGCTGATGAATTTTCATGTAATTTAAAATTGTGAATTGCTGCAGAAATGTGGAGATGCGAATTTAAGATTGGACAAGAGAGAAACTGAGACAACCAAAATAGGCATTCATCCCTATGCTTGACCCTATTGAGCCTTCCCTAGCATAGCAGGGGACGACGACTCCTTGGTCAGGAGTGTTGATGATGGTTTCTGTCCCAACTCTTGGTGCTCAAGGTCTTGTTATTCACATGTAAAGCCCTGAACAACTCAGAACAAGGTTTCTTGAGTCCCTGTGTAGACCTGTAAGGTCACTTAGATCACCTGGCAAAATCCTATACATGGCACCAAACCATACAGAATACCATAGGGCAGAAAACCTGTGTTATGGAATGGCCATCTATATGGAGAGCAGTAACTATCAGTTGCTTCATATATCTTGTGAAGATATCTCTTTTTGCCCAGGCTACCCCGGTCCATAAAATTAGCCTCGGTTTTATTTGTCTCAATCCTTCAAATTCCTTTCTTTTTTTATATGATTTCATATGACAGTTTTATTGTTTTTAGTTTGTACTTTTGTTTCTAATGATATTGTTTGTTTTGCACACATTTAGAGATTTTTAAAATGTTTAGCAGTTTACAAGTGCTTTTTAAAATGAATATTCAGAGTTGCCATGGCACCACTGCATGGGTGACAATAACTGTAGGGAGTGAATTGAGGAACAGAAGGATCAGATCTCTCCTCCACATACAATAGAAATCAAGACAAGGATTCCAAAAAACTGTCCTGATTGGCCAGATTTGACATGGGATTTTTATACTGGGGCAGTACTTTGATGTGGGAAGGTCAAATGAATGTAAAACTGCAGTTTTATTACTTAAGTGCATTTCAGTACCCAGAGTTCCATTTGTGTAATGCCAGTATAATCCACCAGAGTAAATAAGAAGACCACAATATGGCTGCTAGATGGTAAGAAAGTAAGAAAAGGAATAGGAGCTGCCTAATATGTCTATTTTACTAATGCACATTGTGTGGTATAAAAACTAGCTTCTTTAACTAATTCACGACAAACTTTCATTTGCAAATCCTAACATTATACATGGGAGCATGCTCCCAGGTGATGTTTTAGGAGTAAATTGGTCGTTTCTACTTTGAACACAAAAAGAAAGCAGAGAATGTTTTTCAGGAAGTAAAACAACATTCTTTCATAAGGTTTTCTGTCTAACTACAGCTAGATAAGGGACTAGTTCTGTAGGGCTTTACTGGTGAATTGACACATTGGTGCTGCTGCTGGCCTAAGGAGCATAGTGGTGCTGTAGGGAGACGACTTGCCCCCTTGTATTGACCCCTGAATCATGATCCAACACTAAGAGTTGGTACAACAACCTTCTCCTGACCATAACTCACTGTTTCCCTCTTCTATGCTATACAAGCTCGGTTGGTTAGAGTGTGGGGCTATTGATAATACCAAGGTGGTAGGTTCAATCCCCATATGGGACAGCATTGCAGGTCATTGGCCTAGATGACCCTCAGGGTCCCTTCCAACTCTACAATTCTATCATTCTATGATTCAAGGATCTAAGAAGTAATACAATAAAAAATGCAGAAGTTACAGGCTTTCCTTGTTTCACCATCTGAGGGCTGACAACAGTAGCAAAATCAGAGTTTCTATTCTTTTGTTGTAAAGGACAAGTGTTGCACATGGGAGAAGTGAAGCATACATTTTCTCCATTGACAGCATAAAATAGGGGTTGGCTAAGGACATCACCTCTGCTTCTAGTTAGGGTGTGGGCAAGGCAGGAACCGCAGCTAACACAATCGCCAATTGTACTCCATTGGATCCGGTTGCCCTGTTATTTGATTAACATCACTAAAGCACTATTCAATGGATTTTTATCATTCAATATGAGCAGTGTTTTTTAGATTGCAGTTTCAAGGTTTTATAGATTACCACGGAGTATATTAGTCTACTGTTGTTTTTGCCTGCAACAAAGAGGCTTGTAGCACCTGAGAGATTAATACATTGATTGTGGAATAAGATTTCATGGTCCAGAATCTACTTCATTAGACACAAAAATTGTATAGGTTATCAATTTTGAACAGCAAGGTCAGGAAACCGACCCACAGAATTCATCATATTGTTTTGAGTCATATACAATGCATTGCTTTGGGCTTGCCATAATTAAAATAACATTTTAGCATTAGGCTGTTCTCTGTGCAAAGTCATACTGAATCTCCCACCCACCTGCAGGGTAGGAAGAGACAAGCTGAGTGACTCCATTTTAGTGAAATCAGTGTGTGCCAGGAGAACTGGACATAAATCAGTAATTCTGGAGAAAGATGACTGAGAGACTACAAGAGAGACATAATCTGAGCATTGCAGGAACTGATTTGGCTGTGCTGCGAATTTGCTTCTTCGTTTTCATAACTCCTGCTCAACCAGTGCATTTATAAAGTGATTCTCCCTTAGACACCATAGACTTCCAGCATTCTATTTTCTGAAACAGAACTTGTCTGTAGTAGCTGCCCTGCATCAGCTTTCCAGGTCTCTATATATTGGGTGTGATCCAACAATTGCCTTACTCAAAGTTAGACCCACTAAAATCAATTGACTTAAGTAATTTGACTTCATAGGTTTCAATATGTCTGCTTTAAGAACAACTAATGTTGGCTCTCACCCAATAGTTTTTCAGTTTTTTTGCTACAGCTTTGAGTCTTCATTCAACAATTCTGTATTAAGCTTGCTGTATAAATAGGGAAATGTCTGCTAAATGTTTAAAAATACCTTAAAACAATTTTTGGTGATGTGAATCTTACAAGAATTTTGTCTTTCTCATGTTCCACATTGCTTGCCTTGTACTTGCAGGTGCAATCTATGCATGCCTGTTGATTAGTTCAGAGGCTGAAGCAATGCAGAACAAACTTCCAACAGTCCACATGAAATTTTTCTTTGCGTTGGGCTTTCAGTCTGGTTTTAGGCTCTCTAAACACATTGGAAAAATGTAATCATTATCCGTTAAGTGCCTTTCCCATGAAAAGCCATCTGTGAGACAATGGCATGTCTCCCACAGCAAAGCAGCACTTTTTGTAGTTGAACAGAAATGGAAAAGAAATGGGGAAGGAATTATGGATATCATTGAGGGAAAAGGGTGTGTAACATTTTGTATATGTGCATGCTGTGCTAATATCAAATTAGAGTTCTTTGAGAAAGTCAGGAATTTAAATATCACATTGGGTGCTACCTTCTGCAACTTATATCAATCTTCTAGAATTTTCTAGAAGCCTGCTGACGTATTGCTGATGTTAAAGCACAGCATGGAATCATACAAGGACATAGTATTTATTATTTTATTAAAAATCATTCACACACCACCTATCGTATAGATTAAGACAGTTTGATAGAGAAAATATGGAATTCTCTCATTCTCTTTCCCTGTAGATTTTCTTAGGGAAATAATTTTCAGGTGTCCTGGTGCTAAACCAATACATTTTAGTACTTATTCAAGATCCACTGTACCCAAGGTCTCATCCACTGTACCCAAGGTCTCATCTGTGATATCACCCAAGCTCATACACATCAATCAAAATGTCTGCTAGAGCCCCTTTCCAGCAGAGACTGTCCATGAAGTATTTCATACATTTAATAGAATTTTAAACATCCCTTTAGGGCATTGGTTAAAATGGGAAAGTGTAACAGTGTGGTGTTCAGAAGTCATTTAAACAGATGAAATAATTTGTGGAGCATCTCTCATGCAAAGGGGCTGCCCTTTATCAGCTATCCTGTTTCCTTGACCCCAACATATGGATGGTCCTGTAGAAGCCCCTGTGATTATATCCAAGTTGGTCCCTTCTCAGGGGGACTTTTAAGAGTTGTCTCCAATAATGTTGAAATGAAAAACCAAGGATGTGCCAATGTGCACACAGAAGGTGCTCACCGAATCTTAGCTACACTCTCCTGGTCCTAGTTGTGGCACTGTCTCTAATGATCCCTGGTGACAAATACTAATGGAAATCACTGATTTGATACATAAATGAAGCACATATATAGAAGCATATATAGAAGCTACAGAGATAGCTAATTCTCTAAATTCCTCTCATTAATTAATGACCACTACAGGCAGCACCTTAATCTTACTTATTAGTATGGCACCGACATCTAGTTTTATTTTGTAACTTAACTGCCGTTCCAAATGATAATTCGTAATACGGAACCTTTGAAAGCAAGATGAGAGTAGCTGGAGGGTCTTTGAAATGTCAGCCATCAGATACCAAGTGAAGGAACAGATGCTGTTGTAAGGGATATGGAGAATGGAAAAGACGAAGGCTATATTAACCCTGCTCTGCTAGGGTACAATCAGAGCCTTTGTTCAGCTGGAACTTGCAGAAATTCAGCTCTGCACCTCTCAGGTGGGCACCATTGCTATTATAAGAGATCAAGGGAGGCGTTCATGGTGAGTTCCGGCACCTCTTTTTCTAGAAAAATAGCACTGTGTACAATGGTGTTTTCCTACTGAGTCATATGCTCGCATTCCTTGTTTCCACGTGCAATTCAAATGAGCAAATGCCTCACATCTCATCAGCTTTCTTGTTTTTATTAGTCTATCAAATGCACAAATGGAATGCAATGTCTTAGCTTGCACAACAGCTCAGTAATTCCTGTGGTGTTCAGAGAATGTTTGGGCCTCTGTAGAGGCTTGAGGGAACAACCAATCAGCTTCTGAGAACATCAGAGCCCCAAACGTGCTGTGCACATATAACTTGTGCCTGAGTGACTTGTGTCATGAACTTCAGTAGAGATGATATGTTCAGTTCCACATGCCTTTGCTTACAGTAGGCAACTTATCAAGAAGTTCATATGGGAGCTATATGGAAAGGGAGCTCCATGGATCCATAGGAGGCTTTGCTTCTGCAAGTGCTTCTTAGCTAAGAGCACAAATATTCTTGCCTTGGTGCTTGGTGCAAGAAAACTTTAGTTTTTGTATTGGAGGATGGGATTGCCTTCCCTTTACAATCTCTTGGAAAGTGCTGAAATGCCATTGAGTACGGAATAATAGGATGACCTCCAGAGTGAATCCACATATCTGTTCACTGGCAGCTAGTTTTGCACATAAATAAAAAGCTAGCAGGTATTTATTGTACAGTACTGACAAAATGCATTCATGCCCAAAAGTTCTTGTCTGAGCACTTAAGGTGGATTTGTCATTTCATGGTGGGATGTGTAAATGGTGAGGTCAGTTACCTTTCTATTGGTACAGGTCTACATAAATATTTTGAGCACAACAGAACCTCCAGCAGAAGGAAAAGTCACTTGTAGCAGAAAAACAAAAGCTTGCGTTTGAAGAACAAGGGCATACAGAGAATGGTATTGAACTGTGCACATAAGTCCTACTTCCACAATGGGATTTTTGTTGCCTCTTTTATAGAGATGTGTGATTCCATCTGTAATGGGAGCTACAGACAATTTTCTAGCATAGGAAGGGTTAGTGCTGCAAACTTCCTCTTCTTTCTGAATTTGAGTATTATCAATGGTTTAAACACCAGAATGGATAACTTTTCTAGAGGACTGCATGGAAATATGTGAGAAAATAGTGCAGCTAATTTGCATATCTTATTCACATGTTATTCATGAGTAAGACATGTCTCTCCTCCCATGCAGTTCACACAGTTCACAAAACATGTTCATGTATGATATGAACATTATATGTATCATATATAACTTGATACCCAACTGATATCCAACTTAAGAGGTCAGATCTCCTTAGCCTCACCAGTAGTTATGCATAACCCAACTTCAAAGCAATCCCAGGACCAGATGACATGTTAGGACTCCAATACCTTTCACACTTACTTGAAATAAGTTCTAATGAACTCAGTCAGACATTATTCAGTGAATCAGAGTAGACCTGCATAGAATTGCACTGTAAGGCACTTAACAAGCTCCGGCACAATTTACTCTTTTTTCTTTTAAGATGAGAATGGGAGATGAGCATAAGATGACAAAGAGGCCAAAAGTGACACTTGTTTTCAACAAATAGCTCCCCCAAATATATTGAAACTAGCCACTGAAGTCCCATAGGAAATGATGGGCATAACTTTAAGTAGAAATGGAGGGAGCTGGTCCACATATAGTGTCATTTTCTTTTAGATTCAATACTCTGTTCTTAAGTTCCCAGATTCCAATTCTTAAGGACTTCAGGAAAAACTACTTAAGTAATGATACAGTATCATTAGGGATCGGTTTCTCTTTTCCCCCCAATCTTCAATTCAGTTCTTCACATTTCCACATCTGGTTGTGATTTATTTTTTTAAGTTGTCATGAAAATTCACCAGCATTTTAATGGAATTTCTCCATACCCAGTTGTGTATGCAATTTCCCATAATACACATATAGTATTCTGGAAAGCTATTTAATACAACATTTTTTATGTTATTTTGACTAATATATGCATTTATATGGACACTTTATGCATATTTTGTACATATCACTCAGCTAGAGAACTGCACTGCAAAGACAGGAGAAGTAGGGATATATGAAGATGGCTGTGTTTTGCTTCACATCTTGTTTCAGAAAGTGTGAACTAGTTAGGTTTGCCTTTAAATGAAAACTGAATCAAATTTATCCCCCATCTCTATTTATCGTATGTGATTTCTGCCATCTACAAAAATGATTTTCTACAAACAAGTTCAAATGGAACAGCAAGAATGCAAAACTTTTTCTGTGTGAATTAGATGCCACTTCATCAGAGACATTTCATGAAGTGGACTCCAGTCCACAAAAGCTTACACTAAAATAAATTTGTCAGTCTTTAAGACATTTTGCTGTTTATGGTAACATATATATTCCATATAACATTGACAGATACAAAACAGCAAATAGTGTGGGAGGTCTTCCACTAATTTGACTTTATCTGTTTTGAAGGCCATCTGCCATTATTACCTTTATTAAACCTTTATTACATGGTCTGAAACTGAATAACTGTGAATAGCTCATCAGGAAAGAAATAGTCCATCCACAATGCCTTTCCATGGGCCTGAAATCTTATGACTGAAAGAAGGTGGCTGTTTCTCAGCAGCACACAGTTCATTCAACAGAGCTCCCAATCCTCACTTGCTCCTATCTATATTGGAAAAAAATTGCTCTTCAGAAAAAGGAGAAGGTGGAACCGAGGTCCAAGAAAGCTATTATCACTTTCCTTCCAAGAAAAATGTGAGTTTCTCTGTACTGACCTACTATTTTCTTCCATTCTATCCGTACGGTTCAAAGATCTTGTTATTTTATTCTCCCTCCCCTTGTTGCTGTAGAAAGGTTTAGTGATTTTTTCTTTTACACTTTCATATAGATGCTGATATTATTTATCCAGCCATGTAAAGATAAAGGACTGCAGCCACTGACCTGATGTACAACCTCTGATAGCCATGATGTATCAGCTTGCAGCAAAAGGACATGACTAGCCCCCTGGGTCATCTTATTCTCCCTCCCTCTCTCTGCAGCACTCTCTTTTTAACCGACTGGAGCTCTTTTTTGAGCATTTCGATACCTGTGTCACACCATATATTTTATGTTAATTTTATTATTTTAAAGCTACAAAGCCAGGAAATTTATGAGGCCATGGGCATGCATTTGAATTAATTTGTGCACATAAGAATTTTCATGTATTCAACAGCTACTGGTACAGTACCTGTGCATCAACTCAGCTACAAAGGTCTAAGGAAACTAGTGTCGAGTGTGCTGCCCCATGTTCACTACAGATTAACTCTGAAGTATGGATCTTAGATCATTTCTTAGAGCAAACCCAAAGGCTTCGGAAAATCCCCCTGCCCATTCCCATCGGTTCTTGACATTTCAGAAGCCCTCCCATCCAGTCCAATGCCTTCAAAATACACTTCCCTTGTTCCTTTCTTACCTTTCACGCAGCTGGAGATGACCAGGATATTTCCCCCTTCTCTTTCTCCTTCTTGATGCTCTGGGTGACAGAACTTCAGGGCACAAACATACATGTGTGATGCATTTTGTACAAGGTTTCTTGCAATTGCAGGGGATAGCTTTTGCAGAAATGAGGGGTGGTAAAAATAGGTGTGTATGAGTATGGGGCTGGGTGGGAGGCAGACAAGGCTTCTTCTCTGGCTCAGATTTTAGTTTGAGCTGGAGAATAATCTTAGGGCTTCGTTCAACTCCAGACTGGTGCTGCAATCCTGCTTCACGCCTTGTGCTGGGATCGGAAACAGCCAGTGGTGTTGCTGTGCTGCTGGAGCTCTAGGAAACTGTTGTGTTGCACAGTGTCCCATTCAAAAGGAAGAGACAAAAAGATTGATGTGCTTCATGCTGCATTAGGCTGAGGCCGAAGCATCCCTCCAGTTCCGTTGCAATGTTGTGCCAATGGTTTATCACAGCAAGGTAGTTTTAGCCCTGGTATGCAAGATGTTATGGAGGTCTGGAACTAGATTGGGATTTTGTCAGGAGGAGAGGAAGCACCAAAGACATTCTTATTTAGACAAGCCTACTCAGATGTTTAAAGGGACGCGGGTGGCGCTGTGGGTTAAACCACAGAGCCTAGGACATGCTGATCAGAAGGTTGGAGGTTCGAATCCCCGCAACGGGGTGAGCTTCCGTTGCTCAGTCCCGGCTGCTGCCCACATAGCAGTTCGAATGCGCATCAAAGTGCAAGTAGATAAATAGGTACTGCTCCGGCGGGAAGGTAAACGGTGTTTCTGTGCGCTGCTCTGGTTCACCAGAAGCGGCTTAGTCTTGCTTAGTTTCATGACCTGGAAGCTGTACGCCTGCTCCCTTGGCCAATAAAGCGAGATGAGTGCCGCAACCCCAGAGTCAGCCACGACTGGACCTAATGGTCAGGGGTCCCTTTACCTTTACCTTTACCTTTACTCAGATGTTTAGAAAGCTTGTAGGGGTTTTAATTTGCTTTAGTCTGTTTTACTGCAGTTTTAACCCACTGTGTATTTTACATTATGGTTGCAAATGTTTTAGTGATAATTTTATATTTTTATCTTTTTTTTGTAAACTGCTTTGAGGTTTTTTTTTAAAAAAACAATCAAACAATATGTAAATTTTATGAAATAGATAAACAAATAAACAATAAATAGCAAGCATGGGCAGTGATTGCAATCAGAGCCTCAGCACAGCAATGGGTGAAAGACTTCCTCTGACTTGTCTCTGGCTACGGTACTGATCTGGGTCCCCAGCCCTGAAAGAATCAGCTATTCACGGTTTGTTTTTGTTTTTTAAAAAAGTCTCATGCCAGGGCTATCCATGTGACAAACGTCACATCACATTCTCAAACGTGTCTTTTTCTTTTTCTTTCTATTTTTTAAAAATTTTGATTCCAACATACAAATCAGCCAACCAATAAAATACGAAAAAATAAAAATGAGTTACCTCATGTAATAACTAACAGAAGGTGATGTGTTTAACATACTTTCCTTCTGTTGTAAGATCTGGCAACTTGGAGATTTTCAGTATGCTTCATCATAATATTACAATTTGTTCTAAATCTCTGTTCTGTAATCTGGGGAAAAGCTTTGAAAAATGTTGCTGTATAGATCCCTGATTTATGTATGAAATAAAACCATACTGCACTATATAAAAATCAAATATTTTAGCTTTATCTTCAGCTAGTTTAAGTTGGTAAGTCCATTTTTCCTGCCATGGCCACTTGCCACAGTTTGCTGTGCCAAGAATTCAATGTCAAACAGTCTGCAGTTTTCCACTTTTAAGTTATTACCCTGCCAGGAGCCATCAAATTAAATACTATTAGTTCCATAAATACCATTTCATCATGTTGTTCTTCCCAGATTGTTAAAATACCCAATGCTAGTGTGACATATATGTGTAATGTTTGCCATTTCCACCAATATCACATTCAAAAACTGTAGTACAACAGGATATGACCAACACAAATGTATATATGTATCTTGTTGGTTGAAATTTCTCATTTTTTTTTATTTGTATGCCTGCCAGAGATGCCAGCATTTTGTACCATCAGTGTAACACTTTTAAGGAATTCTCCCTAAGGATCTTACATAGTTTTCTTTGATTCATCCATATTTTGTTCTATTGTTACCCTAATAGCAACCCATATTTTTAATCCACTTGATAATCTTATATCTATTTCAATAAGATGTAAATAAATTTTGGGAATAATTTATTTTGTATTGGTGATTGGTTCCAAAAGCACCCATTCAAATTTTGTCATGTTTCTAAATGTCTTATTCTGGTTAACTTTGTCAATATATTCTTGAGAAAAGAAGGAAAACTGACTAATATTTTCTGACAGGAGAGAGAAGGGAACCTCCTATTCGTAATTCAAGGTCCATTGCACAAGGATAATTTTTATCTACATTTTTCTTCTCAGGAACTACCTCCAGTGTGATGAACTCTAGAGCTGATCCCAGGCTCTCAGCTTAGCCTCATAATAGCCATGGTATGCCTAGACATGCTAAATGAAGAAAAAGGTTCACGAGGATCTCCCATATACCCTTTAAGGTTTCAAGGTTAGAGGCTGTATTTCAGTTGCTTGGGGGAGCAGCTGCTAACACTGTCATATCTTCAGGCAGTTCCTAAGAGATGACTTGCACACTTTATAGCACAAAAAGCAAGCTTCTTCAAATATGAAAGGAGGTTGGAATGATGCATATCCCCAAAACCGTGAGACTGGAACCCAAGAACTAAGAAAATAGCTTCAGGATCTGAGAACAGGTGTGTGAGGGAGATCATGGGGATAGAAGGCTTCTAATGGTTGATATGGTAAGATGACCCATGCATTTGTAGAAAATGTAAGGCAATGGAGTAAGAATAGCGTTACTTGTTTGTGGTTAAATAGGTCAAGGGAACAACTTCGGTTCTCCTACATGAAATACCTTGGGAAATAGGGAGCCCATCTCTTCTTGATGTTCTGGCTAATGAAAAAAGAAAGAGAGAGAGGTGGGGGAGCCATGCTTGGGGCAACATATTGAAGATGCAAAAATAAGCACACAAGATGGCTTGAAGCACACAAGATGGCTAGACCTGCCCTGATGCCATACTTAGGCCACTTAGAGAAAATGTCTTGGTTTGTACACGTTTCTATTGGTTGTATGCAGTACTATTTTTCTAGAAAAAGAGGTGCTGGAACTCACCATGACTGCCTCTCTTGTTCTCTTATAATGGCAATGGCATCCGCCTGAGAGGTGTCAGAACTCAGTTCCAGTGAGTTTCAGCTGAAAAAAAATCCCTGGTTGTATAGGACCTTTTGCCTATAGGAACCAGCCTGGAATGAACCAGGTCAGAGAGCCAGAGAAGAAATCATTGTCCATGAAGCCGACGTATTTCCATGAGTACTTGGCTAGAGGCTCCTCATCAGAGAGTGCTGCAAAACCAAAAAGTGGACAAGCCCTTAGGTGTCTGAGGAGGCTTGACCCGTCTTTGTCCTCTGCTACTGGGGTAAAAGAACTGATCATCAACCTAACCCAAGGAGTAACTCATAATCTACAAAGGAGAGATGCAATTTGCTTTATATATGCTTTTATTAGCCACTTGCTGCTAAATGTCTTGTCCTTCTGTGCTTACATAAACCAGTAAAATTTGTGAACTCTTCACCTGCTGTGGCCTGCTGTTCTCTCTGTTCAGCTGGAATCTGAATGGAGCAATGACCACTGTAATTTGCCTAAGGGTGGGAATACATTAGTGGGCAGACAAGTGCTCCTGCTTTTCAGAGAGCCAGCAGAAATGGCCGCCCTGCAGATAAGCAGGAACAGGATTCCATGATGGAACAGAAAGACAGAACTGGAGAAAATACAGCAGCAGAGAGAATGTAGTACACAATATAGAGAACTGGACAGGAAGCGGAGCCTGAGCTCAAAGGGAGATTCACTGTTTATCACTACGAGGGGAGCTCTGAGCTTATATCTCCAGGTAGTCTCCAAAGATTTAACTAAGGACAGGGCCACACAAGGAGGTTAAGTTATATAGAGGCAGTGGAAGCGGAACAAGACAAGAGTAATGCAAGTCCTTGAGAAGGCATAGAAATGTGGCCTCCACAGAGTGTGTGCACAGTTGTTGATAAGAAGCCTGCAATTTCCCAGAAGGTCTCTTTTAGATACCTAGTTATCAATCAAACTACACTATGGCTCGCTAGTCTGTGACAAGGTAGCAATTCTCTCAAGTATTGAAGCTCAGGACAGGAACCAAACCAAGAGGATAAGCACATCCATCCATTCAAAATGATTCAGGGCTATTCTATGCAAGAAACAAAGTGTGTGCCTGGATTCACTGCCAATGTGTGGAAATGAAAATTATATGAATTCTTATTTTCTCATGCTGATATGCACTTGCAGGCTGCATTGTGGAGTGATTTCCAAAGGACTATAATAGCAACAATGTAGATACCCTTTTTCACACTTATCTAGAGAACACCCCACTTTCTCCTCTCAGATGATGAAAGAAGGTACCATTCAAATCACTTCAAGGACTTTCCAATTTTTCAAAAGTTTTATTGTTAAGTTTGAAGACTAGACGAGGTCATACTGTTTTAACATCATTCTACATAATTTAAATATATACAAAAACATTGGAACTTTACACAGGTCGCCAAGGTTGCAAAAGTCATTGTGTCTGAGATACTTCTGTACTTACTGACACATCTGAAGCCAGCTTTGAATATTATATTTCATATGTTGTTGTATAGCACAGATACACTCATTAGTATCCTTAGTCTTCAAAACTCACACAAATTTGTATCTGTTCATTCTGAAAGAGAAAGTCAACCTAAAAATCAGAACCAGGGGTGGGTGGGTTTTTTGTTTTGTTTATGTGAGAAGCCCTTAATAGAACATAGATTATCCTAAGCCTTGTGCATTATGTTTTACTTTCCAGGCTATAAAAGTAGTAAATTAGGGAGCTATAGAAATGGGAAATCTGCCTAGAAATGACTAACAACTCTGGGGTAAACACAGATGATTTTTTTTCACTCCTTCAGTTTTGCTGTTAGAATTAATACAAAAGTTAAGGACTGTTTCGTAATGTTTTCTCAAGAAGTTTAAAGGCTACACATCTCAAACTATTTAATTCAATAGAGATCACTCAAGCTTGAGGGTTGCAGCTTTAAATAAACCAACATGCTGATCCTAAATACATTGTAGTAAATCTCAAAGCGCCTACTTCTGGAAATGTTCCATTAGTTTCAACATAACTATTTCGGACTAAGAAAACTGAAAATTTCTCCTTAACTGGATGTTCACTCAAACCTCATCATGTATGCATTGCAAGTAGTCTCAGGCTTGAACATACACATCCAACTCATAGAATGTTTTCTATAGCCCTTTTAGACATCCAGTGAACATACAGAGGGGGAGAATCACTATCACACAAGCTGTCCCAACTTCTACACATTTATCCAAAGGTCTGAGTACGTATACATATTTGATGAATGTGTGCTCCCTTCACATGACTGAGCTCTGCAAAAAGCAGGGTCCCCTATTGCATGTATTGAGCCTGTGAATGTATCATTATATGCATTTGTGTTCAGACTTTGGGATGAACACCTAGACTCTAGGGCATAGAGATCAGGAGAAGACAGCAAGACAGCAAATGTGACCTTGTTCCCTTCCATGGATTACTGAATGTCTGAAAAGGCCTATGAGCCACATGCGTTCATATAAAATACTCATACAAAAGGGTGTACGGATCACATGAACAAAGCAAACATGTGCACATTCAAATGAGGGGAGAATGTGGGCCCATGAGTTGCTTCTGAGTTCATGACTTGCGAAGAGCACACATGTTAGGGCAATTTGTGAACCTGCCCCATTTATTTTTCAATCAAAACATACAATTATGATCCACAAACCACTTGGCCTGGAGCACTTGCTCCTGAGCTTAAAACCTAGGCAATTTGTCGATCACAACGACATCCAACATATGTACAATTGTGTGGTGTTGTTCCATTTTTATTAATAAGATGTAATACCTAGACTCAGGGCAGACCAAAACGTGTATGTACA